>NC_090450.1:268869608-270069608 GCF_031143425.1 Pleurodeles waltl
GGTGGGGACACAGTATTGCAGACTGGAAGGCAGTGGGTCACCATAAGGTAAACAATACAAAAATAAAGTTGTTTCCAGACTACAAGCTGGTAGTATAATAGCAAAGATTGTCCTTCGAAGTTAAAAAGCAGCTCAGGGCAGAGGAGATTAAGTATGCTCTTCTTTTTCTAGTAAGATGTAAGTTAATTGAAGATAATGAGACCCTGTTCAGTCAACAGGCAACAAAAAATCAATACACCTTCCCCTGAGAAAAAGACAATGAAAATGATGCAAGATCTGAGACATATCCCTCAGAAAAGGGGAGGCATCGCTGCAGGCCAAAAGAGGGCGAGTCAAACTCCATCGCAATGGTGAAATATGATATTGAGTGTCCAACACTAGCTCCTAGAACAGCGGAGAAGCTCATATAATCATTGCATATTAACTCGGGACATAGCATTAATAAGTCTTTGTACTTAAGCAGAGCTGGGAGATGGTCAACCCAAAGGAGGTATTTAAATATGTGAACACCCAAGGTAGCAGGGAGCATTGATAAGAGAGCCACCAATGACATTACATTACAGTTTCAGTCAAAAGACGACTGTGAATTGCCTTACTAAGCAAGTGTGATAGTTCTTCGAGAATATACTTATTAACTCATTTCTAGATGGTGGCAGCTTCAGCCCTGCCCTGAAAATAGGAGTTCATTTGGGAGCTCAGTTTGAAAATATCTGAAAGATGGTAATGACCGTAGCCACGATTCAACATGATTGTAGGAAGACTGGCAGTATCTTGAATGAAGCAGCTCGTCCCAGTTGGATCTGCCTCCACCGACAGAAAACCATTGCACTAGATAATAACTGGGTAACATAACCTACTGCAAGACAGATTGAGTGAATATATGATACTAACCTGGAATGTCAGAGTATTTAATGAGATTCCTAAGAGGTATAACATTTATATACTTAAGATGCAGAGTGGTAGCTATGACCCTACTGCAGTAGACACACTTAACATCAGCTGAGGACATTACACTCGGAAGATAGTTGAGAGGAAAGCTTATTTTGTACCACATATTCAGCATTTGCTAAGCAGCATTGATATGGTAAAGCACTGATCCCTTTTAAAATCATGAAAGAGACCATAAACCCAGTGGGGTCATATGTATAGCTACTGGGCAAGCAAGATGGAATGGAGGTTGTAATAGCAACTATCTACTCATCCAATGTTAAACAGGGACAATTTTTCAATGCACTCACAGAAGAAGTGGCAAACTTTGTAGGTACACCAATGATTTTGTGAGGAGACTATAAAGTTGTTGAAGTTGTCATAAGGAAAGGTCACACCCACTGCTCACTGCCGCTGTGACGATGAGGGTGGCTTGGGATTTGGCCACTTGGACTCATTCGGCTGTAGTAGAAGTGTGGTGAAATGCCCATACTGATGCAGAAGAGAACTTATTCGATTCACTTATGTATGACCTGTTTGACAAGATATACTGCAGTGAGGATGTGCTCCCTAAAGTCACTCATACAGATTATCTTGGCAGAATTTACTTGGACCATAACCTGATGCTTTAGTGCCTGATTTGAAGGCAAAATATGACCACTATTCCATCATGGCAGACAGAACCCGCAGCACTGGAAGGCCTTGGGTTTAATGACACAATTGTTGTAGCAATAGATAGGTACTTCCAGGAGAACAAGAGTACATCCTTGATTGCAACCAATGAAGTTAAAGCCTTCAAAATTGTGTTCAAAGGAATATGCATTGTCATGACGTAAGTGGTCAGAAAGCCCAAGCTGAGGACTGCAGTGGATGAGGTGCAGGACCCAACAACAAAGACTGGCAAAAGAGACCTTGGTCAAGCTAGGGTAAACCATTTATGCTTAAAACATCAATTAGAATACAATGACAAACCTATATGATAAGAAGGCATAATGGTGGGGACATGGCAGGCATGATTCCAGCTTGCCTTATCAGACAGGGACATGTGCTGGGTGGAAACACGTCACCCATCATCAGGCAACTGTTACACATAATAGGCTCCAATGTAGCGAAATGCCCGAAACCAGTAGTGGAACTCCAAAAAACCTTTCATACAGTTAACTGGGCATATTTGATGGAAGTTATGGAATAATTGGCCATTAGGAAGACAATTGTCAAATGGAACCACTTGCAAAGAGGAAGACAGGGACAGCAAAATCAAGTCCTGTTGAGATCCAAAGAGGAACAAGACAGTGATGTCTGTTGTTCCTGTATTATTTGCTCTGGTCAGAGAGGCTCTAGTGACTTTATTTTTGCAAGTAAAATAGTCTTCTGGGGATTCATTTAGCCAGAAAGGACCACAATATTGTGCTGTATGCAGGTGCGGTTCTGATATAACACGTGGATGCAGCGCAGTCTTTCAGTCACACCATTGTGATACTGGACGAGTTTAGTTAAATACCTGGCCTCAAAACCAATTGGGCTAAGGTATGTGTGTTTCCAATCAGAACAGCAGGTATGGACAGTCAGGTTTCCGATCCAGGTACACAGTTAAGGTTGGAGTCACACTAATTTAAATATTTGGGTATCCAGATATTTCACAGCACTAAGGAAACTATTGAAGCCAATGTGGGTTGCCTAAGAAATGGGGCCCCATGGTAAGACTGAACCCAAGTAGAACCATACAATACACACAATATTGATTGTAGGAAATGGATTGAAGGCAATCATGCAAATATATAGTGCAATGCATAGCAACCTGGGCAGGAACTTTGCCAGTCTGAGTGGCAGATGGACATGAGGCCAGGGTTGAGAATTTGCTGATAGTGACTGGAAGGTTGCAATACATAATTTGGCTCAAGTTTGCAGAAATGTTTGATTAAATTGCAACAATTTCACTTTCTGCACAGGGCATACCGCACCTCTAAGAGATTAGTATTGATCTTTCCGATAGCCAGTACTCATTGCCCCATATGTGGTACCCATTAGGCTGAATTTTAGCATTTGATGTGGCGCTGTCCTGTGGTGAGAGATTATTGGGCAACAGTTTGAGGCCCTGGACATGCTGTCTGTCTATGCTTTTCTCTGCTTTCTCTCTTTCTGCTCTTATTCTCTTGCTTTGTATTTCTTTAGTATTGTTTTTCTTGCATTTTTATTCCTCTGGTATTCTCTTTTTTGTTCTCTTGCTCCATTTCTGTGCCCCCTCGCTTCCCGCCCTCACCTCTGCTTACCACTGTGGCCCGCCCCCTCCCTAGTGCCGATTCACACCTCCCGGCTGTCCAACCCTCCCCCTACAGTACTTAATGGCGGCTGCTGAGCGTTGAACCACGCCAAAGGCAATCCCATCTGTGCCCATCTGGGCCTGGACAACGCCCAGCCCCACGGACCCTGGCTCCCGGTTCATCTGCAACTACGATGCCAGCACCCTATTCGCCCTCAGCACCTGGCAATCCTCCACCTGCCACCTTGCATCACCAAAGGACACCCAGGACTCCACCTCCCCGACAGCGCCTTCCACACGGAAACATGGATGACCCTCAACTGAGCCCCAGACATCAACCACCGCCATCCCCAACGGCTGCAAGATCGTCAACAAGGACCGCACCACACGGCCAGGAGGAGGAATTGCCATCGTCCACAAAAGTACCCTCGGCCTTACAATCAGCTTGGACAACCACCACTCGGCGAACATGGAACATCTCCACTTTCAGGTCCAGCCCAACCCGAACTCCACCCTCTGTGCAGTGGCGGCCGGCAGCTCTCGGAGGGAGGGGGGCGGGCGGGGCACACACACACACACTCATTCTTTCACACACAGACACGCACGCACATCCATTAACTACACTCATACCATTCAAACATGCACGCATGCACCAAACATTCATTTTAAAACATCACACACACTCATTCTTTCATACACGCATGCACGCACATCCATTAACAACATTTATACCATTCAAACATGCACGCATGCACCAAACATTCATTTTAAAACATCGCACACACTCATTCTTTCACACACACACGCATGTACGCACGCACATACATTAACAACACTCATAACACTCAAACATGCACGCACGCACCAAACATTCAATTTAAAACATCACACACACACACTTACCTTCAGCCTCCAGGTCCCAGGAGGGTTGGGACTGCTGCCTTCCCTCATTGGCTAACCTGAGGTCAGCCAATAAGGGGAGGCAGCAGTCCCAGCCTCGTCACAGAGTGGGATGGGGTCAGTGAGACTGCTGACCCCACCCCATTCTGTGACAAAGTGTCACTGATTGATACTCGCCCTGTGCACTTCAGGGCTTAAACCTGAAGCACCCATGGCGAGTGTCAATGGATGATGCTTTCATCGTCACCCAGGGGAGGGCCTCGAGGCACCTTTGCTGAACCGAGGAGGTCACGCCCATAGGAGCTGTGACCTCCTCAGCCCAGCAAAGTTCAGCTCAGGCAGCCAGGAGTCTGCGCAAATCGCGCATGGCTCACTCCTGGCTGTCCGAGCTGAAAATGAAAAGTGTCTGTCAGGCTGGCCTTTATTCAGCCTGACAGACACTCTTCATGATGGGCAAAAGGTGGGGGGCGTGGCCCCTCTGCCCTAAAGGACAGGCCACCACTGCCTCTGTGGGACCCTCAGCTACAGACCTCCTGGACCCTGCCCACCTTTCAGCGACTCCCTAGTCAACTTCACCGCCCCTCAAGCACTCGTCTCTAGAGACTACATCCTCCTTGGTGACCTCAACTTTCACCTGTACAACCCCAATTACAGCAACACCATAGCCCTCCTAGATAACCTTGCCACCATTGGACTCAGACAACTGGCCACCTCTCCAACACACTCAGCAGGACACACGCTTGAACCCGGTTTTACCGCATGTAATAACATCATCATCAGCCACATCACCAAGCTACAATAGACCGACTACTTCTGCGTCCACTTTGCCTACTCCAAACCTACCCCACACCACCACACCCACCGGCCACTCACAGAAGCTGGAAGAAGGTCACCGATGATCAGCTCACCAACACCCACTACTACAACCCCCCACCAACATCCACGGATGCTAGCTCCTCAGTGCATAACCTCCATCGATAAATTTCCAACTGCACGAGTGGTCTGGCCCCACGCAAGCAACTCAACAAGAAAGCCATCTAGTTCTCCCCCACCGTCCAAGAAACCAGACACAACTGGATGGAGGAACAACAAGATCTCAGAGAACTACTCAGCCTTCAAATCCACAATCACTATAATCACTGCACACCACCACCTCATCAGATCAACAAAGGGAACCGTAATTCAGGAATGCATACTCACCAATCCACACAACAGCAAAGAACTCCCGCAGTAGACAAGGAATTTGCTAAACCCAGCTCGGAGTCGGCAGACATCCCAAGATCTGTGTGACCAGCTCACCACCTTCTTCCACCATAATATAAAGGATATCTGCGACAGCTTCACTACCCAAGACCCACCCTCCACAACCATCGAGCCCGACTGCCCCAGACCCCAACAGATTGTGGACAAATGGACCACGCTCACCACGAACAACACTGTGAGGACCATGAAGAGCATCCACTCTGGAGCCCCCTTGCACCAATGCCCTCACCACATCTTCAACAGATTCAGTGCCTCCTTTGCACCCAAACTCTGCCACACCATCAATTGTTCCATCCAGTCCTCCACCTTGCCTGAAGACTGGAAACACGCAGAAGTAAATCTAACGGACCTCAAGAACTACCCCTTCCCGGCAAAAGTAATTGAGAAGGCCAACAACTCTCAAATCTCTGAATTCATCTAGATGAACATCTAGATGAGCCACATTCTGGACCCCTCCCAATCAGGACTGAGAAGCAACCATAGCACCAAAACCACTCTCCTAGCTGCCACAGATGACGTCCGCACCATACTTGATCAAGGAGAAACCGCTGCCCTCGTGCTCCTGGACCTTTCGGCTGCTTTTGACATCATCTTTCACCACACACTCTGTGCAAGACTCTGCAACACCAGAATCCCCCCCCAAAAAACAGCCTGGATCCACTCCTTTCTCACCATCCAAACTCAAAGAGTCAGTTTCCCACCATTTCTATCAGAGGCCACCAAAATCAGCTGTGGAGTGCCACAGGGCTCCTCCCGGAGGCCCATCCTGTTCAACATTTACATGTCACAATCATCGCCAGAAAACACGGACTGAACATTGTGTCTTATGCTGATGACATGCAGCTGATCCTCACCAACGAACCCAAGGCCGCCAAGAACAACTTCCACAACAGAATGAGAGCAGTCGCCTCCTAGGACAGCTGCCTCAAGCTCAACTTTGACAAAACGGTAGTCCTTGTCATGGGCCCCACTGCCTCTGCCTTGGACAACTCACAGTGGCCCACAGCGCTTGGAATTTCCCATGCCCCCACTAACCGTGAAAGAAATCTTGGTATCATCCTGGACTCTTCACTCTTGATGAACCGCCAGGTCAATGCCTTCTGGTCATCATGCTTCCACATGCTCCGCTTACTCCAGAAGATCTTCAATTGGATCCCCTTTGAATCCAGGAAAATGGTCATCCTTGCACTCGTCAGCAGCAGAATTGACTACGGCAAGGCTCTCTAGGCCGGCACTACCCTGAAGATACACAGGAAACTCCAGAACATTCAGAGCGTCATCACCAGACTCATCCTAGAAATCCCCTGTTGCAGCCACATCTCCATCCACCTGCAATACCTACACTTGCTCCCAATCAACAAGAGGATCACCTTCAAACTCCTCATCCATGCCTACAAAGCCCTGCACAACGCTGGACACAAATACCTCAACCACCTCCTCTCCCTCCACACACCCACCAGGCCCCTACACTCTGCCCAGGTAGATCTGGCCACAATCCTATGCATCTGCAAAACCATGGCCGGAGGAAGATCGTTCTCCTACTTTGCGGCTAAGATCTGTAACTCCCTGCCCCTGCATCTCAGGCAAGCTCCATCCCTGCATCAATTCACGAAGTACCTCAAGATGTGGCTCTTCAACTGACCCATGTGATTGACCCTGTGGGCGCTGTGTAAACCAAAATTTTAGACGTCTCAAAATTCACCTCAATCAGAATGCCCACTTTCAATGGATTGGAGAGAGTGTTAAACTTGTTTCATGAGGCATTGTGTCCCCAAGTTTTGGTACCTTCCAGTGCATCACGAAAAATAATCAGTTAAGTAAATGGGCCCAATCAATAAACTAATTATAGATTAATTAAATAATAAACGGTTTTGTTACAAAATTCAAAAGTAAAGTGATACAGAGTCAGTGCCATGAAGGCTCTCCATGCAAAGTGTAATACAGAAGAATGAAAAAAACTGAAGTTATTTTAAGGCCCAGCATTAGGAGAGTAACGGACAGTATGCTTAGTTAAACAGGAAAGTCTTTAGTCTAATCCCCCATTTCAAGTGTTTTTATATATTATTTCCATGTACAAAATTAACAGAACTACAGAACCACTGTGGTATGAGTAAGTGTATCATTTCATCAGCAAACTAGGGCACAATACATTTGAACATCATATTGCCTTAGCACATAAACACTATCCCCCTATATGAATAATTATTCTGCGCCTTGAAAGGTAATGTTGTTCAGAGATGCTTAAACAAACTAGATCCATGAACAACAGTGTGTTATATGACTTTGTATTGCCAGCTTTATTAAGAATAGGAAAAAATCACAAATTCAAGCATGCAATTTCATACTTAAACGGTAACCCTTGAAATACCACAACCAATCTTGTTATTGAACTAAAGTAGTGAAGTAAATGTTCATGTTATCATGATGTATGAAAATGCAATTCCAATTATATCTTTGTAACTTTCATGACACTGCTATATTCTGATTAGTTCTGGGTCCCTAATTCTTAAAAAGTTGACCCAGTGCCCATATCAGTGCTTAATTTGCAAATAAAAACGTGCCGGTGCGCAAAGCCATCCTCTTAAACACGCGGCTGCTGCAACTAAATGTGGGAACAGGGAATACTGAGGCTGTGTAATCGTGAAGACATCTCGGGCCTCTTCAATGCACTTAAAGTCACTCCCTGCCCTTTCAGCTCACTCTAGCAGCTTTCTGCGAGGCCCACACAAGATACCCGATCAAAATGGAGAGAACACTGCTGGGGCATCAGATCGAAATACAACAGGCACCTCAGGGGGAAGGGAAGGGAAGGGGGGGCACCTCAGCCGGATGAGTGCACAACGCCAGATCCAAGAGGGGGCTCGATGCCCATTGATGTATCCTGGGGAGTGCAAAGCCACAGTTTCACAAGTCTCTCAAGTGGGAGGTTTGCCCACTGCTTTATCTTGGGGAGTGCAAAGCCACAGTCTCTCAAGTCTTTCCAGTCGGTGGTTTGCCCACTGCTTTATCCTGGGGAATGCAAAGCCACAGTCTCTCAGGTCTTTACAGTGGGTGGTTTGTCCACTGCTGTATCCTGGGGAGTGCAAAGCCACAGTCTCACAAGTCTCTCAAGTGGGTGGTTTGCCCACTGCTTTATCCTGGGGAGTTGAAAGCCACAGTCTCACTAGTCTCTCAAGTGGGTGGTTTGCCCACTACTTTATCCTGGGGAGTGCAAAGCCACAGTCTCTCCAGTCTCTCAAGTGGGTGGTTTGCCCACTGCTTTATCCTGGGGAGTACAAAGCCACAGTCTCTCAAGTCTCTCAAGTGGGTGGTTTGCCCACTGCTTTATCCTGGGGAGTGCAAAGCCACAGTCTCACAAGTGGATAACAGTCTCCCCTGGTACTGGAGGGGGCTTGGTTCCCAGAGTGCTTCATCCTGCCAAGGACTGAGGTAGTGGATAACAGTCTCCACTGGTTCTGGAGGGGGCTTAGTGCCCAGAGTGCTTCATCCTGCCAAGGACTGAGGTAGTGGATAACAGTCTCCACTGGTTCTGGAACGGGCTTGGTGCCCAGAGTGCTTCATCCTGCCAAGGACTGAGGTAGTGGATAACAGTCTCCACTAGTTCTGGAGGGTGCTTGGTGATTAGAGTGCTTCATCCCGCCACGGACTGAGGTAGTGGATGTCTTTCTCCACTGGTTCTGGAGGGGGCTTGGCGCCCAGAGTGCTTCATCCTGTCAAGGACTGAGGTAGTGGATAACAGTCTCCACTGGCTCTGGAGGGGGCTTGGTGCCCAGAGTGCTTCATCCTGCCAAGGACTGAGGTACTGGATGTCTTTCTCCACTGGTTCTGGAGGGGGCTTGGTACCCAGAGTGCTTCATCCTGCTTGTGGCGGCCCCATTAGCATCAGAGCTTTTGGCGCTTATTGGCCTGCGGTGCTGGTGGCGGCGGTGTCCTTGGCAGCGGTGCTGGTGGCGGCTGTGTCCTGTGAAGTGGTGCTGGTGGCGGCGGTGTCCTTGGCAGCGGTGCTTGTGGCGGCAGTGTCCTTGGCAGCGGTGCTTGTGGCGGCGGTGTCCTTGGCAGCTGTGCTGGTGGCGGTCTTGTCCGCCATGCAGGTTTTCGGTGACTTTCCTGTCTTTCTGTGCCCCTTCCCCACCTTAGATGGTGGCGCAGCTGTCTTCCCACTCCAAACTGTACTTCTGGGAGAGGCTTTGGTGGTAGATGTTTTGCCTTTCTCCCGCTGGGCACTAGCCAACTTTTTATGCTTTTGAGGTGGGGGACTGTCCGTGGTCTGGCTCCTTGGCAAACTGGCTGCCCTGCTGCTTGGCGCACTCCAGAACCCGGTTACTACTGGTACCACTGTTCCTGCTAATGTTGTGGCTGAGGTGCTGGGTTGGGACCTGGAAAGCCGGGCCCTAAGGGACTGAAGGGGTGGGGGAGGTGAGGGGAAGAGGTCAAGGTTGGACAGGAAAAGTTTTTGGGACACACTGGGATGTGTAGATGGAGGGGGTTTGGGAGTGGAGGAAGATGTAGTGGTTGTAGGAGGTGTACGTTTGCTGACTTTGGGTGAAGATGCATGGGCTGGAGGCTGTCGTGAGGTGGATGGCTGTTGGGTGGGTGTGTGGCTGCGTTTGTGTACCTTGGGAGGTGGTTTCACAGACACACTGGGAGAGGACACAGGAGATGTGTTATTGGTAGTGGGGGTGGTGAGTGCTTGTGAGCGGGGTGTGGTGATGGGTGTGCTGGTGATGGACGTACTGGCTGAAGATGTAGTGCATGCAGGTGTGAGTGGAGACAAGACAGGGAAGGAGGAAGGAGACGTGGAGGAGGGGGACACAGTGGAGGCAGTGGATGTTGGTATGTGTACATGGGTATGATGCTTGTGTGAGTGCCTGTGGGATGTGTGGTGCTTATGTTTGCCAAAGCTTCCCTTGTGTGTTGAGGTGTGTGCATGCTGGTCTTATGGTGTGCTTGGGATAGGCTGAGCTACAGGGGTTTGGGTCTGGGTAGAGGAAGTTGGAGGGGGGAGACTGGACACAGGGACAAAGGCTGCCATCAGTGCTGAAGCCAGAGTCTGAAAAGCTCGCTGATGGGCTGCCTGACCAGAATGAATGCCCTCCAGGTATGCATTTGTCTGTTGCAACTGCCTTTCTACACCCTGGATGGCACTGAAAATGGTAGGCTGCCCAACAGCGAGGGACCTGAGGAGGTCAATGGCCTCCTCACGGAGGGCAGCAGGGTTAACTGGGGCAGGAGCTGAGGTGCCTGGGGCGAAGGAGATGCCCACCTTCCTGGGTGAGCGGCCATGGGGCAGACGCTGAGGGGATGCTGGGAGGGCGGTGCCGGTAGGGGGGGTGGTGGTTGTACCTGTATATGCAGTGGGCACCGAGGGGCCCGCCACCGCAAGGGAGCTCCCATCAGAGGAGGAGTCGGTGTCGCTGGTCTCACCTCCTGTCCCCGCTGTGAAGCTCTCCTCGCCATCCGTCCCACCAGTGGCTTCAGGCTGTGTTGTGTCGCCCTCCAGGGCCATGTAGGATGCAGCTCCCTCCTGCTCCGGTGCCACTGCTCCTCTGCCTGATGATGCTAATGCACACAAGAACAGGGAGATCACAAAAAGGGGGGGGAAGACAGAAGAAAGACATGTTGAGTGCATGTAATACCGCTACCGTTGGACACTACAGACACAGAAGCCCCCTGCACTACGGCGTGCACTTTGAGTTCCCTAATTAATCACAGGGACATGGGTTACAAGGCCTATGCCTAATTGCTGTGCACATGGAAGTAAAAGGAGCCTGGCTAGGTGTAGTTGGCTCTGAACACAGGTGGGGTGGGGTGCCACATGGCCTGCCTCACGACGGGACTTTGCCTACTAAACTGGCCCTGGCCTAGGGGAACTCACAGCCCACCTCCCCCACCCAGACACCTCCACTGCGCGCAGAATCAGCTGAATGAGAGTGTACTCACCCCCTTGTGGCTGCTGTGATGCCCTCAAGCGCCCATCCAACTCCAGATACGCCACCACCAGGATCCAGAACATCAGGGGGGTCATGGTGCAACAGGCACCCCTCCCACATTGGGAGGCCATCCCCAGCTGGGCCTCCGCCGTCTTCTTACTCCAGCGGCGAATGTCCTCCCATCTTTTATGGCAGTGGGTGCTTCGTCTGTGGTGGACCCCCAGAGTCCGGACTTCCTTTGCGATGGCACGCCAAATATCCTTCTTCTGGTGGGCTCTGACCTACAGGAATAGTACAGGGGAAAAGGAGAAGGTATAACCATCAACACCGTCACAGTCATTGGCCCACATCCCTACCCTTGCCATGACGCACATGCACTTACCGTCGTTTCATGCACGCCTCATTCTCCCCCCTATCTTCCATCCACACCACTCCACACAGGCATTGCCCATTCGACATGCTCACAGTGTACTTACCTGTTTGTCTGGAGGACCGTAGAGTAGCATGTACTGGGGAGGACCCCTTTCATTAGTTTCTCCAACTCCTCTGTGCTGAAGGCAGGGGCCCTTTCCCCAGACACATGAGCCATTGTCTCTTCCAGACTGAGGTCACAGCAGCACTTGCAGTGTAGGTCCTCTCCTGTCGAAGATCAGGTATCAAGTGATTGAACAGAGTGAAAATGGCGGTCACGTCCGCGGCGGTGCATACCATCACCACCTGCGTACATCGTCATGGGCTCCTCGGACTCATAGGGTCCAATGTTAACCAATGCAGGATTGCGCCGCAGTCTTCGACCGCCTACCGCGAAGGTGTACAACGCCAGCGCAGTTACCTCATATCCCCTTGTCCCACATTACAAGTCAGGCAGACACCATTTCAGGGGGCCACATGGCATTAATTTTAAATGCGTCACACAAAACTAGGCCTTGCATACACACTAAGACAGGCACATAGCGGTTTTAAAAAATTGAGGAATAAAGTTGGGTTAACGTACCTCAGTGTTGGCTGACTCTCTGCTCGCTCCATAGAGCACGTCCGCTGGAGCAGATGAGGAGGTGGCGACATCCTCCGGTGTACAGACCACTGGTGGACCTGTCGACAATGGAGGAGCGACATGTCATTGTCACCTACAGACTTGATCATGCCACAGTCCTGGAACTGTGTGCCGAGTTGGAGCCAGACCTGATGTCAGCTATCCGCCATCCCACAGGAATCCCCCCTCTAGTGCAGGTGCTGTCAGTACTCCATTTCCTGGCAAGTGGGTCTTTTCAAACGACAGTGGCCATAGCATCAGGGATGTCCCAGCCTATGTTCTCCAATGTGTTGTCCAGAGTGTTGTCTGCCCTGCTGAAACACATGCGTAGCTACATCGTTTTCCCTCAGGTGGAGGATTTGCCAACAGTGAAAGGTGACTTCTATGCCCTGGGACATATCCCCAACATCATAGGTGCCATTGATAGGACTCATGTGGCCTTTGCCCCCCCGCAGGAATGAACAGGTGTACAGAAACCAGAAGAGTTACCATTCAATGAATGTGCAGATGGTGTGTTTGGCCGACCAGTACATCTCCCATGTGAACGGCAAGTTTCCTGGCTCAGTGCATGACGCTTACATTTTGAGGAATAGCAGCATCCCTTATGTGATGGGGCAACTCCAGAGGCACCTTGTGTGGCTATTAGGTGAGGATATGGAGCCTATACAGTGTGAATAGGTGTCTGGGTCTGGGGATGTCCCTAAGAGTTAGTGTGTGTCTAACAGATTTCCCTCGAAATTTGCAGGTGACTCTGGCTACCCCAACCTGTCATGGCTACTGACTGACCCCAGTGAGGAATCCCAGGAATGCTACAATGAGGCCCATGGGCGAACTAGGAGGGTTATAGAGAGGACCTTCGGCCTCCTGAAGGCCATGTTCAGGTGCCTCCATCTGACAGGTTGTTTCCTATTCTACTCACCAAAGAAGGTGTGCCAGATCATCGTGGCCTGCTGTATGCTTCACAACTTGGCTTTGCAACGACAGGTGCCTTTTCTGCAGGAGGATGGTCCAGATGGAGGTCTTGTGGCAGCTGTGGAGCCTGTGGACAGACAAGAAGAGGAAGCAGAAGAAGAGGACATCGACAACAGAAACACAGTGATTCATCAATACTTCCAGTGAGACACAGGTAAGAAGACATCACTGCCTGCTACATCTGATATAATTGTTCTACCTCTCATCCGTCTGTCACTTTCACCCAGTGTATGGACCCTGAGTTGTCACTTTCCCTTTCAATTTCACAGATGTGGTTCCCACTGTGTGACATCTGCTTTGTTTCCACATGGACTAGAGCTGTGTGACATAGGTGTGTTGACAATACAATGGATATAGCATTTTTACACAGTTATTGCAAATACACATTTTCGAAAGCACAGACTGACTCCAGATTGTTTTGTGCTTTAAGGTTGTTTATTTAAGTGCTAAATATTGGAGGGTGTTGTAAAATGATCAGGGGTGATGGTGGAGGAAAGTCCATGGCAGAGTCCAGTCTATTAGTCTCACAGGTGCATTGTCCAAAGGGGCATGGGAAGTGGAGCTGGGGCAGTTTAAGGATGGACAGGGTGACACAGTGGGACAGAAGGATGACAATCAGGGTGGTCTCATTTCTTGGCGGGGGTCTTGGCATCGTTCTCTGTCTTTGTCCTGGATCTCAGGGACTGCTTGCGGGGTGGTTCTCCATCTGCAGGGGGTGGGGTGCTGGTGTTGTGGTCCTGTTGCGGTGCCTCCTGTCCACTAGCGCCGGCGGGGGTGGTGGGCAGTTCATCATCGGGGCTAGTGTCAGGGGCCCCTTGTTGTGCCACAGTGTCCCTCCTAGTGTTGATGATTTCCTTCAGCACCCCTACAATGGTGCCCAGGGTGGAATTGATGGATTTCCTCCCTGAACACCAAATACTGTTCCTCCTGCAGCCGCTGGGTCTCCTGAAACTTGGCCAGTACCGTTGCCATTGTCTCCTGGGAATGGTGGTAGGCTCCCATGATGTTGGAGAGGGCCTCGTGGAGAGTGGCTTCCCTTGGCCTGTCCTCCCCCTGTCGCACAGCAGCCCTCCCACTTCCCCTGTGTTCCTGGGCCTCTGTCCCCTGAACCTTGTGCCCACTACCACTGCCCCCAGGTCCCTGGTGTTGTTGGGGTGGTAGGTTAGCCTGGGTTCCCTGTAGTGATGGACACACTGCTGCTTGACGTGTCCTGAGAACAGAGGTATGGGCCCGCTGGCTGGGTGCTGTGCTGGTGGTTCCATAGGGGGGAGGCTCTGAGGTGGCTTATGCCAGTGTGAGGGGAACCGACTGTCCCGAGGTCCCTGATGGGCCGGGCTGGTCATCTAGATCCAGTTGGACAGAGCTACTGTCATCACTGTGGGCCTCTTCTGTGGGTGGAGTGGACATGTCTGGACCCTCCTGTCCGGTGACGTTGGGCAGAGGTCCTGCAGGGGTGTAAAGGCATGATTATTGCATCTGTGTGATAATTGGTTAGGGGTGTGTGTGGGTATGTGCAGTGGCCATGCATTGGTGATGGGTGTCCATGCTTTGGTGTTGCATGCAGGGCTGGGTGTTGGGATGGGTGGTTTGTGATAGTGGGACATATGTGAGCAGTTGGAGTGATGGGGGTGAGGCTGAGGGTGGGGGTATTTTATAGCATGCAGGTAGGGTGGGGGATGTAATAGTTAAGATTTGAATTACCAGAGTCCATTCCTCCAGCTACTCCTGCAAGGCCCTCAGGATGCAGTATAGCCAAGTCCTGCTCCTCCCATGTTGTTAGTTGTGGGTGAGGAGGTGGGGTCCGCCGCCAGTCCTCTGAACTGCAATGTGGTGTCTTGAGACCACGGAACGCACCTTCCCCCGTAGGTCATTCCACCACTTCCTGATGTTATGCCGTGTTCTTGGGTGCTGTCCCACTGCGTTGACCCTGTCCGTCCACGATTCTGCCCCATAGTTCCATCTTCCTAGCTATGGTGGTGTGCTGCACCTGTGATCCGAATAGCTGTGGCTCTACCCAGATGATTTCCTCCACCATGACCCTGAGCTCCTCCTCAGAGAACCTGGGGTGTCTTTGCATTGCCATGGGGTGGTGTGGGTGATGTGTGGGGTGATGTTTAGGGGTGTGTGGTGTTTTGTGCGTGGATGTTGTGTGAGTGATGGTGTTGAGTGCCTGTGGATGCTAGTTTGTAGATGGTCTTGTCTCTCTCTGGCCTTCAGTCGCAATTGTGGTAGTAAGGGTTTGTGGGTGATGTAGGTGTGTGTTTTATATTGGATTGGGTGTGTGGGAGTGGTGTGTGTATGTGTCTCAGGTGCGTGTTTTGTGAATTTTCCAATGTGGTTGTGTTTTGTAAATGTGTGTGTATTTTGAGCGCGGCGGTGTGTACCGCCAATGAAATACCGGGTTGAAAGACCGCCGCATTGATTCGTGGGTCGTGATAGTATGGGCGTATTCCTGTTGGCGTGATGGTGGAGGTTTTGTTATCACCAGTTTATCACTGACCTTTGGTGTGGCGGACTTGTGTGGGTGTCTACATTTTGGGGGATTCCGAGCTGTGGGTCATCATAGCTGTGGCGGAATGCCGCGATTGCGGGGTGTGTTGGCGGTCTTCTGCACGGCGGTAAGTGGCATTTACCGCCAATGTTGTAATGACCCCCATATTATTGTGTGGATAGTGTGCTGGTGTCCGTTCATGTGTATTGTAGTGACGTGTTATACAGTGTGGTACAATGGTAGACTGCCTTGTAAACCCACAGGCAGGGTATTATTAAGCTAATCCTATGAATATCACCTCTTAATAATAAGTAAAGAGGGTTATATCAGAGTTGGTCACGGTGGATGAATAACTGTATCAACAGACGTTTAGAAAAGAGCAACACAGTTCTATAGCTACTACAGGACGTATTTTTTTTTAATTGAAGGATACTGCTTACCATTGGCACAATCCTCATAAAGCCACAAAAAAGAATATAATGAATGGATATATATTTAAAATAATTTTTAGACGCCCTGCTCACACAGGCACAAAGATGGTTACGGCGGTAATCCAGCCTCATTGTTAACAAGCCATCCAAGTGTCCCAGACTATTAAAGGGGGTACAGAACTGGTGAAAGTGATATTCAAAAAGGACCACCATTCTAAATGGGTAAATCTTTTAACCAAGTCTCCCTATCTCGCTTCAAGATTCCGGTGGTAACACTGTCAATCCAGGGTTCTGGAAGTTCCTTAGGTTTCCAGTACTTCGAGTGTGGGGTTTGTGGCTACAGTCCCTGGTTTTGTAGGAAGAGGAAAGGGAGAGAGGCACCCATGGAATTTGGGTGTGTGCAGCAGTCTGTGTCTTATAATAGGGAACTCGGTGATACATTCTATATTCCCCAATGTTAAATAACAGGAGGGTTATCACTTTGGTTTGTTAAATTTGTAGACAGTCAGTGGTAAGCAGTAATTATGTTCTACCGTATCAGATCAGTCCTCAGAAAATGTGTTCATGGGAAGTGTCCTAAGGGCAAGGTACTGGTAGACAGCACCACTAGGATACAAATGTACACCGAGATAGAGATTTCCTGAAAAGATGTTTGTCCTGGGGACTGATAACTCTAGCTTCAGTACTTAACAGGGGAAACCCTACAGAATAGGGATGACTGGTTTAAGGGAGTGTCATTCTCCTAGGAAGAAATTAGCTTGGTTATTCACCTTAAACATAGAAAGAGAGGGTGACAGCTAGAAAGGAAAAAAGACGACAGTCAAGATACTTTACATTGTAAAGAACCTTGCCATCCTGATAGGAATTTCGAGCAGCCCACTTAAAGACCCTACATTGCAGTTTGTCTGGGAGTGAGCCCAAGGAGCTGAAAGAACTCTTCCTCGGGTGGGGCCAGCTTTTATCACACAGAAGAGTTTACTGTATCAGGTGAGATAAGAAAGTCAGACCTCTCAACTATGGGTGCCCTAACCCATTCGAAACCAACGCAAAATCAGCGCAAACTTACAAAATACCATTGTATTTTGTAAGTTTGCGCCGATTTTGCGTCAAAAAACGACGCAAATGCGGCGATAAAAAAAAGTATAAATATGGGCCCAAGTGTTGTTTTATGTTCATTCTCATTTGTTGGCCGGACACCTTGGATAGAGAAAATTTCTCAAAGCATACCTTAAAATGTCTGTTGGCTTGGCATTTATGCCTAGGTAAATAAATATTGTAGGAAATGCCTGATCTGCCAGAAAACTTATCTGTATAAATCCCCTAAAATTCCACTCAAGGCAATGCTCATTATAGGCACCCCAATTCAGGAGATGGGTCTAGATATTCGGGGACCAATGGTTCCCTTTACTAGAGAATACAACTGTATACTGGTAGTGATGCATTACACGAGAAAATACCCTGAAGCTCTTTTCTCCAGTAAATAAATACCAAAATACAGCGTCACTAGTCATTTATATTTTTTAACAGATGGGTTTTTCTAGGGATATACTGATGGACCAAGGTGCGCTCTTTGTTTCGAAGTTAGTGAAACAAGTCTAGAAAAACCAGAAAGGGAGCACCCTGCTCACACTCCAGCATACAGTCAGCCCCAGTGCATCATGGTAAATGCAGTACAATTTCGTTTTTAATCCATAAAGTAAACTAAAGTTTTACACCTTAGTAGGTGCAGCAACCGCCAACAGAGGAGCGGTCCGGACCGCCAAATAATGAACCAACTGAAACACAGGCATCCTGAAAACCACCCACCGCCAGCAGAGGAGTGCCGACAATGAAGGCAGAGCCCGCCCACAGGCCAACGGAAAGGCCCAACCCACCCATCAAATAATGAACCACTAGAACGCCATCAGTTCCGGGGCGGGAACCACCCCCACACAAAGCCAGGCAGAAACAAACCAAATATAAGGAAACACTCACCGGAGGCTAACACAACACGCCGAAGCAGACGTGGATAGAGAGCTGCAGATCATGCCAGCCCTTCTCCTTGCCATATACCTCCACGACGGAGACCGCCGACAAAGACGACGATGGTAAATACTGCAACCTACGAAACAAGGGAAGAAAGGGCACAGTCACATACCCACCCACCCCGCAATACACCCACAACCCTTCACAGCAGCACAAGCCATACACCCCACAGCAAGGCAAATCCAACCTGTCCAAAGTACATACATGTGCCCCACACCCACAAACAATGAAACGTGAGACCAGGGATCCAGAGTGTGCTGCCAAAACACAGGCCACACATTAACTTTTAATTCAGCTCTTTGAGCAAACAAATTTTAAATAAGGCCAATGGCCAGTCCATAGTGCTAGAAGCCCATGGGCCACAATGGCCCCAACCTGACTCCCACAAGTGCTACGGTACTCCACCTCATAGGGGCAACAATGGGGCATCCAGGCACCTCAGGGAACAGGGGCAAAGGGTGGTGGGGGTGGGGATTTACGACAGGGGTGGGGCTTGGATTTGCATTCGGAAGGTGGAGGGGGTTTGGGTTTGGCCTTGGAAGGTGGGGGAGTGTGCTTGGACCGGGTGGAGCCAGATGGAATAGGCTCAGCACAGGGCTTCTTCCTCTCTGGGGAAGGGGCACGGGAATGTGAAGGGCAGACAGGGTCGGGCTGTGATGTGGAAGGAGTGGAAAGAGCAAGGAGTTGTGCACGTTTAGGGACGAGACGGGGTGGGTCAGTGGGTTGGAATAGGTCAGCACGGGAGAGGAAAAGCTTCTTTGGTGCAATTGGGTTGGGCCTGGAGGAAGGTGTGGGAGTGGAGGTAGAGGGTGTGGTCGTAAGTGGTGTAGGTGTGCGTGTTGTGGATGCAGGTGACTGGACAGTATGCTGAGGTGTGGTGGATGTATGATGGTTGGGTGTTTTGGTGCGTTTGTGTGTTTTTGGAGGAAGGGGTGGACACAGTGGGACAAGGCAGGCTGCCAGTGTGAATGTATGTTGTTTGGGTGTCTGCAAGTCTGTTGAGTGTGCTGCATGTGTCAACTAAAGTAGTTGTGGTGAGTGCAGGTGTGGTGTCTGGGGTGCATGTATGGATGTGTGCTATTGTAGTGACTGCAGGAATAGTGTCAGCAACAGTGAATGAAGGTGCAGTGCCTGGGGCTGTGTATGTAGAGGGGACAGATAGGGAGGCGGAAGAGGTGGGCACACTGGGGTAAGTGGATGTTGCTGTGTGTGCATGTGTATGTTGGCTGTATGAATGCTTGTGGTGGGAGTGTGTGGTGCTTGTGTTTTGAAGTGTGCTTCTTGTGTGTTGAGGTGTGTGTCTGCGTGTCAGAATGTGTGCTTTGGATGGGTGAAGGGAGTGGGGTGCTGGAAGGGGTAGAGGAGGTTGGAGGGGGATGGAATGACCAGGGACACTGGCTGCGGTCAAAGAGGAGGCCAGAGCCTGAAAAGATCTCTGTAGGCCAGACACGGCACCGTAATTGCCGTCCAGATAGGTATTGGTCTGCTGCATCTCTGATGCTAGCCCCTGGATGGCATTAACTTTGGTTGTCTGCCCTACAGAGATGGTTCTCAGGAGGTCAATAGCCTCCTCCTTGAGGGCAGCATGGCTGACTGGGGTAGGAGAAGAGGTGTCTGGGGCGAAGGAGACGCCCACCCTTCTGGGTGAGTGGGCACGGGCAACTCGAGGGGGAGCAAATGGGAGGGCACTGATGGTATGGGGGTTGGCGGAAGATAACACAGTAGGTGTAGGCCCACTAGGGTCCGCCACCGCCAGGGAGCCCCCATCGGAGGAGGTATCGGAGTCACTACCTCCAGTGGTAGTTGCCTCCCCGTGGTACTCCCCTCGCCCTCCAACCCACTGGTCCCCTTGGCGTTGGACGACTCTGCCTCCAAGGATCCGTGGGCCGCTGCATCCCCACTCGCCGGTGCCTCAGCTCCCACTACACAGACAACACAAGAGAACAGGGATGGGGAGACAAAAAAGCAGAAACATTTGTAAATTGCTGAATGGAGTGAACATAGTGGTTCATACATACACCCACCCAGAAGACCCTCCAACAGGCAGCACCTACCGCTATACCCATGGCTATGCCCCTGACTAGTGCCCAGAACCCTGCTCTACAGCCATTTCCCAAACAACTTAAGGACCCGACGTGTAGGAGGACTGACCAAAACACCCTTACTCCCCACGGGGCCATAATGTAGATGGACATCAGTCAGAGTCCCTGCAACTAAGCAGCATAAACCCGAATACACACACAGACATCCATCAAGGGTCAAATATATGGTATTTGTACTCACCCCCTTGTGACTGCTGTGCAACCTTCAAGCGCCCATCCAGGCCTGGGTACGTCACTGCCAGGATGCGTAGCATAAGCGTGGTCAGTGCCCGACGGGCACCCCTGCCCCGTTGGGAAGACTTCCCCAGCAGGGCCTCGCAGATATTTCGCGCCCAGCGCCGCAGGTCCTCCCACCTCTTCCTGCAGTGGGTGCTCCGCCGGTTGTAGATCCCCATTGTCCGCAGCTCCTTGGCGATGGCATGCCAAAGTGCCCTCTTCTGGTGGGCGCTTACCTAAAAGGGACACACATAAATGTAACACAGAGGTCAGGCACCGGCCAAACATATACAGCTGGCTATACGTCCACTATGGGACGGACAGTATAAATGGACTAACAGCACATACACACGCAGCATGTCAGGAACCCTGGCCCATCCAGGGTCAGAGTTGCACACATGTATGCTGCCAACACCAACCATTACACAAATCCATGGCCCACAATACTCCTACTCACCTGTACCTCTGGCCGTCCGTAGATCTTGGCGTACAGGGGCAGGACCCCATCCGCGAGTCTCTCCAATTCCTCTTGGGTGAAGGCCGGGGCCCTTTCCCCTGCAACACGTGCCACTTTCATGACCAGAGGCAGGACACAGCAGTACATTCAGTGGAGTACCGGCTTGCACGAGATCACCGAGTGAGGTGAAGTTGGGGTGACGAGTTCACGTACGCACCGCGGCGGTGTGCACCGTCACCCCCGGCGGCGATCATGATACGCTAGGATTCCCCTTTGACCTCCATGTTAACCAAGGAATTTGCGCACGGCGGTAAATACCGCCTTACGCTGTTACGTCAACCGCTAGCGGTATGAGGTCACTTCCACAACAACAGTTCTGGATTACATGGGGCAGACATTTTGGCAAAAACGACACATTTATAAGACTCCCATCTGCACAATGCAGGCCCTATTGTTCCCCAATCACACATAGGCATGAGACAATTAACATTACCTCACCTGACAAGCCCTGATCTATCATTGTGGTCAAGTTGATGTTATGTCATACACATTATGCATTTGTGTCGCGACAATCAAACCGGCAGTGCTCAATGACTGACAATGTGTGCCCATGTTTGTGTGTTTCTCACATGTGTTTCCAACTCCTCCTAGGTACAGACCCTTGTGGGGAGGAAGGGCCCCATCGGTGTACAGACCACTTGTGGATTTGCGGACCATGGTGGAGCGTAACATCATTATCAATTACAGACTCACCATGCAACTATTCTTGAACTTTGTGCATTACTGGATCCTGCACTGACTCTGGCAAATCGTAATCAGCATGCCATCCCTGCTGAAGTGCAGGTGCTTTCTGCACTCCATTTCCTGGCCACGGGCTCATTTCAAGTGACAGTGGGCATGGGTGCTGTTTTTTCACAGCAAATGTTTAACATTATACTGACAAGATTCCTGAATGCATTTTTATGACACCCGCAGTCCTCTGTGAGGTTTCCCAAAAGTACTGACCTCCCTGCCATCAAGTCAGAAACAGTAAAAACCTTCACTCCTTGAACATTTAATTGGTGTGTACTGCAGGCCAGTACATCACACATGTGAATGCCATGTTCCCTGGTTAATCCATGATTCATTTGTGCTGAGGAACAGTAGTGTGCCACAGAAGATGGAATAACTACAAGAGGACAGAGGGTGGATCATAAGTAGGTGTTTCTGTCACTTATTGCCACCATGCAGACAGACAGCCTGTCTGCCTCTGAGGCTTGTCATTTTAAGTTGTGTTGTTAACCTTTTTCTAGGTGATTCTGGCTATCCCAACTTGCGTTGGCTCCTGACAACAGTGAGGAATCCTGGAACAGATGCAGAGAGGAATTACAGTGAGGCCCATGGACGTACTAGGAGGGTGATAGAGCGCACAATAGGTCTCCTGAAGGCTAGATTTCGTTGTCTACATATCTCTGGTGGTTCTCTGGCCTATGGGCCTGAAAAGGTGTGTAGAATAGTGGTGGCCTGCTGCATGCTGCACAACATGGCTGTGAGGAATTCTATCCCCCTCTTGGAGGAGGAGGAGGGGGCTGTATATCCAGACCAGCTTCCTCAGAGAGGGGACGAGAGTGATGGTGATGATGAGGAAGGGGAAGATGTAAATTCCAGGACCCAACTGATACAACTCTACTTCCAGTAACTAAGTGGGACAATTGGATGAGATTGGTGTCTGTGCATCATACTGTCAGTGTGCCTTGTCATCGGGGGGGATGGAATATACTAATTGCCACTATGTCCAGGTCTGCATAAGACAGAATACAATTTAGTGTATTTTTTCTAAACATATTTAGGCACAACAACATGTAAGGCGAGTGATGCATTTCATGCTACGCAGGTACAAATAAAGGAGTTATCAAACAGTTGCATCCATACTTCACTTTGTTCACACATAATGACAGGGGACATTGTAACAGGTGTGATATGTGTTTTATTTGATGCAGGGATAAAATCGTGCAAATTACAGTGATGGCAGTGGGTCAATGGTGTTTATCCAAAATGGCAACATGGTGGCAGCATTGTTGTCAGTATTGGTAGGTCCATCAATGATTGAGTGGGATAGTTGGTGGACAGGTTTTTGCAAAGTCACTTCTTAGACGGGGCCTTGTTCTTGGCAGGTGTTCCTGTCCCACATCTTGGCCTGAGGGTTCGTTTGGGCCCCTGTTGTTGAGCTGTTGTGCGGATTAGATGGATGTTCCCTGTGTTTCCTCAGAGGGTAGTACATGTGAAGTTGCTGCGGATGCTCTTATTGTCCGGTCTGTTTCCTGTGCTGTAGTGGGGGCTTCCTGTTCTGTGTGGGCCTCAGGCTGTGTTTGCTACAGCAGCGCACCTGCTATGCTGACCATTGTGGCAGTGTGCAATTTCCACTGCTCGATGTCCTCTCGGTGGTGTGCTTGCTACATCCTCTGACTCCGCTCCAGGGTGGATACTATCTGGGCCAATCTGTCCTGAGTATGGTGGTAGTCTCCCAGGACCTCAGAGATCATGTCATGGGCTGCAGCATCCATCCTGTGGCCTTCCCCCTGGGCAAGTGATGCCCTCCCACTGGGCCTAGCCCCCTGTGCCTGTGTCCCCTGCACAGGTCTGGTGGTGCCACTTGTACTGGGGCCCTCATCTTCCTTCCTGTTGGTAGGGGGTGACTGTGGCCTCTGTACCTGTGTTCCACCAGTCTGGGGCCTGGATACACAGGTGTGGGGACGGTTGCCCTGGGCTGATGTTATTGGCTGGGTGATAGGGTTGTCAGTGGTATCCTGGGTGGGGCTGCTGGATGGTGACAGTCCAGGACTGTGTGAGGTGCATCGTGTTCATCAGTGTCCAGGGTTCCATCCCCAGTGTCCTGTGAGGTTCCTTTATCTCCCTGGGGGGCACTGCCACTTCTTGTCCTGTCCGTCAGGGTGGTATGGGTGGTGGTGTCTGTTGGGGGAAATGGACATGGCTGTTACATTTGCATGGTCGGACGTGGGCAGGCGCCTGGGCGGGTTTGTGCACCATACACACTTTGGGACCATGCAAGATGCTTTAGTGGGGTCAGCATTGCTTTTAGCTTAGGATGTGGAGGTGCACTGTGGGTGTTATAGGCCATTGTGTTTCCTTGCAGGGGTGGGTGGCTGTGCACAGGGGGAGGGATGTGGGCCTGTTAGTGGGGTTGTGGGCATGTAGGGGTAGTGGATTCAGTGCCGGTGGGCTGGGTTGGGTAGTGATCCTGGTGGCTGTTGGAGGGGTGGGGTGGTGCATGCATTACAGGTGTGATGGATATGGGGTAAATGTAGATGGCTTACCATTCCTCCAGTGAGTCCAGTGAGGCCCTCAGGGTGCAGGATGGCCAGTACCTTTTCCTCCCAGTCAGTGTAGTCGGTGGTGTTGGTACAGGTCCTCCCCCAGTCTTCTGGACTGCAATGTGGTGCCTCGATGCCATGGCCCTGACCTTCCCCTTCAGGTCGTGCCATCTCTTGCGGATGTCATCCCTGGTGCATGGATGGTGTCCCACTGCATTGACCCTGTTGACAATCGTCTGCCATAGCGCCATCTTCCTGGCAATGGGTGTGTGCTGCACCTGAGCCCCAAATAGTTGTGGCTCGACCTTCAGTATCTCATTCACCATGGTCCTTAGCTCCCTTTCTGCGAAGCGTGGGTGTTTGGGGGGTGCCATGGTGAGTGTCGTGAATGGTGTCTGGTGTGGATCTCGGTGAGGGTGCTCTTCTGTGGTTGGGTGTAAGTATTGTGGATTGTGGTGTTCGGTGTCTGCTTCTGGTGATCTCTGTCTTCGTTGGCCTACTTTTGTTGCAAAGGATTGTGGGGTGTGTCTGTGAGTGTTTTATGGTGTTTTGCATGAACGTCAGTTGTGTGGGTTTCTAACTTATCCAATGTGTGCACTTCTTATAGTTGGGTCCACTTGCCGCTCGTGGAGGTCTGCACCGCCAATGGTCGTTCGGCTTCCACTGACCACCAAGGTGATTTGTGCATCATTATTTGGAGGGCAGGATGTGGGTGTGCTCTGCAGTGGCGGGGTGGGAGGTCCAGCATTTCCACTGACAAGGTCCTGGCAGAGACTGGTGGACTGGTGATTTTTGTCGGAATCAGATTTTTGGTACATTATATGGTGGGTTTCTGTTCACCGCCAATGGCGGTCTTCTGTTCACCGTCGCCACGGCAGTCCGCGGTGTTCATAGTGACTGCCAAAGTTTGCAGATGGGACCAGCAAGGAACACGTTTTACTATCAACCTTTTGAGGAAATTGCGCAGTTCCCTTCTAGGAGTGTACTGGTAACTCAGAATCTGGTAAGTAGGACAGCTAAGGAGTCTATAGCGGAGGTAGGGGAACAGCTAACCGAATCGCAGAATTATTTTTAGGCAGATTGAGCATATTTAAGAATATTTTCTAAGATATGCCTGGGAAAACTAATTTATTTTTCACTATATCAAAACCATGTCTGGTAGTTAAATCAATGCCCCTTTAGAATTCCTGAAATCCAGTCGAAAGGAATACAACAACAGGCTGAAAAAGTATTGGGTTTAGTGGTCATTTAGGCCTCCTCTAGGGAATAATGCTCTCCTAAATTCACAGCTCCTAAACCAGATGGATCTATGCAATCTTGTATCGATTTTACAGTGGTTAATAGGATTCCTATGTTTTACCGTTACTATTTACCATGTGCTGATGATTTGATTGTATTTTTAGGAGATTCTAGCATATAACCACATTTGATTTGACTACGAGGCATTATCAAAAGCCTTTGCAGCCAGAAGACAAAGATAACAATGCATTGAACACTCCCCAAGGTTTGTTGCAGTTTAATATACTACCCTTTGGTTTACTTGTTGCCCTTACAACCTTTCAATTATTGATGAATCAAATACTGCAGCCACACCAATCCTATATCTCTGGTTAGCTGGGCAACATCATAATCTTTAGTAAAACATGGGACAAACCATTAAAACACTTGTTTTACTCTCAGTCAGTTTCCATGTAAGCCCCCCCAAAAAACAAATGTTTCAAATGATTGATTGAAGTACCTCTTGGGAAATTGGTTAATTCAACTGCACGAGGAAAGAGTAAAAGTTATAACTTCTCTACCTTTTCCCCACAACAAGAAAGCTATGAGAGCTTTCTTAAACTGACTAGGCTACTATAGGAGTTTTTGCTCCTCCAGTACTCTGATGTCTCAGGTCTTTTGACTGACCTACTTAAAGAATCTTCCTCCAGTCTGGATTACCCTCATTGGTATTGGAAATCCCCAATTCCACTAGCTTTCTAAGCAAGTGAACCCCTAAAACTATTACATCCTCCAAACCAGTGTTGTAATCCTTTGACTTTAGTAAAACATTTATTTTGCAAACAGACCCTTTGGACTTTGAACTGGGGAAGTCCATATTCAGTTAAATGAGGTATAGGTCAGGGTAATGGTTCCAAATACAAATCTATTAAACTTTCAAAATGTCCTCACTTGTTTTTAAACAATTTTGCTATCAAATATACTTCTTTCCAAACACCACGCAATACCACCAGCTCCCTCTTTTCCAATTTCCCATCCTAATATACCAAAATACAGTTCCAACTGACTTCAGACTAGCTTAGTCAAATGGAATTCCTTTTGAAATACAGTGAATACAGCACTACTTTGTCAGAATGTTTAACCCCATGTGCATTTTCTATTCCAGTTTATGAGACGTTCACAGCTTTGCTGGTAATTGTTTTCAATAAAAAAATGAAAATGTTATAGTAGTGATTTGATAGCCACTGATGTCAATCAATCAATCAATCAATCAGTACATTTGTACAGCGCGCTACTTACCCGCGAGGGTCTCAAGGTGCTTTGAGGGGATGGGGAGCTGCTACTGCTCGAACAGCCAGGTTTTGTGGTGTCTCCTGAAGGTCAGCAGGTCCTTGGTCTGCCGTAAGTGGATGGGGAGGGTGTTCCAGGTCTTGGCGGTGAGGTAGTAGAATGATCTGCCGCCGGTTATTGTCCTGTGGATGCATGGAATGGTGGCGAGGGCGAGGTCGGCGGAGCGGAGTTGTCGGTTCGGGGTGTAGAAGGTGAGTCGTTCATTGAGGTATGCTGGTCCGGTGTTGTGGAGTGCTTTAAGGGTGTGGGTAAGGAGCTTTTTAAGGTGATCCTCTTGTTGACGGGGAACCAGTGTAGGTCTCTCAGGTGGGTTATGATGTGGCTGCAGTGGGGAATGTCGAGGATGAGGCGTGCTGAGGCGTTCTGTATGCGTTGCAGTCTTTTCTGGAGATTGGCTGTGGTTCCCGCATAGAGAGCGTTGGCCTGGGTGACCATCCTTCTGGTTTTCGGTGGAGATCTGCCTGTAGATCTTGCGGAGCATGTGGAGGGTGTTGAAGCAGGAGGATGAGACGGCGTTGACTTGTTGGGTCACGGAGAGTGTTAGACCTGGCAGCTTTTTGGCGTGTCTCCCCTGTCCTCCTGGTTTTGGACTCTGCTAATCAGTGATAAAGTGCAAGTGCTCCCCATATAAATTGTACTGTGGATTGGTTAATCCATAATTGGCATATTTGATTTATAATAAGTCCCTAGTAAAGTTCCCTAGAGGTTCCCAGGGCCTGTGAATCAAATGCTACTAGTTGGCCTGCAACACTGGTTGTGCCACCCACATTAGTGGCCCTGTAAACATGACTAAGACCTGCCATTGCAATGTCTGTGTGTGCAGTTTTAAACTGCCAATTCGACTTGGCAAGTGTACCAACTTTCCAGGCCTCAACCTTTCCTTTTACTACATGTAAGGTACCCCTAAATTAGGCCCTAGGTAGCCCCAGGGTCAGGGTGCAGTGTATGTTTAAGGTAGGACATATACTAGTGTGTTTTATATGTCCTAACAGTGAAATACTGCCAAATTCAGTTTTCACTGTGCAATGCCAATCCCTCTCGAAGGTTAACATGGGGGCTTCCTTTAAATATCCTTAAAGCGCAGATTCCCTTTGAGAGCAGATAAAAATGTGGAGTTTAGGGTCTCTGAACTCACAATTTCAAAATACATCTTTTAGTGAAGTTGTTTTTTAAATTGTCTGTTTGAATACCTGTTGCAAGACTTCAGTTTCCTCGACCTGCAGCACTGGGAACTGTGTGTTTTGTGCTGCTCAAGAGGAGAAACCACTGCGACGTCGCCAACAACGCCGCTGGCCTGCACCGTGACCTGCTGACGCCGCACGGAGTTGCATTGCCCCGCTTCGCACCACGACCCTGGTCACACAGACGCTGTCATTGGATGACTTCACCGAGCCGCTGCTCGCACCGTGACCAGTGGGCCCTGCACTCCGGCATCGCCTGCTCACACCGCAGCCTGGGCATCCCCGCTGCCGCCGCTCCTGCGGACACCGGCGCTGCTGCCTACATCGTGGCCTGTGGACACCGCTTGTGAGGTACACGAAGCACCGTTCCGTCCCGCACCGCTGACCCAGGCCACCGACGCCAGCACCATCGACTCCTGTGTCGTCACCAGGCATCCTGCATGCACTGTGGCCTGTGGACACCGCTCGTAAGGGTCACAAAGCACCGTCCTGCACCGCTGGCTTAGGCCAACGGATGACAGCGCTTCAGCAACAACCCCGCCGCTGCCTGCACCGTGACCTGTGGACACCGCACGTCGCACCGCCCCGCTTCACACCGCAGCCCGGGTCTCAGACACCGATGAATGCCATCACCGAGCCGCTGCCTGTACCGTGACCTGTGGGCACCGCACGTCGCATTGTCCCACTTCGCACCGCCGCCCCGACGCCATCCAAGCCGGCGCACCTGACTTCATCAGCCCGGAGTTCGATCTGCAACACGTATGACCTTAAGGGCCCGACGACTCCCGCACTGACACCGGAACAGACACTGCGACGTCAGTGACGCCGCTCTCCAGAGCTCCCCGTGAGGATTACGACGCCTTGCAAATCCAAGGTTCTGCTTGCGGGTCTTCCCAACACAGTAGCTGGCCCGCAACTCCGCGGCCGGCCTGAACTGTTGGTTTTGTTGATTACGATGCCGTGATAGCCCCAGGTGGAGCTATCGACTTCAAGGAACTGTAGTTTTTAGTAAATCTTGCAGAATTCATATTTTTCTTACTGTATGTTGGATTGTTATCATATTTGGTCTTGTTTTCTATAGATTAATATTTACTATTTTTCTAAAACTGGTGTGGTGTCCTTTTGTAGTGTTTTCACTTATTACTGTGTGTTATGTGCGAATGCTTTACAAATTGCTTCTAAGATAAGCCTGCCTGCTTGTTCCAAGCTACCAAGGTGGTGAGCAGGGGTTATCTGAGCGAGTATCTCCCTTATCTTGACTGCAGTGAGGGTCCCTACTTAGACAGGGTGCAAACCGACTGCTAACTAGAGACTCCATTTCTAACAGAGAGCGATGAGTCTAGAATGAAACCCAGGTTGTGTGCGTGGTTGGTGGGCGTCGGTGCGGTTCCCAGTGTGGTCGGCCACCAGGAGTTGTCCCAGGCGGAGTGGTTGGAGCCGAGAATTTGGACCTCTGTCTTGTCCGACTTCAGTTTTAGGCGACTGTTCTCCATCCAGTTGGCGATGTTGTACACAAATGTACTATACAGTTTTTTAAATAAGCCATGTCAGCCTTAAAACAAAAGTGCATTGTACTAATGATATTCTCTATTATTATCTGCAGAGTCCACCCTGTGAATTTGATATCCTCTAACCTATATACATTAATCATACTCTCTGAATTTTATTCCTGAAAGGATATTTAGTAGAAATTGGGTTACTGGTAGACTGTGGTGGGAGCCCTGGTCAAGCAGCAATCACAATCCTAGTTTGGGAGAGGCACAAGCAAACCACAACCAAACACCCTGGTAGCTTGGCACAGAGCAGTCAGTCCTAACTTAGAGGCAAAGTATTTGTGCAATACTTCAAACAGTAAAATAGTAACAAACAAACATAAAAAGATTCCCACACCCAGTTAGGAAAGTGGAGCCTATTTTAATAAACAAAACTAAACCAGAATGACAAAAATCCAATCAGTAGAACCAGAGAGATACAATTATAAAGAGTTTAGTTAAGTAGTGCCAATTGTGTTATCTGGTCGCGTCCGACTGGGACAAATTCACAAGTTTAGGCTACCACAATGAAGTTCAGGCCAGCTACAAGAATCCACCTAGGTCCGGTGAACAGCATACTTTAAATCCTGGTGAGTGGTCTGTGTGGCTCTGCTTTGCAAGACCTCACGTTGTCCCCCATCAGTTGTGAGGAAGCGGTGCGGTGAGACTTTGCATGGCTTGGAGTCACTTTGGTGGTCATTACAACCCTGGTGGATGGTGTTAAAGCGGTGGTAAGACCGCCAACAGGCCGGCGGTAAAAAAAAATGGAGTTACTACCGTGGCGGAAACCGCCAACAAAAACAGCCACTTTAACACTCTGACCGCGACGGCGGTACAGACAAACAGCTTAGCGGTCACCGCCAACAGACAGGCGGAAGTCAAAGTACCGCCCACAGTATCACAACCTACCAACCCGCCACCTTTTCCGGGGCGGATTCACCGCGGACAAAAACATGGCGGAAACAGGACTTTGAAGGGATGACGCTCACCTCTACACACCCCACGAGGAATCCAGACGCCATGGAACCAGAGCTGCACAATTTTCCAGCCCTCATCTTCTTGCTCCTCTACCAGGAGCACGAACGCCGGCGGCGAAGACAACGGTGAGTACTGCACCTACGACACAGGGGAGGGGGGAGGGAAAAAACAGGGACACACACACGCAACACCTCCACCCTCACCCACTACAACACACACACTAATACAGCATGATGCATTACAGTTACACCCCCCAAATCCCCCAGAAGAATGCAAAGACAAAAGCAAATGAGTGTAACCATTGTAATATATTAAAATCAAGTACGCAAAAATATATATATACACCATAAACAAAATATACACCAAGCTAAGTAGTCCAGGTAGTGCTCCAATGAAGTCTGTGGAACACTGGGCCCACACGGTATGGGCAAGGCCCACACAAGATCCCCGACCATGACGGAGAGAACACTGCAGGGGCATCAGAGAGCAAGAAAACGGGCACCTCAGGGGGAGGGAAAGGGGGGGCACCTCAGCCGGTTGAGTGCACAACGCCAAATCCACAAGTGGGCGACATGCCCACTGTTCCATCCTGGGGAGTGCAAAGTCACAGTCTCTCAAGTCTCTACAGTGGGTGGGTTGCCCACTGTTCCATCCTGGGGAGTGCAAAGCCACAGTCTCTCAAGTCTCTACAGTGGGTGGGTTGCCCACTGTTCCATCCTGGGGAGTGCAAAGCCACAGTCTCTCAAGTCTCTACAGTGGGTGGGTTGCCCACTGCTGCATCCCGGGGCGTGCAAAGCCACAGTCTCTCAAGTCTCTACAGTGGGTGGGTTGCCCACTGTTCCATCCTGGGGAGTGCAAAGCCACAGTCTCTCAAGTCTCTACAGTGGGTGGGTTGCCCACTGCTGCATCCCGGGGATTGCAAAGCCACAGTCTCTCAAGTGGATAACAGTCTCCACTGGTTCTGGAGGGGGCCTTGTGCCCAGAGTGCTTCATCCTGCTAAGGACAGAGGTAGTGGATGTATCTCTCCACTGGTTCTGGAGGGGGCCTTGTGCCCAGAGTGCTCCATCCTGCTAAGGACAGAGGTAGTGGATGTATCTCTCCACTGGTTCTGGAGGGGGCCTTGTGCCCAGAGTGCTTCATCCTGCTAAGGACAGAGGTAGTGGATGTATCTCTCCACTGGTTCTGGAGGGTGCCTTGTGCCCAGAGTGCTTCATCCTGCTCGTGACTGACAGTAGCATCAGTGCCCTTGGTGCTCATGGGCCAGCGGTGCTTGTGGCGGCGGTTCCCTGTTCAGCAGTGCTTGAGGCGGCGGTGCCCTGTTCAGCGGTGCTTGAGGTGGCGGTGCCCTGTCCAGCGCTGCTTGAGGCGGCGGTGCCCTGTTCAGCAGTACTTGAGGCGGTGGTGCCCTGTTCAGCGGTGCTTGAGGCGGCGGAGCCCTGTTCAGCGGTGCTTGAGGTAGCGGGCTCCTTTGCAGTGACTCAGCTGCTGGCGGTCATCTCTGTCCCAGCGGGGCTTGTGCTGGCAGTCCTCTCTGTCCCAGCGGGGCTTGTGCTGGCAGTCCTCTCTGTCCCAGCAGGGCTTGTGCTGGTGGTGGCCTCCTGGGCAGCGGGGATGATGGCGGTGGCCTCCTGGGCAGCGGGGATGATGATGGCGGTGGCCTCCTGGGCAGCGGAGATGATGGTGGTCTCCTCCGCCGTGCTGCTCTTCCCAGACTTTCCTGGTTTCTTGTGGCCCTTCCCCACCTTGGAAGGTGTCGCAGCTGACTCCACACTCCCACCGGGAACCCTGGGAGCGGCTTTGGTGGCTGGAGTCTACCCCCTATCCCGCTGGGCACTGGCCAACTTCTGATGCTTGACAGGTGCGGGACTGTCTGTGCTGTGGCTCCGTGCTACACTGGCAGCCCTGGTGGCCGGTGCACTCCAGATTCCGGTGACTACAGGCACCACTGGTCCTGGAGATGTTGTGGCTGAGGTGCTAGGATGGGACCTGGAGAGTCGGGACCTAGGAGACAGACGGGGTGGGAGAGGTGTGAGAAAGAGGTCAAGGTTGGACAGGAAAGGTTTTTTGGAGACACTGGGACGGGTAGCTGGAGGGGGTTTGGGAGTGGAGGAAGAGGTTGTGGTTGTAGGAGGTGTTCGTTTGGTGACTTTGGGTGAAGGTGCATGCGCTGGTGGCTGTCGTGAGGTGGATGGCTGTTGGGTGGGTACGTGCCTGCGTTTGTGTATCTTGGGAGGTGGCGTCACAGACACACTGGGAGAGGACACAGGGGACATGTGAATTGTAGTGGGGGTGGTGACTGCACGTGAGCGGGGTGTGGTGGTGGGTGTGCTGGTGATGGCAGTAGTGGCTGTAGATGTAGTGCATGCAGGTGTAAGTGTAGACGAGACTGGGAGGGAGGAGGGAGACGAGGAGGAGAGGGACACAGTGGAGGCAGTGGATGTTGGTGTGTCTGCATGTGTGTGATGCTTGCGTGAGTGCCTGTGGGACGTGTGGTGCTTATGTTTGCCTGAGCTTCCCTTGTGTGTTGACGTGTGTGCATGCTGGTCTGAAGGTGTGCTTGGGATAGGCTGGGGTACAGGGGATTGGGTCTGGGTGGAGGAAGTTGGAGGGGGGAGGCTAGAGACAGGGACAATGGCTGCCATCAGTGCTGAGGCCAGAGTCTGAAAAGCTTGCTAAAGGGCCTCCTGACCAGAATGAATGCCCTCCAGGAAGGCATTGGTTTGTTGCAACTGCCTTTCGACACCCTGGATGGCATTCAAAATGGTAGACTGCCAAACAGTGAGGGACCTGAGGAGGTCAATGGCCTCCTCACTGACGGCAGCAGGGGTGACTGGGGCAGGGCCTGAGGTGCCTGGGGCAAGGTGATGCCCACCCTCCTGGGTGAGCGGGCACGGGGCAAAGGCTGAGGGGCTGCTGGGAGGGCGCTGCTGGTAGAGGGGGTGGCGGCTATACCTGTAGATGCGGGGGGCACAGATGTTGCCACCACCACAAGGGAGATTCCATCAGAGGATGAATCCATGTTGCTGATGTCAGCTCTTGTCCCTGCCGTGGAGCTCCCCTCGCCCTCCGTCCCACTGGTGAACTCCGAGTCCGTAGTCTCGCCCTCCATGGATATGTGGGATGCAGCTCCCGCGTGCTCTGGTGCCACTGCTCCTCCGCCTGATGATGCTAATGCACACAAGAACAGGGAGACCACAAAAAGGGGGGGACAACAGAAGAAAGACATGTTGAATGCATGCATTACCGCTACCGTTGGCGGACACGACAGACACAGAAGCCCCCTGCACTACGCCGTGCTCTTGGGCTCCACTGTTCAATCCCTGGGAAATGGCCTACTAGGCTATGGGCGACATCTGCACACATAGACGGCACAGGGGCATGACTAGGTGTACTTGGCACTCTACAGAGGTGGGGTGGGGTGCCACATGGCCTGCCTTACGGAGGGACCTTGCCTACTAAACTCGCCCTGGCCTAGGGGAACCCACAGCCCACCACCCCCACCCAGACCCCTCCACTGCGCGCAAAATCAGCAGGATGAGAGTGTACTCACCCCCTTGTGGCTGCTGTGATGCCCTCAAGCGCCCATCCAACTCCGGGTACGCCACCGCCAGGATCCTGAACATCAGGGGGGTCATGGTGCGACGGGCACCCCTCCCACGTGGGAGGCCATCCCCAGCTGAGCCTCCGCCGTCTTCTTGCTCCAGCGGCGAATGTCCTCCCATCTTTTCTGGTAGTGGGTGCTCCGTCTGTGGTAGACCCCCAGGGTCCGGACGTCCTTGGCGATGGCACGCCAAATATCTTTTTTCTGGTGGGCGCTGACCTACATGATTTGTACAGGGGGAAGAGAAACTCATTACCAACTGCACCGTCACAGTCATTGGCCCCCATCCCTACCCTTGCCATGTGGCACATGCACTCACCGTCGTTTCATGCACGCCGCACTCCCCCCCTTCTTACATTCACCCCTCTCCACACAGGCATAGCCCAGTCTACTTACCTGCTTGTCTGGAGGACCGTAGAGTAGCGTGTACTGGAGGAGGACCCCGTCCACGAGTTTCTCCAACTCCTCTGATGAGAAGGCAGGGGCCCTTTCCCCAGACACTCGAGCCATTGTCTCTTCCAGACCGAGGTCACAGCAGCACTTGCCGTGTAGGTCCTCTCCTGTCGAAGATCAGGTATCGAATGATTGAACAGATAGAAAATGGCAGTCACACCTGCGGCGGTGCGTACCGTCACCGCCGGCGTACATCGTCATTGGCTCCTGGGACCCATAGGCCAAAGCAGCATTGTGCCGCGGTCTTCGACTGCCTACCGCAACGATGTACAACGCCAGCGCAGTTACCTCACATCCCATTGTCCCACTTTAGAGGTCAGGCAGCCGCCATTTCAGGGTCCCACATGGCTTCATTTTTAACTGTGTCACACATACCTAGACTCAACACACATACAGGCCACTTTTCGGATTATGATTCGTGTTCTGTGTAAGCTGTGGGTACGTACCTCTGAGTTGGTTGACTCTGTGCTCGCTGTTGTCCTTCATAGGCACCGTCCGCTGGGACATGTGAGGAGATGGCGGCATCCTCCGGTGTACAGACCGCTGGTGGACCTATCGACAATGGAGGAAAGACATGTGATCATCACATACAGGCTTGACCGTGCCACAATCCAGGAACTGTGTACCCAGCTGGAGCCAGACCTGATGTCAGCTATCCGCCATCCCACAGGAATCCCCCCTCAAGTGCAGGTGCTGTCAGTGCGCCATTTCCTTGCAAGAGGGTCATTTCAAACAACAGTGGCAATAGCATCAGGGATGTTCCAGCCTATGTTTTCCAACGTGTTGTCCAGAGTGTTGTCTGACCTGCTGAAACACATGCACAGCTACATCGTTTTCCCTCAGGTGGAGGATTATCCTAAAGTGAAAGGTGATTTCTATGCCCTGGGACATATCCCCAACATCATAGGTGCCATTGATGGCTTTGGTTCCCCCCCCCCCACAGGAGTGAACAGGTGTACAGAAACTAGAAGAGTTATCATTCTATGAATGTGCAGATGGTATGTTTGGAAGACCAGTACATCTCCCATGTGAATGCCAAATTCCCTGGCTCAGTGCATGACGCATACATCTTGCGGAATAGCAGCATCCCTTATGTGATGGGTCAACTCCAGAGGCACCGTGTGTGGCTATTAGGTGAGCACCTGGAAGCAAGTCAGTGGGAATGGTTGTCTACGGGTTATCCCTACAGGTTAGTGTGTGTCTAACAGTTGTCCCTTGCCATTTGCAGGTGACTCTGGTTACCCCAACCTGTCATGGCTACTGACCCCAGTGAGGAATCCCAGGACAAGGGCAGAGGAACGCTACAATAAAGCCCATGGGTGAACACGGCGGATAATCGAGTGGACCTTCGGCCTCCTGAAGGCCAGGTTCCGGTGCCTCCATATGACAGGTGGGTCCCTATTCTACTCACCAAAGAAGGTATGCCAGATCATTGTGGCCTGCTGTATGCTTCACAACTTAGCTTTGCGACGACAGGTGCCTTTTCTGCAGGAGGATGGTCCAGATGGCGGTGTTGTTGCAGCTGTGGAGCCTGTGGACAGTGAAGACGAGGAAGCAGAAGAAGAGGACATCGACAACAGGGACTCGGTGATCCTGCAATATTTCCAGTGAGACCCAGGTAAGAATACAGACCTGCCTACTACATGTACTTTAACACTACTACCTCTCTACTGTCTGTTGTTTTCACCCAGCGTATGGTCACTGAGTTGTCACTTTCCCTTACGATTTCACAGATGTGGGTCCCACTGTGTGACATCTGCTTTGATTCCTCATGGACTAGAGATGTGTGACATAGGTATGTTGACATTACAATTGAAAGAGCTTTTTGCCACAGTAATTGATAATGCACTAATTCAAAATCACAGACTGACTCCAGATTGTTTTGTGCTTCAAGGGTGTTTATTTAAGTGCTCAATATTGGAGGGGGTTGCAAAATGGGGAGGGGTGATGGTGGAGGTATGTCCATGGCAGAGTCCAGTCTATTGGTCTCACAGGTGCATTGCCTAAATGGTCACAGGAAGTGGAGCTGGGACAGTTAAGGATGGACAGGGTGACAAAGTGGGACAGAAAGATGACTTTTAGGGTGGTCTCATTTCTTGGCGGGTGTCTTGGCATTGTTCTCTGTCTTTGTCCTGGATCTCCAGGACCGTTGGCGGGGTGGTTCTCCCTCTGCAGGGGGTGGGGTGCTGGTGTGGTGGTCCTGTGGCGGGGCGTCCTGTCCACTAGCGCCGGCGGAGGTGGTGGGCAGTTCATCATCCAGGCTAGTGTCAGGGGCCCCTTGTTGTGCCACAGTGTCCCTCCTGGTGTTGAGTACTTCCTTCAGCACCCCTAAGATGGTGCCCAGGGTGGAATTGATGGCTCTGAGTTCCTCCCTGAAACCCAAATACTGTTCCTCCTGCAGGCGCTGGGTCTCCTGAAACTTGGCCAGTACCGTTGCCATCGTCTCCTGGGAGTGGTGGTAGGCTCCCATGATGTTGGAGAGGGCCTCGTGGAGAGTGGCTTCCCTTGGCCTGTCCTCCCCCTGTCGCACAGCAGCCCTCCCACTTCCCCTGTGTTCCTGGGCCTCCGTCCCCTGGACCGTGTGCCCACTGCCACTACCCCGAGGTCCCTGTTGTTGTTGGGGTGGTGGGTTAGCCTGGGTTCCCTGTAGTGGTGGACACATTGCTGCTTGACGTGTCCTGGGGACAGAGGTATGGGCCCGCTGGGTCGGTGCTGTGCTGGTGTTTCCAGAGGGGGGAAGCTCTGTAGTGGGCTGTGACTGTGTGATGGGAACCGACTGTCCCGAGGTCCACGATGGGCCGGGCTGGTCATCTAGATCCAGTTGGACAGAGCTGCTGTCATCACTGTGGGCCTCTTCTGTTGGTGGTGTGGACATGTCTGGACCCTCCTGTGCGGTGACGGTGGGTAGGGGTCCTACTGGGGTGTAAAAGCATGATTATTGCATCTGTGTGTGCCATGGTGTGCAATGGGTGGGTGACCGTGTACCCCAGTGCTTGCATTCCCGTGTGGGACCTTGTGTGATGATGGTTTAGGGGGGTGTATGGGTTTGTGCAGTGGGCATGCTTTGGTGTTGGTTGTCCATGCTTTGTAGTTGCATGCAGGGCTTGGTGTTGTGGTGGGTGGTATTTGATATTGGGACATTTGTGAGGAGTTGGAATGATGGGGGTGAGGGTGAGGGTGGGGTATGTGATGGTATGCAGGTAGGGTGGGGGATGTAATAGTTAAGATTTGACTTATTCCACCTACTCCTGCGAGGCCCTCAGGATGCAGAATCGCCAAGACCTGCTCCTCCCATGTTGTTAGTTGTGGGGGAGGTGGTGGGGGTCTGCCGCCAGTTCGCTTAACCGCAAGGTGGTGTCTTGAGACGATGGAACGCACCTTCCCCTGTAGGTTGTTCCACCTCTTCCTAATGTCATCCCTATTTCTTGGGTGCTGTCCCACTGCGTTGACCCTGTCCACTATTCTTCGCCATAGCTCCATCTTCCTTGCACTGGAGGTGTGCTTCACCTGTGATCCAAATAGCTGTGGCTCTACCCAGACATTTCCTCCACCATGACCCTGAGCTCGTCCTCCGAGAACCTGGGGTGTCTTTGCCGTGCCATGGGGTGGTGTGGGTGATGTGTGGGGTGGTGTGTGTGGTGATAAGTGTGCTGATATGTAGTGGTGTGTTGAGTGAGGTGCGTGGAAGTTATGTGGGTGATGGTCTGGTGTGCCTGCGGATGCTAGTATTGTTGATGGTGGTGTCTCGCTCTGGCCTTCTCTCTGTGATTCTGGTTGTAGGGGTTTGTGGGTGATGTGGGTGTGTGTTTTATATTGTATTGGGTGTGTGGGAGTAGTGTGTGTATGTGTATCAGGTGTGTGTATTTTGAATTGTCCAATGTAGCTGTGTTTTGTAAATGTGTGTATATTTTGAGCGCGGCGGTGCGTACCGCCAATGGAATACCGCGGTTGAAAGACCGCCGCGTGGATTCGTGTGTCATGATAATGTGGGCGTATTTCTGTTGGCGTGACGGTGGAGGTTTTGTTTTCGCCAGTTTATCACTGACCTTTGGTGTGGCGGACTTGTGTTGGTGGTACACACGAAAGTACGGGGTTCTCTAGAAGCGGACGTCGCGGATATTAGCGTAGTCCTAGGTTGTATGTATTCCTATTTGGAAGGGTAAAGTCAGTGGAATGTCAGTTGGAAATTACCGAGTGGAACAGCGAGGGGTGGGAAGAAGGGAATTTCCTTTTACGGACTAGGTGGTCTCACACACTATATAGTGTCATGCTTCATCATTTGACCACCTAGACCCACCCAGGTAGGACAGTGCCACCTGGGCGGACTCAACCTCACTGTTAAAGGAACAGGAGGGAGTGCGTAAATAAACTTGTTTCTGGAAAGATCGGGATCCAGCTAATCTACTGAAAAACTAAAAACACCTAAGCAGACACCTGTGAAGAGCAACAAATTTAATGGTGGTGTCTGTCTGGTGTAGTTAAAAAGGGGGGTTGGGACACCTCTGTGAGGACAAGGACTCACAGGGTCACCTAACTAATTACTAGCCAACATGTTTCTGCCCTCAAAAGTGAGCCAATGAAGGTCTCGGGGCATTCGTCAGGGCCTAGGATCCCTACGTCTCACGTTGGAGGAAAATGCTCTATGGGGAAATCAAAGAGTGAAAAAATGAAAAAAGAATGATCTACATTACCCAAGGAATTACCTTGAGGCGGCCTATGGGGAGAAAAACAATTAATTAGCACTCTGGTGGCACACAGCACTGCAAAACCAACCAACTACACATGTGTCAAGGGGATGCATTCATGCACGAAACACATATGTTCAAAAAAGGTAAAATACATGCGTGGAGTGACTGAGTGGGTATATCTACACAAGTGGACAGTCCTATCACTGCAGGGAATTATAGTTCTTACCCTTTTCTTAGAGGCAGCTAGCCTCTGGTATCCAGGAGGGGGAGTGTCCCCATATAGTCACACAATAAGGGATAGAGATGAACATGAAGACGAAGTGAGGAGAGGAACAAAAGTAGGCAGAATAGATACAGAGGGAGCAATAGGGGGGGGAAAAGCAAGTTCCCATTAGGAACCCACTATTGCTGGTAGAAAAATACTGGTTAAGAGAAACCGAAGTGACTATAGACAAAAAAAGTAAGATTAAAAGCAATAAGGGCTTATCTGTGTTGCCTGTGATCCGGTATGCCACTCACTACATCAAAGGGGACGCTCGCCGTGCGCCTACTTCGTCCTCTCCTTGGACCGCTTGTGACAAGTGGCTGCGGGAGAACGGTCTATTTATGGCTGTAAGAAATTCCAGGTGCGCCCTGTTAGCGCGTAAATTGGAGTTCAATTAATGTTAATCACCGCCGCGGGCCTCTTTGCGTTACTAGCCTCGATATGATTGCCGTAATGGCGGGCGCACCGGACAAGCCGGGGCGCCGGCATGAATGTGATCGAGTGCAAAGGCGGGCCTCTTTAGGTTGATGGCGCGATGTGCTTTGCCACACCCGCGGGCGCCCCAGCGGTGCTAGGGCGCCGGCATGAATGCGGGCGAGTGCAAGGGTGGGGCCCGAGTCGGAAGATTCCGGCCCGAGCGCCACCAGTGGAAGGCTCGCGTTTACAGTGGCCGCTGGGAAATGTAGTTCCCAGCGGTCCCGTAGCCCAAAGGGCTAAGAAAGAAAGAAAAAAACAAGGAAAAAACAAGGAAAACGAGGGAAAGGATAAAGAAAAGGAAGGAGAGGGGGGGGGGGAAAAAGAGGGGGGGAACGAAAGAAAGGGAGGAGGGAGAAGGGATATTGTAGAAGAAATGCAACCGGGGGGGGGGGGGAGGGGGAAAAAAAGGAAAAGAAAAAGATGGAGCAGAAGCGGACGGAAGGGAGGACTCATAAATTAGTCAGAGAAATCATTTATTGAGTGTGAACCAAGGGATCTCATCATTAAGACCATTGGTGTCCGTGTGTAATCTCCAGACCCAACGTTGTTCGGTCTGGAGCAATCTCTGTGTCATATTGGAGGACGATGGAGATAGTTGCTCAATGACCGTCCAGTGTAAGTCATCTGCCGAATGTTTTTCCAGAAGGAAGTGGTTAGTCAATTTAGTAGCCTCTCGTTTACAACGGATCGTACTCCTATGTTCACAGATTCTCGTGGACGGTCATTGACCAGTATTTTTCTACCAGCAATAGTGGGTTCCTAATGGGAACTTGCTTTCCCCCCCCCTATTGCTCCCTCTGTATCTATTCTGCCTACTTTTGTTCCTCTCCTCACTTCGTCTTCATGTTCATCTCTATCCCTTAGTGTGTGACTATAAGGGGACACTCCCCCTCCTGGATACCAGAGGCTAGCTGCCTCTAAGAAAAGGGTAAGAACTATAATTCCCTGCAGTGATAGGACTGTCCACTTGTGTAGATATACCCACTCAGTCACTCCACGCATGTATTTTACCTTTTTTGAACATATGTGTTTCGTGCATGAATGCATCCCCTTGACACGTGTGTAGTTGGTTGGTTTTGCAGTGCTGTGTGCCACCAGAGTGCTAATTAATTGTTTTTCTCCCCATAGGCCGCCTCAAGGTAATTCCTTGGGTAATGTAGATCATTCTTTTTTCATTTTTTCACTCTTTGATTTCCCCGTAGAGTATTTTCCTCCAACGTGAGACGTAGGGATCCTAGGCCCTGACGAATGCCCCAAGACCTTCATTGGCTCACTTTTGAGGGCAGAAACATGTTGGCTAGTAATTAGTTAGGTGACCCTGTGAGTCCTTGTCCTCACAGAGGTGTCCCAACCCCCCTTTTTAACTACACCAGACAGACACCACCATTAAATTTGTTGCTCTTCACAGGTGTCTGCTTAGGTGTTTTTAGTTTTTCAGTAGATTAGCTGGATCCCGATCTTTCCAGAAACAAGTTTATTTACGCACTCCCTCCTGTTCCTTTAACAGTGAGGTTGAGTCCGCCCAGGTGGCACTGTCCTACCTGGGTGGGTCTAGGTGGTCAAATGATGAAGCATGACACTATATAGTGTGTGAGACCACCTAGTCCGTAAAAGGAAATTCCCTTCTTCCCACCCCTCGCTGTTCCACTCGGTAATTTCCAACTGACATTCCACTGACTTTACCCTTCCAAATAGGAATACATACAACCTAGGACTACGCTAATATCCGCGACGTCCGCTTCTAGAGAACCCCGTACTTTCGTGTGTACTTTGAATTATAGGGAGCTAAGTACGGAGTGTTCCTCCATAGTTATCCCCCCTCCTCCCTCTTCCTCTCTCCATGTGTAATGATGGGACTTGTGTTGGTGTCTGAATTTTGGTGGATTCCGTGCTGTGGGTCATAATAGCTGTGGCGGATTTCCGCAGGCACGGCGGTGTGTTGGCGGTGTTCTGCACAACGGTAAGCGGCTTTTACCGCCAATGTTGTAATGACCGCCTTTGTGTCATTTTCGATGAAATGCATTGTGAGGCTTTGCAGTGCGTGGTATCGCTTTGTGTCAGTTCCACAGAGGTGTGTAACGAAGCTTGGTGGGGCCTTGAGCCCCTTTGTGTCATTTCAGATGAACGGGCAACTGTGCTGTGAGGCCTTGCAGGGCTTCACGTCTCTTCCTATCCGTTCCAATGAGAGCCACAGCTGACCTTCACAGTAACACCTTCAGCCCCACTTCCAATGCTCCAGCACTGGGGTGGCACCACTTGGGAGGGCAAGTCTCACAGCAGGGAGAGTCCAAATACTGGGATCAATGTTGCTGGAAACCTGTTATCTTTCTGAGGATTTGATTAGATTGCCAGCAAACTAGCCCTTGAAGTCATTCTGGGTTCAGGAGATGCAGGTCCCGTCCTTCTCACACAGGCAAGAGAGCAAAAGGCAGCTGGACAGCACAGCAAGGCAGCAATTCTTTCAGAACAGCAGTCCAGCAGAGTGGCAGTCCTTGTAGCAGCACAGCAGCTCTTCTTCCTGGCAGAGGATCCACGCGTACAGAAGTGTTTTGAAATGGTGGTGCCTGATGCCCGTCTTTTATAGAGAGTTGTGAAATGGGGAGAAGCTTCTAGAGGTATGCCTTTGAAGTACACAGAGGCCCTGCCTCCCTGGCTCCAGACTCACTACAGGGGATATGCAGCCCTTTGTGTGGAAACAGGACACAGCCTACTCAACTGTAATGCAGGCTTGGCCCAGCATATCCCTTCCGTCCTGCCAGTGATGTCTCATTTAGTCACACCTAAGCACCCATTGCATGTGGCTGTCTAGGAGGAATACACAAAGCCCATCTGTCACTTACACCAACACATGTGACCCAGAGAGAAACTGCATGCACCAAATTGCTAAGGCAAGAAAATGCCAACCTTCTTAAAAAAAGTGTCATTGTCCGAATTGTCATGTGAAATCTGACTTCATCGTAAATTAGGATATTAGATTAGGATTCCAGAGACACCAAACGTGAACTGATCATCTCTTCTCATCTGGAATTACACTTATAAAATGTATTAAGGCAACTCCAATGTTATCCTATGGCAGAGATAGGCCTTGCAGTAGTGAAAAACACATGCAAGAGTTTTTCACATCCAGGACAAGCAAACCTTAAAAGTGTATGTCCAACATTTTAAATACATTGCACCCTGCCCTCTGGGCTGTCCAGGATCTACCCCAGGGGTGCCTATATGTATTAAAAAGGAAGGTTGGGCCTGGAAAAAAGTTTACTTTTCCAAGTTGAAACAGTAGTATAAACTTCACATACAGGCCCTGCAATGGCTACTTATTTGGGTGGCACAATCAGTGCTGCAGGCCCACTAGTAGCATTTAATTTACAGGCCCTGGGCATATGTAGTGCACTTAATAAGGACATATAAGTAAACTAAACATTCCAATTGTGAACAAGCCAATGTTGTCATGTTCTATGGGGAGAGCACAAGCAATTTAGCTCTGATTGGCAGTGCTAAAAAGTACAGAGCCCTAAATCTAACAAAAAAGAATTAGGCAAAAAAGGAGAAGAGGAAGACAAAAGGTTTGGGGATGATCCAGCAGAAAGGGCCATTTCCAAAAATATTCCAGCAATATATTAAACAGGGATTGAAGATTTATATGGTGCATTCACTAAATAACATTCAATTAATTGGGTCAGATGTTTTTTCATTGTTTAGTGGCAAGAATAATAGAAATAAATCACTGTATTTCAGTTGCCTTTTTAAAATACTGTTATTTATAAATTCTGCTACAATGATGTATGTAATTGTTCTAAAAGCATTATAATGTTAATTAAAAATGGGTGAAGTGCAAATCTCTGCCTTTAGTTAGACTAAATTGGCTGAAACAACAAATTGAGGGTTAAATATTCTGATTATGAATTATGATCACATCGCTAGTACTGGTTATACACACATGTTTCATTAAAAACATACCTCTCAAAGGGAAAATCTAACAATGAAAATAATATTTAGGAAATTACACATTCCGACAACAGAAACCTTGGAGTAGATAACTAGGGGCCACATGTAGCAACATTCAGGATTGCGACCCGCAAATTGCGAGTCAGAGCGACTCGCAATTTTCGAGTCGCAATTCTGAATGTTGAATGGTGTCCCTGACACCATCTGTAATTCGCAAGGGGGTCGCAAATGCCCACCTCATGAATAATCATGAGGTGGGTCGCAATTTGTGACCCCCTTGCAAATGGCGGCCCTCAAAGGGATGGTGGCCTGCTGCGGACAGCAGATCACCATGTCCGTGACTGCTTGTAAATAAAGCAGGTTTTTTTTGTAATGCAGCACATTTTCCTTAAAGGAAAACGAGATGCATTACAAAAACGAAAAATGAAACTTTTTCGTTTCATTTTTTCAGAGCAGGCAGTGGTCCACAGGACCACTGCCTGCTCTGAATTTTATTTTACAGTGCCATTCACAACGGGGAAGGGGTCCCATTCCCTTTTGCGAATGGGTTATCACCCGTTTGAAAAGGGTGCAAAATGCGATTTGTTTGCGACTGCGTTCTCGGTCACAAACCAATCCTACATTGCACTGCGACTCGCAATTAGGAAGGGAACACCCCTTCCTAATTGCGACTCGCAAACCCCTTTTGCGATATGGTAGCCAGGTTACTGAATCGCAAAACGGGTTTTGTGTATTGCAATGGGATTTTTGCACATCGCAAACAGCGAACTTTGCTGTTTGCGACGTGCAAAAAGCTTGCTACATCTGGCCCCTAATGTAGTAAATCCCTTGATCTTAGTCTTCAGCCAGACTGATTGAGCTTTAATATACATTGTAAAAGTCTCCTGGGCTGGATGATTCTGAGTTTCTTTGTGTTTTGTACACAATACCCTGATTTTTAAAATGCACTAGACAAGGAATACTCAATGTACATAGGACAACACCTCCTTGAAACCACTTGCTTAAAATTAAATGTCTCATTCAGATCAATTACATTGTTAAACACCAATTATTATATATTTAGCAAACACAGACAAATTGTTTGTCATCATGGATTTGTCTCCTGAAAGTAATGAAGGGTATCTGCCTGGAGTGGTATAATGGATCAAATAATAAAGGTTAGCCGTTATGCCAACCTTACCCTTTAATTATTTGTATTAAAATCGAATTAAGTAATTATTTCCCCATTATCCATCTACTAAAGTTAGATCTTACTCTAACCTTATCCCTAAAAATAACCCTAAACCTACTCCAGCCTTTAATTAATTTAAATTAAGAATGTTGTAATTGAACAATTACCCTTACCAATCCTTACACTAAGCTTTAATTAATTTAAATTATTTTAAAAAATGTAATTAACCTAATCTCTTTACTAACCCTAATGGTTAATTAATTAATTCATTCATTTTGAATTGAATAAATAATTATCTTACACCTAAGGCTAATACCAGTCTGAAACCTTTTTTAATTTCAATTCATTTAATGTGAATAGTTAGTAGCTAAATCAATCAACCAATCAGTAGATTTGAAGAGTGCTATTTGTCACCCTTGAGTTTATCCATGCGCTGACAGGGTCCAGTTGATTAGCCAAATAGCCAGGTCTTCAGGGACTTTCAGAACTCTGGAAGAGATGTGGAGTTCCATAGATGAAAGGGTAGCTTGTTTCATGTCTACCCTGCTAGGTAGGAGAATAAGCAACCTCTGCATCTGCTGCATTGGATTTGGGGGGGGGAGGGATATAGAAAGGGTTGCGGAGTGGAAGTGTCCGGTGGGCTGATGGAAGTTTAGGTGATGGTTCAAGTATGCGGGTTCACAATTGTGTAGGGCCATGTATGCAACGGTAAGGAACTTTAACTGTATATTTTCTGTACAGGGTGCCAGTGGAGTTCCAGGAGGTAGAGAGTGATGTGGATTCATCTATGGAGATCTGGGATGAGTCTGGTAGCAATGTTCTGTATGGTTCATAGTCATCAGAGGAGGTGAGCTGCAATCCCCTTGTGGAGAGTGTTGCTGCAGTCCAGTCAGCAAGAGATGAGGGCCTGGGTAATGGTGCTTCTTGAGTTATGGGGTAGCCATTTGAATATCCTATGAAACATGCAGAGGATGAATAAACAGGAGGAGAAGAGGGAGTTGATCTGAGTCTTCATGGTTAGCTTGTTGTACAGAATGATGTTTAGGTTCTTAGCATGGTCAGTTGGGGTAGAAGTAGGTCCAAAGTCCTGATGGCCACCAGGATGCATCCCATGGGGAGCTTTTGCTTCTGAAAATCAGTACCTCTGTCTTCCATGTTGAGCTTCAGGCAGTGATCCTTCATCAGGTTGGCAATGTCTGTTATGCAGTTGTAGAAGTTGGTCTTGATGTTGGTGGTGTCTTCAGAGAGGGAAAGGATGAGTTGTGTGTTGTCGCTATAGGAAATGATGTTGAGTCCATGTGTTTTGGTGATGCTGGCCAGTGATGTCATATAATTGTTGAAGAGGGTGGAGCTGAGTTAGGATCCATGTAGTACTCCACAGATAATTTCCTTGGGTTCACAGGTGAAGGGGGAGGGCAGACTTTTTGTGTTCTTCTGGTGAGGAAAGAGGCAATCCATCTGAGGGTGGCTCCTCTGTGGTAGAGGAGGAGGACTTTCTTGAAGGCTGTATTGTTGGTCGTGTCCTTTATGGTGAACCATCTCCTTTCCAGTGTACGGTGTCATTTAGCAGTTCTGATGTCTTCACAGTACCAGCTAGCCTGCTTGGTGGAACTTCTGTGGGTGTTGTTGCTGAAGGGAGAAACCCTGTTGGTGCAGTTGGTGATCCAATTGTTGAAGAGTCTAACGTTCTGGTCTAGGTTGTTGGAGGAGATGAGGTGGTTGGTGTTGAGGGCGTTGATCACTGTGTCCTTTGAGACTTTACTCCAACTGCAGTAGGAGGCATTTGGTACACTAGGGGCAAAGGTCTGTGAGCTGGTGATGCTGAAGTGAACGATGGAGTGGTCAGTCCAGGTGAGTTCCATGGTGCGGCTGTACCGGATGCTGTTGCTAGTGATAAAGATGGGATCCAGCGAGTGACCTGTGGTGTGGGTGGGGCTGTTGATGAATGGGATGAGTCTGATGTTATTGATGCTGATGATGAGACTGGTAGTGTGGATGCTATTGTGTCTGTTCTGATGGAAGGTGACGTTGCTGAGGAAAATGTAGTTATTGGAGTTTATGGTGAGGGGGGCGGTGAATTCAGCGATGAAGTTGCAAAAGGCTGGTCGTTGTCCTGGAGGACAGTAAGAAAGGGTTCCCCTGAAGGTGGTTTGGCTGTCTGTTTGGAGTCAAAAGTTGAGGTGTTCCATGCTTGGAGTGATGTTGCCATTTGTGTTGGTGCATTGGATGGATTCCTTGAATATGATAGCGAACCCTAAGTCAGGCTTGTTGATGCAGTCACCTCTATCCTTTGGGTATTGAGGTGACAATGTTTGGCGCGGAAGTGTGGTTGAGCCAGCTGTCAGTGAGGAAGAGGTCGTTGGTGCAAGGGTGGAGATGAGGTTCCAAATCTTGTGGAGTATTTGCATAACAGATGTGTTTTGAGAAGGGCTCGTGCGAGTTGATGTTTTTGTTCCAGTGGTGTCAGCAGTGTGTTTAGGGTGGTGCTGATTTGTGGGCTGGTGTGTGTGCTTTGGTAGGTGAAGCGGCAATGGATGCAGGTAAAAGGTCCTACCATGGGTCTGGGCGGTGGCAGTGTTTGTCGCAGCATCCAGGGTCGAGGGTGTGGAGCTCTCAGATGGTATATCTTTGGGGGGTGGGAGGGCCAGGAGTTGTGCTGCTGGGTGTAGTCCAGGTATAGACAAATGCGGATGGGCATGCCTTTGGTGCGCTGGTGGTGCGCCTGCTGCACTGTCAAACTGCAGCCTGCATTAAGTAGGTACTGTGGTGAGCAAGGCTTCTGTTGGCAGGAAGAATCGTGAGTGGGAAAACCTGGGCGGGAAAACCCGGGCAGTGGGGTTGTCACTTGATGAGGCTGGAACAAGCAGGAGCTGGAGGCCACAGGCAGGTGGCAGGCTAGGTGTCCAGGAGCCTACTTATGGGGTCACGCTGGGACCTGCATTAAGTAGGTCCTGGGGTGGGCGGGACTTTTGTTGGTGGGAAGAACAGTGAGTGGGAAAACCTGGATGAGAAAACCTGGGCGAGAAAACCCAGGCAGCATGGTGTCACTGTATCATAGTGGAGCAAGCAGAAAGTGGAGACCACAGACAAGTGGCAGGGTAGGTGTCCAGGTGCCTAACCCTCATACATCAGTTAATAAAATAAAATTAAAATAAATTATCATTCTTACCTAGTTCTAGTTTAATAAATATTAAATTAACCCAAATATATTATATCCTCTTGAAATTAAAGGGTAAGCCAATCTACATATCTAAATCGATGAAATGCCGGTTCTATAGTGGCAATTGATTGGTACATCAATATACTGCAATGGATGATGATGGATACATGTTAATGCTCACAAATAGTAGGGCAGCTGGTTCCACACAGAGTAATGGATGACACTAATGTCCTGTAAGCTAAGTTTACAACTTCTAGTACTGTCCTTATGCGATACACTCTTTGGGATACATGGATTTTAAGCCCTACACATTTTCCAGGTATTGCCAGGTGTAAATAGACCTTGTGGAAATATTTGGATTGGATTGGATCAGTCTAAGGCAGAGGGTGTGGACATTTTAGCCTCTGTTCACTCATCATCTTTCAGCTCCTGGAGGTCGCGCTTCCATTTGCCCCGTAAATCATTTAGAGGGTATGGCTTGTTGAGCACTAATGATCTATAAACTCTTGAGATAACTTTCTTGACGAGCTACTCCTTTGTCAGATTTGACTTTAAGGGATTAAGCCCTGGTGTAGCTGTCAATTTGTTCCCATAACGTTTGAGAGCATGACGTAGCTGCAGGTATTGTACTAACTGTAATTTGTGTAGGGAAATTATTTTTATTCAAAGGATTAGATGTGGTAAAAGCTCAAACATCTCCCAACTTTGATATACCTGTTGGGTGCCAGAGTTGTCACTTAGCAAGACTACCTACCCTGCTACAAAGTATGTAGTGGGTGTCTTAGTTAGGCATGGTGAGATGTATGTGATTGCTGATCCTGATAGAATTGAATATAGTTTGAGTTTCTCTATGACGTCTGGGGCAAGCCTCACTGGTAAGTCATTCTATTTCTAAAAAGACAATCATTTATGAGGATTAATTGGGACGTCCAGCATCCTAAGCCTCCATCATATGGAGTCTGGGTGCATTTTAATATTGAAATGCTGAGGAAGGTACAAGCCCACACACTTTAGTGATGAAGTACTGTAGTCAATGTTGGGGAAGAGAAGTCCCTCGCAAGGTGATCCCCTGCCCTGAGGACCCCAGCTACAATGGTATCTGGATTCCTAGTGCTGATTTCTGGTCATGGGCAAACACGGATCATGCATGCACACCATGACATGTATCAGGGATTTCATCTTGTTAGACAGGGAGGATGGCCCAAATAACTACCCTCACTCTGGTAAAGGACTACTGCCCTTATCAGGGGTCAGGTAGCCTGAGTGCAGTGGTGCTTTAGTAATGATGCTGTGAAGAGTGAGCTGGCTTTTTTACCTGTGTAAGCAGAGCGGGCCTACCAGCCCTCATATGTAATATTCTGCTGCTGTGTGCCTTACTCACCCTTGGCCTACATCATGTAAACATACACCACTGTGCAGAGCAAGGGTATTTGTGTGTTTGTGCCGTGATGTATGTTTACCTGTGTGAGTACTACAATATATGGAAGCCTGTGGGTTCTATATTGAAAGCCCAGGGCTTTGTGAAGGCACATGAAGGTGGAGGAGCCCCAAGACAGATTTGTGGATTGTCACATTCCTGAGAGGTGTGTGGGATGCACACTGTAGGAAGGGAGAGCCAGCTTTTCAGTGCACTTCAGAAGGGCTTTATGGTTCTGAAAAGGTCACTGGTCAGTGGGGACTGCCTACATTTCAGGAGACAGTGCTAATTTGACAGGGGCGTAGCTTGGTCAGTAAGACTGGGGGGCGTGAGATTCAGATTTTCCAACAATCATTCTGGCATAGAACATTAAAATACATCATACAACAAGCAGTACAGATGAGAGGGGTCTTGGGACCTGTGAAAAGGAAGGTGAATATTAGTACGAAGAAGCAGTAGGGGAGAGAAAACAAAATATTTTGTAAAATAAACATTTTCATGACTTTCAGAAAAGGGAGAGGGGGAGTGTTTGTGTGTTTTTGTCTGTGTGTATGTAAACATCCCTGGTGACATCCGACAGACACCTCACAAAAAACAGCTGAAAGCACCTGTACCCAACTATTTATCAGAAAGTATATTTATTGGTGGGGTGTAGCACTTGTAGTGAGTTTGGGTATGGATAGTTTTGGAGGGGATATAGAAACCGCAGTAGCAAGATCATTTTAAATAGTGCTTCCTTTCCCAATATGGAAAATGGTCCTATCCTTCCAGATCTAGATTTGTGCATTGGAGCAGTCGGTTAATATTTACATCCTAGGATTGGTATGGGTCTCTGTTATACTTGACACACTGAGGTAGTGTTTCCCCAAACCTTTTTGCTTTTTCTAATAGATTTTTCTGATTCTCTCCTAGTGGCCTTAGGCCACAGTGCACTTTCCCACTGTAAGTACAGTGTGAAAATGTGCACACCTTTCCTACATATATTAGGAACACTTGCACCTATAGTGTTTTTAAACATGTATCAAGCCTGTCATAACAGGCCTGTGTGTGCCACTTGCACCTACCGTGTTCTCAAATATGTGACCAGCCTGTCAAAGCAGGCTTAAGTATTGGCACTTGCACCTATGGTATTTTAAAACATGTGTCCAGCCTGCCATTGCAGTTATGTGTGTGTGCAAGGGCATACGTGCCCAAGAAGGGAGGTATACCCATGTGTTTTCGCTCCACCTGAGATCTGCTCTGACTACAGGTTAACATGGGGAAAGTTTACCACTACTTCTTGCAGCAATAGTGGAATGCAGTGGAGCAGCCTCATAATGTTTCCTATCATTGAAATCGTCCTGACAAACCTTTCCTATGGTAAAGGTGATTTTGTCTGTAATAACTGAAAAATGCTACATCTAGAAAGTGGGGATTTCGGTGCTCTAAAACACTTTGTGTGTCTTTTAAATTCAACTCAAGTTCACACTGGAGGCTGGGGGGAGCACATCTGTGCATTCCCCAGTGGCATCTATAACCCTTGTGCACACAACTGGAACTACAGACATCTGCCATTTGAGGACCTGGATGGATAGATTGTAGGGAGGAGTTTTGACACTTGGCCTCTCGGGCCAGAACATTTAGATCTGCATTCTATGGCCCCATGGCAGACTAGACTAAAATTGAGGGGAAACATCTGTGGTTCAAAGGGGTACCCTTTGAAACACCCCCAAATTCAAAGGCACACTACTGGTGCCACACTGCAGCAAACTAGAACTACACTTGTGGGGATGCAGGACCGGAGGTACTGGACTGTGTGCTGCACACTGCCAGAGGAATCTTTTGTGCACAAGGAGTAATCACTGCCCTTGGAAGGGACTGTGCACCCTTACTGAAACGTGGCTGACCTGGGCTGATTAACTGCTGCTGTGTGGCACCCCAAAGTGTGCTCTCCAATGGCTTGTTGGCTTGCTCCCTGTCCTCTGGTGGAGGTCTCAGGGTCATCAAAGACCTCCCACCAGGGATCTACACCTTCTACCGGTGACATCTGGCGAGTGGTTCACTCTCACGTGGCCAACTCATCTGCTGGATTCCATTTGGGAGCAGCGCTATGAGCGTGGAACCAAGTATTGTGCCTGGAGACTAGATTGCCTGGTGCGGAGTCCCAAAGGATTGGCCTGTATTCAAGGAGTGTGGCTCTGCATTGTGATTCCTTGGCACGCATAAACTTCTTCTTGGTGGTGAGGGGATTCACCATTTCCGGGTCCACGTGTGGCCTCCTTCATCGACCATGCTGCATTTCTCTTGTGTGACACATCAACTGCATGCTCATTTTGTCCAGTGTCCAATTCACAGATTGTGACCCTCGGAGGTGGGGTCGTGCCCCTTTGCAGTACTGCATTCTACCTCGTGTGGCATCACTGCACTTGCTTCTTTGGGTGTGACTGGAATTGTCTGGTGCAACTCAAGTCATCACACACCAGACATTGTGCCCATTCCAGGGAGGTACGGATTTGGTAAATCTTCGTGTGTGACCTGAATTGTCTGGTATGACGCAAGTCATCGCGCACAAGGCTTTGTGCCTCATTCCGGGTAGGTACGGACTTGGAAAATCTCTGTGTGTGGTTGGGATTGTCTGGTGCGACGCAATTAATTGTGCACCAGACACTATGCCTCATTGCAGGTAGGAACTGGTTTGGTAAATCTCTGTGTGACTGGGATTGTCTGGTGCAGTTTGAGTCATCGCAGACGTTGTGCCTCATTCCAGGAAGGTATGGATTTGGTGAATCTTTGTGTGTGACCAGAATTGTCTGGTGTGACTCTAGTCATCGTGCAGCAGACGTTGTCCCTTAATCCTGGGAGGTACAGAATTGGTAACCCTTCGTGTGAGTTCTAAATCAACTGGTGCAAACCAAGTCATCATGCACTAGGTGTTGTGCCCCATTTCCAGGGGGGCGCAGAGGAGCAGAATCATGTACTGGAGTGCTTGGCTCTGCGCTTTTGTGAATGGTGTGTATTCTACTGTGACCCTCTCCATGTGCTTTTCAGAAAAGGACCCGTGAGGGAAGGCACGGTGCAGAGGCCTTTCAGTGTATTTCCCGAGTGGATCCAAACCTCCATTTGTCAACTTCTGTCTGATCAGCCTGGTATCTACTTTTCTCCCCACCTTACCCCTGGGACCCTGAATAAGTGTGACTCCGGCCACGATCGGCCTAGTGCCCGGGGAAAGGTTTTGTTCATCTCCAGCCCTTAGAGGCAGGGTAGAAAGGGTTTGTCAAAGGGTGGAAGAGGTTTTGGGCCCACAGAGGTCTGCAAGTACAGTGACCACTGACCTTCCGGATATCAGTGCACCACATTAGGGTGCTGGGAGCCAGTATGTGTGAGTGCATGCCAGTCGAACCTGCCTGATGTTCATGGCACTGCATAGCGATGTGGAGTGAGTGTGTGGGAGTGACTGCCTGTGATCAACTACACTGCACAGCGGTGTTGTGGTACATCTTGTTTCCTTGCCAAAAGATTATCACAGTTGACATTGGGTTTTGCCTGTTCAGCCTAGACCATGTAGCCAGTTAAAAGTGCTGTAAATATCTGTGTGTACACATTACTGCTATAGTTGTGAACTGGGGTATACCCTATAACTGTGCAGTATTGAATTGTAAAAATTGCTAAGGTGGGTCTCATTTTGCACCCTTTGCACCGCATGAGGGTGTTGGGAAGGAAAGTAGTATTTTCTGACCAATTCCTGATGTTGTTTTAACATGGTTGGGCCTAGTGCTGCTAGCGTTCTTTTCAAATGTGATTTATGCCCAGAAGTACACTATGCATGTTGGGTTAAGTAATGTGTGTGTTGAATACAAATCTTCTTTACATACACAATGTGTGAAGTCTCTTTTGTGATGCTCAGTGTATTTCTTGTGTAAGACTGCTATGCCAATGTTTTACACATTGCCTCTGTGGTAAGCTACCCAAGAGTGAAAGCTGGTTATACAGTGAGTGTAATCACCCACCCCTGACGGGAGTGGTAGGTTTTACCTGGCTAGGGCCTTCCCTCAGCCAACCATAACATGCCACCTCCACCAGCCTCTCACCACATACATACTTAAGTATTTGAAGTGGTCTTTGTGATATGCAGCTAGGCATAGACCAGGTACACCGGCTAGTTTATCGGGACATAAGTAGATTTCCCCATGTTTACTTCAAGGCTTAAGGCATCGCCACATACTTCTAGGATTTTGATCACAGAATGGAGCCTTCTGACTGTTAAATTAAAAAAAACATGACATTGGCAGGAAGACATGCTCTGTTATCACATATGCCATTTTACAAAACCCTCCTCAACTCACCATTTTTCCATGGTCATTCTATGAGGGGTTCGATAGCTCAAGTAAATAAAATGGGGCGAACAGGCAACCCTCACGGGTGCCTCTTTCTGTGGGAAAAGTGGGAGAGAGTATTCTGTTTCTGACCTATGCCCATGAGGCTGTGTAAAAACACTGCAAAATAATTAAGAAAATCCCATTAAAGAATGAACTCTTTTAAGCATGCAATGAATAAAAAGAAAGGTTTCTTGATGTCCATTAGCATCAACCTGGTTGTTTACTGAAGTTGATCTCACATGCAAATGCTGCAAGCAATGGAGGATGATCCGTCCCTGCATAAACCCATTCTGGTGGCTACGAACTTTAGTGCTTATTACCATTGCTGGCCAGGTGGGAAAATTTGATGGTTCCATGAAAGTTAAGTGGTAGTGGATGACTGTGGTAAGACTCCTAAAACATCTGCTGCAGGTGTAGTATTAGAAGCAAGACAAACCGTTTAAAGGATTCTATTGGAATCCAATTGGAGCCTGGGATTTTGTCCGACAGCATGTCTGAAATGTCGTGCTTGATCTCTTCAGCTGTAATAGAGAGGTTTATTCTAGTTGATAATTAGTTGTCAGGGTAGATACGATGACATCTTTGATTACAGAATAATCTATTGTCTCCCGTGGCGAGGCCTGTTTCATGTATAACCGCTTATAATAACTAGTATTTTTTTTCTGCTAATGCTTTAGACTCCGGGTGTCTTTTTTCACAGTAAAGCACTGAGGAAGAATGATCATGGCCTTGACTTGTCTGTTAGGCAATCAAGAAACTAAATTTCCTACCTTTGTAGTTTAGGAATGGATTGAGTGGGGGCGGGCCCAGATGGCACGATGAACTCCAGATGGAATGGAAAACTCTTTTACTGTGGAAACCGATGGAGAGTTTATTGTTTAGCATGAAACATTTCAGCCATGTCTCGAGAAACAACCTCTAAATTAGTGCCCTCAAGTCTCTCTCAGAATCCAACACATATAGGATTGTGCTGTTTGGATGTCTGCTCTGCATCTTTAGCACGGTGGGCCAGTTCTCACAAGGTTGCTTATACCCACTGCATGGTGACCGGGAGTTCTTTCAAAACGTCGTTGAGTTTGGCATTCGCCCCACTGCCTCTGTACCTCAGTTTACATTATTTCAGAGGTTTTGGAGCAGGATGGTCACATCCATTTCTACTTCGCTGGTCAATTTCAAGCTATGTCCTATACTGCTTATGTTTTTTTACCTGGAGACTGGTGTTACAAATTACTGTCACTTTGCATTAAGAGAAAAGTAAAGTGAATTATGTGACGCTCTTGCTGTGGTACATGAAGTGTGAAAGAAAAGGCTGTAGGATGTTTTTTTCTGTAACACACAACTAAGTGTAAATACCTGTAAATGATACTCATCCAGCAGTTAGGAAAAAATAAATCTCTTTTTGTGATTTTGAAGTGTGATTAAAATAAAGATTTTATTCAGATCAGAGCAAAGCAAGAAACTCAAATCGATGATGCACAAATAGCAAATATTCACTGAAACCTGATTTCCACACATTATCCTTTGTGTGCAATATAGTTTTATCAATAAAACGTTATGCCTGTGCGTATTTAGAGCCTGATTTAGAACTTGGCGGATAGAATACCCTGTCACAAACGTAACGGATATCCCGTCTACTGTTACAATCTCCGTAGAATATAATGGGATCGTAATACGAAGGATGGGATATCCTTCACGTTTGTGACAGAGTATCCCCTTCCACCAAGTTCAAAATCAGACCCTGAGTGACCATTTCAATGAAAAATGGGCTGTCTGTCAATAGCAGTGCGCTACCACACAATGCTTTAGTTATATTAAAAACAAATCCTGCCTCATGTCCATTAAAGCTAGGCGGGTCCCAAAAGTTTGTTGTATTAAAATGTGAGTTGTAGTTCTAAAACGTTTGAAAAGCAACTCCATGCCACATCATTGCCATTTGTGGAACACATCCAATAGCACATATTTTATGAACTTAAGGAGTCAATGTTTGATGTTGCAGATTCAGAAACACCTTTTGAGGGCTTGGTTCAGAAGCCACACACCTAAGCACACACCAGCTTGAGCCAACCCTCACAGACAAGCTTGATTCAGTCCTCTAGCCAGACCATACAGCACACCCAAGGTCCCTGTAATACATGTGTGAAGAAAAAATTAAATTCTAGCTTCACAGGAAACATTAGCCATTTAGAATGAACAGGGGAGAAAGGTTTGCTGTTGCTTTGTTGATAAAGTCCAGTACCTATATAAAGACTTCAAAATTCAAGAAGCATTAGCAAAGCCTATAGGTTTTTCCTGTGCAAGACCTGTTGGCATTGTCAATGTTTTTTTAAGTATGTTGCACAGCAGCAATAGTTAAAGTAAACCAAAAAAAAAAAAAACGATAGTCAATGATGGCCACGCCATGCTGCTTTGTTTTTATGTACTTTGAGGCATGCTGCACAGCAGTCTGTACTGATGTACACATTTTTTTTAAATATTGACAGCGCTAATAGGTCTCACATAGGTGAAACCTATTTGCTTTGCCAATGCTTGTTATGGTATTTAAAACTCTATTCAGGGCAATTTGTCATCTTACAAACACTGCATTTGGTTAACTTTCAAAAGTTGTTTGCTGGAAATGTAGATATAATGTATATTTTAAACAATTCCAGGGCACATTTGGCACAAAACCCATGTGAGAAACAAAGGCCTGCTAGAAGGTTAACAAATGATGACAATACTTAGCAAAACTATTTTTCACAGTAACTTTATTTCAACAAGAAATAGATCCCGACAATGGGACCAATTCTAAGACTACCAAACTCCACAGGGGCAGCCACATAAGCCCATGTGCCGCACGGACAAACTACAAATAAGCGAAAGGCATAAAAATTAATTGCTCCTTTTTTAAGCCCCCCAAACACATATTCTAAAGAAGAAAGTGGTGTGATGCGTCCAGCGATGGCCGTCATAGGAGTTTTTCTTCTGAGGCAGAGGGCAAAAAAAGGAAGCGGGTAGCAAAAAAAGGAGGCAAGATGGGGAGGGATGGCAACAAGCAACAATGGATTGGGGGCGTGGGAGGGACAGGGCAAACATCAACAACCTGTATAAGCGGTGGCTAGTGGAAGGACACTAACTGCAGAGACAGGATACTGTACACAGTAAAATATCCATGGAAAATTAGACAAATCATAGAATTGAAGAGAAAGGGGAAGCCGCAGGAGGCTCTGACCAAAGAGAAGCATGAAAATGATAGCAACGTGGGAGCCAACCAATGGCAAGTAACAGTAAGTATGGGGTGGGCTGTAAGCCTATTTTTAGGTATTTTTTGTTTTAAAGAGATTTCACAACAATAGCACATTACGCAGTCTATGCGAAACCTAAAAGCAGTGCATTTCTTTAAAATGAGATGCATTTCAGTTTAGTATATTAAATCATACCATTGCGTTCAGTGACAATTGTTAGGACAGTAACTTGGAAACATTCATGCCCCTCAGCTAGTGCCCTGAGGATGATGCTATTAGTGATCCAAGAAGGAAGTCAGTTATCTTTTAACCCCTCTCTATTGTCCAGGGCAGCCGAACTGTGGGTCAAGACCTGCTGGCAAATAGTGAGCCGATTTTGGTTGGGTCAGTGAAGTCCAACCAGTAAATAAATATGCCTTTAAATGTTATGGTTATCTTATCACATTTGCAGTGCTTCAAAGACAAGGTCAAAGGTCAGTCTATGTTTTCTGACAAATTGCTGCTTCTTCTATTAATATCGAACTGGTGTTTACTTTGCTTTCTGTGACTGCAAAGCATAGGAGGTTTTAAAAATAATTTTGTGACTCTTGCTGGAGTACACAGTGTGTGAAAGCAAAGGCTGTAGGATGTTGTTTCTTTGCAACACACAACAAAATGTAAATACCTGTAAATCAACAACATGTATTCAGCCGTTAGTAAAGCAAAAATAAAGCAACTTTTTATGTAATGCTGACGTGTGCTCGAAACAGAGATTTTAATAGGATCAAAACAAATGAAGATACTTGACTTGGTGATGCCAAATGATAAATATTCACAGAAGCCCAATTTCCACACATTATCATTTGAGTGCTGAATAACTTTATCAGTAAAACTGTATGTCTGTGCAAAGCTAGTGGACATTTCAATGGAAAATGTGCTGTCTACCTTTTGATGGACATGAGGATGGGCGATTTGTGATGTGCAATCTGTAAATCACAATGCACTTCCACACAGTGATTTATTTACATTCAGAAATTGCACCTCCTCATGTCCATTAAAGGTAGATGATCACTATAGTTTCGAAACCATTGGCCTACGTTGTTATAGATAGAGTAACATTGCGATCTTTTGTTTTTGTGCAGGATGCACCCTGGGCTGATGTATTTAAAGGTGCTCTCATATGATGACAAAGGCAAAGAAGGCAATGTGAAAAAAGTAATTGCCTAGGATCACACAATGTAGTAAACTGGAAGCTGGGATTGATGCAAGGCCTCCTGGTGCATGGTTATCTCTTTCTCTCTCTCATTGATATCAAAGTGCAGTGCTTTGGATCACTTCTGTGAGACCTTAAATCGGAGTAATGTGTTAAATACATGTGGGCTATGCATGCAATTTCTATCCAACCATTCATTTAAGCATTGGGCAAAGTTCTATAATTAAAATGTTTACACCGAACTATATATTTGTTTTTTTAGAATTATGAGGGGGAACCCTCAAACTCCCCTTGCCATACTCAGATGCGCTACATGCTGCATGAAGGCTGTCACAAAATGTGCTTTTAGTTTTCAGTCCAGCACTAGGTGTAAAGTTTACAATAGTACCTGCACAGCGAGTAGAACTGCTTTTGAGTATTAAAGAAGTATAGGAAACGAATATAAAACAATTTAGCGTGTATTTGTCAAGTACATGTTGGGTGTCTTAGTGCTGAAATACAAGATGGTTACTGCCATCCACGTCAATGGTGTTCATTTTGTTGACCTCCAAAAGATGAAAGGCTGTGTGGACCGAAAACCTATGACCATCAAGTCAACAACAAGTTCCTGGACAGGATGCATAGGCCCCGCCGGACCCAGTAGAAGCAAATTTAAGTGCAGGCTACAGTTTTGCGTCTACACTGTAATCTACGTACAGTTTTAGGGTGTACGATTGATATGTACATATTTTTGTTTTATTTTTGGAGCATTGGATACATGCGGCAGTTCGCAATTCCTGTTAAAATGCAGAACATTGTTGTAGTCTGTCTTCCATCAACAATGAGGCTGGTTATAACATCACCTGCGCTCAACAAAAAATTGACTCGGAGAAACTGGTATTTTGATTCTCACAAATTAGTCAGTTCTTCCTTAAGAGGAAGCAAGACTTGGAACCCTGCTTGCTCAAGAGATGCACGCGTTTTTGTGAACAAACGGTGTGAACCTCTGTGGCTGTGGCAAACAAGTACCTTCCATGCTCATAATATTTCTAAGTGGCTGTTAGCTCAAGGAATGCCTCGCCCCGGGTGCAGAACTAATCGAACCTGTAAGAGTGACTACAGAGCTCTTTGGGCAGGGGAGGAATGCGTTCGCATTTGATGTTATAAATGGCTTCTGTCTTGTTGCCTTTAATCTTTGTTTCGTCCCATCAGCCACACAAAGGCATAACAGGGCTGGTGTGAAGACAAACATTTTGGTTTTAAATGGGGTATTATGTCTAAATGGAAGTTGCGGTGTCTAAATTTGGAGCAGCATGACTAACAAAATATCTAAAATCGCACAAAATGCATTACGTCTTTGCTATATTTCGCCTTTGTTTACGACTTAACGTGTCTCTCTTTCCTGACCTTAGGGAAACTTACCCCTATCCTATATTTATGTTTTATTTTGGAAAAGAAATACAAATGTTTTCATCTGTGCTCCATCCTTACCCGTAAATCATTCTTGTACCCTGACCTATCTTTTCAGATGTTTATGCAGTGGTTGAAGTTTGTAAATATAAGACTGGGGCTGGGAAGACAAAGGACACCGCAGGATTGCGTTTTAGGCATCACCGGGATTCCAGACGTCACAGCTTGTCATCTTCGCCTGCTTATTCAGTCACTTCAGGCATTCTTGGAAAATCAGTCAGTTTCCCTCACCATCATCAGGAAGCAAATCAGTGGAACCCCTGCGGCTTATCTACATAATGTCCTAGAAAGAAGTCAGTAATGAAGCAACAATTACAGTAATATGGAAAGCTGGAAGTAGGGCACCTTTAATGAACAAGCTGCGTTAGCAAAGTTAAACTATGAAAGAGCATAGTGCTGCTGTGCAACTACTTTTCCGGGAAAATAATTTGAAGGGGTGATCATTTTCTGGTGGTCACATTTTGTATAACATTTAATATGATTCATATAATTTCTGCACTGCAAAGCATATGAGTGAAGTGCATCTTTGCATACAACATTTAATCAACGCTTTATGAATATCTAGTTGAGAATAACGTATTCAAATTATTATTTTGCATAATCATTTAGTATATTCTTACATGTAGTATTAGAATTCATTTAATCTGAAAGTATATTTGTGTTTTATTAACATGGCTGGAGAAAAGGTCTATACATGCAATTTTCTTCTTACAGTTAACATTCAATGTGGAATTGTTTTTCTTAAATGTTTCTTTTGAGATGCAAGCATTAGGAATGGAGATGAAGTCAACAAGAAGCTTATTATGCGTGAAAGATAAGAAAGCCTGAGACAAACTATGCAAGGAGGAAAAGAGAAGTGTTCTGAAAACTTGGCAGGTGTAAGTCTTTTGAATTTGCTGAGACCGAAGAGTATCAAGATGGGATGTATCAGGGGTTTGGAAATTGTAACTTCCAATTAATTTTAATTAGGGTTTCAATCGAGAAGCTTTGACTGTGATGTCATCGTCATGGGAAACTGTGATTTAAGGAAGGTTTAGTTAGTGAAAGATTCAGACCCTTTCCTATTCTCAAAGCTGAATGGACCCTTATGAGGTAAAGACCTTTCTTAATTATTCTTTTAATATTAGAATAGTTAGGTCTTAGGCCCTCATTCTGACCTTGGCGGGCGGCGGAGGCCGCCCGCCAAAGTCCCGCCGTCAGGTTACCGTTCCGCGGTCGAAAGACCGCGGCGGTAATTCTGACTTTCCCGCTGGGCTGGCGGGCGGTCGCCTTCAGACCGCCAGCCAGCCCAGCGGGAAAGAGGCTTCCACGATGAAGCCGGCTCGGAATCGAGCCGGCGGAGTGGAAGCTGTGCGACGGGTGCAGTTGCACCCGTCGCGTATTTCACTGTCTGCGCATCAGACAGTGAAATACATGTAGGGGCCCTCTTACGGGGGCCCCTGCAATGCCCATGCCAGTGGCATGGGCACTGCAGGGGCCCCCAGGGGCCCCGCGACCCCCCCTACCGCCATCCGGATCTCGGCGGTCCGACCGCCGGGATCTGGATGGCGGTAGGGGGGGTCGGAATCCCCGCGGCGGTGCAGCAAGCTGCGCCGCCGCGGAGGATTCAATGGGGCCGCGGTACACTGGCGGGACCCCGCCAGTGGTGCCGGTCCGACCGCGGCTTTACCGCCGCGGTCGGAATCCCCATTGGAGCACCGCCGGCCTGTCGGCGGTGCTCCCGCGGTCCTCCGCCCTGGCGGTCAAAGACCGCCAGGGTCAGAATGACCACCTTAGTCTAAATGGTGAGACAGGTGAACTAGGATCTAGTGACCAAGAATTATATGGTTTTTCTGATCTTTTGCATTGTGGCTATCTATGTTTTTAGTCTTGTATATGCTAATTAGGTTTAACATTGTTTTACACTTTAGTTCTCCTTTGGTGATTTTTGTATATTTACACTATGGTTTTGAGACTCATTTATGAAACGTTGACTTTGAGTCTGTAATAAAATCCTTTAAACCCCATGGACTGACTCTGAATGTTATCATGGGAGATTTGGGTTGTACAGAAATCATTTAATGAATTTAATAACTGTTACTCTTCACCCCTTGCAACTGAAAAGAAAAGATTCATCGGGCCCAGAAATTTGTGAAAGGGCACCAGGCTTTATCAGACGGTGGCAGTAACGGATGGTTCTCTTTCCAAAGTTGAAAGAACTCAAAGCGTGTTCTAGAGTAGGTAGTCCCCGTAGCCGAATTGGTATGGTGGATCTTATTGTGCAGAGAGAAACTGTACTGATTCGGATGTTACCTCGCAGGTCGAGGGCTCATCAGAAGTGATTGCAACATTTTGTGTGATTGAAACTGTTTATTCTTTAGTAAACCAGACAAGGGTTTATTGTATTGTAATTTGTATGTGTGTGTTGTTTGGAGAAAGTATGCATGCAGATTGTAAAGAAGGGGGAGGACTGCTGCGAGGTGCAAAGTCTAGGTCACGGTGTGCAGCAATGGTATAGGAATGTTAGTGTGGTAGTGGGTTGGGTGGTTGTGGAAGAGCAAGGGATTGTGGATATGGCAACATTTATAATTGAATTGAATTACCGCAACACGTTTAGAAAAATGAAATGTTTTAAAGTAATACAGTATATGTTTAGAAAATATGTTTATATCCCTAGTAGGTAGGGAGAAGTGGCACCTCACAAAGGTATACCAGGTCATTATATATCGATAAATGTAGGGCTCCATATGTGTGTTTGGCTTGGTCAATGGTACAAGATCACAGAAAAGGATGGCTCATTGAGATTCCTGCAGAATGGCACATTTAATTTGTGAATTATTGAAAATTTGAGGAAAGTGCTATACGAAATGAAGCCACCTCCTAGACCTGCAAAATGTGAAGCGCTTAATGCTTGGGAATATGCTACTCATGCAAAAGAAAGAGAGAAATACCAAGGTGTGGTAAAGAAAACTGTGCGGAGTTATGCAGATGCTAGATTGGACACTGACTAGAAGAGGTGGAGAACAGACATGGTAGAGGGATTCAAGCTGTATCCAGTTTTGACTACTAATGCGACTGAGGGAAAAGGCGGAAGGAAAACAACACAAAAACTGAAGGAAAAGAAACCAAAGAAACCTGATATGAGTGTGGATAGTGATGAGGACTCTGGAGATAGTCTTTTGGATGTGTTACTTTCAGAACGTCCACCCATTTATAATGAACTTAGAGGCCATAGTGGAACTTAGAAATGGTGGTTGTAGTGCTCCAGTTGCTATTGTGACTGCCCCAACAAATTCGACCCCTAGCCCGGCGGGAGTCCCTTCTACTGCAGTGCCTTGTAGGTGTTGGAAAGGAGGACAGGGAGAATGTGTTCCCATTGATCCTACAGTGAGTACTGTGGATACTTTTACAGTTCCAGTCACTATTGGTACAGTGGTTCCTTTGTACAAGTCCTGGGAACAATATGTATAATCAAAATGTAACTGGGAACACTGAAAGACAGAGTGAAGTCTCAAAAGTTTTGGGTGCCAGGGATTTTGTTCCTTTAATACCAACTCATGCTAGTACTCCATGTGGGGCAAGCGCAGATGTGACAACGAACGTGTCAGGATGTGCTTCCATAGGGTCATGCACTTAATATCTTACCAATGGTAGACTTACAAAGTATGAGCAGGTGATTTTAGTAGCAGAAAATGTAACAGTCAAACAATGTGGAATTCTGAATCCTGCTACCTCATTGTCAATAACAAATCAAGGACCAGATGAAGATTGTGAGGGAGACGGCGATTGCCTGGATATCACTGAACTATTTTTCCAAGCCCAGACATACAAGATGAACCATTGCCCAAATCTGATTATGTCCTTCAGGTTGATGGTCCATGTTTGAGACAGTGGTTTGAGAGCAGCCTATGCGGTTTGTACTCTGCCCAGAGTTGTTGAAGCTTCTTGCCTTCAAGGAATATTTTCGCCCCAAGTGGTTGAGCTGATTGCCTTTACAGCAGCATGGTGTGTTTCCGATCAATTGAGAGTGACAATCTTTACCAATAGTCAGTACGACTTTGGTGTTGCTCATGACTTCGGGCATCTGTGGTCTCAGAGATAATTTATGACGTCCTTCGAATCACCAATGCGGAATGGCGAACAGGTGAAAAATCTCCTTAACGCACTCCAATCGCCTGAACAGGTTGTGGTGGTTAAGTATTTTGCACACTGCTACGAAGATGATCATGTGACTTTGGGCAACCGGTACGCTGATGAGATTGCAAAGTATTGTGCACACAATGTTTTTCCATTTAATGGAGAATTTACGAATGAGGGAATGGATAAGACTAACTTTAACTTCTTGTTGACAACAGATGACTCCTGGAATGAGGTGAAAAGTTTACAGGAAGAGGTGTCTCAGAAGGAACAGCAAGGTTGTGTTAAAAAACATTATAACATTTGGGTTTCAATGAATGGAACCCCAGTGTTGCCAAATAGTCTCTTACCACCTATGGCTTGACATTTTCATGGCCCTGCTCACATTGGTAGGGATGCCATGGTGAGGCTGTTCAGGCAACCTGGTTCATTCCTAAATTCGGAGTGATGGCTGAAGAGCTGTGTCACAGGTGTGTTGTGGGTCAACAGGATAGTGTTGGGAAAAAGACTGCAGTTACCTTGAGCCACATAGGGTGATCAGGAGGACATTTTAACAGAATTCAGATGGATTTCATTGAGATGCCTGTGTGCAATGGATTGAGGTACATTTTGGTCATTCGATGTGTCTTTCCCATTGGGTTGAAGTGTACCTGACTAGGCAAAACAATAGTCTTACTGTGGCAAAAATGTTATTGAGAGAACTTATCCCACGGTTTGGCTTCCCAACCTGTTTGGAATCAAATCAAGGAACTAATTTCAACAATGAGGTCCTAAAGTTGTTATGCGCAGCATTACAGATGGATCAGAGACTGCACTGCAGCTATAGAGCTGAGGCTTTGGGTCTTGCTGAACAAGTGAATGACACGCTGAAATAGAGATTGGCAAAGGTGTGTGCTGCAAGATCTCTGAAGTGGCCTGATGCTTTGCCTCTTGTGTTGATGAGTCTTCGTAGTGTGCCTGATCGAAAGACTGAATTGTCCCCCTACAAACTCCTGATAAGGAGAGTGATGAGACTGCCAGTGATTCCTGCAAATTTTCTTGTGAATGTAACTGATGACATGGTCCTCAACTATTGCAAGGGACCACATGATGTGGTGTGTTCTGTGTCTCATCAGGTTGGAACAGTCACATCCTCCCCACAACCATAACAGTGCCACAACCTAAGTACCGGCGACTGGGTCTTGGTGAAGAAACACTTCAGGAAGATGTGTTTGGAACCTCATTGGCATGGGTCTTATCAGGTGATCCTGGTGATAATGACTGAGTGTGGAGGTCTCCCCAACTGGATCCACGCTTCTCACACTCGCAGGGTGGAGTGTCCCCTTGATGAAATAGTGCCTGTTCCGGAAGAGGCAGTAGTGTGTGAAAGACAACCGGAGCAGGTCAACCAAACTGTTAGGGACCAAACTGAGCCTGAAATAGCACTCAGTCAAGCAGAAGAGGGTCTAGAGCAAATCACGTCTGACTCTGAAACAGAACCGATTGAAGTTTGTCCTGGGGTGCAGGAGTCAGACTCAGGATCAGACCCTAGTAAAGGAACGAATGCTACCAGAGGGCGAGTGGAAGTTGGATACGGCTGGTCTAGAGGCAGGAGCGGGAACTAGTGAAATTACCTAAAGAGCAACAGCATATGCCATAAAAAATTGCTGAGGAAATGGAAAATTCAGATTTGAGTGATAGTGGAGACAATGGTCTAAAAAGGAGATAGTTAAAAAAGAACATGAGAACTAAGTTGTAGGTAAACCTCATCACCTAAATGAACCTACTTTGCCAATGACACAGGCCAAGAATTCTGGGAATGTTGGCATCAGCTTACGGGTTCAGCTGAGCCTCTGTGAACTGGACATTGTGATTCAGCTGGATTTGGAACTTTCATAGTCATCTGGAAGCATAGTTTGTGCCCATATTAGAGACATTTATATTGATCATGATCAAGAACTTGGAAAAACACCTAGGCCCCAGTAGAAGAAAGAGGGTTGTCACTTAGAAGAACACAGAGTAGGGTAAGGAAACCTCAAAAAGGTTTATATGTATTGATACTGAATGAACTTTGAACTTTTCAGCTTAATTTTCCTGATTGCATTGATATAATCAACAATGAAACGTTTGTTGCTGTGCCATACTTTGCTTGATAATAGATCTGATTCTAGAGACATAGGCCCTCATTATGACCCTAGCGGTGAGTGATAAACTGGCGGTAATATTGCCAACAGGCTGGCGGTAATGACCGTCAAATTATGACCATAGTGGAGATAACTCCCATAGACAGCCAATGTACCACACCAACTGCCAGGGCGTGAACACCACTGACCACGGCGGTATCCAACAACAGTTAGGCGGAAGACAAAGTACTGCCCACCATATTTTAACCCTGCAATCTGCCAGGATTTCTGGGGCGGTACCAACGCCATCAAAAGCCTGGCAGAAACACATCACAGAAAAGCAAAGACTCAGAAATTGGAGACACAGTGTAGAACAACGCCGCCATGGAACTGAAACTACAAGTCTTCCCGATGCTCATCTACGTCATGCTCCACCTGAAACACCAACGCCAATGAAGACGACGACGGTGAGTACGACTGCTTAGCACATAAGGGAGGGAGGGAGGAAGATGAGAGTGACACACACACGCACGACACACACACACACCATACACACAACCAGCTGCAGACGAAAAACAATGGCACACAATACACGGCAGAATAATGCAAGGACAACAAGAATGCAGTAATGAGAATGTATTCTTATAAACAGCTACCAAATAAACCAATTGTGCGAATAACAGATATGTACAAATGTACATAAAGGGCCAATGCCCAGTCCAAAGTACAAAGGGCCCACATGGCCACAGGGCACAGTCCAAGACCCAACTCAAATCCTGACTTAATCTGAATAGAAATCTGCAGGGGTATCAGCTTGAAAGTGGACAGGCACCCCAGGGGGATGGGGCGGGGGGCACCTCAGCCGAATACGGGAACAAGCCCCCTGGCTCTGGAGAGGGCTCCATGCCCACTTCTCTTTGCTGGGGAGTGCAAGGCCACAGTCTCTCAGGCAGGTGACTTTCCCACTGGTGCTGGAGGGGGCTCCATGCTCATTTCTCTTTGCTGGGGAGTGCAAGGCCACAGTCTCTGGAGTGGGTGACTTTCCCACTGGTTCTGGAGGAGGCTCCTTGCCCATTGCTTTTTGCTGGGGAGTGCAAGGCCACAGTCTCGCAGGTGGGTGACTTTCCCACTGGTTCTGGAGGGGGCCCCATGCCAAATTCTCTTTGTTGGTGAGTGCAAGGCCATAGTCTCTGGAGTGGGTGGTTTCCCACTGGTTCTGGAGGGGGCTCCATGCCCATTTCTCTTTGCTGGGAAGTGCAAGGCCACAGACTCTCAGGTGGATGACTTGCCCACTGGTTCTAGAGGGGGCTCCATGCCCATATCTCTTTGCTGGTGAGTGCAAGACCACAGTCTCTCGGGTGGGTGACTTTCCCACTGGTTCTGGAGGGGGCTCCATGCCCATTTCTCTTTGCTGGGGATTGCAAGGCCACAGTCTCTCAGGTGGGTGACTTTCCCACTGGTTCTGGAGGGGAGTCCATGCCCATTTCTCTTTGCTGGGGAGTGCAAGGCCACCGTCTCTCAGGTGGCGAACATGGCCACTGCTTCTGGAGAGGGGGCCTTGTACAGCAGTCCCTGGAGTGTGGCCTACATGGCTTCCGCTGGTGGTGATGGCTGCAATGTGTCATCTGGAGGTGAGTGCTGCACAGTGGCAGCAGGTGAAAGTGCCTCCTTGGCAGCCTCTGCTGGAGGTGAGGGCTATACTGTGTTGGCAGGTGGAAGTTCCTCCTGGGTAGCCTCTGCTGGAGGTGAGGGCTGCATTTCCTCAGCTCACGGTGAGGGTCCGGTGACCACTGGTGGTGGAGGTGGTGGTGTCACCCTGACAGACTCTGCTGGAGGTGTGGACGGCACTGTGTTGGCAGGTAAAGGTGCCTCCTAGGCAGCCTCTGCTGGAAGTGAGGTCTGCACCGTGTTGGCAGGTGAAGGTGCCTCCTGGGCAGCCTTTGCTGGAGGTGAGGGATGCACTTCCTCAGCTAGCGGTGAGGGCCCTGTGACCACTGGTGGTGTCACCCGGACATCCTCCGATGGAGTCGAGGGCTTCTTCCCCTTCGTGGCAGAAGTCATTGGATCCTTACCCTTCCTGGCAGGGGTTGAGGACTTCTTCATGGCAGGATGTGCAGGCTACTTAGCCTCCCTGGCAGGAGTCAAGGGTTTCTTCCCCTTCATGGCAGGAGGTGCGGGCTCCTTCCCCTTCATGGCAGGAGGTGTGGGATCCCTATCCTTCCTGGCTGGTGGAGTGGGATCCTTCACTGACTTGCCACCACGACTAGGTAGTCCCACCACTGTCCATGTGGACTGTTTGGCTGTGGTGCTGGGCTGGGTCGGTGGGACCCTGCTCTTACGGGCAGGACCCAGGGGAAGAGGAAGGGAAGAGGTCAAGTTGGGCAGGGAAAAGCTTCTTAGGGATGGTGGGGTGTGATGAGGGAGGAGGGATGGGAGTGGAGGTTGAGGGTGCGGTTGTTGGAGGTGTATGTCTGCTGGACTTGGGTGCAGGTGCACGGGCAGTGTGCTGATGTGAGGTGGATGGCTATTGGGTGTGTGAGTGGTTGTGTTTGTGTCCTTTAAGAGGGGGGTTAGACAGGGTGGGAGAGGACACATGGGACGTGGGCATGGATGTTGTGGAGGTGTCTGCTAGTGAGGTGTGTGTGTTGCTTGGTGTGGTGATGCTGGTGGTGGATGTTGATGCAGTGCATGCAGGTGTGACTGTAGATGTGACTGTGAGGGAGGTGGAGGAGGGGAAGGAGGGGGAGACAGTGGAGGCAGTGGATGTGGTTGTGTCTGCAACTGTTGGGTGTTTGCGTGAGTGCTTGTGGGATGAAGTGTGGTGCCTGTGTTTGACTGTGCCACTCTTGTGTGTTGTCTTGTGTGCATGCTCATCTGTATGTGTGCATGGGATGGGTTGGGGTTGAGGAGAGTGGGACTAGGACTGGGAAGTAGTTGGAGGGGGGTCAGTGGCAACAGGGGCAATGGCTGCCATCAGAGAGGAGGCCAGAGCATGAATCGATCTCTGTTGGGCTGCCAATCAACCGTAGATGCCCTCCAGGAATGCATTGCTGCATCTGGGATGCCAGCCCCTGGATGGCATTCACAATGGTGGACTGCCCTACAGAGATGGATCTTAGGAGGTCAATAGCCTCCTCACTCAGGGCAGCAGGGCTCACTGGGGCAGGGCCTAAAGTGCCTGGGGCAAGGGAGCTGCTCACCCTCCTGGGTGAGCGGGCATGGGCAACTCGCTGAGGGCTACTGGGAGGGCAGTGCTGGTACGTGGGTGATGGCTGTACCTGCAGCTGGGGTGGTCACAGAGGTGTCAACCACCACCAGGGAGCTTTAATCGGAGGAGGTATCTGAGTCTGTGTTGTCACCACCTGTCTCCACTGTGGTGCTCCTCTCGCCCTCCGTCCCACTGGTTCCCTCAGCGTCAGTGGACTCTGCCTCCAGGGTCCTGTGGGATGCAGCTCCCTCTGTTGCTGGTGCCCCTGCTCCTCCGCCAGATGATGCTAATGCACACATGGACAGGATGACAGAACATGTACACCACCACAACACATTCCCCCCCGATGAGACGATGCTTGCACACACATCTCCATGCATCCTTCCCACATGCATTGTGCCCAAGGTGTACTCACCTGTTGGTCTAGAGGCCCATACAGCAGTCCGTACTGGGATAGGACCCAATCCACCAAACGCTTCAACTCCTTCGAAGTGAAGGCAGGGGCCCATTCCCTGGTCACACGGGCCATGGTAGGTTCCAGACACAGGTCACAGCAACACACACAGTGTAGGTGTTCTACTGTCAAAGGTCAGAAAACAAGTGAGGAATGTGATAGAAAATGGCAGTCATGTCTGCGGCGGTGTACACTGTCACCGCCGGCGTAGATCCCCATTGCCCACTGTCCATACAGCCCCATATTATTCAATGAGGAATTGCACTGAGGTGCAAGACCGCGTTCCCCCATGACGCCCAATGTCGGCGGAGTTACTTCACTTCCACCTGTCCCTACATACAGGACAGGCGGTTGACATTTCATGGTGGCCAAAAACGGCCATATGAACCTTAACTGCATCACAGCGTAGATTAGCACCTACCTCGCCATTCCCACTGTCCCATCACATAAATGCACTTTAAACACTGAGGTTGGGGTTCCATTGTTAAAATTGTGACAGCCTACTTACCCTTGTGTCCCTGAGATACCTACCGCTGCTGATAAATAGGAGGAGGAGACAAACACCTGTGTACAGACCCCTTGTGGACTTGGCTACACTGGAGGACAGGCACATTATACTCACCTATAGACTGTACAGGGCCACAATCACAGAGCTGTGTGCCCAATAGGAGCCTGACCTGACCTGATATCTGCTATCCATCATCCGACTGGGATCCCCCTCTTGTGCAAGTGCTATCAGTGCTTCATTTCCTGGCAACTGGTTCTTTCCAAGTGACAGTGAGCTTGGCAGCAGGAATGTCACAGCAAATGTTCTCAATCGTGTTGGCAAGAGTTTTGTCTGCCCTGGTGAAACACATGTGCAGCTACATAGTTTTCCCCCAGGTGGAAGATCTGGCCACTGTAAAGGCCGGATTCTATGCAATGGGACATATACCCAATATTGTTGGGGCCATTGACGGCACACATATTGAGTTAGTCCCCCCCTCATCAGAATGAACAGGTGTTTCAGAATCAGAAGATTTTCCTTTCACTGAATGTGCAAATGGTGTGCCTGGCGGACTAGTACATCTCCTACGTCAATGCTAAGTATCCTGGGTCGGTGCATGATGCCTTTGTTCTGAGGAATAGCAGCATCCCAAATATGATGGGCCACCTACAAGAGGCACAGGGTGTGGCTAATAGGTGAGCCGTGGTCCCCACCCACTGTATGTTAGTGTATGCTTTCAGGTGTCATCTCCAATTCATTGTGTGAGGCTATATGCTGTCCCTCAATACTTGCAGGTGACTCTGGCTTACCCCTGTGAGGAATGCCAGGACAGGGGCTTAGGAACGTCATAATGAGGCACATGGGTGAACTGGAAGGATCATCGAGAGGACCTTTGGGCTCCCGAAGGCCAGGTTTAGGTGCCTCCATCTGACAGGTGGATCCCTGTGCTACTCACCCGGGAAGATCTGCCAGATAGTAGTGGCATGCTGCAGGTTGCACAACCTGGCCCTAAGACGGCATGTACCTTTTCTGCAGGAGGAGGAGACTAGAGATGCCCCTGTAGCAGCAGTGGACCCTGAGGACAGTGAGGATGAGGAGGCAGAGGATGAGGATGAGGACAACAGAACATCAGTTATATGACAATACTTCCAATGACAAACAGGTGAGAGAGTGCAACTGACCATTCCTCTGACTATTGATGTTTTCTGTGTGGCTTTAGCATGATGGCGTTAATTTCCATTGCATCTCAACTTACTGTCACCTATGGCTTGTCATTTTACAGATGTTGGTGAGATAACAACTGTGTACTGATGTGATGAGTACAGACAGCTGCAGGTCATTATTTCTATGCTCTCACAGTGTTCAGATCATTTGTATTAGATGTGATTGTTTCCATAAATGCACAGTTTCAACTCATAAAATACTAGTAGTCAAGCTGCGTACAAGGGTATTTATTGTAATGCTATGAAATTGAGGGAAAAGTTCAATGGAATGGGGTGATGATGGAGGAAAATCCAGGGTATTGTTCCAGTCTGTTTGTAGCTCAGGTGCAGTGTCCAAGGGTCCAGGAAGGGGAGAAAAGGCAGTTCAAAGTGGACAGGGTGACAGTGTGGGACACAAGGGGGACAGTCAGGTGAGTCTCATTTCCTGGCGGTGGTCTTAGCAATTGTCTCTGGCTTCTGTCTGGGTCGCAGGGAACCTTTGCGGGGTGGTTCACCTTATGCAGTGGGAGGAGTGCTGATGGCCAGTGGGTCCTGTGGCGGGGCCTCCTGCCCACTAGCTGCAGCGGAAGTGGAGGGCTGGTCAATAGACTGGCTAGTGGTAGGGGCCTGCTGCTGTGCTGTTGCTTCCCTCATGATATTGGCCATGTCCGCCAGCACCCCTGCCATGGAGATCAAGGTGGTGTTGATGGCCTGCAATTCCCCCCTTATCCCCGATACTGTTCCGCCTGCAGCCGCCTGTTCTCCTGCACATTGTCAAGGATCTGGCCCATCATGTCCTGGGAATGTTGGTAGGCTCCCAGGATCTCACTGAGTGCCTCCTGGAGAGTCGGTTCCCTGGGCCTGTCCTCCCCCTGCCGCACAGCGTTCCTTCCAGTGTCCCTGTTGGCCTGTGCTGCTGTCCCCAGAACGGTGTGCCCAATGCCACTGACTCCAGGACCGCGCTTGTCTAGGGGGTGAGGTGTGACCTGGGGTCCCTGTACAGATGGGCACACTGCTGATTGACGTGTCCTGGGGACTGAGGTGTGGGTATGCTGGGTGGGTGCTGTGGTGTTGGCTACTGATGGTGGGGGCTCTGAGGTGGACTGTGAGTAGGCTTGGGTGACCGACTGTCCGGTGATACCTGATGGGCCAGGTTATTGGTCCAGATCCTGAAGTCCAGAGTTACTGTCATCACTGGGGGCATCTTCTGTTGGGGGACTGGATAGTCGTGACACCTCCTCTCCAGTGGGATTGGCTGGGGCACCTGTGGGGATGTAAGTGATGTATTATGCTTCATGTCTGTGACATATTGTAAATCCCTGTCTTCTCCTCTGTGTAAAGTGTACTGTTGATTGGCTTATCCATGATTGGCATATTTTATTTACTGGTAAGTCCATAGTAAAGTGTACTAGAGGTGCCCAGGGCCTGTAAATCAAATGCTACTAGTGGGCCTGCACCACTGGTTGTGCCACCCACATTAGTGGCCCTGTAAACATGGCTCAGACCTGCCACTCCAGTGTCTGTGTGTGGAGTTTTAAACTGCCAATTCGACTTGGCAAGTGTACCCACTTGCCAGGTCTAAACCTTCCCTTTTACTACATGTAAGGCACCCCCTAAGGTAGGCCCTAGGTAGCTCCATAGGCAGGGTGCAGTGTATGTTTAAGGTAGGACATATACTAGTGTGTTTTATATGTCCTAACAGTGAAATACTGCCAAATTTGTTTTTCACTGTGTAAGGCCTATCTCTCTCATAGCTTAACATAGGGGCTGCCTTTAAATATCCTTAAAGCGCAGATTCTCTTGGAGAGCAGATAATGTGGAGTTTACGGTCTCTGAGCTCACAATTTAAAAATACATCTTTTAGTGAAATTGGTTTTTAGATTGTTAGTTTGAAAATACTACTTTTAGAAAGTAGGCATTTTCTTGCCTAATCCATTCTGTGACTCTGCCTGTTTGTGGATTCCCCATTTGGGTCAGTTTGACAGTTGGGCTGTTCACACCTCTCCTCTAGACAGTGACACAAAGGGGGCTGGGGTGTAGCCTGCATATCTTGATTAGCCATCTGTACTGGAGGGAGGGGAGGATTGGTCACTCACACCTGAAAGGACTCTGCCTGCCCTCACACAATGCCGTCTCCGACCCCCTGGTGAGTGTCTGGGGTCTGGCCTGGACAAGGAAGGATCTTGCAAACACTTGCAACCGTATTTATACTTTTTTTGCGCCGCATTTGCATCGTTTTTTGACGCAAAAACGGCGCAAACTTGCAAAATACCATTGTATTTTGTAGGTTTGCGCCGTTTTGCGTCAAAAAGCGGCGCAAATGCGGCGCTAAAAAAAGTATAAATACGGGCCTTGAGACTTTGCTTGGAAGTTTGCCAACTTCAAAGACAGAACTGGGTATAAAAAGAAGACCCAAACCCCAGACTTTTGGAACCTTTCTGGAATCAAGAGGAACCTCTGCAGGGAGAAGAGCTGAAGAGATGGAGGAGGAGTACTGTCTCTTTGCTGTGTTGCTTTGCTGGACTGGCCTGCAGTGGCTGCTTCTGCCTGAAAAGAGTGCAAAGGGTGACGTTTGCTGTGTGTCCTGCTTGAGAAAAGTCTCCAAGGGCTTGGAGTAGAGCTTGCCTCCTGATGGAATTCTCATGGACACCAAAGACTTCGGTTTCTTCGACCTGCAGCACTGGGAACTGTGTGTTTTGTGCTGTTCAAGAATAGAAACCACCACAACGCTGTTAATGACGCCACTGTCCTGTACCCTGACCTTCCGAAGCCAGATAGAGTCGCATTGCCCCGCTTTGCACCGCAACCCTGGTCTCCCCGATGCTGTCATCGGACGACTTCACAGAGCCGCTGCTCACACCGTCACCTGTGGGCTCCGCACTCCGGCATTGCCTGCTGATACCACAGCCTGGGCATCCCCGACGAGGACACTCCTGCTGACACCAGCACCATCGAGTCTTGTGTCGTCACCAGGCATCCTGCCTGCACCGTGGCCTGTGGACACCGCTCGTGAGGGTCACAAAGCACCATCCCACACCACTCGCTTGGGCCTACCAATGACAGCGCTTCAGCAACGACGAAGACGCTGCCTGCACCGTGACCTGTGGACACTGCACATCGCACTACCCCGCTTCACACCGCAGCCCTGGTCTCACCGGTGCCGCTGGATGCCATCACCGAGCCGCTGCCTGGACTGTGACCTGTGGGCACCCCACGTCACATTGTCCTGATTCGCACCACAGCCCCGACACCATCCACGCCGGCGCACCTGACTTCATCAGCCTGGTGTTTGATCTGCAGCCCGTTTGACCTCATGGGCCCGATGACTCATGCACTGATTCCGGAACCGACACCACAACATCAGCGATGCCGCTCTTCAGAGCTCACCCCGAGGATCATGACTCCCTGCAAATCCAAGGTACTGTTTGCGGGTCTTCCCGACACTGTAGCTGGCCTGCAATGCTGCGGCGGGCCTGAACTGTTGGTTTTGCTGATCACGACGCCATGATCGCTCCAGGTGGAGCTATCGACTTCAAGGAACTGCATTTTTGAGTAAATCTTGCAGAATTCATATTTTTATTACTGTATGTTGGATTTTTATCGTATTTGGTCTTGTTTTATATAGATAAATATTGGCTATTTTTCTAAAACTGGTGTGGTGTCTGTAGTGTTTTCACTGATTACTGTGTGTTATGTGCAAATGCGTTACACTTTGCTTCTGAGATAAGACTGACTGCTCGTGCCAAGCAACCAAAGGGGTGAGCAGGGGTTATCTGAGCAGGTAGCTCCCTTATCCTGACTAGAATGAGGGTCCCTACCTGGACAGGGTGCAAACTGACTGCCAACTAGAGATCCCATTTCTAACAGTGATGTATTGTGGGATTGTTAGTTTCCCTAAGCTGTGCATGCTTTCATGATGGGTGTCTGTGCAGGGCTGGGAGGGCTGCCCATGCATTGGCATAGCATGCAGGGCTGGACATTGGGGTTAGTCATATGTGTAGGTGCAGTGTGTGGGATGGAGTGGAGTGATGGGAGTGAGGGTGAGGGGATCCAATGGCATGCTGGTATGGGCGAGTGATAAGTGGTAAATGTTGACTTACCAGTGTCCAGTCCTCTGGGTACTCCAGCGAGTCCCTCAGGATGCAGTAATGCCAAGACTTGCTCCTGCCATGCTGTGAGCTGTGGGGGAGGAGTTGCTGCCAGGGAACGTACCTTACCCTGTAGGTCATTCCACCTCTTCCTGACGTCGTCCCTTGTTCTTGATCTTCCTGCAATGGATATTTGCGGTACCTGTGCTCCAAACAGCCTGACAATTTCCTCCACCCTGACCCTTAACTCCTCATCAGTGAAACAGGGGTGCCTTTGTGGGGACATGGGTGTTGTGCAGTGTGTGTTGATGAGAGTGTGTTGAGTACTGTGGTGGGGTGTGTGATGTGGGGTGCGTGAGGGATGTATTGGTGTATATGGTGTATGTGTCTAGTTGTCTCTGTGCTGTTCGTGTCAATCTCCTGCCAGTAATTGTGGTTTGTAAAGGGTTGTGGGTAATGTGGGTTTGTGTTTTATGGTGTTGTGGGTGGGTGGGTGTGGTGTGTGAATGAGTGTCAGGTGTGTGTTTTTAGTATTGGCCAATGTGGTGTGGTTTTGTATGTGGGTGTCCATTCTGAGCGCGGCAGTATGTACCGCCATTGATTTACCGCCATTGAATGTCCGCCGTGGGGATTCGTGGGTCATAATGTGGTGGGCGTTGTTCTGTTGGTGTAACGGTATGGGTGTTGGTTCCACCACTTTTACACTGACCTTTTGGCTGGTGGATTTGTGTATGTTGCAGTATTTTGTCGGATTGGTGTGTGTGTGTGTCATAATATGGGGAACGGATATTCGCCACCGCGGGGGTATGTTGGTGCCCGTCACCATGGTGGTAAGCGAGATTTACTGCTAATGTCATAATGAGGGCCATAATGGAGGTGAATCAAGACATAGATGTATTATAGGTGCTTCATTGCTTGTTTTGTTTATCACATTAATAGCATTGCTAGTAGGAGTGTTTTCCCCACTAATCCTATTGAGGGAGGGATGTTTTCTGATCTTCCTTCCCAATATATTAGTCCTAGAAAAGGCAATTGGTTAGGTGAAAAAGCATTACATGTAAATACTTCTAGAGGAGATTATTCTGCAAATGTGTATTTCCCCTTGCTATGTGAATATGTAGAGACCATGAAGGCAACAGACTGCTATGTATGTACTCAGTTACCTGCATCTGCTTCAGAAGGTATTACTTATCATCACATCCCTGTGATGTATGGGATTTCATGTGGTCTGTTGCTGAGTTTATTTTATGTAACAGGACATTATCAGTATTATTTTTCCAACTATGATGTAGTTTTTTCCGAAATTCCTATAGTTGAACATTCAAATAGACCTCCAGCCCCTCTGGCCCCTTTGGAAATAAATATAATTGCAAGATTTTTCAAAAATGTTTCCACCTTAGATACTGCATATGCACACAGACACAACTTAACTTGCCTTTTATAAGATGCAGAAAATAAATGTTTTAATTTAGTTGAAGGCAGCAGGAGAGAGTTGGAAGTCAGGTCACAGACAGATTACTTATTTTGAAGTCAGAAGAAATGGACAAAAGAAGAAATAGAACAAAAGTTAGCTCAAAACTTAGCTGCTTTAGCTTTAGATTGGGCACATAAAGGGAGATTGTGCATCTGGATGGAAAGGTCCACCACATACAATGTGTTTGTGGGAAAGAGCGAATGTGAGCACAGGTTTGAAGTTCCGGGAAATTCAAAGTTCCGGGAAATTTCAAGTTGTATTTGGATGGGGAAGTTGCAGTGATTCCTAGTGTTTATTTTATTGGTGGCAAGCGAGCATATTTTAAACTAACAAAATTATGGTATGGTACATGTTATTTGGGAATTGTTTTTCCTAAAATCTATCATTTGGAGCACTGTGCTAATCTTGTTTGGACAAAATGGTTTAGACTTAAGCGAGGTGTGAGTGCAGGAGAAGTAGTAGGAGACATTTGTGGTGCTATGATTCCATCTGTGGGGGTGATTTTGAATGATATGAAAATCAGAAGGCTGTCTACTATAGTGAACAAACTAGGCACTAGTACTGCTGGAGCTCTGTTGGTCGTCATTATTGAAATGATAGTGATCAGATCAATGGTTTTGCAAAATCAACTTGCGTTAGACATGTTGCTCGCAAAAGAGGACGAAGTCTGTCAGATGCTTAAACTTCAACAATGCTGCACTTTTATTCCAGATAAAAGTGAAAATTTGCAGAAGTATACTTACAATATTTCAAGGTTAACCAAAGATTTGAAGGAACTGGAAGCAACAGGTGCATTGGAGGCACTTGGAAGTGGATATTCTGCTACGGGCAAATGGTTTGGCAACCTGGGAAGTGGAACATTGGGATTTGTGTTGAAATCCTTTTTGATTCTTTTCATTCTAGCTTTAGTTTTGTTTGTGGAATACCAAATGTTCCAGAGAACGAAAGTTCAACAAGGAAGGAAGAGAAAGAGAGCAGAGGTTGAACTGGAAGATAATCAGTGTAGATATTACAATGACATGAAGCGTTTGGAAGAATCTAGGCAGAAGTTGTTCAAAACAACTAAGTTTTAGAGAGTCTCACTCAAGAATGATGTGGGATTTGTGAGTGTCTCTGGGAAAAGAAAGTGAAGGGGTGATCATTTTCTAGCGGTCACAGTTTGGTGGTCACATTTGTATAACATTTAGGCCCTCATTATGACCCTGGTAAATGCTGCCTACCGCCGTGTTTACGGTTGCCAACATACCGTGACCGCGGCGGTAATCCGCCATGAATATTATGACCCACACAGAGAAATCCGCCACTATACAGACACCCACACAAGTCTGCCACACCAAAGGTCAGTGATAAACTGGCGATAGTAAAACCCACAGTTACGCCAACAGGAATATGCCCACAGTATCACGAATCACCGCGGCGGTCTTTCAATCGCGGTAAACTATTGGCAGTACACACCGCCGTGCTCAAAATACACACACCCAAACAAAACAACAGCACATTGGACAATTCAAAATACACACACCTGACACATATACACACACCACACCCACACACGCACTTCACTATAAAACACACACCCACATAACCCACAACCCCTTACAGCGAAAAAAACAATAGCACACAGAGAGAGACAAGGCAGGAGCACCCACTCAATCAGAGGCACAGAACACCATCACCCAGATATCATTCACACACATCACAGCATAGACTACAACACATCACCCCAAACATCACCCCACACATCCTCACACATATCACTCACACCACATCCATGGCACCCCAAAGACACCCCAGGTTTTCTGAGGAGGAGCTAAGGGTCATGGTGGAGGAAATCATCTGAGTAGAGCTACAGCTTTTCGGATCACAGGTGCAGCAGATGTCCACTGCTAGGAAGGTGGAGCTATGGCAGAGAATAGTGGACAGGGTCAACGCCGTGGGACAGCACCCAAGAACCAGGGATGACATCAGGAAGAGGTGGAACGACCTACAGGGGAAAGTGCGTTCCTGGCATCAAGACACCAGATTGCTGTACAGAGGACTCGTGGTGGACCCCCACCTCCTCCCCCACAACTAACAAGATGGGAGGAGCAAGTCTTGGCGATCATGCATCCTGAGGGCCTCTCAGGAGTAGCAGAAGCACTGGACTCTGGTAAATCAAATACTTAGTACGAAATCCCCCCACCTGCATGCCATCACAAACTCCTACCCATAACCTCACCCCATCACTCCACCAACTCACAAATACCCCACTATCACAACCCACCCATCCCAATACCAAGCCCTGCATGCAACACCTATTCATGGACCCCATCATGGACCTGTATGGACACCCATCACCACAGCATGCCCAGTAGAAAGACTCACCCAGCCCACAAAATCACCACTCACACAAGGCAAAACTGACAGGGAAATCACAATCAGAGATGGAAACACACCCATTCACAATATGGCCCACGCAGATACATTAACAATGCATTTGCATCCCAACAGGACCCCTACTCAACGTCACCGAACAGGAGGTGCCAGCCCCCCCCCCCCAAAGAGGCCCACAGCGACGACAGCAGCTCTGCATGCCTGGATCACGATGACCAACCTGGCCTATCAGGGGCCTCTAGACAGTGGGTTCCCCTGGCACAGTCCCAAACCACCACAGAGCCTTCCCCCTCAGGAAACACCAGCACAGCACCCACCCAGATGGCCCATGCCACTGTCCCCAGGACACGTCAATCAGCAGTGTGTCCACCACTACAGGGACCCCAGGCAACCCCAAAAAACACAGGATGATCAGGGACCCTGGGGTCAGTGGCAGTGGGCACACGATTCAGGGGACAGAGGCACAGGACAACAGGGAAGCTGGGAGGACTGCTGTGCGACAAGAGGAGGACAGGCCCAGGGAACCCACTCTCCATGAGGCACTCTTCAACACCCTGGGAGCATACCACTATTCCCAGGAGACGATGGGGCAGATACTGGCCAAGTTGCAAGAGACGCAGCTGCTGCAGGAGGGACAGTACTTGGGGATCCGGGATGACCTAACAAATATCTACACCATCCTGGTCAGCATGGCAGGGGTGCTGGCTGACATGGGCAAGACCATGAGGGAGGCAGTGGCAAAACAAAGGGCGCCTGACACTAGCCAAACCGAGGAACAGCCTTCCACCTCCGCCGGCGCTAGTGGACAGGAGGCCCCGCCACAGGAACAACAGGGCACCAGCACCCCACCCCCTCCAGAAGGAGAACCACCCTGCAAACGGTCCCTGCAATCCCAGCAGAAGCCAGACTACATTGCCAAGACACCCTTCTGTCCCACTCTGTTACCCTGTCCACCTTGAACTGCCATTGCTCCCCTTCCCATGCCCCCTTGGACAATGCACCTGTGATACCAAGAGACTGGACTCTACCATGGAATTTCCTACACCATCACCCAGCCCCTTGCACATACCCCTATACTTATAAGCACCTAAATAAACACCCTTGAAACAAATAACAATCTGGAGTCCGTCCAATGATTCACAAATGTATTAGTACAACATTCTCAAAGCATTGCAACTTATATGTACAGTGAAATATACTCCAGGATGACCTTTGTTGGGCAGCGGTACATATAGCAGGAGCCAGAATGGGGCACAGTGATCTGAAAATAGAGATTCCAAAGGGAACAGTCAGTGGCCATAGACATAGGGAAACAGGCGGCCATGTACACTGTCCAACAGAAAACTGTAATGTAAAGTGAAGTTACAGTGTCTTACCTGTGTGTCACTGGAAGTACTGCTGTATTATGTTTGTTCTATTGTCCACATCTTCTTCCTCTGCCTCCTCTTCATCACTGTCCACAGGCTCCACCGCTGCCACAAGACCATCTCCAGGCACAGCCTCCTGCAGAAATGGCACCTGGCGTCTCAAGGCCAGGTTGTGCAGCATACAGCATGCCACGATGATCTGCCACACCTTCTTGAATGAGTAGTACAGGGATCCACCTGTCAGATGGAGGCACCGGAACCTGGCCTTCAGGAGGCCAAAGGTCTTTTCTATAATCCTCCTTTTACGCCCATGTGCCTCATTGTAACGTTCCTCTGCCCTTGTCCTGGCATTCCTCACTGGGGTCAGTAGCCGTGGGAGGTTGGGGTAATCAGAGTCACCTGCAGATTTCGAGGGACAACTGTTAGACACACACTAACCCTTAGGGGCAATCCCATACCCATACATCAACATATACTTGTATGGGGACCATTGGCTCACCTATTAGTCACACCCGGTGCCTCTGGAGTTGGCCCATCACATATGGGATGCTGCTATTCCTCAATATATAGGCATCATGCACAGAACCAGGAGATTTGGTATTCACATGGGAGATGTACTGGTCCGCCAGACACACCATCTGCACATTCATCGAGTGATAGCTTTTTCTATTCCTGGAAACCTGGTCATTTCTCTGGGGGGGGGATAAATGCTACATGTGTACCATCAATGGCACCAATGATGTTGGGGATATGTCCCAGGGCATAAAAGTCAGCTTTCACTGTGGCCAGATCCTCCACCTCGGTGAATACAATGTAGCTGTGCATGTGTTTCATCAGGGCTGACAACACTCTGGGCAACCCGTTGGAGAACATTGGCTGAGACATCCCTGATGCCATGGCCACTGTTACTTGGAAGGAACCACTTGCCAGGAAATGGAGCACTGACAGGACTTGCACTAGAGGGGGGATTCCTGTGGACAGGCAGATAGCTGCCATCAGGTCTGGCTCCAATTGGGCACACAGTTCTAGTACTGTGGCACAATCAAGTCTGTATGTGATGATAACTTGTCTGTCCTCCATTGTCGCAAGGTCCACCAGGGGTCTGTAGACCGGAGGATGCCGCCATCTCATAAGTGACCTTTACAGAAGCAGTATGTGAACTCGGGAGTCAGTTGATGTGCCAATGTCTGCTGTGACGCAGTTAGGTGCCATGCCCTGTGCCCCCCTGAAAAGGCGGCTGCCTGGCCTGTGCGGAGGGACAGGTGGAAATGAGGTAATTGCGCTGGCGTTGTGCGCCATCGCGGTAGGCAGTCTTTGACCGCCACGCAACTTCGCATTGGTTATCATTGGGCCCTAGGGGTCCCAGGAGCCAATGGCGATGTACGCCGGTGGTGACCATTTTCTAACTATTCACTCACTTGCTACCTGACCTTCAACGGGAGAGGACCTACACTGCAAGTGCTGCTGTGACCTGTGTCTGGAAGCTACAATGGCTCATGTGTCTGGGAAAAGGGCCCCTGACTTCACTGAGGAGGAGTTCGAGAAACTGGTGGATGGGGTCCTACCCCAGTACACAATACTCTATGGTCTTCCAGACAAACAGGTGAGTTCACTGTGAGCATGATGCGTGGGCCATGAATGTATGGACTGCTGTGTTTGCAAGCCACATGTAGGGGGGGCAGAGGGGTCCTGGGCAGAGTGCTGCAGGTGTGGTGGTCAATGTATGTGCGTAAGGGGATGGGAGGGATATGATGGGCCGTGAGTATGACAGTCCGGACGGTATGACTAACACTTTTTTCTGCTGTCTTCTCCCTTCAGGTCAGCGCCCACCAGAAGAAGGGCATTTGCTGTGCAACGCCAAGGAGGTGCGGTCCCTGGGGGTCTTTCACAGGCGGAGCACCCACTGCCGCAAGAGATGGGAGTATCTGTGCCGCTGGTCAAAGAAGACGGCGGAGGCCCAGCTGGGGCTGGCCTCCCAATGTGGAAGGAGTGCCCATCGCACCATGACCCCCCTAATATTCTGCATCCTGGTGGTGGCCTATCCGGAGTCGGCTGGGCACTTGAGGGCATCACAGCTGCCACTAGAGGGTGAGTACAGATTCAAAGTCATGACTTTGTGCGCGTTAAGGTGTTACCTGGGTGGAGGATGTGTGCTGTGGGTGCCCCTAGGAAAGAGCAACATGACAGTGTAGGTCCCTTATTGTGCAGGCTCTGGAGAACTCATACCCCAATAGTGTAAGTGCCACCTGTGGGTTTCTGGTGTGCAGATGCTGGCGTTAGGCATTGTACCTCATGGGCTGGTGACTAGCTCTGTAAGTGGTAGTGAATGGCCTAGTGCATAGGGCTGATCCCTGTGTGTAGTGTACGCCAACGATGGTGTTGTTGCTGGCATTGACCAAGTGTATCCTCAGTCTCTTCCCTCCCCTTTTTATTTTGTCACCTTGTCCTTGTGTGCATTAGCATCATCTGGCGGAGGAGCAAAGGCACCACCAACGGAGGAAGCTGCATCCCACATGGGCCTGGAGGCCGAATCCACCGAGGGTGAAGGCACCAGTAGGACGGAGGGCGAGGGGAGCACCACAACGGGGACAGGAGGGGAGACCACAGACAGCGACTCCTCCTCCGATGGAAGCTCCCTGGCAGTGGCTGACACCTCTGTGCCCCAACAACAGGGACAGCCACCACCCTCCTACCAGCACCGCCCTCCCAGCAGCCCCTCAGCGTGTTTACCGTGCCCGCTCACCGAGGAGGGTGGGCATCTCCTTCGCCCCAGGCACCTCAGGCCCTGCCCCAGTCAGCCCTGCTGCCCTGAGCGAAGAGACTATTGACCTCCTGAGAACCCTCTCTGTTAGGCAGTCAACCATTCTGAATGCCATCCAGGGTGTCGAGAGGCATTTGCAACAACAAAAAGCATACCTGGAGGGCATTCACTCTGGCGTGGCAGCCCAACAGAGAGCATTTCAGGCTCGAGCCTCAGCACTGATGGCAGCCATTGTCCCTGTGTCTAGCCTCCCCCCTCCAACTTCCTCTACCCAGTCCCAACCCCCTCAACCTCAGCCAATCCCAAGCACACCTTCAGACCAGCATTCACCCAAATCAACACACAAAAGTGGCTCAGGCAAACACAAGCACCACACCTCATCTCACAGGCACTCACACAAGCACCATGCCCATGCAGACACACCAACATCCACTGCCTCCACCGTGTCCCCCTCCTCCTCTTCGTCCACCTCCCTGCACTACATCCTCATCCACTACCTCCATCTCCAGCACGCCCATCCCAATACACCCCTCACTGGCAGTTATCACCCCCACAACCATGCACACGTCCCCTGTGTCCTCTCCCAATGTGTCTGTGACCTCTCCTCCCAAAGCACCCAAACACAAGCACCCACCCACCCAACAGCCATCCACCTCACAACAGCATCCAGCACATGCACCTTCAACCAAATTCAGCAGACAGACACCTCCTACAACCACTCCCTCTTCCTCCACTCCCAAACCCTCTCCATCTTCCCGTACCAATGTGTCGAAAAAACTTTTCCTGGCTAACGTTGACCTCTTCCCTACCCCTCCCCCGTCCTTCCCCTCAGGCCAGGGTGTCCAGATCCCAGGCCAGCACTTCAGCCCCCAAGTCCGTGTCCGCAGTGCTCACTGCAACTCCCAGAGGATCAAAGGAGGCACCCGTCAGGCCAGGCAGTGTTCCACTGACCCTGGCAAAAGAGCAGCCCATTCCGCCACCTGCGAAGGTTGAAGAAGGGGCCAGCATGCAGCACGGCCAAGGAGCACGACCCACCGAGCAAGGCCTCCTCCAAAACTCAAGCTGCCAGTGCCAAGGTCCCAGCGGCATCTGCCAAGGTGAGGAAGGGGCAGAAAAGGCACTTCAAGCCTCAGCAGCACCAGGTGAGGGCCTGGTGCCCATCATCAGAACCGACAGCCCTGCCACCTGTACCACAGCAAGCACCGCCACCTGAACCGCCACCTGCCCCGCCGCTGCCACAACAACTGCCAGCAGCAGCATCCCCAGTGGGCAGCCGTCCGAGGCTGCAGGAGACAGGCTGGTGCCTCCCCCCACCACTACCAGCACCTCCACGACGGACAGCACTGCCAGCATCCCCGCTGCAGGCACGCCACCTGCCCCACCGCTGCCACAACAAATGTCAGCAGCAGCATACCCAGTGGGCAGCCGTCCGAGGCTGCAGAAGATGGCCTGGAGCCTCCCACCACCACTGGAAGCACGCCCACCAGCACCGGCACTACCACCAGTATGCAGCCTTAGTTGCCGCAGAATGGAGTTGGGCCCTGCCTCCATGGAGTATCATGCTACCTGTTCCCTTCTAATCTCGTGCCTCAGACACCCAGGTGAGGGAATGTGAACTGCCACACCCCAGGAGCAGCATCACTGGGCACCAAGCCCCCTCCAGAACCAGTGGAGAAATGCATCCACTCCCCCTATCCTTGGCAGGATGAAGCAGACTGGGCACCAAGCCCCCTCCAGAACCAGTGGAGAAATGCATCCACTCCCCCTATCCTTGGCAGGATGAAGCAGACTGGGTAAAAATGCCCTCCAGAACCAGTGGAGATGCCACCCCCTTGAGACACTGTGGCTTTGCACTCCCCTGGACCAGGCAGTGGGCAACCCACCCACTTGAGAGACTGTGGCTCGCACTCCCCAGGACCAAGCAGTGGGCAAACCACTCACTTGAGAGACTTGAGAGACTGTTTCTTTGCACTCCCCAGGACATCGCTTTGGGAATGGAGCCCCCTCGAGGAGCAGTGGCGTAGTACCATCTTCGGCTGAGGTGCCCTCCTCTTCCCTGTCCCCCTGAAGTTCCTGTGTGTTTTCTACCTGATGCCCCTGCAGTGTTCTCTCCGTATTGAGGCAGGAGTCAAGCGTGGGCTTTGCCCATGATTTTTGGCCCAGTGGGCACGGACATTTACAAAGGACTGTGTACGGCCTTCTTTACATATTGTAAATAATTGTGTATACTTTTTTTGGATTCATTAGGTATATCTGCCTATTTCTAATACATCAAAGATTTGTCCTTGCTTTCTTCCAGGGGGTTATGGGGTGTACATGTAATGTTGCTGCATGTGTTTGTGTGTATGGTGTTGTGGGTGAGGGTGGGGGTGGGAGTGTTGCATTTTGCGTGTGTGTCACTCTCTCCCCCCCCCCCCCGGTGTGCTAGGTGCAGTGCTCACCGTGGTCATCGCCACCACCTCCTGTGATATTCCTCGTGTATGAGGAGGTAGACCAGCATGGGCAGAACTTGCAGCTCAGGCTCCATGACATCCTGGTTCTTCATTGAGTGTCGAGAGGTGAATGGTTTCCCTTCCAAGTCCTGTTTCCGCCATGCTTTTGATGGCGTTGGTACCGCCCCGGAAAAGCTGGCGGATTGGCTGGTTGTGATAGGGTGGGCGGTACATTGTCTTTGGCCTGTCTGTTGGCGGTGACCACCGCAGTGTTTGTTGCTACTGCTGTTGCTGGCGGTGTGTTAAAGTGGCTGTCTGTGTTGGCTGTTTCCGACGTGGTCTGATCCCATTTTTTTTACTGCGGCCTGTTGGCGGTATTAACGCCGCTTTAACACTGACCGCCAGGGTTGTAATGAAGGCCTTAATATGATTCATATAATTTCTGCACTGCAAAGCATATGAAACAAGTGCATCTTTCCATATAACATTTAATCAACATTTTGTGAATATCCAGGTGGGACTAATGTTTGAAAACTATTATTTTGTATAATCATTTGGTATATTCTTACATGTAGTTTTAGAATTAATTTAATCTGAAATTATATTCGTGTTTTATTAACTTGGCTGGAGTGAAGGTCTACACATGCAATTTTCTTTTTACAGTTAACATTCAATGTGGAGTTGTTTTACTTAAATGTTTATTTTGAAATGCAGGTGTTAGGAGCAGAGATGAAGTCAACAAGAAGCTTATTGTGCATGAGAGATAAGAAAGCCTGAGACAAACTATGCAAGGACGAAGAGAGGAGTGTTCTGGAAGCTTGGCACTTGTAACTCTTTTGATTTTGCTGAGACCGAAGGATATAAAGATGGGATGTATCAGAGGTTTGGAAATTGTTACTTCCAATTAATTTCAATTAGGGTTTCTATTGAGAAGCTTCAACTGTGATGTCATCGTCTTGGGAAACTGTGATTTAAGGAGAGATACTAAATAACTGTGTGAGTGAGAGATTCAGACCCTTTTCTATTCTTGGAGCTGAATGGACCTTCATGAGGTACAGACCTCCTACTTTCTATGTGTTTTCATGCCATCAAGACTCTGTTAGCAGAATATTCTACAGATTTTTTTATTTCAATATGAGAATAGTTAGGTTTTAGTTTAAAATGTTAGACAGGAGAACTTGGTTCTAGTGACCAAGAATCAAATTGCTTTTACTGATCTTTGGTGGCTATCGAAGTTTTAGTCTTGTATATGATAGTTAGGTTTAACATTGTACGAGGTTTTAATTCTCCTTTGGGGATTTTATCTATTTACACTATGTTTTTGAGTCTCAATTATGGAACGTTGACTTTGAGTCTGTAATAAAACCCCTTTAACCCTATGGACTGACTCAGAATATTATTATGGGACATTTGGGTTGTACAGAAATCATTTAATGGATTTGATAACTTTTACTCTTTATTCCTTGGAACTGAGAAGAAAGGATCCGTCAGACCTCGAAATTAGTGAAAGGGATCCAGGCTCTATCAACTGTGATCTTAAAAAAGAGTGTTAACAAAAGGAGTCTGAAGATGAAGTTTGCGTTGTAAGTGGTTTGGGAGCTATGTACCCCTGAAATCTTGCACCTCAGAAAATACCTAGGTCGCTCTCCACAGGTGGGTGTATCAAGGATGGTGTTAAATCTCAAATTCGTGAGAAAATGTGTCCCAGAGACAGGAACAAAATCAGCACATCAAAAATACAGTTAAGTAAGGAAGGACTGACTCAGTATGTGAGTTCTAGGGTGGAATTAGATAATTTATAAAGATTTATTACAAAACAGTTCTGGGTTCAACACAGAATTTGTGATGTGAAGATGCATAAAGGCATTGCCATGAAGGATTTCATAACAGGACAATACAGAATAATAGGCAAAATCAAAATTAGTCTAAATCCCAAGTAAACAGGGAACTCAGTAAAAAAATCGGACAGCATTCCTAGTAACATCATAAAATCATCTAAAGTTCGGCCTCAACCCCAAAATCAAGGATTTGTGTAAGACATCTTATCCTGGAATTAAATGTAAAGTGCAAGTTTATCATAGTGTGAGCAAAAGAAACAGATTTTCAGCAAATCATATACTAAATTAAAGAGTGCCATAAAGCTTTACTACCTAAGTACAATCACACTACATGAATACAGATTCAGACCCCTCTATGCTAATGTCATCTGGCGATTTCAAAACAAACTAGTTCCGAAAAAGCAGCAAAACATTATGAAGGAATGAATGAATGAATGCAAAACTGCTGGCAGGCGGATGAAATCTTTAAGAGATAAAATATTACTAAGACCATGCTATGGAGTCTTTGAGAACAGCATCAATTTGAAATAAACAAACATTCCTTGCTTCACTACATGCAGCAGAAATAATACATAGTGAACGAGCAGGATGAGACATCTATTTTGTAAAGGATGGTATCAAGACCTAGCTGAGGCCTAGTTAGCATAAGTCAACAAATTCACTTTAAGAGGTCATAGCTAAAATTATTCAAAAGCAATGCCGTTATATAAGTGTACACATGTGAATTCGAGTGCAGGTTACAATTCTGCACATTATTAATAATACACATTTAATATTAAATTCACAAAAACGTCTACAGTGGTGTGGTTAAAAGTCAAACACACCAACATATTTCAGAGTGACTACAATTGACAAAGGGTCAGTATTTTTGTTGCATCTTTAAGAAAGCCTCTGTGCCTGTATGTCTTTACTTTGTGAGCAAGAAAGGCATGAATCTAATATAATGCTATCATGGAAACAAAGTAAAACAATTGAACATGCAAGTTATATAGCACAGTGTCTCTGTGAAAGGCCAAGGCAAGTGAACAGAAATGCCTTCCTAAACAAACATAAATCAGCAATTACGATGTCAACCAAGCTCTGGCAAAAAATGAAAAACCATGAATCTACTGTTGTGCTGTATTGAATAATTGATGACTTGAGGCTTCCAAACAGCTAAAGCCCTTTGGAAAAATGGTATGCATATTCAGTTTATGCTTTTTGCCTCCTCCCTGGTCCCCTTTTCTTGATGGGTCTACTTTTGTTATTGGTGCTATCATTGCTTTCTCACAACCAGAGAATTCTGTTCTCTAGATGTAGCAGTAGGGTTTTGCTTGTCACAATATTCTTCTAATTTCCTCATCCTCTACTTGCTCTAATGCAAATGCTGTGACGCTGGACGCTCTAACAATGGACTTTGGACGCTCCACAAATGAGTGGAACAAACAATATGCTTAGTGCTGCCCCCTAACAGCAGCCAAAGGCACATCAGTGTCCATTCCTTAGATCTGGGACTGTTTCATTAGAGCAAGGATACAGGCCCATTGCATCAGTGTGCTGGAGATAGAGAGGCAAGTCCAAATAGAGAAAGGTGTTTGTGGAGGTTAACCCGTTAGTACATTTGAAAAAAAATAAGTCTAAGGTTCCATAGTGTTCCCTAGAAAATCCTCCGTCGGTTCTGCTGAATGTTGGCAATGCCAAAAACCAAGGCTGTCTGTCCTTGATTTTCCTACAACCATATATTTTGGTCTCTTCATTTCACTCATGCAGTTTCTCATCCTTTTGCCACTGTTTTAATAGCTCTTTCTTCTTCTTTTCACCTTTTCTATGTTTCTATTTCTTGCTCTTGTTAAAAGTTTGATAATGAAAAATATGTCGTAGTCCACCAAGTATGAGTTTTGGTGCCCACACCATCCACAATCACCTGCACTGAGGAAGACAGCTACTCTTCTTCGAGGGAAGCTGTGTGTTTATTTGTAGTAAATGTATTTATTTGTGTAAAACTGATAGGAAGAGCTTGGAGATATCCATTTTCTTAACGTAAACAAAAATGGTTTGCATCTTATGAGTTCTACATTGTGAGCAGTTTGCAGGACTACAAGAAATCAAGCAGGGTCATGGCTGTGCTGTGATGTGACTTGCCGCAAATGAAATAGGGCGCATTTTTTTAGTGCTCCTAGAGGGTCTCTCATATCCTGCCCTAATACTAGATCCCCAGGGGATGCTAACGCCACAGAAGCACAGAAGAAGATCGAGGCATCGCACCATGACGTTTCAAGGCTGCTGGAGGCTAGCACCCCGAACCCCCACCTCCTCCCCCCCGCCGCCACCCATGCTGTGTGAAGAAACAGGGCCGGGCCGCTGTCAGGGCTGTGGAGAATGATGGAGGTTCCCCACCCAGTCCTTCCACTTAGCGGGCTCTTATGGTGAGTCAAAGTGCAGTGACTGCCCATGCGGCTCAATGCAACTCTGCTGCTGCTTCAGGCAGTGCAACCCTGGTAAGGACAATGAGGAGCTCCTGGCGCTCATCGGAGCAGCACCACCAGTGGGACTGGGCCTTCAGGGGCCCATTGGAATGAGCAGGACCTGGAAATCGTACTGGGTTGACGCCTCGGTCGGCCCCTTAGAAGGCACAAGGCCCGGGAGAAGGACTCCGGGAACAGTGGCAGCGCTATTACATTGCCCAATGCCTGCATGTGTGTGGTGAAGGCTATGCCCCCCACTGGAAGGACTGGGAAGGTGTGTTGCCATTCTGAGGGCCCCCACAATACGCCTGCAAATAGACACCCCTGGCGGGACTGCCCTGTCACATCCTCCCCACTAATAGTGAACGATCTGTGGGGCCTTGGTGTGACAACCTTGGGCCCTCGGGTGGCACCCCCCACAAGCCTTTACTGCAACTCTGTGGTGGCCTGCAGTTTCTTTTACTGTGCCTCCCATGTAGCAACTTTGGGATTGCCTGAACCCTGAATGAGTAGATTCACCCACTCTTGTCCCCCACAACAGGGCACTGCATTGTATATGACCAAATGAAGCTGGTAGTTAATTCGTCCATCAGTTTAAACCACCGTTCCCAAACTCAAGAGAAATTGCTCAGAATAATAAAAGCAACTTAGGTAAAAGCAGCATCTTTATAACATTACATCGTCCGATTATAGACAAATGCAATTTATCTATCCTTCTCAGATCTACTTTAGCTTTGGATAATACTTGCATGAGTTTACTCTCAACTAAATGTTCAAGATCTACTGTAAACGTAATACAAAAATACACTGCCTCTCCTGCTGTTAAGCCCTGCACATCCTGTATAAACTGATTGGGCACTATCTGCGTTTTACCAGGAATCAGGTAATAACCAGAAATCCTGCTGAAAATGGCTGCCTCGTTTACAATCTGCTGTATAGGTGAGGTTGGGTCAGGGGTAACTATTGCCAGATCATCGGCATATGCAAGGACTTTAGTACTTATACCAGAAAACAGGTTGGGGCTAATCAGAGATTAGATCCCAGTCGCCTAACCAGTGGGTCAATATATAAGTCAAACAATAGAGGGGAGCATGGGCAGCCCTGTCTGGTTCCTCTCGAAATCGAATTCACCCCCCCATTATTTAAAGACGGTCTTCAGATAGACGGATTGGATTGCAGAAATAAACCCTGCTCCAATTCCAAACCACTTCCTTAGAGCGCATGATTACCCAACAGACAAGGTTCCTAGTCCCCTTTTCTGGAATATACCTGTGTTGCCATGGAGAAACCAATTTGTCAATTATTCCACCCAGCCTTGCTGCTAAAACCTTGGCATAGAGTTTAGTATCACTATTAATTAGAGTAACAGGGTGATACGACCGCCACCTGTGTGGAGGGTTACCCTTCTTCTTGAGAAATACAATAATGTTCGTAGAGGCCCAAGATTCGGGGATATATTTCCCTGTTTATCACTGAAGAGACAGATCCGTCATTACATTACACAAAATCTCCAAAAATACTTTACAAAACTGTAGCGGAATCCTATCTGACCCAGTAGCCCTATCTGACTGTATGCCCTATAACTACAACTGACTGTAAGTGCACCATAAATCTCATCCTGTCTTATACGGGCATCGGGAAACAGTTTGTCCTCGGCCCAACCTTACTGCAGGAAATTAAATCTAAATATTTCTCAATTTCTACATCTTCACTATCTGCACTAGTGTCTTCCACAGAATATAATGCCTGGTAATAATCCTGAAACACCTTCGGAGACTGGCAGGATCCGTCCTCGAATGCCCACCCCAACTACAGTTTCGATTATTTCTCCCTGCTAACTCTTCTGCCTTGTATGAAGGGCAAGCTGATGTCCTACCCTCTCACTGAATTCATAGCACTCTTTTCTGTGGGCCAAGATTTTTCTGTTGCCCTATTGGCTGCCTCACTATTAACTGAAGCTTTTGCTATCGCCAACTTATGCTGTATAGGTCCTAGGTTGTCCCTCATAGTAATACATTCAATAAGTTGGGCTTCAGCCTTTTTCAGCTCCCCTTAAAGCTGTCCTAAAAGTTGTTTCTCATTCTTCTGACACTTCAGACTGAAACTAATTGTTTCGCCTCGAATTCCAGCCTTAAGAGCATCCCAGACTACCCCAGGGGAAGCACTGCCCTAGTTATATTGTAAAAATTTCAGAAGGTACTCCGTCATATGATTAATATGCTCTTGATTAGAGAGTAACCCTCTTTCAAAAGTCCAAGTTGGCAGAGACCCCACTCCCCTGTGACAATAATCTTCATAATTATAAGATTACGGTAGACATTGCCCTTTGGTATTTCTGGATACATGTCTCTTGTTTTAAGCTGTGGGATAGAAAAAAAAATAATCCAGATGGGCATGTTTTTTATCAGGTACACAAAAACGTGTAGCCAGAGTCAAATGGTTTGATTTTATGCCAGAGATCCACTAAACCATTGTTATGCATAAAATGGCGAAGGGCCCTAAAGACTCAAGGCTTCTGGCCATAATAGCTACTAACATTAGCATTACTTTCTTCAGTCTCCAGAAGCCCCCTGACAGGTTAATATTCATATCCCCACATAGTATAAGAAGAGTTGGCCATAAGGCTAAGTCTTTATTTAGCCAAATATACACAGTAGGATCATCCAGATTAAGTCCATAAACTGAGCAAGAGTCATTGCTTGCCCCGCAATTTAACATTTGGCAATCGCCTGTCTGCCAAGTTTGCCAGAGGAAGATCAACTCACTCTCTTGAGATTTCCCCAAAACAATACTGTATAGCCAATTATTGACGACTTCTGTTCCAGTGCTTCCCCTATTGAAGCCCTAAAATTACTAGGTTGTGAAAGTTTTGGACCAAGGGATGTCCTTTGAAGTTTCCCAGGATCCGAATCAGCTGATTCTACATGAGTCAAAGAAAGACCTGGGGCTGGAGACTGCTTAGTGACTTGCTGTAATATGGAATGGGAAATAACACCATTGTCACTGCTAATGAATGTCTCCACAGAGACTGAACCTGACACTGACCACATGCCCTTTCCAGCTGGAGAGGCTTCAACCACATTCCAGGACACAGGGGGTCATTCTGACCTCGGCGGTAAAAGTCGCTTACCGCCGGCCAGAAGGCCGCCATAACACCGCCGCGGCCGCGTTAAACCGCCACGGTCATTCTGACCCGCAACTGGCAAACCGCCAAAAACCCGACATCCTCAACATTCCGCCACACCAAAGGTCAGCGGGAAACTGGCGATGACCAAACCTCCACCGTCACGCCAACAGAAATACGCCCATGCCATTCCGACCCACAAATCCCCGCAGCGGTCTTTCAACCGCGGTATTCCATTGGCGGTACACACCGCCGCGCTAAAAATACACACACCTTTACAAAACACATCCACATTGGCTAATTCAAAATACAAACACCTGAGACACATACACACACCACTCCCACACACCCAATCCAGTATAAAACACACACCCACATCACCCACAAACCCCTACGACCACAATTGCGAGTGAAGGACAGAGAGAGAGAGCACAGCATAGAGTACACCATCACACAGAGGCAAATCACAACATCACCCACACACTTTCCACGCACAAAACACCATACACCACCACACTCACCACACTCTACAACACATACACCACCCCTCACCTCATCCACACCACCCCATGGCACCCCAAAGACACCCCAGGTTCTCTGACGCAGAACTCAGGGTCATGGTGGAGGAAATAGTACGTGTAGAGCCCCAGCTCTTCGGGGCACAGATGCAGCACACCACCATTGCCAGGAAGATGGAGCTATGGAGCAGAATAGTGGACAGGGTCAACGCTGTGGGACAGCATCCACGCAATCGGGACGACATCAGGAAGCGGTGGAACGACCTACAGGGGAAGGTGCGTTCCATGGTATCAAGGCACAACATCGCGGTACAGCGGACTGGCGGCGGACCCCCACCTACTCCCCCAGAATTCACAGCATGGGAGGAGGAAGTCTTGCACATCCTGCATCCCGAGGGCCTCGCAGGAGTAGGCGGAGGAATGGACTCTGGTAAGGCAAATCTTCACTACTTCATTCCCCCCACCCCACCTGCATGCCAAATCAAACCCCAACCCTCACCCCACCCCCATCACACCAACTCCTTGCTAATGGCTCACCATCACAACCCACCCATCCCAAAACCCAGCCCTGCATGCCTCCCCAAAGCATGGACACCCATCCCCAAAGCATGCCCACTGGACACACCCATCACCCCCACAAGCCACCGTCACAAAAGCCCCCACAAGGGAATGCCAGCACTGGGGGACACGGCCACCCACCCATTACACGAAATGCCACACACAGAAGCAATAACCATACTCTTATACCCCTGCAGGACCCGAACGCCACCACACCGCCACGGAGGGTCCAGAGATGTCCATCCCACCCCCAGAAGAGGCCCCCAGTGACGACAGCAGCTCTGTCTCCCTGGACCCTGATGACCAGCCCGGCCCATCGGGGACCTCGGGACAGTCAGTTCCCCACAGACAGCCACAGGCTACACCAGACCTAACCCCCTCTGGGAACACCAGCACAGCTCCCACCCAGCGGGCCCATGCCTCTGTCTCCAGGACACATCAATCAGCGGCGTGTCCACCACTACAGGGCACCCGGGTTGACCCACCGACCCCAACAACAACAGGGACCTGGGGGCAGTGGTAGTGGGCACACCGTCCAGGGGACAGAGGCCCAGGGAAACAGGGGAACTGGGAGGGCTGCTGTGCGACACGGGGGGGACAGGCCCAGGGAACCGACTCTCCAAGAGGCCCTCTCCTCCATCATGGGAGCATACCACCGCTCCCAGGAGACGATGGCTACGGTACTGGCCAGGTTCCAGGAGATCCAGGTCATGCAGGAGCAACAGTACATGGGGTTCAGTGAGGAACTGAGGAACATTAGTTCCGCAATGGGGACCATCGTCGTGGCCCTAACCCAGATAGTCACCACATTGCGGGACCATGTGGCACCACAAAGGGCCCCTGTCACTAGCCTGGACCAGGAACAGCTTACCACCTCCGCCGGCGCTAGTGGACAGGAGGCCCCCACACAACGACGGGCCACCAGAACCCCACCTCCTGCAGAAGAAGAACCACCCGCAAGCGGAACCTGAGATTTCACAAGAAGACAGAGTAGGATTGCAAGACCCCCGCCAGCAAACGATACCCCCTGATGTCATCCCACTGTCCCACATTGTCACCCTGTCCAACCTTGAACTGCCCCTGCTCCATCCTTCCACAGGCATATGGACAATGCACCTGTGCGACTGAGAACTGGACTCTGCCATGGACATTACTCCACCATCACCCATCCCCGTTTTACAATCATGTTCCATAAATTTAGCACTTGAATTAAATCACTCTTTGCACTAAAACAATCTTGAGTCTGCTTGTAATTTGAACAAATGTATTAGACATAACGGTGCCAAAATGTTCAGTTACATTGTGATGACAACATACCACTGTCACACAGCTGTAGTACATGGGCAAACAAAGCAGAGGTCACGCAGTGGGGCCCACAGCTCTGAAAACGGAAGGGAAAGTCACAACTCAGTTAACAGGAACTGGGGGGGAACTCAGACAGTAGAGAGGCAGGAGACTTTAAGTAAATGTAAAATGGCGTGGTTGATTCGAACCTGTGTGCTACTGAAAATACTGTTGTATCACTGTGTCCCTGTTGTCTGTGTCGTCCCCGTCGTCCTCCTCCTCTTCACTCTCCACAGGCTCCACAGCTGCTACAACACCACCATCTGGACCATCCTCCTGCAGGAAAGGCACCTGGCGTCGCAAAGCCAGGTTGTGAAGCATACAGCAGGCCACGATGATATGGCACACCTTCTTTGGTGAGTACATTAGGGATCCCCCTGTCATATGCAGGCACCTAAACCTGGCCTTCAGGAGGCCGAAGGTTCTTTCTATAATCCTCCTAGTTCACCCATGGGCCTCATTGTAGCGTTCCTCTGCCCTTGTCCTGGGATTCCTGACTGGGGTAAGTAGCCACGACAGGTTGGGGTAACCAGAGTCACCTATTAGCCACACACGGTGTCTCTGTAGCTGTTCCATCACATAAGGGATGCTGCTATTTAGCATGATGTACGCGTCATGCACTGACCCAGGGAACTTGGCATTTACATGGGAGATGTACTGGTCAGCCAAACAGACCACCTGGACATTCATAGAATGATAACTTTTTCTGTTCCTGTACACCTGCTCACTGCCACTGGGGGGAACCAAGGCCACATGTGTCCCATCAATGGCCCCAATGATGTTGGGGATATGTCCAAGGGCATAGAAATCACCCTTCACTGTAGCCAAATCGCCCACCTCAGGGAAAACAATGTAGCTCCGCATGTGTTTCATCAGGGCAGACAACACTCTGGACAAAACCTTTGAAAACATAGGCTGAGACATCCCTGATGATATGGCCACTGTTGTTTGGAATGATCCACTTGCCAAAAAATTGAGTACTGACAGAACCTGCACCAGAGGGGGAATCCCTGTGGGTTGGCGAATGGGGGACATCAGGTCTGGCTCCAGCTGGGCACACAGTTCATGTATAGTGGCTCGGTCAAGTCTGTATGTCAGTATGACATTGTCGACAGGTCCACCAGCGGTCTGTACACGGGAGGATTCCTCCATCTCCTCGCAAGTCCCAGCTGACGGTGCCTAGGAAGGACAACATGGAGCATAGAGTCAAGCAACCCACAGGTACGTAACCACAGCTTGCACAGTACACGATTCGCTATGCATTGAATGGCTTGTATGAGTGGCAATGCAAGGCCTAGGCCTGTGTGACGCCGTAGAAATTCAGCCATGTGGGCCCTTGAAATGGCAGCTGCCTGACCTGTGAAGTATGACAATGGGATGTGAGGTCAATGCGCTGGCGTGGCACACCGTGGCGGTAGGCGGTCGAAGACCACGGCGCAAAGCAGCATTGGTTAACATAGAACCCTATGGGTCTCAGGAGCCAATGACGATGTGCGCCTGTGGTCGCGGTACGCACCGCCGCGGTACGCACCGCCGCGGGCGTGACCGCCATTTTCTAACTGCTTAATCACTCGAGACCTGATCATCCACAGGAGAGGACCTATACTGCAAGTGCTGCTGTGACCTTGGTCTGGAAGAGACAATGGCTGCTGCGACTGGGGAAAGGGCCCCTGCCTTCACATCTGAGGAATTGGATAAACTCGTTGATGGGGTCCTCCCCCAGTAAGCGCTACTCTACGGTCCTCCAGACCAACAGGTAAGTACACTGGGAGCACGTAGTATGGGCTATGCCTGTGTTGAGTGGGTGGATGTAAGATGGTGGGGAGGGGAGCGTATGAGGATAGCAACGCAAGACAGATGGGAGCATGTGCCACATGGCAAGGTTGGGGAGGGGGGGCCACTCACATCGACCATGCAGAAAAGTGATGATATTTCTTTTTCCACCCTGTCCATGTCACATAGGTCAGCGCCCATCAGAAGATCGACATTTGGCATGCCATCGCCAAGGACGTCCGGGCCCTGGGGGTCCACAACAGACGGGGCACCCACTGCCGCAAGAGGTGGGAGGACATCCGCCGCGGGAGCAGAAAGAACGCCGAGGCTCTGCTGGGGATGGCCTCCCAACGTAGGAGGGGTGCCAGTCGTCAATTGACCCCCCTGATGTCCCGGATCCTGGCGGTGGCCTACCCCGATTTGGATGGGCGCGTGAGGACATCACAGCAGACACAAGGGGGTGAGTATCAGCACATTCTGCTATATTAGCGCACAGTGGAGGCGTCTGGGTGGGGGAGGAGGGCTGTGGCTATCTCTAGGCCAGGGCGGTTTCTGTAGGCTAGGCCCCTCCGTTAGACATGGCCCTGTGCCCCCGCCCCCCACCTCTGTAGGGTGCTAAGTACAGCTATCCATGGCCCGGGCTCACCTATGTGTGCATTTGTCGTCCATAGACTTGTAGGCCAAGTCACAATAATTGAGTAGTGTACCCCGAGTGCGCGGCGTAGTGCATGGGGCTTCTGTGTCTGTCCTCTCCGCCAACGGTGCCGCCAATGCATGCACTCAACATGTCTTTGTTTCTTCTCTCCCCCCCTTATTTTTTGGTTTTCCTGCTCATGTGTGCATTAGCATCATCAGGCGGAGGAGAAGTGGCATCGGCGCACGAGGGAGCTGCATCTCACATGGGCCCGGAGGGCCCTGCAACCGACTCGGACTTAACCAGTGAGACGGAGGGCGAGGGGGGCTCCACAACGGGGACCCGTGGAGACATCAGCGACACCGACACGTCCTCGGAAGGGAGCTCCCTTGTGGTGGCGGCACCATCCGTGCCCACCGCAAAAACAGGTACAGCCGCCACCCAGCGCACCAGCTCCGCCCTCCCAGCAGCCCCTCAGCTTTCGCCCCGTGCCCGCTCGGCCACGAAGCTGGCCATCTCCTTCGCCCCTGGCACCTCAGGTCCTGCCCCAGTTACCCCTGCTGCCCTCAGTGAGGAGGTCATTGACCTACTCCGGACGCTCATTGTTGGGCAGTCTACCCTTTTGAATGCCATCCAGGGGGTGGAAAGGGAGGTGCATCGGAGCAATGCATACCTGGAGGGCATTCATTCGGGTCAGGCTGCCCGTCAGCGATTGTTCAACGCTCTGGCCTCAGCACTGACGGCAGCAATTGTCCCTGTGTCTAGCCTCCCCCCTCCAACTTCCTCAACCCAGTCCCACTCCCCTGTTCCTCTGCCTATCCCAGACACACCTACAGACCAGCCTGCACACACATCAACACCCAAGGGCAGCTCATCCAGACATAAGCACCACAGATCACACAAGCATTCACCCAAGCAACATCCACATGCAGACACAGCAACACCCACTGCCTCCACTGTGTCCCCCTCCTCCTCGTCTCCCTCCTCCCTCCCTGTGACGTCTCCACTCACACTTGCATGCACACCACCATCAGTCAGTACGTCCATCACCACCACACCCACCAGAACAGTCCGCACACGTGCAGTCACCACCCCACTACCATTTACACGTCCCCTGTGTCCTCTCCCAGTGTGTCTGTCACCCCCTCTTCCAAACCACACAAACGCAGGCAGCCACCCACCCAACAGCCATCCACCTCACGACAGCCTCCGTCACAAGCACCTGCACCCAAAGACAGCACACTTGACTCTCCTACAACCACATCCTCTTCCTCCACTCCCATACCCACTACAACTACCCGTCCCTGTCTTTCGAAATTGATTTTCCTTTCCAACCTTGACCTCTTTCCAACAACTGACCCACCCCCTCCATCTCGTAAGAGTCCAACCAGCACCTCAGCCACCACGAGCCCTGCACCTACTAGGACCATCGTTCAGGGCTATTGGAGTCCACCAGCTCCTAGGGCAGGAACATCGGCCAGCAGCAAGGGGACAGCCAGCCCACCCCCTGGGAAAAGAAGCAAAAAAGTGAAGGGCCGGCGCCACAGGCCTGAGACGGCTGCCCCCAAGGACACCAGCCTTGCACCGTCCCCTGGCCCATCCACCAAGGGAGGCAAGGGCCCCAGAGTTTCTTCCAAGGAGGGCAAGGGCCCCAGAGATACTTCCAAGGGAAGCAAGGGCCCCAGAGACTCGTCCAAGGAGGGCAAGGGCCCCAGAGATACTTCCAAGGGAGGCAAGGGCCCCAGAGATTCGTCCAAGGAGGGCAAGGGCCCCAGAGATACTTCCAAGGGAGGCAAGGGCCCCAGAGATTCGTCCAAGGAGGGCAAGGGCCCCAGAGATACTTCCAAGGGAGGCAAGAGCCCCAGAGATTCGTCCAAGGAGGGCAAGGGCAGCAGGGCGAAGAAGTCCGGCAGCAGGCGAGCTGCCCAGGAGGGCCCCACCAGCCCCATTTGGGGTGTGACGGAGGACACCCACGGGCCCAGGAGTCCAACACAGGAGGGCCCCGCAAGCGATAGGTCGGATGGCGACTGAGCGGGAATGATTGCCCAGATCTGGTTCCCTAGGAACACAAGACAAGCACCGCTGAACAGGGCCCCGCCGTGAGAAGCACCGCTCCGCTGGGCCCCGCCGTGAGAAGAACCACTGAACAGGGCCCCGCCGTGAGAAGAACCGCTGAACAGGGCCCTGCCGTGAGAAGCACCGCTGAACAGTGCCCCGCCGTGAGAAGAACCACTGAACAGGTCCCCGCCGTGAGAAGCACCGCTCCGCTGGGCCCCGCCGTGAGAAGAACCACTGAACAGGGCCCCTCTGTGAGAGGCACCGCTCCACTGGGCCCCGCCATGAGAAGAACCGCTGAACAGGGCCCCGCCGTGAGAAGAACCGCTGAACAGGGCCCCACCATGAGAAGCACCGCTGAACAGGGCCCCGCCGTGAGAAGAACCGCTGAACAGGGCCCCGCCGTGAGAAGCACCGCTCCGCTGGGCCCCGATGTGAGAAGAACCGCTGAACAGGGCCCCGCCGTGAGGAGAACCGCTGAACAGGGCCCCGCCGTGAGAAGAACCGCTGAACAGGGCCCCGCCGTGAGAGGCACCGCTCCACTTGGCCCTGCCGTGAGAAGAACCGCTGAACAGGGCCCCGCCGTGAGAAGAACCGCTGAAAAGGGCCCCGCCATGAGAAGAACCGCTGAACAGGGCCCAGCCGTGAGAAGAACCGCTGAACAGGGCCCCGCCGTGAGAGGCACCGCTCCACTGGGCCCCGCCGTGAGAAGAACCGCTGAACAGGGCCCCGCCGTGAGAAGAACCGCTGAACAGGGCCCCGCCGTGAGAAGAACCGCTGAACAGGGACCCGCCGTGAGAAGAACCGCTGAACAGTGCCCCGCCGTGAGAGGCACCGCTCCACTGGGCCCCGCCGTGAGAAGAACCGCTGAACAGGGCCCCGCCGTGAGAAGCACCGCTCCGCTGGGCCCTGCCGTGAGAAGAACCGCTGAACAGGGCCCCGCCGTGAGAAGCACCGCTCCGCTGGGCCCCGCCGTGAGAAGAACCGCTGAACAGGGCCCCGCAGTCTCTGCACCGCTCCGCTGGGCCCTTCCTGTCAAGCACCGCTCCGCTGGGCCCTTCCTCTCAAGCACCGCTCCGCTGGGCCCTTCCTGTCAAGCACTGCTCCGCTGGGCCCTTCCTCTCAAGCACCGCTCCGCTGGGCCCTTCATCTCAAGCACCGCTCCGCTGGGCCCTTCATCTCAAGCACCGCTCCGCTGGGCCCTTCCTCTCAAGCACCGCTCCGCTGTGCCCCGCCGTCTCTGCACCGCTCCGCTGGGCCCTTCCTCTCAAGCACCGCTCCGCTGTGCCCTGCCGTCTCTGCACCGCTCCGCTGGGCCCTTCCTGTCAAGCACCGCTCCGCTGGGCCCTTCCTCTCAAGCACCGCTCCGCTGGGCCCTTCATCTCAAGCACCGCTCCGCTGGGCCCTTCCTGTCAAGCACCGCTCCGCTGGGCCCTTCCTCTCAAGCACCGCTCCGCTGGGCCCCGCCGTCTCTGCACCGCTCCGCTGGGCCCTTCCTGTCAAGCACCGCTCCGCTGGGCCCTTCTTCTCAAGCACCGCTCCGCTGGGCCCTTCATCTCAAGCACAGCTCCGCTGGGCCCCGCCGTCTCTGCACCGCTCCGCTGGGCCCTTCCTCTCAAGCACCGCTCCGCTGTGCCCCCCATCTCTGCACCGCTCCGCTGGGCCCTTCCTCTCAAGCACCGCTCCGCTGGGCCCTTCCTCTCAAGCACCGCTCCGCTGTGCCCCGCCGTCTCTGCACCGCTCCGCTGGGCCCTTCCTGTCAAGCACCGCTCCGCTGGGCCCTTCCTCTCAAGCACCGCTCCACTGGGCCCTTCATCTCAAGCACCGCTCCGCTGGGCCCCGCCGTCTCTGCACTGCTCCGCTGGGCCCTTCCTGTCAAGCACCGCTCCGCTGGGCCCTTCCTGTCAAGCACCGCTCCGCTGGGCCCTTCCTCTCAAGCACCGCTCCGCTGTGCCCCGCCGTCTCTGCACCGCTCCGCTGGGCCCTTCCTCTCAAGCACCGCTCCGCTGTGCCCCGCCGTCTCTGCACCGCTCCGCTGGGCCCTTCCTGTCAAGCACCGCTCCGCTGGGCCCTTCCTCTCAAGCACCGCCCCGCTGGGGCCTTCATCTCAAGCACCGCTGGCCCATTGGCAGGGCCGGATCTGTGTCGGGCAGGGCTTCACGAAGCACTCTGGGCACCATGCCTCCTCCATAACCAGTGGAGTCTGTAATCCACCAGATGGACTGTGGCTTTGCACTCCCCAGGATGGTACAGTGGGCAATCCACCCACTGTAGAGACTTGTGAGACTGTGGCTTTGCACTCCCCAGGATGGTACAGTGGGCATGGAGGCTCCTCGTGGATCTGGCGTCGTGGACTCATGTGGCTGAGGTGGCCCCCCTTCCCTTCCCCCTGAGGTGCCTGTGGTTTTATTATCTGATGCCCCAGCAGTGTTCTCTCCAATGGAATCGGGTTTCGTGTGTGGGCTTTGCCCATGTGTTTATGCACATTGGCCCACGGACAATGGCATGTAGCGAATATGTGCCGGACTTTTGGACTATGTTCATATTCTTCATGTTGTGATTTATTTGTTTAAATAATCTAATATTTCACTTAAGTTCAAATATGCTTTAATATACTTCTATTTTAATGATCATTTTATTTTGTCTTTGAATTATTCCGGGGGGCTTGGGGGGTGTAAATCTGACTTGTTGCTCTTCATTGGTGTGTGGGGATTTGGGGGGGGGGGTGTCGCGTATGTGTGTGCCCGTAATCTTTTCTCCTCCCCCCTCCCCTGTATCGTAGGTGCAGTACTCACCGTTGTCTCCTGCGGCGGCGTTCATGCTCCTGGTAGAGGAGCAGGTAGACAATCGCTGGTAGGAGGTTTAATTCGGGTTCCATGCTGTCCAGATTCCTCGTGGAGTGTATAGAGGTGAGCGTTTTCCCGTTCGTGATCTGTTTCCGCCGTGTTTTTATCGGCAGGGCTCCCGCCCCGGAAAAGGTGGCGGATTGGTGGGTCGTGATAGGGTGGGCGGTACATTGTCTGCCGCCTGTCTGTTGGCGGTGACCGCCGTGCTGTTTGTTTGGCCCGCCGTGGCGGTCGGAGTGTTAAAGTGGCGGGCTGTGTTGGCGGTTCCCGCCAGGGTCGGAATTCCATTTTTTTGACCGCCTGCCTGTTGGCGGGTTGGCCGCCGCTTTAACACCGACCGCCAGGGTCGGAATGACCCCCACAGTCTCCAGAGTCCCCACAGTTATCATCATAGCCAACCGACCAAGATGGGCCAACTGGGAGCAGCTAGATGCAAATCTGTAGCATACGCCTCGGAGATGGAACCCATCACTGGGGGGGCCTGTCCCAGTGCCACTATCCTGTAAAGGGGCAGGCGGTATCCCAGAACTGTAAGGCTTGATTGTGGGGTGCTGTCTTTCCCTTCTTCTTTGGCTGGATGTGGAGAAGCCTCACCGGAGCTCTCCCCTTTGTTCGGGGGGCCTGCATCTTGTCTCTACTACCCCTTAAGAGGAGCTGTAGGTGTGTTTATGGCCTATGGGCTTAATTAGTCAAGGGTTTTGGTTTGGACGAGCAGACTAGATGGCTGCAATATCTCTTTTGTCAAATCTATGGCCATAATATTGACCAGACCACTTTTTCTTATATACTTTCGATAGTTCTGGCTACCCTGCCACCTTAGACACTCCTTGTTGGTGGTGACTTTAACTGTGTTGCTGACACCAATTTAGACTACTCCCATCCCCCGCTTCAGGACTCCTCAGCATTATTCCTTCCACTCAACCATACATGCTTTACATGTGCACCTCAACACCTTTTTTTTGCATGTCTAACATGCTCAGGCTGTAGCAGGTATTATTTGCTATCCTTGCACTGGGGTAGAGTGGTCACCTCTATACTGAGTTAGCGGCTTCAAACCACCAACTTGGAAAACTCGGCCTTCCGTAAGGCAATTGGAGCGAGGATCCGGGAATACCTTGCAGAAAGTAAAGGCTCAGCTTCATCCCCCCTCACGGCGTGGGAGGCATTAAAGGTAGTCATCAGGGGGAAATGCTCATCTGAGTCCTCATGGTTCTGGCACACTCTTCTCTGTGATATCGTTATTCACGAGCACAACCAGTAGGGACCTTGAGAGGAGGGGGCATGAGATACCGGATCTGTAGCCAGAGTTGTTGGAAGTGAAGGAAAGGGTGGCGGAACACGTGGGGCACCTTCCGTGCTTCGACTATGAGGAAAACATGATTAGGGTGCATGCTGAGGGTGACAAGTCAGGCCCACTGTTGGCCTAGCTGGCTAGATGGGGCTCACCGACTCTGGAGGTGGTGACTCCTGAGGGAACCAGTCTATACACCTAGGTGGAGATTAATCAGTCATTTACTGATTACTATTTTAGCCTTTATGCAGCGAGGGAGGAGCCTTGGGAGCAGGTTATCTAGGGTTGGCTCACTGACCTCTCACCTAGTTATCTAATGCAGGAGATTAATGTTGGACTGGGGACAACAACTCTGAAGATGAAATCCGGGCTGCTGTCCAGCGGATGGCCCGTGGGAAGGTGCCTGTAACAGTTGGCCTCCCAGCTGAATTTTATGCAGCCTACCTTGAAATCCTCGCTCCCCCTCCTGGCAGCAATGTATCAACAGGCGCTCCGGGCCAAGGCATTGCCCCCACTCTGAGGGAGGTGATGATCATAATCCTGCTCAAACCTGGGAAGCTGGCTACGGATGTGAACGCATATAGGTCACTGTCAATGTTGAATTTTGACTGTACATTTTTTAGTAGGATCCTGGCTCATAGATCGACAGTGGCAAGGATCCGTAGGGGCCACACATTCTCTGTACAGTGCAATGTAGAACACAATATCTGATAGGGGTGCCCATTATCACCCCTGCTCTTTGCCCTAGCGGAGGAAACTTTAGCATGCAGGGCTCACAGCAGAGTGCCATATGACAGCATCCAACACTGTTGGATCTTGCACAACATCTCCCTCTATTCAGAAGATATGGTGCTCTACCTGCATGACCTGCGTACTGAGCATCGAGGGTGGCATGATTTTTCATGTATTTTGTGGAGGCCTCTGGACTGCACATAAGCTGGCTAAAAAACAGCCTGTTTCCAATTCGTAGGGATAGGGTTGAGCCCCCTACCCGCACAGACTGAATGTTCAAAATCACAAGTGGGGGCCAAAATGTGTAAGGCTGCTACATACTCTTCAACACTTTAATCACTTCCTTGCTTTCTTCCAAAGAAATTATGTCTCTCTGATAGTTTGCTTGGCTGATCTGAAAATTGCTTTTTCAGTCTTTGTTTGGCTTCAAAATAGTCATCATAGTCTCCAGAATCTCCTTGTGGATCCTTAGCCTCCGGTAGGTTGGCAAAAACCCTCTGACCTGCTTGACCAAAGTAACTGAATAAATGAGACTTTTTGAAATACAAAACAAAGTGGTTATGCTAATGGTTCACACCTCTTAAGTGTATAAATTGAAAATTGAGAGAAAACAATGTCCATCTGTTGCTGGTAGTGCTGCCAGGGATGCCAGACCAGTAACCTCTTCAGGTGCAGTTGTGTTGACTGAGAACTCAAACAACACATAGGAATCCAATATATATATATATATATATATATATATATATATATATATATATACTAGGGCACACCACAAAGGTTCTTATTTCCATTTCTTAGTATGCTGTGTAAATGAGAGTTCATAAAGCACAAATATGTATGGTGGAATTTTATTCATCCAGTATATCATGAATCCAATAAGACAACAGCCGACACGTGTTTCGTCAACAAGACTTTCTCAAGGCATAGGTCTGAACACAGTAAAATGTTCCAGGGAAATTGCAAAATTCCCAGCATCAGAAAAGACAACAAATTTAAAATGTGGTTGCTGGAACATGAATTGTCATGTAATGCAATCGATGGACACGGCCATGATAAGTCGTGTGAAGTCGTTCCGTGTGGTGAACACAATTGAACAAGCCATTTTACTTGGATCATCAAACTTTGCAGCATCAATTGCCCCAAAATGTTTTTCAAAACTGTGCAAACATTTCTTCATTTTATATTTCTCCCACCCCCTTCAGCGCCTTGAGACCCTTGAGGGTGAGTAGCACGCTTAATACATTTTTTCATTGATTGATTGATTGACATTTGGTTTTCCTGGCAATTGCGAAAGGGTGGGGGTTGTGGTGCATGCCTAGTGGATGAAATGATACAATAACAGATACAGTGATTATACCAAGAAAAAACACAATGTAGAGGAAAATGACATGACAATAAATCACCGCGAAAAGTTTTTCCTGTTCTTTCTTTGTCTTTCCATGATGGAAATGAGGCTCTCCTTACAACAATGAAAAATTATTAAAAGTGTAGCTCACAGTGCTTCCAGGTGTAGAATGGTCCATTCCAAAATGGCTGTACTTTCTCTTTGTATTTAAAATGTATGATACTGTACTTAAAAATGGTGAGAAGCCAGATGGTCATAATTTTTCTTTGGATTTAAAAGTGATGATGCTGTTCTTAAAAATGGTTAGAAGTAGTCAAAAGCGTTGATCATAATGCTTCCATGTGTGAAGTGGTCCAATCCAAGATGGCTGTATGCGTGTGACGCCACATGTTGCTCCGTTGCTTTATGGGAAAGGATGAAGCTTCCTACAGAGGGTGCGCAAAAGAAGTGCAGGAATCACGAGTAGGCTTGATTCTCCTCGAGCACGATAAGTCAATTGAACTCCATGATTGTCCCTGAGTACTGAGTAAGTTGAAGCCCCAAAATGCGGCAGGGCCACACAGTGAGACTGGTGAGGCCTGCACACAAGGGCTTCTCTAGCACTGAGAGTACAAGGATTCTACATCCCCTTGAGCGCAAAGGAGGCAGTTGGCTCGTGGTCCCCTAAGCCATGCGGGCAGCGCAGGCTCAAGCACAAGAATGCTACAACAAAATGCAAAAAATGTAGTCAGTGATCACAAAATTCAAGCATGTCATCAGTTCCACCTGCAGGTTAGTATGAGGCAGGACTAAAAAGAGACAACAAACCACCTCCAATTCAGGTTCCGATACTGGAATCCTTAGAATGATTCTTTAGGCATCAAGCTTAAACTTTATACATACAAAAACAATAATGAACATGATTGTTTGTATTTATACTCATACAAGTTATTATTTAATATCATTATATATCTGATTTCATAAATAGAAGGACCTAAATTTGTACTTCCTGTCGAAATCTCTCATACCAACATACTCTCATCATGCTCACCAGTTAAAAAGCTGTAAAAATACAGATGGTCTAACAGATATTACTTACACAATCCTCCACTAATAAAGGAGAACAATACCACCAATTGTTTAATATGTTACACAGAAATAATTTTCCAAATTTGACTAATGACATTTTGGTGGTCAATATGACACTGACGGTGACAGTTAAAGTGCTGGTAATACAGCCAACAGGCTGGCGGTAGTTACCTCCAAATTAAGACCATGGCGGTGGGAGAACTCCCATAGACAGCCAAAGTACCACACCAGAGTGTTAACACCACGCACCATGGCGGAAGCCACCAACAGCCAGTCGGAAGACAAGGTACCGCCCACCATATCATAACACTGCAATCCGCCACGATTTCCGGGCCATACCAACGCCATCAAAAGCCTGGTGGAAACAGCACAGAGACGAAATACTCACCATCAGAGACACAGAGAAGATCAACGCCGCCATGGAACCGGAATTTCAAGTCTTCCCAATGCCCTTCTATGCCATGCTCCACCTGGAACACCAACGCCAACAAAGACGACGACGGTGAGTACAGCCACCTAGCACACAAGGGAGGGAAGGAGGAAAAGGAGAGTGACACATACACGCACATAAGACACACACACCATACAGACAACCAGCTGTAGACGAAAAACAACGGCAAAGGACACATAGCATAATAATGCAAGGACTACAGTAAGGCAGTACTGAGAACGAATTGAATGGGAACAGCCACCAAATTAACCAATTGGATAACAAAGAGATATGTACAATTGTCCAGAAAGGGCCAATGTCCAGTCCAAAGTCCAAAGGGCCCACAGGGCCACAGGGCACAGTCCATGGCCCAACTTGTTTCCTGACAACATCCACACAGAACTGTGCAGGGGCATCATTTTTGAAGTCGGAAGGCACCTCAGGGGGAAGGAGGGTGGGGGGGCACCTCAGCTGAAGTTGGGAACTTGCCCACTGGTTCTGGAGGGGGCTCCATACCCATTATCCTTTACTGGGGAGTGCAAGGTCACAGTCTCTCAGGTGGGATACTTGCCCACTTGTTCTGTAGGTGGGTTCTTGTACAGTAGATCCTGGAGGGTGGCCTACATGCCCTCTGCTGGAGGTAAGGGCTGCATTGTCTCAGCTGGAGATGAGGGCCCTGTGGCCACTGGTGGTGGTGGTGTTGGTACCCTGCCAGCCTCTGCAGGAGGTGAGGGCTGCTGTGCCTCAGCAGGGGAAGGGGCCTCCTGGGCAGCCTCTGTTGGAGGCGAGTGCTGCTGTATCTCAGCTGGAGGTGAGGGCTTCTTCCCTTTCCTGGCAGGAGGTGAGGGCTTCTTTCCTTTCCTGGCTTGTGGAGTGGGATCCTTCCCCTTCCTGGCTGGTGGAGTGGGATCTGTCCCCTTCCTGGCTGGTGGAGTGGGATCCTTCCCCTTCCGGCTGGTGGAGTGGGATCCTTCCCCTTCCTGGCTGATGGAGTGGGATCCTTCACTGTCTTGCCTCCAGGACAAGGCAGTGCCACCACTGTCCCCGTGGACTGTTTGGCTGAGGTGCTGGGATGGGTCATTGGGACCCTGCTCTTACAGGGAGGATGGGGGGGAGGAGGAGGGAAGAGGTCAAGTTGGGCAAGGAAAAGCTTCTTAGGGACGGTGGGACGGGATGAGGGAGGAGGGATGGGAGTGGAGGTTGAGGGTGTCGTTGTTGGAGTAGTACGTCTGCTGGACTTGGGTGCAGGTGCATGGGCAGTGTGCTGATGTGAGGTGGATGGCTGTTGGGTGTCTGAGTGCCTGCGTTTGTGTCCTTTAGGAGGGGGGGCAGAGAGGGTGAGAGAGGACACAGGGGACGCATGGATGGATGTTGTGGAGGTATTTGCTAGTGAGGTGTATGTGCTGCTTGGTGTGGTGATGCTGGTGGTGGATGTTGAAGCAGTGCATGCAGGTGAGAGTGCGGACGTGACTGTGAGCGAGGTGGAGGAGGAGGAGGGGAAGACAGTGGAGGCAGTGGACGGGGTTGTGTGTGCAACTGTCTGGTGTTTGTGTGAGTGCTTGTGGACTGAAGTGTGCTGTCTATGTTTGACTGTGCCACTCTTGTCTGATGTCTTGTGTGCATGCTCGTCTGTATGTGTGCATGGAATGGGTTGGGGTTGACAAGACTGGGACTGGAAAGTGGTAGTTGGAGAGGGGACGGTAGGAACAGAGACAATGGCTGTCATCAGAGAGGAGGCCAGAGCCTTAATCGATCTCAGTTGGGCCGCCAATCCACAGTGGATGCCCTCCAGGAATGGATTACATTGCTGCATCTGGGATGCCAGCCTCTGGATGGCATTCACAATGGTGACTGCCCTACAGAGATGGATCTCAGGAGGTCAATAGCCTCCTCACTCTGGGCAGCAGGGCTCACTGGGGCAGGGCCTGAGGTGCCTTGGGCGAAGGAGATGCCCACCGTCCTGGGTGAACGGGCACGGGCAACTCACTGAGGGGCAACTGGGAGGGCGGCGCTGATAGAGGGGTTTCGGCTGTACCTTCAGCTGAGGTGGTCACAGAGGTGTTCTCCACCAAAAGGGAGCTTCCATCGGAGGAGGTATCTGTGTCAGTGTTGTCACCTCCTGTCTCCGCCATGATGCTCCCCTCGCCCTCCGTCCCACTGGTTCCCTCGGGGTCGGTGGACTGTGCCTCCTTGGTCCTGTGTGATGCAGCTCCTTCTGTCACCGGAGCCCCTGCTCCTCCGCCAGATGATGCTAATGCACACATGAAAAGGATGACAGAAGGAGAAAGGGAGAGGGAGAGAAAGGGAGCACTGGGTCAATTACAGCACCAACACCACAGTTGGCATACACAGTACTGTCACACACAGGGTTTCAGCATTGAGTACTATGCATTGCACTGGCATTCAATTGGCTAGATGCCACAGCAAGATGAGGGCCACCATCGCCAACTGCACCCCTCCTGGGACCCACTAAGCCCTGTCTAACATGGAATGCAACCTATCTAGGTTACTTGGATGTGCTATACACCCATTACCCTTGAGCTGTATCACGCTGCAATGTCTGACCTTGCATTAAGGGGCACCAATTAAGTCAAACCCACCACCCGGATTCCATGCCACCTACCAATTATTGTTGTAACGCCCACTGTACTCACCCCCTTGTGGCTGCTGTGATGTCCTCAAGCCCCCATCCAGATCTGGGTAGGCCATTGGCATTATGTGGGCCATCAGGGGGGTCAGCTTCAGACAGGCACCCCTTCCTTGTTGGGAGGCCATCCCCAGATGGGACTCCGCGGTCTTCCGTGCTCAGCATCTCAGGTCCTCCCACCTTTTCCGACACTGGGTGCTCTGCCTGCTGTAGACCCCCAGTGTCTGCACGTCCTTGGCAATGGCACGCCACAATCCTTTCTTTTGATGGGCACTGACCTGCAGAGGTGATACAGATGGGAGGACACCATTACACATACAATCCAGCCTGTCACACATATGTCCCACCAATCCCGTTTCCATCTCCATTGGCACACAAATCGCCCAGCGCCCAACATGTACACTACCACCAGACATTCCCCTCCCGATGACACGATACTTGCACACAAATCTCCATGCATCCTTCCTACATGCATCGTGCCCAAGGTGTACCCACCTGTTGGTCTGGAGGCCCATACAGCAGTCCATACTGGGGTAGGACCCCATCCATCAGTCGCTCCAACTCCATCTAAGTGAAGGCGGGTGCTCTTTTCCCGGTCGCACGGGCCATGGTGGGTTCCAGACACAGGCCACAACAGCACACGCAGTGTAGGTGTTGTCCTGTGGAAAGTCAGTAAACAAGTGAGGATTTAGATAGAACATGGCAGTCATGTCCGCAGCGGTGTACACCGTCACCGCCAACGCTCATCCCCGTTGGCCACTGTACTCCAAAGAGCCCCATATTAGCCAATGAGAAATTGCATGGCGGTGCAAGACCGCCTTCCGCCACGATGCCCAATGTTGGCAGAGTTACCTCACTTTCACCTGTCCCAAGATACAGGACAGGCGGTCGCCATTTCATGGTGGTAGACAACGATCAGATTATCAATAACTGTGTCATTGCCTAGAATTGCACACACATTGCGATTCCCACTGCCCCATCACATTAATGCTGTATGTACACTGAGGTGGTGTTTCCATTTTTCAAATTGTGAAAGCCTACTCACTCTTGTGTCCCTTAGAGACCTACCACTGTGGATGAATAGGAGGAGGAGACAACCCCCGTGTACAGAATACTTGTGGACTTGGCTAGACTGGAGGGCAGACACATTATAGTCACCTATAGACTAGACAGGGCCACAATCACAGAGCTGTGTGCCCAATTGGAGCCTGACTTGATATCAGCTATCCGTCATCCCACTGGGATCCCCCCTGTTGTGCAAGTGCTATCAGTGCTCCATTTCCTGGCAACTGGTTCTTTCCAAGTGACAGTGGGCTTGGCAGCAGGAATGTCACAGCCATTGTTCTCAATCATGCTGGCAAATGCATTGTCTGCCTTGGTGAAACACATGTGCAGCTACATTGCTTTCCCCGAGGTGGACGATTTGGCCACTGTGAAGGCAGGATTCTATGCAATGGGGCATATCCCCAATATTGTTGGGGCAATTAACTGTACACATATTGTGTTTGTCCCCCCCTTCCAGAATGAACAGGTGTTCAGGAATCAGAAGAGTTTCCACTCAGTGAATGTGCAAATGGTGTGCCTGGCATAGCAGTACACCTCCCACGTCACTGCAAGTATCCTGGGTCGGTGCATGATGCCTTTGTCCTGAGGAATAGCATCATCCCAAATGTGATGGCCCAACTACAGAGGCACAGAATGTGGCTAATAGGTGAGCCAGAGTCCCTACCCATTGTATGTCAGTGTATGCCTTCAGGTGTTATCCCCATAGCATTGTGTAAGGCTAATGTTTGTCCCTCAATACTTGCAGGTGAGTCTCGGTACCCAAACCTATTGTGGCTCCTGACCCCTGTGAGGAATGCCAGGACAGGGGCTGTGATCCATTATAATGAGGCACATGGGCGAACCAGAAGAATAATCAAGAGGACCCTCGGCCTCCTGAAGGCCAGGTTCAGGTGCCTCCATCTGACAGGTGGATCCCTGTGCTACACACCTGGGAAGGTCTGCCAGATAGTAGTGGCATGCTGCATGCTGCACTACCTGTCCCTTAGACGACATGTGCCTTTTCTGCAGGCGGAGGAGACTGGAGATGCCCCTAAGGCAGCAGTGGACCATGAGGACAGTGAGGATGAGGAGGCAGAGGATGAGGATGTAGACAACAGGACATCAGTTATACCTCAATACTTCCAATGACACACAGATGTGGCAATGGAACTGATCATTGCTCTGACTATTGATTTCATCTGTGTGACTGTAGCATGATGGCATTCACATCCTTTGCATCTCAACTTACTGTCACCTATGGCTTGTCATTTTACAGATGTTGGTGATATGCCAACAGTGTTCTGATGTGATTACTACAGACAGTTACAGGTCATTAATTGCATGCTATCACAGTGTTCAGATCATTTGCACTAGATGTGACTGTTCCCCTAAATGCACATTATTGACACATAAAATACTCTCAGTCAAGTTGTGTTCAAGGGTGTTTATTGTAGTGGTATCAAATTGAGGGAAAAGTGCAATGGAATGGGGTGATGGTAGAGAAACATCCAGGGTATTGTTCCAGTCTGTTTGTAGCACAGGTCCAGTGCCCAAGGGGCCATAGGAAGGGGAGCAAAGGCAGGTCAGAGTGGACAAGATGACAAGGTGGGACACAAGGCAGACAATCAGGAGAGTCTCATTTCTTGGCGGTGGTCTTGGCCTTGGCAAGTGTCTCTCTGAACATTTACTGGGTGGTTCAGCTTCTGCAGGGGGAGTGGTCCTGTGGTGGGGCCTCTTGTCCACTAGCTGCAGCAGAAGTGGAGGGCTGGTCAATAGATTGACTAGTGGTAGGGGCCCGCTGTTGTGCTGTTGATTCCCTCATGATGTTGGCTATGTCTGCCAGCACCCCTGCTATGGAGATCATGGTGGTGTTTAGGGCCTGCAAGTCCTCCCTGATCTCCTAATGGCGTTCCTCCTGCAGCCGTTTGTTCTCCTGCATGTTGTCAAGGATCTGGCCCATTGTGTCTTGGGATTGTTGGTAGGCCCCCAGGATCTTGGTAAGTGCCTCCTGGAGAGTTGGTTCCCTGGGCCTATCCTCCCCCTGGCACACAGCGGTCCTACGAGTGTCCCTGTTACCCTGTGCCCTTGTCCCCTGAACGGTGTGCCTACTGCCACTGACCCCAGTTCCCAGATTGTCATGGAGCGAGGTGTGGACCGTTGACCCTGTACAGGTGAGCACACTGCTGATTGACATGCCCTGGGGACAGAGATGTGGGGACGCTGAGTGGGTGCTGTCGTGTTGGATACTGACGGGGGAGGCTCTGTGGTGGACTTTGAGTGGGCTGGGGTGACCGACTGTCCAGTGGTCCCTGATGGGCCAGGTTGTTGATCCACATCTATAAGTCCAGAGTTACTGTCATCACTGGGGGCATCTTCTGTTGGGGGACTAGATAGTTGTGGCACCTCCTCTCAGATGACATTGGCTGGGGCACCGGCGGGGATGTAAGTGATGTATTGTGCTTCATGCCTGTGACATATTGTACATCCCTAGCTTCCCCTGTATCGTTGCTGTTGCCCTGCCACCTTTGATTGTGTATGGTGATGTATTGTGGGATTGTTAGTTCCCCTATGCTGTGCATGCTTTGGTGATGGGTGTCCATGCAGGGATGGGAGGGCTGTCCATGCATTGGTATAGCATGGAGGGCTTGGCATTGGCGTTAATCACACGTGTAGGTGCAGTGTGTGGGATGGAGTGGAATGATGGGAATGAGGGTGTGAGATGGCATGCAGGAGTGGGGGTTGATAAGTAGTAAATGTGGACTCACCAGTGTCCAGTCCTCCAGCAACTCCAGTGAGTCCCTCAAGATGCAGTAATGCCAAGACTTGCTCCTCCCATTGTGTGAGCTGTTGGGGAGGAGGTGGGGTCCACTGCCAGTCCTCTGTATGGGGAGCTGGTGCCTTGCTGCCACGGGACGTACCTTTCCCCGTAGCTCATTCCACCTCACTGATGTTGTCCCTTGTTCTTGGATGCTGTCCCACTACGTTCACTCTGTATATGATTCTCCGCCATAGCTCCATCTTCCTGGCAATGGACATTTGCTGTGCCTGTGCTCCAAACAGCTGTGGCTCTACCCTGACTATTTCCTCCACCATGACGCGCAACTCCTCATCTGTGAAACGGGGGTGCCTTTGTGGGAACATGGGTGTTGTGTGGGGTGTGTAAGTGTGCAGGTATTGGGTACTGTAGTTGGGTGTGCATAGTGGGGAGCGTGAGGGATGCATGGGTGTGTGTGCCTAGTTGTCCAAGTGGTCTTGATGTCAGTCTGGTGGCAATAATTTGTATTTGTTGAGGTTTGTGGGTGATGTGGGTGTGTGTTTTATAGTACTGTGGGTGGGTTGATGTGGTGTGTGTATCAGTCCCAGGTGTGTGTTCTTGGTATCAGCCAATGTTGTGTGGTTTAGTATTTGCGTGTGAATTGTGAGCGCGCCAGTGTGTACTGCTAATGGTTTACTGCCATTGAATGTCTGCCGTGGTGATTTGTGGGTCATGATGTAGTGGGCATTGTTTTGTTGGGGTAACGGTATGGGTGTTGGTACCAACAGTTTAACACTGACCTTTGGGCTGGCAGTTTTGTGTATGTGGCAGAATTCTGTCAGATTGGTGTGTGTCATAATATGTGGAACGGATATTCGCTACCATGGCGGTATGTTGGCGGCCGTCATTTACCGCCAATGTCATGTTGAGGACCTTTATGTTCATTCAAAGTCTTATTGTATTGCTATGAGTCAGTCATAAGATATTGATTCCACCTTTAAATGAATCGTCCTCCAAATGTCTAACTCTAATATATGCTGCGGAATCCAGCGAGAGAAACATCAGGTCGTTATATCCGGCCAAGAATCGTACCGACGCGCATTACGGTGTCATGAGACCAGTCGGTCGCACACCTTCTTCAGGGCGCGTGAATATCCACTCTCACTAGTTAAAAGATGCACACGGGGAAGTCTGGTCCTATCTTTGCCAAATCTATAAATCAATAGATCATAAAAAGCCTGGACAACTAATTGCTCGATCAAAGTCCTGTCTTGATGACTGTATCTTCAAACCATGCTAGTTATTAGAGTGGACCCATTCTTGTCTGTGCTGGATATCACTGATTTAAACCACATGCACCCCAATCATGTATACAATAGAAACCAGTGAAGGTACTGTGGTGATAGTTATAGTCCATCAACAGCCACGAGCCACCACAGTGAATTGTGGTCCTATTTTTTTGCACTGGCTGGATCGCCACTCATTTACTTCAAAGTGTTCACCAAAAAATCAAACACACAGTGATAAGTGAAAGAAAATTACAGAAGAATACTCATAAGTGTTCTCCCAACGAACGTGACACCAGTATTTCATGCTTCAAAAGCTGATGTTAAGTAGAAAGAGATGAAATCCGGGAAAAGGAAAGGGTAAAGAGAAGGGGAAATGGAAGAATGAGAAGGAAAAGGGAAAAGAGAAAAGGGATGAAGAAAGGTAGAAAAAGCTCACCTAGTGCTCCCTTGCAGTAAAGATCTCATTAATAGTGGCAAGCCACAATTCCTGCCACGTATCGCGGCTTCTGATTAAAGTGAGATAGAGATCTAGAAACAGAAACAAAACGATCTCAATACTTAATTTCACAATTCTCACCTTCCGCAAAGACAGGCATATCGCTAAATTAACATGAAACTATACTCCATGATGAAATTCCACCCTTTAGTGCCTTCTCTCCCAGATCCCAAAGGTCAATTGGATAAGATGTCTGTAATATAAATGAGTTAACATAGCATAGCATCTAAATGCAAGGGTGTCTTGGTTTCCCGAAAGCAAAAGTGGTGGATCAGGTAGAGCTATAATGCAAGATGCTGTTCCACTCTTGAATACCTTGTGGTCCAGGCCACGTTAGATCAGGAAGATTGATAATCCATGATGATAAAGTACCCCGGTCGCTAAGGCTCAAATAGACGTACTGTCTATAATGTTAAAGAAATATAATAATTGAATAAGCAAAACGTCTAACTGAGGAGGCATCAAATTTCACCAGAATGAGAAAATATGAATGAGCAGGAGAATTTAAATGTGCCGTCTCATCAAGGTTGTCAAACCCAAATAAATTTGTGAACAATCACCATAATACATTCTCACTTATGAGGAAGCCTCATTATGGTCCCATGGTGAAGGACTCTGCTAGCAGGTGGCGTCCGGCTCATGAGCCTCTCTTCTGAGAGGCATGTCGTCTGAGGCAGGATACAGCGGTTGCCACCGTATATCTCAAAGGGAGGGGAGGGCAAGGGGGAGGGACAGGGACGGGTGGGTAAAATAAAAAAATAGTTGAAAAAAAAAACGTACCTCTTCAGTCGCCGCTACCTCCTGCTGCTTTGCTCCTCTTCTTCTGGTGTCCCAGCATTCACTGGAACACCAGCACAGGCTCCCAAGCAGTTCTGGTGCTGCTTTCATGCTAAACCATGCATGAAAGCAGTGTCAGGTTTAGTCTGGGAGGCTTGGACTGCCCCTCAGACACTGCCCTGGGGGTCTGTGCAGTGAGAAACCTAAGTGCGCATATGTGTTTGGCCGGCTTAAGACGGCAGGCCAAAGACACATGCCCACTTAGGAGCACTCTCTTCTCCTCCCCCTCTGCTCTCCCCCCTCCTGTGGCTCAGCCCTGCCCCTCCCTTCACATGCTGAAAGATAAAACGATAAAGAAATATTGCTTTATTTTCCTGCTCCTGGCTTAGTCAGGGGGTCGATGCTCCTTCGCCATTACGAAGGAGCTGTCCCTGGTAGGATAAACAGTCCTCTAGATGGATTCATTGAGGCTGAAGACCGTTGTGTGGGTGGGGTCAACAGGGCAGCTCCTCACTAAATATGTTTATTGCGACAAGGGAGCCCACAAACAGAAAGGCATCCAAGCGGTCTGAAGGATCTGCAGCAACTTACTCTACAGAAACACTTTCTGAAAATGGAACACAAGCTGGAATTAAACAAATATGGTACGTAGTGTCCTGAAAAGGAATTGAGAATGTTACACATACTGTAGAACATTACAGTGAGCAGATTGAAATGCAAGTACTGAATGAAGTAAGACTCATCAAACAACAGCAGCACCTGTTTTTTAAGAGTAAAAAGGAGCCCAGCAGCTGGAAGGCTGTGGAAAGGCATTTGAATGTTAAGGCCATGCTGTGAGGAGGCCAATTCCCCTGTAACTATCCCAGTTATTTTGAGGGATCGGAAGGCAAAATCACCGTAACCAACCCAATTGTTCAGTTTGATCTATCAAGAAAAAAATATATCAGACCGGGACAGCCCAATAATTCCACCGAATTAAGGATCAGATAATGTGATCAATGATGAAAAAATCGTTCGGTGCCCTAAAACGTTTATGTGAATATCAATTGTTGAGTAAGTACAGCAATGTTAACCCCACAGTCCTTTGTACAGGTTTACTGATGAAAAGATGACAGTGAGTCACACCTGCCCTTCAGAAGACAAATAGTTTGCTCGTCGGTGGCATTGATGCTTAAATGCCATGTGTGGATAGTTTTCTTCTGCATGGTGAAAAGCTGAATAAAAGGACCGAAAATGGTGATGGATTGTTGTTAATTTTTAAAAGCACACTGACATTACCGGAGGAGTAAACCTTCTCAGAGTGGTAACTGTTGTATGTAAAATAAGTACCTCTCGGCGAGAGACTTTCACGGTAGAGTCCAGTCCAAGTGTCTTTGACTTGCAGCGTGATGTTTCATAGCGGCATCATTTTACCTTTAAATTGTGTCCTGTTGGCACCTTGCTGGGTTTTGTGTCCTAGTATTAATCTAGTTTAATATTAACAAGCACTTATATCAGCAGACAGGTGCTGCTTTGACAAAACATATGTTGGCATCTCTGCAAGGCTGTGGTGAGAGGATGCTTGACAATGCCAAAAGCTCATAGTCACAAGGTGAAAAATGTTCTACAATACAATGTTGCCTTCTGAGATGGTGGCTTAAGGAGCTCGCTAGGCTGAAAATATGTGGGCCGAGAGAAAGCTGTATATCAGCGACCTCCAAGTGTTTGTTGTTTAATAATTTAGCTTTTAGAAGTATTAACGTATGCAAGATCCTCTTCCTTGGCATTTAGGGTTCTGATCAGGCCCTTTGGTATTTTGGTGCTTAGTCGGAGGTCACATTGTGTCAATCAAAGATTTACTTTCTACTTTTCTAAAACTGCCTTCTACATGAGTAATTGTTTGCAAGTCTTCGGTGTTAGCCCTGAGAGATGGAGAGTAGGTGGGGGTGGTAGTGGGCTGAGCCGCTAGAGCTCCCATCCTGTAGAATTAGCAGACAGGTACCAAGAATTGTCAGAACTTTCACCTTCAGATACAGCGAGCTGTAATGTGAAGTTCCATGTAGTCCCTTCCAGTCAGTCATCCAAGGGGAGCAACTCAGGAAGTGCTGAGGGTACAACGTCTCCTGAACCAGAAAGCCCCTGAAAGTAGCAGATCTTCTTTTGTCACTCAAGACAGACATCATTCCGAGATTTGAGGTTTTGGCGCAGAACCAGAAAGAGGTACAAGGTGTCTTTCATGCACTGGGAGAGAAACTGGATGAACTAGCACAGCGTACTGATGCTTTAAAAGAGAGCATGGCCCAAGCGTACATGGAGGTCTCTGAGAAGGCACAGGGGGTTAAAGCCTTACAGGAACAGAACAAGCAGCTAAGAGAGGATGTCGAGAGGCTAGAGTTACACTTTTGAAAGAATAATCTGAGAATACTGAATGTGCTGGAGGGTGGGGAAGGTCTGATTTAAAATCTTTTATTATAAAAATGACAAAGGAGAGGTTTTTTTCAAGGACAGGCTCGACCCTAATCTGGAGTCCGACATCCAGAGGGTACATAGAGATCCCTTTAGGCAGAAACCCCAACTGTAAAACACCTAGGAAGATCTTGGTGAATTTTCAGACTTATGCTTTATAGGATCAGATTATTTCAGTCCCTCTGAAGATCAAGTCAAAGTCACAAGAGAATGTTATGGACCACATCAGGTCTGATGGAGGTAGGATTACAGCCCAAAGGCAGTGTGAACTGGGTGGGAAAATAGAGGAGCTAAAGGCTCTTGGAGTTTCGGTCCAGTTTAAATTCCTGACCATGTTCAGAGATATGTGGCAAAACAAGAAGCATAACCTTAGGGGAGGGGGAAGACTGATGAACTGATCAAGAACATTAACCCCTTCCCCACCAAGGATGTAACAGTTACGTCCTTGGCTGCGGTGCTGAGGCGCCAAGGACCTAACCGTTACATCCTGGGACTGGTTCATGTGCTCCCCCCATGAGCCTCCCACCTCCCCCTCATGGGCAGGGATGAAAGGGGAATCGCTTTCCCTTCCACCCCGACTGCCTCCACCCTAGCAGTGACATCTGATGATGTCATAAAGCGATCGGGCTGCAGAAATGTCCACTAGACACCAGGGATCTTTGTTTATGTTAATAAAATTGTCAGGAGGGGAGCGACCCGTTGTGCAAGGGTCGTTCCCCGGGGGAGCACTGAGGGGCATTTTTAATTAGGCCATTTCCCCCCACCCTGGAGGTGAGATTGGCCTATTTTAATTAGGCAGATCTGCCCCCCGGTGGGGGGGCAGAACCCACTAGACACCAGGGATATAATTTTTTTTACATAAACATTGAATGGGAGCGACCCCTTGAGCAAGGGTCGCTCCGCTGGGGGCAATTATTTATGAGACCTTTTCTGCCCCCCCTGGGGGCAGACCTGCCTATTCTAATTAGGCTGATCTGCCCCCGGGAGGGGGCGAAAACCACTAGGCACCATGGATTTTGTTTTCATATTTTACACGCGGGGAGCGACCCCTTAGGCAAGGGACGCTCCTCTGGGGGGGGAAATTCTTTTTAGGTCACTTCTGCCCCCCCTTGGGGGCAGATCGGCCTATTTGTATTAGCACAATCTGTCCCCAAGGGGGGCAGGAACCAATAGACACCAGGGATTTTTATTTTTTACAGATGGGGAGCAACCTCTTAGGCAAGGGTGGCTCCCCTGGGGGGCAAATTCATTTTAGGCCACTTCTGCCCCCACTGGGGCAGATTGGCCCATTTTAATTAGGCCGATGTGCCCCCAAGAGGGTAGAAACCTCCAGGCACCAGGGATTTTTGTTATTTTTTACAGTTGGGGAACGACCCCTTAGGCAAAGGTCGCTCCCCTGGGGGGCAAATTTAGTTTAGGCGATTTCTGCCACCCTTGGGGGCAGATCGGCCTATTTCTATTAGGCCTATCGGCCCCCAGGGGCGGCAGAAACCACTTATGCACCAGGGATTGGTGTGTGAGTTTTGTTTCAGGGAGGCAGTCCCTTAGGCAAAGGTTGCTCCCCATGGGGGCACATTACTGTTGGCAATTTCTGCCCCCATTATGGGCAGATCGACCTATTCTTGTAAGGCCCATCTGCCCCCAAGGGGGACAGAAAGCCTCCCAGAGACCAGGGAAGATTTATTTTAAAAAACAGAGGGTGGGGTTATGGCCATACCCCCACCCCAAATAAATGGGGACAAAGTTGGGGCAATTACCCCCAATCCAGTCTCCGGGGCAGCAGAAAGCCTACTAGAGGCCAGGGAATTTAAAAATAAATAAAAATAGTGGGGTGGTGGCTATCAACCAGTATGGGCATGATTATGCCCCCACCCCAACTGAAGGGGGTAATAGTATTTCAGCTCTCCCCCCGCACAAAAGATCTTATCCCAACGGCAAACAAGAGGACATTTCATTATTTTGGGTTTTGGTTTTACATTTGGGCCATGAGAGCATGTCTAACTCTCAAAATCGTCCCACTTGGAATGGCGAGGGCTGCACTTGTTAGGCTTTTGGACACTGCCATCTAGAAAAATCTACGAGACCTAGACACATCTGAGAACTAAGGTCGATATTTATACTTTTTTTTACACCACATTTGAGCCATTTTTTTAAGCAAAAGCGACGCAAATGTACGAAATATGATTGCAATTACATTGCAAGGTGCAGCTCCTTTATTGGCTCTGGGTACCTAGGGTTCTTCATGAACCTACAAGCCCTATATATCCTTGCAACCTGAAGAGTCCATCAGACATAACGGTATATTTCTTTCAAAATCTGCCATAGGTGGAAAAAGTTATAGAAGAAAACGTGGACAGAAATGGCTCTTTTTTCACCTCAATTTCAATATATTTTTATTTTAGCTGTTACTTTCTGTAGGAAAACTATGAAGGAGCTACACAAACAACCCCTTGCTGAATTTAGAATTGTGTCTACTTTTCAGAAATGTTTAGCTGTCCAGGATCCAGCATCGGTTTCACACCCATTTCTGGCACTAACTAAAAGGAGGCTGAAAGCACAAAAACAGTAAAAATGGGGTATGTCCCAGTAAAATGCCAAATTTTTTTTGAAATGTGGAGTTTTCTGATGCAAGTCTGCCTGTTTCTGAAAGCTGGGAATAGGGTGATTTTAGCACTGCAAACCCTTTGTTGATGCCATTTTCAGGGAAAAAACACAAGCTTTCTTCTGCAGCCCTTTTTTCAATTTTGTTTGTAAAAAAAACAAAATGTTTGCTGTATTTTGGCTAATTTCTTGGTCTCCTCCAGGGGAACCCACAAACTCTGGGTACCCCTAGCATCCCTAGGATGTTGGAAAAAAAGGAAGCACATTTGGCAGGGGTAGCTTATGTGGACAAAAAGTTATGAGGGCCTAAGCGCAAACTGCTGCCAAAAAAAGGCTTGGCACCTGAGGGGGAATAGGCCTGGCAGCGAAGGGTTTAAGCAGTTGGGAACCTCCAAAATCTGATAGGCTAGACTAAGACAAATTGGGGGAGCGATACATCAGAATAGCTTAGCTAAACGGCCTTAAGGGTGCTTAATTGGATCTTTATTTTTCCTCTCTTCTTTTTTGTTAGCTAGGGCGATGGATTTTTCTTTCTTTGTTCTTTGTTTGGTAAGCACACAGTTTTCTCTCCTGGGGACCCTAAAGGCAGGAAGACAATGCCAGGATTAGTTGGGAGAGTCCCTCAAAAAGGAGGGAGGGTGCACTTGGGTCTAGGGAATGGGGGGATAGAAAAGAAAAAAAAATAGTCAAGATTAGCTGCACTTCCCTGAAAGAAGTCAGTAGTTGATAACCTGCACATCAAACCAGGCCAAGTATATAGATAATGTGTGTCCTACTGATTACATGGAATGTCAATGGGTTAAGGAAAAATAATTAAACTGGTACAGGAGTTCTTGAAACACACAAAGGCCCAAGTGATTATATCACAGTATCATCATCATCAAAAGTTTGTTTCACATTCAGAAAATCATTCAAAGTCGTATACCATACATGAGCATAGTTGGGTAAAGCAGAATAACCTATTAAAATATCAATACAATAAGAGCACCAATTAATTGCCTGTTCAGTGCCTTGCAATTTATGCAGTCATAAGATTACTTCATTCAATGGGCGCTATTTCGTAAAACTTAAATAAGCAGTTCTTGACACAGCAGTGAAAGCCATTTTCATGAGACAGGGATAAGCAAAGTTTCATCATCTACAGAGCTGAACATTTGAGCACAGATGACAATTGTGCGCAAACCTCTGGCGGAAGCACCCCAGCTGCGTTATATAATAATGTGCAAAGAGCAATCTACGAAATGTGGTCCTTAGAAACACATTCTAAGATAAAATACCCTGTGCTTGTATGGACCACATGTCCAAGGTGTGCAAAGAGCAAGATTAAAAGTACCAGCAGATTATTACAATGCGCAGAGACAAGCCAGCAGCATTTTACAATCAAATGCAATTAGCTATCTATGGTGTGAAACCATTTAAGCACACCTACAGAATTTTATGTTAAGGTAGCCCTTGCCTAAAGTCTGCCACATAGGGAGCTCAAAGGAAATTGTTGCGCCATGGCATTTTTGCGAATTAAACAAGCAGACAAGGGGCACGTCTGTGAACATCATTTGTGCAGCTGTACAAGTAGCTGCAATCTCACCATCTGACAAGATTTAGGGGGTCATTCTGACCCTGGCGGTCGGTGATAAAGCGGCGGCCAACCCGCAAACAGGCCGGCGGTCCAAAAAATGGTATTCTAACTCTGGCGGGAACCGCCAACACAGGCCGCCACATTAACACTCCGACCGCCACGGCGGGACCGACAAACAGCGCAGCGGTCACCGCCAACAGGCAGGCGGCAGACAATGTACCGCCCACCCTATCACAACTCACCAATCCGCCACCTTTTCCGGGGCGGGAGCCCCGCCGATAAAAACATGGCGGAAACAGACAACGAACGGGAAAACGCTCACCTATACACACTCCATGAGGAAGGAGGACGGCATGGAGCCCGAATTACACATCCTACCAGCTCTTGTCTACCTGCTCATCTACCAGGAGTACGAACGCCGGCGCAGACGACAACGGTGAGTACTGCACCTACGACACAGGGGAGGGGGGAGGAGACAAGATTACGGGGACACACATGCGCCATACACCCACCCCCCCACCACAAATACCTACACCCCATTGCCGAGCAACAAGTCAGAGTGACACCACACAAACCCCCCGGAATAATGCAAAGACACAATTTAAATGTACGAAAAAATGTATGTATAAATAGCTCCATAGAAGGAATGGCAAATATGCCATATAAAAGATACAAAAATAAGGAATGAAGATAGTCAACAAGATATCCATAGTCAAAAAGTCCTGCACATTCCGTCAAAGTTCCATAGTCCGTGGGCCAATGTGCACAAACACATGGGCAAAGCCCACACAGGAGACCAGATACCATTGGAGAGAACACTGCAGGGGCATCAGATGATAAAACTACAGGCACCTCAGGGGGAAGGGAAGGGGGGGCACCTCAGCCACATGAGTCCACGACGCCAGATCCATGAGGTGCCTCCATGCCCACTGTCCCATCCTGGGGGGTGCAAAGCCACAGTCCATCAGATGGATTACCGACTCCACTGTGATTGGAGGAGGCATGGTGCCCCGAGTGCTCCCTGAAGCCCTGCTCGACACTGAACCAGCACTGTCAATGGGCCAGCGGTGCTTGAGAGGAAGGGCCCAGCGGAGCGGTGCTTGACAGGAAGGGCCCAGCGGAGCGGTGCTTGACAGGAAGGGCCCAGCGGAGCGGTGCTTGAGATGAAGGGCCCAGCGGGGCGGTGCTTGACAGGAAGGGCCCAGCGGAGCGGTGCTTGAGATGAAGGGCCCAGCGGAGCGATGCTTGACAGGAAGGGCCCAGCGGAGCGGTGCTTGACAGGAAGGGCCCAGCGGAGTGGTGCTTGACAGGAAGGGCCCAGCGGAGCGGTGCTTGAGATGGCGGGGCCCGTTCAGCGGTGCTCCTCCCGGCGGGGCCCTGTTCAGCGGTGCTTGGCCCGGTGGGGCCCGTTCAGCGGTTCTTGCCCCGGCGGGGCCCTGTTCAGCGGTTCTTGGCCCGGCGGGGCCCGTTCAGCGGTGCTCCTCCCGGCAGGGCCCTGTTCAGCGGTTCTTGGCCCGGCGGGGCCCGTTCAGTGGTCCTTGCCCCAGCGGGGCCCTGTTCAGCAGTTCTTGCCCGGGCGGGGCCCGTTCAGCGGTGCTCCTCCCGGCGGGGCCCTGTTCAGCGGTTCTTGCCCCTGCGGGGCCCGTTCAGCGGTTCTTGGCCCGGTAGGGCCCGTTCAGCGGTTCTTGCCCCGGCGGGGCACTGTTCAGCGGTTCTTGCCCCGGCGGGCCCTGTTCAGCGGTTCTTGGCCAGGTGGGGCCCGTTCAGCGGTTCTTGCCCCGGCGGGGCCCTGTTCAGCGGTTCTTGCCCCGGCGGGGCCCTGTTCAGCAGTGCTTGCCCTGGCGGGGCCCGTTCAGCGGTGCTCCTCCCGGAGGGGCCCTGTTCAGCGGTTCTTGGCCAGGCGGGGCCCGTTCAGCGGTTCTTGCCCCGGCGGGGCCCTGTTCAGCGGTTCTTTCCCCGGCGGGGCCCGTTCAGCGGTGCTCCTCCCGGTGGGGCCCTATTCAGTGGTTCTTGCCCCAGCGGGGCCCATTCAGCGGTGCTTGCCCTGGCGGGGCCCTGTTCAGCGGTTCTTGCCCTGGCGGGGCCCTGTTCAGCGGTTCTTGCCCCGGCGGGGCCCTGTTCAGCGGTTCTTGGCCCGGCGGGGCCCGTTCAGCGGTTCTTGCCCCGGCGGGGCCCTGTTCAGCGGTTCTTGCCCCGGCGAAGCCCTGTTCAGCGGTTCTTGCCCCGGCGGGGCCCGTTCAGCGGTGCTCCTCCCGGCGGGGCTCTGTTCAGCGGTTCTTGGCCCGGCGGCGCCCGTTCAGCGGTTCTTGCCCCGGCGGGGCCCTGTTCAGCGGTTCTTGCCCCGGCGGGGCCCGTTCAGCGGTGCTCCTCCCGGCGGGGCCCTGCTCAGCGGTTCTTGCCCCGGCGGGGCCCGTTCAGCGGTGCTTGCCCCGGCGGGGCCCTGTTCAGCAGTTCTTGCCCCGGCGGGGCCCTGTTCAGCGGTTCTTGCCCCGGCGGGGCCCTGTTCAGTGGTTCTTGGCCCGGCGGGGCCCGTTCAGCGGTTCTTGCCCCGGCGGGGCCCTGTTCAGCGGTTCTTGCCCCGGCGGGGCCCTGTTCAGCGGTTCTTGCCCCGGCGGGGCCCGTTCAGCGGTGCTCCTCCCGGGGGGGGCCCTGTTCAGCGGTTCTTGCCCCAGCGGGGCCCGTTCAGCGATTCTTGCCCCGGCGGGGCCCTGTTCAGCGGTTCTTGCCCCGGCGAGGCCCTGTTCAGCGGTTCTTGCCCCGGCGGGGCCCGTTCAGCGGTGCTCCTCCCAGCGGGGCTCTGTTCAGCGGTTCTTGGCCCGGCGGCGCCCGTTCAGCGGTTCTTGCCCCGGCGGGGCCCTGTTCAGCGGTTCTTGCCCCGGCGGGGCCCGTTCACCGGTTCTTGCCCCGGCGGGGCCCTGTTCAGCGGTTCTTGGCCCGGCGGGGCCCCTTCAGTGGTTCTTGCCCCGGCGGGGCCCTGTTCAGCGGTTCTTGCCCCGGCGAGGCCCTGTTCAGCGGTTCTTGCCCCGGCGGGGCCCGTTCAGCGGTGCTCCTCCCAGCGGGGCTCTGTTCAGCGGTTCTTGGCCCGGCGGCGCCCGTTCAGCGGTTCTTGCCCCGGCGGGGCCCTGTTCAGCGGTTCTTGCCCCAGCGGGGCCCGTTCAGCGGTGCTCCTCCCGGCAGGGCCCTGTTCAGCGGTTCTTGCCCCGGCGGGGCCCGTTCAGCGGTGCTTGCCCCGGCGGGGCCCTGTGCAGCGGTTCTTGCCCCGGCGGGGCCCTTTCAGCGGTTCTTGCCCCGGCGGGGCCCTGTTCAGCGGTTCTTGGCCCGGCGGGGCCCTGTTCAGCGGTTCTTGCCCCGGCGGGGCCCGTTCAGCGGTGCTCCTCCCGGGGGGGGCCTGTTCAGCGGTTCTTGCCCCAGCGGGGCCCATTCAGCGGTGCTTGCCCTGGCGGGGCCCTGTTCAGCGGTTCTTGCCCCGGCAAGGGCCCTGTTCAGCGGTTCTTGCCCCGGCGGGGCCCTGTTCAGCGGTTCTTGGCCCGGCGGGGCCCGTTCAGCGGTTCTTGCCCCGGCGGGGCCCTGTTCAGCGGTTCTTGCCCCGGCGAGGCCCTGTTCAGCGGTTCTTGCCCCGGCGGGGCCCGTTCAGCGGTGCTCCTCCCGGCGGGGCTCTGTTCAGCGGTTCTTGGCCCGGCGGCGCCCGTTCAGCGGTTCTTGCCCCGGCGGGGCCCTGTTCAGCGGTTCTTGCCCCGGCGGGGCCCGTTCAGCGGTGCTCCTCCCGGCGGGGCCCTGTTCAGCGGTTCTTGCCCCGGCGGGGCCCGTTCAGCGGTGCTTGCCCCGGCGGGGCCCTGTTCAGCGGTTCTTGCCCCGGCAGGGCCCTGTTCAGCGGTTCTTGCCCCGGCGGGGCCCTGTTCAACGGTTCTTGGCCCGGCGGGGCCCGTTCAGCGGTTCTTGCCCCGGCGGGGCCCTGTTCAGCGGTTCTTACCCCGGCGGGGCCCTGTTCAGTGGTTCTTGCCCCGGTGGGGCCCGTTCAGCGGTGCTCCTCCCGGCAGGGCCCTGTTCAGCGGTTCTTGGCCCGGCGGGGCCCGTTCAGCGGTTCTCTTGCCCCGCCGGGGTCCTGTTCAGCGGTTCTTGCCCCGGCGGGGCCCGTTCAGCGGTGCTTGCCCCGGCGGGGCCCTGTTCAGCGGTTCTTGGCCCGGCGGGGCCCGTTCAGCGGTTCTTGCCCCGGCGGAGCCCTGTTCAGCGGTTCTTGGCCCGGCGGGGCCCGTTCAGCGGTTCTTGCCCCAGCGGGGCCCTGTTCAGCGGTTCTTGGCCCGGCGGGGCCCTATTCAGCGGTTCTTGCCCCGGCGGGGCCCGTTCAGTGGTGCTCCTCCCGGGGGGGCCCTGTTCAGCGGTTCTTGCCCCAGCGGGGCCCATTCAGCGGTGCTTGCCCTGGCGGGGCCCTGTTCAGTGGTTCTTGCCCCGGCGGGGCCCTGTTCAGCGGTTCTTGCCCCGGCGGGGCCCTGTTCAGCGGTTCTTGGCCCGGCGGGGCCCGTTCAGCGGTTCTTGCCCCAGCGGGGCCCTGTTCAGCGGTTCTTGCCCCGGCGACGCCCTGTTCAGCGGTTCTTGCCCCGGCGGGGCCCGTTCAGCGGTGCTCCTCCCGGCGGGGCTCTGTTCAGCGGTTCTTGGCCCGGCGGCGCCCGTTCAGCGGTTCTTGCCCCGGCGGGGCCCGTTCAGCGGTGCTCCTCCCGGCGGGGCCCTGTTCAGCGGTTCTTGCCCCGGCGGGGCCCGTTCAGCGGTGCTTGCCCCGGCCGGGCCCTGTTCAGCGGTTCTTGCCCCAGCGGGGCCCTGTTCAGCGGTTCTTGCCCCGGCGGGGCCCTGTTCAGCGGTTCTTGGCCCTGCGGGGCCCGTTCAGCGGTTCTTGCCCCGGCGGGGCCCTGTTCAGCGGTTCTTACCCCGGCGGGGCCCTGTTCAGCGGTTCTTGCCCCGGTGGGACCGTTCAGCGGTGCTCCTCCCGCCGGGGCCCTGTTCAGCGGTTCTTGGCTCGGCGGGGCCCGTTCAGCGGTTCTCTTGCCCCGCCGGGGTCCTGTTCAGCGGTTCTTGCCCCGGCGGGGCCCGTTCAGCGGTGCTTGCCCCGGTGGGGCCCTGTTCAGCGGTTCTTGGCCCGGCGGGGCCCGTTCAGCGGTGCTTGCCCCGGCGGGGCCCTGTTCAGCGGTTCTTGGCCCGGCGGGGCCCGTTCAGCGGTTCTTGCCCCGGCGGGGCCCTGTTCAGCGGTTCTTGCCCCGGCGGGGCCCTGTTCAGCGGTTCTTGCCCCGGCGGGGCCTGTTCAGTGGTGCTCCTCCCGGCGGGGCCCTGTTCAGCGGTTCTTGGCCCGTCGGGGCCCTGTTCAGCGGTTCTTGCCCCGGCGAGGCCCTGTTCAGCGGTTCTTGCCCCGGCGGGGCCCGTTCAGCGGTGCTCCTCCCAGCGGGGCTCTGTTCAGCGGTTCTTGGCCCGGCGGCGCCCGTTCAGCGGTTTTTGCCCCGGCGGGGCCCTGTTCAGCGGTTCTTGCCCCAGCGGGGCCCGTTCAGCGGTGCTCCTCCCGGCAGGGCCCTGTTCAGCGGTTCTTGTCCCGGCGGGGCCCGTTCAGCGGTGCTTGCCCCGGCGGGGCCCTGTTCAGCGGTTCTTGCCCCGGCGGGGCCCTGTTCAGCGGTTCTTGCCCCGGCGGGGCCCTGTTCAGCGGTTCTTGGCCCGGCGTGGCCCGTTCAGCGGTTCTTGCCCCGGCGGGGCCCTGTTCAGCGGTTCTTGCCCCGGCGAGGCCCTGTCCAGCGGTTCTTGCCCCGGCGGGGCCCGTTCAGCGGTGCTCCTCCCAGCGGGGCTCTGTTCAGTGGTTCTTGGCCCGGCGGGGCCCGTTCAGCGGTTCTTGCCCCGGCGGGGCCCTGTTCAGCGGTTCTTGCCCCGGCGGGGCCCGTTCAGCGGTTCTTGCCCCGGCGGGGCCCTGTTCAGCGGTTCTTACCCCGGCGGGGCCCTGTTCAGCGGTTCTTGCCCCGGTGGGGCCCGTTCAGCGGTGCTCCTCCCGGCGGGGCCCTGTTCAGCGGTTCTTGGCCCAGCGGGGCCCGTTCAGCGGTTCTCTTGCCCCGCCGGGGTCCTGTTCAGCGGTTCTTGCCCCGGCGGGGCCCGTTCAGCGGTGCTTGCCCCGGCGGGGCCCTGTTCAGCGGTTCTTGGCCCGGCGGGGCCCGTTCAGCGGTTCTTGCCCAGGCGGGGCCCTGTTCAGCGGTTCTTGGCCCGGCGGGGCCCGTTCAGCGGTTCTTGCCCCGGCGGGGCCCTGTTCAGCGGTTCTTGCCCCGGCGGGGCCCTGTTCAGCGGTTCTTGCCCCGGCGGGGCCTGTTCAGTGGTGCTCCTCCCGGCAGGGCCCTGTTCAGCGGTTCTTGGCCCGGCGGGGCCCGTTCAGCGGTGCTTGTCCTGTGTGTCTAGGGAGCCAGACCTGGGCAAGACTTCCCGCTCATTCCCCATCCGAACTTGCGGTCGCGGCGCCCTCCTGTGATGGAGTCCTGGGCCCGTGGGTGTCGTCCGTCACACCCGGGATGGGGCTGGTGGGGACCTCCTGGGCAGCTCGCCTGCTGCCTAACTTCTCCGCCCTGCTGCCCTTGCCCTCCTTCGCTGGAGCTCTGTGGCCCTTGCCTCCCTTGGATGATGTGGCAGGTGACGGGGCAAGGCTACTGTCCTTGGTGGCAGCCGTCTCAGGGTTGTCGCGCCGGGCCTTTTTCTTCCTTGTCCTCTTCCCAGGGGGGGGGCTGGCTGTCCCCTTGCTGCTGGCCGATGTTTCTGCCCTAGGATCTGGTGGACTCCAATAGCCCTGCACTATGGTCACAGTAGATGCAGGGCTGGTGGTGGCTGAGGTGCTTTTTTTGGTCTTACCAGATGGAGGGGGTGGGTCAGTGATTGGAACGAGTTCAAGGTTGGAAAGGAAAAGGACTTGGGGAGGACAGGGACGGGTAGGTGTAGTGGGTTTGGGAGTGGAGGAAGAGGATGTGGTTGTAGGAGAGTCAAGTGTGCTGTCTTTGGGTGCAGGTGCTTGTGACGGAGGCTGTCGTGAGGTGGATGGCTGTTGGGTGGGTGGCTGCCTGCGTTTGTGTGCTTTGGAAGAGGGGGTGACAGACACACTGGGAGAGGACACAGGGGACGTGTAAATGGCAGTGGGGGTGGTGACTGCACATGTGCAGACTGTAATGGAGGGTGTGCTGGTGATGGAAGTACTGGCTGATGGTGGTGTGCATGCAGGTGTGAGTGGAGACGTCACAGGGAGGGAGGGGAGAGATGAGGAGGTGGGGGACACAGAGGTGGTAGTGACTGTTGGCATGTCTGCATCTGGATGTTGCTTGTGTGAATGCTTGTGTGATCTGTGGTGCTTATGTCTGGATGAGCTGCCCTTGGGTGTAGAGGTGTGTGCAGGCTGGTCTGATGGCGTGAATGGGATAGGCAGAGGAACAGGAGACTGGGACTGGGTGGAGGGAGTCAGAAGAGGGAGGCTGGAGACAGGGACAACGGCTGCCGTCAGTGCTGAGGCCAGAGCGTTGAACGATCGCTGATGGGCAGCCTGACCCGAATGAATGCCCTCCAGGTATGCATTGCTCCGATGCACCTCCCTTTCTACACCCTGGATGGCATTCAAGAGGGTAGACTGCCCAACAATGAGTGTCCTGAGGAGGTCAATGACCTCCTCACTGAGGGCAGCAGGGGTAACTGGGGCAGGGCCTGAGGTGCCTGGGGCGAAGGAGATGCCCGCCTTCCTGGGCAAGCGGGCACGGAGCGAAGGCTGAGGGGCTGCTGGGAGGGCGGGGCTGGTGCGCTGGGTGGCGGCTGTACCTGTTGTGGCGGTGGGCACGGATGGTGCCGCCACCGCTAGGGAGCTCCCTTCCGAGGACGTGTCGGTGTCGCTGACGTCTCCACGGGTCCCCGTTGTGGAGCTCCACTCGCCCTCCGTCTCACTGGTGTACTCGGAGTCTGTCGTATGGCCCTCCGGGGCCATGTGAGATGCAGCTCCCTCGTGCTCCAATGCCACTTCTCCTCCGCCAGATGATGCTAATGCACACATGAACAGGAAGACAAAGAAAATGGGGGGGGGTGGAGAAATGAAGACAGGTTGAGTGCATGCATTGGCAACACCGTTGTCGGAGAGGACAGACCCAGAAGCCCCCTGAACTAGGCCACGCAATGGGGGTACACTACTCAGTTATTGTGACTAGTCCTACGGGTCTATGGACGACAAATGCACACATGGGTGAGGTTGGACCATGGATAGCTGTACTTGGCACCCTACAGAGGTGGGGGCGGGGGCACAGGGCCGTGTCTAACGGAGGGGCCTAGCCTACAGAATGCGCCTTGGCCTGGAGATAGCCACAGCCCTCCTCCCCCACCCAGACACCTTCCCTGCGCGCAAAGATAGCAGAATGTGCTGATACTCACCCCCTTGTGTCTGCTGTGATGTCCTCACGCGCCCATCCAAATCGGGGTAGGCCACCCCCAGGATCCGGGACATCAGGGGGGTCAATTGGCGGCTGGCACCCCTCCTACGTTGGGAGGCCATCCCCAACAGAGACTCGGCGGTCTTTCTGGTCCCGCGGCGGATGTCCTCCCACCTCTTTCGGCAGTGGGTGCCCCGTCTGTTGTGGACCCCCAGGGCCCGGACGTCCTGGGCGATGGCACGCCAAATGTCGATCTTCTGATGGGCGCTGACCTATGTGACATGTACAGGGTGGTAAAAGAAAGCGCATCAGTGTTCTGCCTGGTCAATGTGAGTGCCCCCCCCTCCCCAACCTTGCCATGTGGCACATGCTCTCATCTTTCGTGCGTTGCACTCCTCATTCGCTCCCCTCCCCACCATCTTACATACACCCCACTCAACACAGGCATAGCCCATTCAACGTGCACCCTGTGTACTAACCTGTTGGTCTGGAGGACCGTAGAGTAGCGCATACTGGGGGAGGACCCCATCAACAAGTTTCTCCAATTCTTCGGAAGTGAAGGCAGGGGCCCTTTCCCCAGTCGCAGCAGCCATTGTATCTCCTAGACCGAGGTCACAGCAGCACTTGCAGTATAGGTCCTCTCCTGTGGATGATCAGGTCTCGAGTGATTAATCAGATAGAAAATGGCGGTCACGCCCGCGGCGGTGCGTACCGCGGCGCTGCGTACCGCGACCGCCGGCGCACATCGTCATTGGCTCCTGAGAGCCATAGGGTTCAATGTTAACCAATGCTGCTTTGCACGGCGGTCTTCGACCGCCTACCGCCACGGTGTGCCACGCCAGCGCAGTGCCCTCACATCCCACTGTCACACTTCACAGGTCAGGCAGCCGCCATTTCAAGGGCCCACATGGCATGATTTGTACTGCGTCACACAGGCCTAGGCCTTGCATTGCCACTCATACAAGCCATTCAATGCATAGCGATTCGTGTACTGTGCAAGCTGTGTGAACGAACCTGTGGGTTGCTTGACTCTGTGCTCCATGTTGTCCTTCCTAGGCACCATCCGCTGGGACTTGCAAGGAGAAGGATGAATCCTCCCGTGTACCGGCCGCTGGTGGACCTGTCGACAATGGAAGAACGACATATCATACTTACATACCGGCTTGACAGAGCAACCATACATGAACTATGTGCCCAGCTGGAGCCAGACCTGATGTCCCCCATCCGCCAACCCGCAGGGATTCCCCCTCTGGTGCAGGTTCTGTCAGTACTCCATTTTTTGGCAAGTGGGTCTTTTCAGACAACAGTGGCCATATCATCTGGGATGTCTCAGCCTATGTTTTCTAAGGTTTTGTCCAGAGTGTTGTCTGCCCTGATGAAATACATGCGGAGCTACATTATTTTCCCTGAGGTGGGCGAATTGGCTACAGTGAAGGGTGATTTCTATGCCCTTGGACATATCCCAACATCATTGGTGCCATTGATGGGACCCATGTGGCTTTGGTTCCCCCCAGTGGAAGTGAGCAGGTGTACCAAAACAGAAAAAGTTATCATTCGATGAATGTCCAGGTGGTCTGTTTGGCTGACCAGTACATCTCCCATGTAAATGCCAAGTTCCCTGTGTCAGTGCATGACGCGTATGTCATGCGAAATAGCAGCATACCTTATGTGATGGAACAGCTACAGAGACACCGTGTGTGGCTAATAGGTGACTCTGGTTACCCCAACCTGTCGTGGCTACTGACCCCAGTGAGGAATCCCCGGACCAGGGCAGAGGAACGGTACAATGAGGCCCATGGGCGAACTAGGAGGATCATAGAAAGGACCTTCGGGGTCCTGAAGGCCAGGTTTAGGTGCCTGCATATGACAGGGGGATCCCTCATGTACTCACCAAAGAAGGTGTGCCAGATCATCGTGGCCTGCTGTATGCTTCACAATCTTGCATTGCGACGCCAGGTGCCTTTTCTGCAGGAGGATGGTCCAGATGGTGGTGTTGTAGCAGCTGTGGAGCCTGTGGAGAGTGAAGAGGAGGAAGACGACGGGGACGACACGGACAACAGGGAGACAGTCATACGACAATACTTTCAGTAGCACCCAGGTAAGAATCAGCCACCCCATTTTACATTTACTGAAGGCCTCATGCGTCTCCACTGTCTGTGTTTCCCCCCAGTTCCTGGTAACTGATTTGTGACTTTCCCTTCCCTTTTCAGAGCTGTATGACCCACTGCCTGACATCAGCTTTGTTTGCCCATGGACTAAAGCTTATTGAGATTGGTATGTTGTCATCACAAAGTAACTGGACATTATTGCACCGTTATGTGTAATACATTTGTTGAAAATACAAGCAGACTCCTGTTTTTTTAAGTGCAATAAGTGATTTATTTTAAGTGCTACATATAGGTACATGATTGGGAAACGGTGATGGGTGGGGGTGGAGTAATGTCCATGGCAGAGTCCAGTTCTCAGTCGCACAGGTGCATTGTCCATATGCCTGGGGAAGGATGGAGCAGGGGCAGTTCAAAGTTGGACAGGGTGACAATGTGGGACAGTGGGATGACATCAGGGGGTATCTTAGGCTGGCGGGGGTCTTGCAATCCTACTCTGTCTTCTTGTGAGATCTCAGGTTCCGCTTGCGGGGTGGTTCTTCTTCTGCAGGAGGTGGGGTTCTGGTGGCCTGTCGTTGTGTGGGGGCCTCCTGTCCACTTGCGCGGGCGGAGGTGGTAGGCTGTTCCTGGCCTGGGCTAGTGACAGGGGCCCTTTGGGGTGCCACATGGTCCCGCAATGTGGTGACGATCTGGGTAAGGGCCAGGACGATGGTCCCCATTGCGGAACCGATGTTCCTCAGTTCCTCCCTGAACCCCATGTACCGTTCCTCCTGCAGTTCCTGGATCTCCTGGAACCGGGCCAGTACCGTCGCCATCGTCTCCTGGGAGCAGTGGTATGCTCCCATGATGGAGGAGAGGGCCTCTTGGAGAGTCGGTTCCCCGGGCCTGTCCCCCCCCTGTCGCACAGCAGCCCTCCCAGTTCCCCTGTGTTCCTGGGCCTCTGTCCCCTGGACCGTGTGCCCACTACCACTGCCCCCAGGTCCCTGTTGTTGTTGGGGTGGTGGGTCAACCTGGGTGCCCTGTAGTGGTGGACACACCGCTGATTGACGTGTCCTGGAGACAGAGGCATGGGCCCGCTGGGTGGGAGCTGTGCTGGTGTTCCCAGAGGGGGTTGGGTCTGGTGTAGCCTGTGGCTGTCTGTGGGGAACCGACTGTCCAGAGGTCCCCGATGGGCCGGGCTGGTCATCTGGCTCCAGGGAGACAGAGCTGCTGTCATCGCTGGGGGCCTCTTCTGGGGGTGGGATGGACATCTCGGGACCCTCTGTGGCGGTGTGGTGGCGTTCGGGTCCTGCAGGGGTATAAAGGTATGGTTATTGCTTCTGTGTGTGGCATTTCGTGTGATGGGTGGGTGTCCGTGTACCCAAGTGCAGGCATTTCCTTGTGGGGGCTTTTGTGAGTGTGGCTTGTGGGGGTGATGTGTGTGTGCAGTGGGCATGCTTTGGTGATGGGTGTCCATGCTTTGTGGTCGCATGCAGGGCTTGGTGTTGGGATGGGTGGGTTGTGATGGTGAGCCTTTTGCTAGGGGTTGGTGTGATGGGGGAGGGGGTGAGGGTGGGGGTATGATTTGGCATGCAGGTGGGGTGGGGGTGGGAAGCAGTAGTGAAGATTTGCCTTACCAGAGTCCATTCCTCCGCCTACTCCTGCGAGGCCCTCAGGATGCAGGATGTGCAAGACTTCCTCCTCCCACGCAGTAAATTCTGGGGGAGTAGGTGGGGGTCCGCCGCCAGTCTTCTGCACCGCAATGTTGTGCCTTGATACCATGGAACGCACCTTCCCCCGTAGGTCGTTCCATCTCTTCCTGATGTCCTCCCGATTGCGTGGATGCTGTCCCACCGCGTTGACCCTGTCCACTATCCTTTGCCATAGCTCCATCTTCCTGGCAATTGTGGTGTGCTGCACCTGTGCCCCGAAGAGCTGGGGCTCTACACAGACTATTTCCTCCACCATGACCCTGAGTTCTGCGTCACTGAACCTGGGGTGTCTTTGGGGTGCCATGGGGTGGTGTGGTTGAGGTGTGGGGTGGCGTTTGTGGTGATGAGTGTGGTGCGTGTGGTGGTGTGTGGTGTTTGGTGCGTGGATTCTGTGTGGGTGATGGTGTTGTGTGCCTCTGTGTTGTGGGATTCTCTATTCTGTGCTCTGTCTCTAGCCTTCGTCAATGATTCCGGGTCGTAGGGGCATGTGGGGGATGTGGGTGTGTGTTTTATATTGTGTTGGGTGTGTGGGAGTGGTGTTAGTATGTGTATCAGGTGTGTGTATTTCAAACTGACCAATGTGGCTGAGTTTTCTATGTGTGTGTGTATTTTGACCGCGGCGGTGTGTACCGCCAATGGAATACCGCGTTTGAAAGACCGCCGCGTGGATTTGTGGGTCGGAATGGTATGTGCGTATTTCTGTTGGCGTGACGGTGGAGGTTTGGTCATCGCCATTTTTTCGCTGACCTTTGGTGTGGCAGACTTTTGTGGATGTCGGGTTTTTGGCGGTTTGCCAGTTGCGGGTCAGAATGACCGTGGCGGTTTACCGCGGCCGCGGCGGTGTTATGGCGGTCTTCTGACCGGCGGTAAGCGCCTTTTACCGCCGAGGTCAGAATGACCCCCTTAGTGTGTTGTGTGAATGGTTGGTAAACTGCTTAATGGTACAATCAACATGCGTAAGAACTAGTACAAGTGGCATCAAAGTTGTACTACCAGCACAATGTCACTAGCCCGTAATTCAACTGTATCATCATACAAATTGTTGCCCATTTTGATCCAAACTGCACATTCCCCTTGTGCCACATCAACAAAGTCTCAAAATACATGCATTGATCTACATTTAACATCCTTACACCAACATATGCCAGTTGTAGATATGTTGTGTGCAAGGAAATGTCCCAACTTTAAGGAGGGACAAAGTAATGGGGCAGACAATCCATAATGGTTGCACTGGCCCTTCCAATTAGCACATGTGTGGGGCCTGCTACAGGCAGATGAGAACGTTACACAAGCATTGTATGCAATGGACCTACCTGTGCTATGCTGCACTAGTTCCATCATTCATGATGCTAATGCATCATACCACCAAAAGAGTGACAGCTCACATTACACTACTGTGGCAATGTCCACCAGTGTGAATAGGAAGGCAAATTACAAACACCATGGTGCCTGTGGCAGGGACAAGGAGCCCGCTAGGAAGTAGGTTGTGTGGGATCAAAGCACAAAGGGCCAGGATTAATAGAAAAAGATGGTTCGCTGCACTGCTCCAAATTTGATGGCGTTGCACCCCGTCATTTTAAAAATGCAGGGATGTTTATACTAGAATACGGCACACCCCTGTGTTTCCCCCTGCGCTGGCACTAAATTAGCTGCCATGCCCCAACGCAGCAACCCACGTACCATAGTGCAAGGATGGCTGCAATGAGGGTGAGATTGTTTTTGTGCAGGAAGGAGCACCTTACGCACAAAAACAATCTTAAAATATCACTAGTTCTTTTTTATGTGCTTTGCAAAATGCAGCACACATAGAAAAAGTGAAAAACGAGGAGAAAAGAAAGCATTTCACTTTGTTGTGCCATGCTAACATAACCCCTGTGGTGGCGTTAGATTTTGATGCTGCCTCAGCTTTACGAAAATGAGTGAAGCTAAGGCAGCGCCAAAATTCAATGGGTGTTGCTGCAGCACACCCACAGCAACACCCATTGCATGCCCCTTCCATGCAAAACAAAGTGCTGCGTGTGAAGGGGCCATATTAACAAGGTAGCGTTAAGCCACAAAAAGCAAATACGGCACAGGGCATTGCACCACCGGAGCGTCACGAAAAGTGACTCTCTGGTGGTGTGAAGGGCTCCTAAATATGCCCCAAAATACCTTGTGAGCTTGCCCCATGTATGATGCACAATACTACACATAATATACAACTACAACTTGTGGTCTGTAACATGTTACTGAGCCTCCAGTAGCAACTAAATTAAGTGCTATGTCAACAGCCACTACAATCAAATATTGACATATCACTATCTCATTGCAGAGGATGATGCCTTACCTCCTGCCGACCTGCCTGTCCCAGATTTTACAGATGACCTGGATGACCAGCTGCTGACCATCAATGAAGAGACTCTCCAGGATGTCCTAGTTTCCCTTCAGACACCACCTCCAGTTGCAAGGAGGGCACACAACTTTGCGGGGTCTCCACATGAACTGCCCAGCTACCAACACACAGCATCAGACAGTCCTGACACAGCCCTGGGCTCTGAGGAGCCAGACATCACCTTCCAGAGGACAGTGGTAGGAGTCCAGTGGGAGCTGGCCAAGCAGGTGTGGGTGGGTAAAGAAACCATGGCAGGCAGCCTAGAGGGAGTGCAGAGTTGCCTCAGTCCAATTAAGGACAACTCAGCTGCCATCAGAGGCACCCACTCCCTGCTACTTGGACTCCAGCAGTCCCTGGCCAATATAGCTGCTGTCATGAGGCAGAGGCTACAACAATTGCCCTCCCAAAGTGGCAGCAGCATGATAGACAACAGGCTGAGGGCTATGCAGAATACCTTGGAGTCCATACAGCGGGAAGTTGCCTCTCTCAGGGAAAACATGGCTGCCTACCACCGTAATGTTGCTGCAGTGTTGAGAAATCAGCAGTTCCTCCTTGCTGCAGTGATGCCTTATGTGTTTTCACAAATGCCAGCTGCCAAGACCTTTGACTCCACATCTCTACCCTCTGATGTGTGTGTGCCCCCTGAAACTCAACAACAGCTCCACCCATGGCACAGGAGGCACCACACACATCAGAGGATGAAGATGTGGAAGGAACAACATTCACAAGGAAAACAACCCGGTAGCACCAGTCTGTGCCACATGGACAGTATCTCCTTAGTTCTGTGCTTAGGATCATGCAGGTGTTGTGACAGCAGGCAATGTGTCCTCTTCAGGCAACCACTGTTGACTCGTCTGCTATGTACTTTCATTGTCTCAAATCTTACCTATTGGCAATTCGGACACCTCCTCACTAATGCACACTTCTCCTAACCATGTCTCATGACATGTCCCTCACCCCTGGGCTCTGATTGAACAACAAATGGCTCATGATTTCTCATGGGTCTGTGAACTGGACATTGTATAGTATTGGAAAATACACTTGCACCTGTAAATAAATCACCTTGTTGGCATGTAACATTTATACATTTACTGTGATCCACCAACTCAGCTAAATGTATGTATTGGGTGTAGCTATGTCAATAAGAACAGAACATAATTGCATGTGTGCATTACTGTCAGACACAAAGCCACACACTAGGATCCTAACATGAAAAATGTGAATGACGGTGTTGTGGGCCACAACCAACTTACAGAGTCTTTAATACATGCATTGAACAGATATCCATGGAAGTTGACATAGGGCATGTATGGGTCTGAACCAAGTGTATGGTAATTTACCCAGATAGAGGAACCAGTACAACCAATGTGTGTGTTTCAGAAGAGGCAAATCTAATCAGTGACGGGCAGCTGTCAGTGTTGCAGGATACAGACCCAAATTTGGCTAATGTCATATGTGCCTCACTTTCCAACAATAATACTGCTAGTCCCCACCAATGACAGTTGAAGTTCCATACTTACCTGTCCAAGATACTGTGTTCATACACAATGTGAATGGCTGGAACTGTGAATGACGAATGTATTGACTAGCTGCTGTCATTTAGTAGCCAATCTGATAGCTCCTTGGTCATAGAAGATGCACATGGAAATAAAGACAGGAAGCATACCTTAAGCCATTCCTCCTACTTGGGCAGTGCACACATGAGAACACCCAGACACTCAATCAACATGAAGAGATAATTGATTAATACTAACAGGATGTATTAAAACATACTAAACACATCATACCTAAACCTATCCTACACTCTACCCTACACTAAACTAACCTAAACTAACTTAGCTTACACCTACACCTATCTATCTGAAACTAATCTTAGACATTTAACGCCACACTCTAAACATTGTCCACTCCACCCCACTTAAGAGACAAGATACAAGTAGGACAACATAAACTAAGGCTACACATATACTAACTTAACCTATGTCCTAAACAAATATATACATTTTAAAATATTTGTTTGGATTTTTATAATTTGTTTGCATTTTGCTATTTTGTTTTACATATAGACACCAACATAACCCCCACCCAACCCTCCAAAATAAAATGTACTAAAACCCACCCCCCAACTATACTTACTCTAACCTATGCCTACCCTACACTATTTTTCTAACCTAACACTACCCATCTAAAACCCACTACAAATAGCTAATGTCAGTAAAAGGGAGAGGAAAGGAACTGGAAGGTTGCGGCACTTACTGTTCACAGCTTTTTCCCTTTTTTTGCAGTACTTGAGCAACTTATGATTTTTTTCACTCTCTTTCTCCAACTTTTCCAATCTGGCCATCTTTGTGGTCATGTCCCCTCTCATGTCTGATTCGAAGCTTGATGTTGTGGCTGTAGGGGTGCCTGGCTTGAGAAAGGTGCAGCAGATGTGGAGGGGGTCGGACCCACGGAGGGCCCCCGGACCCCAGGTTTCTTTCCCAATGTGTCCTGCTTTGTTGTTGGCTGTTGTGGAGGTCCCCCATGTGGGAATGCATGCCCTGCCCAAGTGGCTTTCTCCTTCCTGGATCTCCTTTCCATTCTTTGGTACCTGGCCTTCACCTCCTATATGTGCCTGTACCTGTCAGCTCACTTGTGGAAATCATGTATTTCTGCTTGGGCCATATTGGCAGCTGAAATATGAGGAGAATAAAGCATTAAATACAGCATTGGGTGGAGGTAGAACAGACATGCAATGTACACAGCACCCTCAGATGACACATGCAGTCTACCACAAATTCCTCAACACTGACTGACTCCAAATCTATACCAAATTCTTACCAGCCATCTACGGTATCATGTACATGTCACTGGGGGTAAGCGCTATCCATTGTTGACCATCAGGGTCCAGAGGTAAGTGGACTACTGGGTCCTTGCTCAACATTTTTGTGAACAAACTAGTGAGGATCAAGTGGCCCAACACATCCAGAATTCCTGTGCCATAGTCAATATGTGGCGCTTTGTATGCAATCCACCACTTTGACACACCAGGTGCTACATCAACCCTTGCGCAGGCATCATGGATGCAAGGTAGGGGTCATCTGATAGGAAGATAGGAAACTTCCCACCAGAAATTCTAAGGTTAGGTAAAGCTTCATTCATGTGCCTGGGTTAACACCTGCTCTGAGCACGTGTTACAAGGGGGCACACCATTGTTCACAATGTACCCACATGTACAATTCATTCAAAGTGCCCATATAGTTTGGGCAAAGTCTGAACAGCACATCAAAGTTGTTGACAGATTTCATAACTATTGCCCCCTACCCAGGGCTATGTTGTGCAAAATGTGTAATGTGGCACTCATATGGTGGCTGTATGGGTTCCCTTAGTAAGATTGGTACTGCACTGAGTGCAGCTACAGTATTCCTATCAATTGAACAACATGTGTACATGCATATCAGACATCACCTAAGTACCAGGTACGCACTCAGCATTCACATTATATGCACATGTGATGTGACCAAGATCATTCACAAATATCATGATGGGTAGATCATGTTGGTAAATCTCCAGGGATCTAGCTTGCTACAATCCGTAGACATTTTACACAACCACCTGGAGCTGAGTTGTATTCTCATTGTGTACTCTACTGACTGTTGGCCAGCATAATAAGGCTCCTTGCATGACTGCAGCCTCAATTACAATCTGAAGAGTAGTGAGGTACCAGTGGTACAAGTGTCTCCTATATAAGGCCCCTAGAGACCTCAATACATTTACCTAATCTATACTATTTCATGAGTAACTGAAAGCTATTTGTGACACACAGTGCTGTCAAAAGTGCAGTGACCAATGTGTTGGCAACAGGCTTGCTAATCACATAAACAGCAGCTCTGACACCTATCAAGATTGACATCAATGTATATGTGGGCATGGTTTCCATGTCCTAACACCCACAATTCCATAGCAGCACACTTTGCACTTGTGGATCAATCAAGCCATTCTCGTAACTCAACATTGTATCTAGCATGATGTCAATATCCTAACTCCGATGGTTTCATAGAACTGGTCACACAATACATTTAATCATTGAATTGGACACATCAGACTGTCTCACACAAAACCCTGGAATGCCCCACATGACACACAAGGTGACACTTACTGGCAGCATTGGGGTCTTCAAATCCGGGCAACTCTCCACCGGTTTAGGGTAGAGGCCCACCTGCAAAACATGAAAAGGAAACATAACTTAATGATATTTGGACATATATGTGCATGGACGACAGTTTCAAAATAAACTTGTTAAGCTGAGTGAGCAAGTCAGCCTAGCTGTAGATCTGATCAACTGTCAACATCTATAAACTGTCTGTGAGACATAGGGCCAAATAATGGAGACCCTGGCACCAACAAAGCATCACTTTCTCTGACACTCCTGTGGTGCATTTAACTGTACCATATGTACATGGAATTGTCATGCAACTGTTTTGTTGCTTTACACCTCCATGACCATATCAGGCTGCATGACACAGTATTCTGCATCTGAGGGGCATGCAATGGTTGTGGCAGTGGACATCCCATTGTGACACCCATAGCTTTTGACCCTGCCCCAGATGTTGAAGACATCTAACTCATTATCACTGCTAAAAGACTGACAACTGCCAAGGGGTTGTGTGAGTATTGCAAAGTGTTGAGGAATGCATTGAAACATTATTGCTTCTTGTTTCTAATATGTGTGTGCCATTACAAGGCAAGCACACTTGAGCTATTATGCCATGGCAGTTTACATATGTTACTTTAGTTGTCCCCACCAGCACATTAAATGAATAACCTTACGGATGCCTTGCCAATACTGTGTGGCCAGCCATTGTTGCCGTAGTATACCATTTCTTGTACAGGAAGGGATACCAACATGCGCATATACATTCCTCTCAACACAGACACACTTGTTCTGTGGTCCAAGGATGCCTGTGTTGGCAGGTTTCTGAGTATTGTGCTAGTGCTGGTGCAGATGCAGGCTTGCCCCATACTGTCTGTAAGACCCGACAGGCCTGTGGTACAAATTCAGCACATGTGTATGAGGTAATAGAAACATTATGGGGTGTATGTGATACACAATGTACAGGAAGAGAAATGTGCTAGTAGTCTGCACCCGGTGCATAGACAAGCTCCCATTGTTGACCAATGACACAAAGCAGCAGATTTAAGGAGAGTGGTGCTGTAGCTGGTGCATCACTACTGTCCTTATGCCCCTTAGCACCCCCTTTGGCCCCGCCATGTGCGCGCTGTATAATATATAGGAGGTAGGGGGCAATTGCGTCAATTTATATGGACGCAAATGATGTAAGCAGGAGTAGCACCAAAAAATTAGCAAGACTTCTGCTGAGTACATTGGGGCCCATCTTATACAATGATATGCAGCTTTTAAAACCTGCTCTGAGCAGGTGTTAAAAGTGAAAGAAATATGGCACTAGGAAAAATATCATTTTTCCCAGACCAATGTACTTTAGCCCCCCATACAGGGATAGGGTCCCCTCCCATATGCCTGGCGCAGCCCTCATGTTGTGCAAATCTTAACTGAGTAGCGCTAAGCATGCATCGCACCACTTTATTATTATGGTCCAGGGAAGATGGCACTTCTGCCCTGCCTCTGCTTCATTAATGAAAATCACAATGGCAGCCCTAAGGTGGCACTGGGGCTCTTTATACAGGCCCAAAAACAACCTGTTCAGATCCCTTGACAAAACAAGCTGCACTCAACCTTATGTCCGCCTGTCATGCACATGCAAATAATGGTGTCGCTATGTAAATTGGATACTTACCAACTGCTCCACCAATCTGGATCCCCAGGAGATCCAGTAGGTCTTGCTCCCTTGAGATCAGGTCAGCCCAACGGTGTTTCAGCTGGTGGTCATTGCATCCACCTCCAAAGATTCGAGTTAGGTGGTGGAGCACCTTGCCCCACCGCAGTTTCCAGGCCTCTGTGGAGTAGCCCTGGATCATGCAGCCACCCAAGACCACCATTATTGGAAGGTAATGCTGCACAAGCCATATAAACTCTCCCAGTTCATCAGCCATCATCTTTGTCATCCTCCCCTTCCCAGACATATTGCAGTTTTAGGAGAAAGCAAATGTAAGTGCCCAAAAATAAAGTAAATATAAAACTACCCTGCTGACCCCAAATATCCCAACAAAATATACTACCCCTAGACAAACACCCCACAATGCAGTGGCAAATACAGTACAAAAACATTACAAAAGACTGAGGAAAAGACAAATATAACACAACAGCAAAAGGACACAATAGAAACTCTCTTACAACTCCAGTCCTCCAACACCAGCTACAACCTCACACAGTCACATAAAATAAGACTGTGAAGTGAAAGCGAAAGTGAACTCACTGTACCATGTATGCAGACAGGATGTCCTGTTTCATCACTTCCTGGGCCTGTGCGTCATGTTTTCGGATATGCATTGTTTTTTAACGCATGATGGTCATCCGTCAATTTTCTCACATTGTGCCTGACAAGGCCTGTGGAATTGCGACTGACGCGCAGGGGCCAGATGTAATTTTTTCTACATAGGAAGGTATGACGTTTTGGCATTTGTGTCTAAAAGTTTGACGCATGACGGTTATGTGTGGTATTCCCTCCCATAAAGCCTGTGGACCTGCGATTGACGCTGAGAGGCCAGGCATCATTTTTTGGCCTTGCGGAGTATGGAATATTGGAAAATATTTTGACGCATGGCAGGAATATGTGGATTTTTTGGAAAGGTTTACAGTGAACCCAGATTCACATACCATGCCACAGGGGCTATCCAAGTATGTAGTCAGTATGGTATGGCTACATGTGTGTGCATGTCCATTCATATCTTACGGGAACATCGGTATGTGTTACCAATATGTTTGTATATGTGTGTGATGCATACGAACGCTGATACCGTGTGCATATGTGCATGTGTATCTAGACTGTGTCCACATAAGTGTTACCACATGAGTACTAGGAGTGTACATATGTGATCTAACACATATATGGGGGTCTACCACATTATAATGTCTGATATAAAAACATTCTTATACCAACAACACAGGAGATCTGATGGGCTATGTCCAACACATGGTAATGCATGTGATACCCATGACAAATCATACTGAGAGGATGCACCGGAATACGGCTGGATTGAAATCATGTTACTCCTGGTAATGTGAGTTCATGTGTGTCCATACTGTGTGTGTAGTTAGGTTCAGCCTTAATGATGCTCTGCTACACGTATGACATTTAGTTCCCCATGCATCTTAGATGCAGGAGATGGTGTATACACATGTGTCAATGAAGGTTGGCATGTGCCATGTGTGTGGACAGACATGTGTAGTGTCATTTCTGTAAAATATGACCACAACGGTGTGTTCATGGGATATGAAACCTCACATATCTATCTTCCTGCATGGACACATGTTGGACTTTGTCAAATGCCTGTGCAGTCATATCAGTGCCACCTCTGTTTTCGTATATCGCAACACCTCTGAAGATCAATTTATTCTGTCAATGATCTTGTGATACACCTGCATTTATTTTTGTGGAAAGTTGCCTTTTGTGCAGACTCCAATACACATTGCTAGGCTTGTGCCATTTAAGTGGTACATGTGTGCTGAGATATCTGACATACGTGTGCATGTCACCAACTAGGTACTCAAAATCAACCACATCATGTTTGTTATGACTGTCACATACAATGGCATACCACTGTGTAGCAGTGTTGGAGTCAGGCAAAGATGCCAGCCTAGTTATCATCACTACTGTGGGAATTTTTATGCCCACACAGACCCATGGTTGCATGTTTAGGCGCAGGTTTATGGTGCGCCAAACTGCTCAGTCCACTGTGCACATGCATCAGGCCCCTGACTATGTCATTAGTGTAGGAGGCTGGCCTGGTTTGTAGTGGGTACCTAAGGTACTTACACCTTATACCAGGTCCAGTTGTCCCTTACTAGGGAAATGTAGATAGTGACTAGCAGCTTAGGGGTAGCTGTAGCAGAGCATCCAATGCTGAACTAGGAGACATGCAAAGCTCTTGTAATACCACTATAGTCACCCAGTACTTCTACACAATAAAATACAATACTCAGTGTTACCAAAAATAAAGGTACTTTATTTTAGTGACCCAAGGCCAAAAATATCTTAGAGGCAATACTCCTACTTGAGGTAAGTATTATACACAATATACACATTGGTAGTCATTACAACCCTGGCGGTCGGTGTTAAAGTGGTGGTAAAACCGCCAACAGGCCGGCGGTAAAAAAAATTGAATTACGACCGTGGCGGAACCCGCCAACATAGACAGCCACTTTAACACTCCGACCGCCATGGCGGTACAAACAAACACCGTGGCGGTAACCGCCAACAGACAGGCGGAGGACAATGTACTGCCCACACTATTACAACCCACCAATCCGCCACCTTTTCCGGGGCGGATTCACCGCAAACAAAAACACTGCGGAAACAGGACTTCGAAGGGAAAACGCTCACCTCTACACACCCCACGAGGACCAGGACACCATGGAACCCGAGCTCCAGATTCTGCCAGCCTTTATCTTCCTGCTCCTCTACCAGAAGCACGAACGCCGGCGGCGAAGACCACAGTGAGTACTGCACCTATGACACAGGGGAGGGGGGAGGGAAAAAACAGTGACACACACACGCAACACGCAACACCCCAACCCCCACCCTCACCTACTACAACACACACGCTAGTACATATTGATACATTACAGTTACACCCCCCAACCTCCCCTGGAAGAATGCAAGGACAAAAGGAAATGAGTTGAATAATTGTGATATATTCAATAACATACATCAAAAATATTTACAAATATATACATTTATACTATATACAATTATATACACCAAGAACACAAGTCCAAGGGATTCCACCATCATAGTCCGTGGATCACTGGGCCCAAAAGGTATGGGCGAGGCCCACATCAATACCCGAACAAGATGGAGAGAACACTGCAGGGGCATCAGTTAGAAACAAAACAGGCACCTCAGGGGGAAGGGAAGGGGGGGCACCTCAGCCGGTTGAGTGCACGACGCCAGATCCACGAGGGGGCTCCATGCCCACAGTTCAATCCTGGGGAGTGCAAAGCCACAGTCTCTCAAGTCTCTACAGTGGGTGGTTTGCCCACTGTACAATTCTGGGGAGTGCAAAGCCACAGTCTCTCAAGTCTTTTCAGTGGGTGGTTTGCCCACTGTACAATCCTGGGGAGTGCAAAGCCACAGTCTCTCAAGTCTCTACAGTGGGTGGTTTGCCCACTGTACAATCCTGGGGAGTGCAAAGCCACAGTCTCTCAAGTCTTTTCAGTGGGTGGTTTGCCCACTGTACAATCCTGGGGAGTCCAAAGCCACAGTCTCTCAAGTCTCTACAGTGGGTGGTTTGCCCACTGTTCAATCCTGGGGAGTGCAAAGCCACAATCTCTCAAGTCTCTACAGTGGGTGGTTTGCCCACAGTTCAATACTGGGGAGTGCAAAGCCGCAGTCTCTCAAGTCTCTACAGTGGGTGCTTTACCCACTGTACAATCCTGGGGAGTGCAAAGCCACAGTCTCTCAAGTCTTTTCAGTGGGTGCTTTGCCCACTGTACAATCCTGGGGAGTGCAAAGCCACAGTCTCTCAAGTCTCTACAGTGGGTGGTTTGCCCACTGTACAATCCTGGGGAGTGCAAAGCCACAGTCTCTCAAGTCTTTTCAGTGGGTGGTTTGCCCACTGTACAATCCTGGGGAGTGCAAAGCCACAGTCTCTCAAGTCTCTACAGTGGGCGGTTTGCCCACTGTTCAATCCTGGGGAGTGCAAAGCCACAGTCTCTCAAGTCTCTACAGTGGGTGGTTTGCCCACTTTTCAATCCTGGGGAGTGCAAAGCAACAGTCTCTCAAGTCTCTACAGTGGGTGGTATGCCCACTGCTTTATCCTGGGGAGTGCAAAGCCACAGTCTCTCAAGTGGATAACAGTCTCCACTGGTTCTGGAGGGGGCTTGGTGCCCAGAGTGCTTCATCATGCCAAGGACTGAGGTGGTGGATGTAACTCTCCATTGGTTCTGGAGGGGGCTTGGTGCCCAGAGTGCTTCATCCTGCCCGTGGCGGCCTCAGTAGCGTCGGAATCATTGGCGCTCACTGGCCTGCGGTGCTGCTGGGGGCGGTGTCCTGGGCAGCGGTTCAGCTGGTGGCGGTCTTGTCCTGCGCAGCGGTGCTGCTGGCAGCGGTGTCCTGGGCAGCGGTTCAGCTGGTGGCGGTCTTGTCCTGCGCAGCGGTGCTTCTGGCAGCGGTGTCCTGGGCAGCGGTTCAGCTGGTGGCGGTTTTGTCCTGGCCTGCGGTGCTGCTGGCGGCGGTGTCCTGGGCAGGGGTTCAGCTGGTGGCGTTTTTCTCCTGGGCATCGGGGCTGCTGGCGGTCCTGTCTTGAGCAGCGGGGCTGCTGCTGCTGGCAGTCTTGTCTTGGGCAGCGGGGCTGCTGCTGGCGGTCCTGTCTTGGGCAGCGGGGCTGCTGGCGGTCCTGTCGTGGCCAGCGGGGCTGCTGGCGGTCCTGTCATGGGCAGCGGGGCTGCTGGCGGTCCTGTCTTAGGCAGCGAGGCTGCTGGCGGGCTTCTCCTGGACAGCGGGGCTGCTGCTGGCGGTCTTCTCCTGGGCAGCGGGCTGCTGGTGGTCTTGTCCGCCGTGCTGATCTTCCCAGACTTGCCGCTTTCAATGTGCCCCTTCCCCACCTTGGATGGTGTTGCAGCTGTCTCCACACTCCAAACTGTACCCCTGGGAGCGGCTTTCGTGGCTGATTTCTTTCCCCTCTCCCGCCGGGCACTGGCCAACTTTTTATGCTTGACAGGTGGGGGACTGTCCGTGCTCTAGCTCCTTGCCACACTGGCTGCCCTGCTGCCTGGTGCACTCCATAATCCGGTGACTACTGGCATCACTGGTCCCGCCGATGTTGTGGCTGACGTGCTAGGTTGGGACCTGGAGAGTCGGGCCCTAGGAGACTGAAGGGGTGGGGGAGGTGAGGGAAAGAGGTCAAGGCTGGCCAGGAAAAGTTTCTTAGGAACACTGGGACGGGTAGCTGGAGGGGGTTTGGGAGTGGAGGAAGAGGTTGTGGTTGTAGGAGGTGTACGTTTGCTGACTTTGGGTGAAGGTGCATGGGCTGGAGGCTGTCGTGAGGTGGATGGCTCTTGGGTGGGTGTGTGGCTGCGTTTGTGTACCTTGGGAGTTGGCCTCACAGACACACTGGGAGAGGACACAGGGGATGTGTGAATGGTAGTGGGGGTGGTGACTGCACGTGAGCAGGGTGTGGTGGTGGGTGTGCTGGTGATGGACGTATTGGCTGAAGATGTAGTGCATGCAGGTGTGAGTGAAGACGAGACAGAGAGGGAGGAGGGAGATGAGGAGGAGGGGAATACAGTGGAGGCAGTGGATGTTGTTGTGTCTGCATGTGTGTGATGCTTGTGTGAGTGCCTGCGGGATGTGTGGTGCTTATGTTTGCCAGAGCTTCCCTTGTGTGTTGAGGTGTGTGCATGCTGGTCTTAAGGTGTGCTTGGGATAGGCTGAGGTAGAGGGGATTGGGTCTGGGTGGAGGAAGTTGGAGGGGGGAGGCTAGAGACAGGGACAATGGCTGCCATCAGTGCTGAGGCCAGAGTCTGAAAAGCTCGCTGAAGGGCTGCCTGACCAGAGTGAATGCCCTCCAGGTATGCATTGGTTGGTTGCAACTGCCTCTCTACACCCTGGATGGCATTCAAAATGGTAGACTGCCCAAAAGTGAGGGACCTGAGGAGGTCAATGGCCTCCTCACTGAGGGCAGCAGGATTGACTGGGGCAGGGCCTGAGGACCTGGGGCAAAGGTGATGCCCATCCTCCTGGGTGAGCGGGCACGGGGTAAATGCTGAGGGGCTGCTGGGAGGGCGGTGCTGGTAGGGGGGTGGCGGCTGAACCTGTAAATGCGGGGGCACAGATGAGGCCGCCACTGCATGGGAGCTCCCTTCAGAAGAGGAGTCCGTATCGCACGTATCAGCTCCTGTCCCCGCCGTGGAGCTCCCCTCGCCCTCCATCCCACTGGTGAATTCGGAGTCCGTAGTCTCGCCCTCCAGGGCCATGTGAGATGCAGCTCCCTCCTGCTCCAGTGCCACTGCTCCTCCGTCTGATGATGCTAAAGCACACAAGAACAGGGAGACCACAAAAAGGGGGGAGGGAGACAGAAGAAAGACATGTTCAGCGCATGCAATACCGCTACCGTTGGCAGACACGACAGATACAGAAGCCCCCTGCACTACGCCGCACACTTGGGGTCCACTATTCAATCCCTGGGATATGGCTTACAAGGCTATGGCCGATTTCTGCACACATGGATGTCACAGGAGCCGGACTAGGTGTAGTTGGCACTGTACACAGGTGGGGTGGGGTGCCACAGGGCCTGCCTGAAGATGGGAACTTAACTACCAAACTCGCCCTGGCCTAGGGGAACCCACATCCCACCTCCCCCACCCAGACACCTACAATGCGCGCTGAATCAGCAGAATGAGAGTGTACTCACCCCCTTGTTGCTGCTGTGATGCCCTCAAGCGCCCATCCAACTCCGGGTACGCCACCACCAAGATCCTGAACATCAGGGGGCTCATGGTGCGACATGCACCCCTCCCACGTTGGGAGGCTATCCCCAGCTGGGCCTCCACCGTCTTCTTGCTCCAGCGGCGAATGTCCTCCCATCTTTTCCAGCAGTGGGTGCTCCGTCTGTGGTAGAACCCCAGGGTCCGGACTTCCTTGGCGATGGCACGCCAGATGTCCTTCTTCTGGTGGGCACTGATCTACAGGAATTGTACAGGGGAAAAAAATAAGTAATTACCAACTGCACCGTCACAGTCATTGGCCCGCATCTCTACCCTTGTTATGATGCACATCCACTCACCGTTGTTTCATGCACGCCTCATTCGCACCGCCCCCCTATCTTTCATCCACCCCACTCCACACAGGCATTGCCCATACAGCATGCTCACAGTGTACTTACCTGTTTCTCTGGAGGACCGTAGAGTAGCGTGTACTGGGGGAGGACCCCATCCACGAGTTTCTCCATCTCCTCCGTGCTGAAGGCAGGGGCCCTTTCCCCAGGCACACGAGCCATTGTCTCTTTCAGACTGAGGTCACAGCAGCACTTGCAGTGTAGGTCCTCTCCTGTCGTAGATCAGGTATCGAGTGATTTAACAGAGAGAAAATGGCGGTCACGTCCGCGGCGGTGCGTACCGTCACCGCCGGCATACATCGTCATTGGCTCCTGGGACCCATAGGGTCCAATGTTAACAAATGCAGAATTGCGCCGCTGTCTTCGACCGCCTACCGCGACGGTGTGCAACGCCAGCGCAGTTACCTCATATCCCCTAGTCCCACCTTACAGGTCAGGCAGCTGCCATTTCAGGGGGCCACATGGCATTATTTTTTACTGCATCACACATACCTAGGCCTTGCCTAAACACTCATACAGGCAAATTTCGATTTATTAACATTTTCAGAGTAAGCTGTGTTTACGTACCTCAGACTCTCTGCTCGCTGTTCTCCGCCATAGGCACGTGAGGAGATGGCGGCATCCTCCGGTGTACAGACCGCTGGTGGACCTGTCGACAATGGAGGAAAGACATGTGATCATCACCTACAGGCTTGATCGTGCCAATATCCTAGAACTATGTGCCCAGTTGGAGCCAGACCTGACATCAGCTATCTGCCATCCCACAGGAATCCCCCCTCAAGTGCAGGTGCTGTCAGTACTCCATTTCCTAGCAAGTGGGTCTTTTCAAACAACAGTGGCCATTGCATCAGGGATGTCCCAGCCTATGTTTTCCAACGTGTTGCCAGAGTGTTGTCTGCCCTGCTGAAACACATACAGACCTACATCGTTTTCCCTCAGGTGGAGGATTTGCCTACAGTGAAAGGTGATTTCTATGCCCTGGGACATATCCCCAACATCATAGGTGCCATTGATGGGACACATGTGGCATTGGTCCCCCCACGCAGGAGTGAACAGGTGTATAGAAACCGGAAGAGTTACCATTCCATGAATGTGCAGATGGTGTGTTTGGCAGACCAGTACATCTCCCATGTTAATGCAAAATTCCCTGGCTCACTGCATGACACTTACATCCTGCGGAATAGCACCATCCCTTATGTGATGGGGCAACTACAGAGGCACAGGGTGTGGCTATTAGGTGAGCACATGGACCCAATACAGTGGGAATAGTTGTCTGGGTCTGTGGATGTCCCTATGAGCTAGTGTGTGTCTAACAGTTGTCCCTTGCCATTTGCAGGTGACTCTGGTTACCCCAACCTGTCATGGCTACTGACCCCAGTGAGGAATCCCAGGACAAGGGCAGAGGAACGCTACAATGAGGCCCATGGGCAAACTAGGAGGATTATAGAGCGGACCTTCGGCCTCCTGAAGGCCAGGTTCCGGTGGCTCCATATGACAGGTGGTTCCCTATTCTACTCACCAAAGAAGGTATGCCAGATCATCGTGGCCTGCTGGATGCTTCGAAACTTGGCTTTTCGACGACAGGTGCCTTTTCTGCAGGAGGATGGTCCAGATGGAGGTCTTGTGGCAGCTGTGGAGCCTGTGGACAGTGAAGACGAGGAAGCAGAAGAAGAGGACATTGACAACAGGAACACGGTGATCCTGCAATACTTCCAGTGAAACACAGGTAAGAAGACAACACTGCCTGCTACATCTAATTTTAATCTGCTACCTCTCTACTGTCTGTCATTTTCAGCCAGTGTATGGTCACTGAGTTGTCACTTTCCCTTACGATTTCACAGATTTGGGTCCCACTGTGTGACATCTGCTTTGTTTCCTCATGGACTAGAGCTGTGTGACATAAGTATGTTGACATTACATTAGAAAGAGGATTTTGCCACTGTAATTGCTAATGCACTATTTCGAAATCACAGACAGACTCCAGATTGTTTTGTGCTTTAAGGGAGTATATTTAAGTGCTCAATATTGGAGGGGATTGTAAAATGGTGAGGGGTGATGGTGGAGTAATGTCCATGGCAGAGTCCAGTCTATTAATCTCACAGGTGCATTGTCCAAAGGGGCATAGGAGGTGGAGCTGGGGCAGTTTAAGGATGGACAGGGTGACAAGGTGGGACAAATGGATGACAATTAGGGTGGTCTCATTTCTTGGCGGGGGTCTTGGCATTGTTCTCTCTCTTTGTCCTGGATCTCAGGGACCGTTTGTGGGGTGGTTCTCCCTCTGCAGGAGGTGGGGTGCTGGTGTGGTGGTCCTGTGGCGGTGCCTCCTGTCCACTAGTGCCGGCAGAGGTGGTGGGCAGTCCATCTTCCAGGCTAGTGTCAGGGGCCCCTTGTTGTGCCACAGTGTCCCTCCTGGTGTTGACGAGTTCCTTCAGCACCCCTACAATGGTGCCCAGGGTGGAATTGATGGATGTGAGTTCCTCCCTGAAGCCCAAATACTGTTCCTCCTGCAGCCGCTGGGTCTCCTGAAACTTCGCCAGTACAGTTGCCATTGTCTCCTGGGAATGGTGGTAGGCCCCCATGATGTTGGAGATGGACTTGTGGAGAGTGGGTTCCCTGGGCCTGTCCTACCCCTGTCGCACAGCAGCCCTCCCAGTTCTCCTGTGTTCCTGTGCCTCTGTCCCTGAACCGTGTGCCACTGCCACTGCCCCCAGGTCCCTGTTGTTGTTGGGGTGGTGGGTTAGCCTGGGTTCCCTGTAGTGGTGGACACACTGCTGCTTGACGTGTCCTGGGGACAGAGGTATGGGCCCGCTGGGTGGGTGCTGTGCTGGTGTTTCCAGAGGGGGGAAGCCCTGTAGTGGCTTGTGCCAGTGTGAGGGGAACCGACTGTCCCGAGGTCCCAGATGGGCCGGACTGGTCGTCTAGATCCAGTTGGACAGAGCTGCTGTCATCACTCTGGGCCTCTTCTGTGGGTGGAGTGGACATGTCTGGACCCTCCTGTCCGGTGACGTTGGGTAGGGGTCCTGCAGGGGTGTAAAAGCATGATTATTGCATCTGTGTGTGCCATGGTGTGCAATGGGTGGGTGACTGTGTACCCCAGTGCTTGCATTCCTGTGTAGGACCTTGTGTGATGATGGTTTAGGGGGGTTTATGGGTATGTGCAGTGGCCATGCTTTGGTGATGGGTGTCCATGCTTTGGTGTTGCATGCAGAGCTTGGTGTTGGGATGGGTGGTTTGTGATATTGGGACATGTGTGAGGAGTAGGAGTGATGGGGTGAGGGTGGGGGTATGTGATGGCATGCAGGTGGGGTGGGGGATATAGTAATAAAGATTTGACTTAGCAGAATCCATTCCTCCAGCTACTCCTGCAAGGCCCTCAGGATGCAGAATAGCCAGGACCTGCTCCTCCCATGTTGTTAGTTGTGGGGGAGGAGGTGGGGGTCCTCCGCCAGTCCTCTGTACCGCAAGGTGGTGTCTGGAGACCACGGAACGCACCTTCCCCTGTAGGTCGTTCCACCTCTTCCTGATGTCATCCCTATTTCTTGGGTGCTGTCCCACTGCGTTGACCCTGTCCACGATTCACCACCATAGCTCCATCTTCCTAGCTATGGAGGTGTGCTGCACCTGTGATCCGAATAGCTGTGGCTCTACCTGGATGGGTTCCTCCACCATGACCCTGAGCTCCTCCTCAGAGAACCTCGGGTGTCTTTGCCGTGCCATGGGGTGGTGTGGGTGATGTGTGGGGTGGTGTGTGTTGTGATGTGTGGGGTGATATTTAGTAGTGTGTTGTGTGAGGTGCATGGCTGTTATGTGGGTGATGGTGTTGAGTGCCTGTAGATTGCGAATTTGAAGATGGTGGCGTCTTTCTCTGGCCTTCAGTCCCAATTGTTGTCGTAGGGGTTTGTGGGTGATGTGGGTGTGTGTTTTATATTGTATTGGGTGTGTGGGAGTGGTGTGTGTATGTTATCAGGTGTGTGTATTTCGAATTGTCCAATGTGGTTGTGTTTTGTAAATGTGTGTGTATTTTGAGCGTAGCGGTATGTACCGCCAATGGAATACCGCGGTTGAAAGACCACCACGTGGATTCGTGGGTCGTGATAGTGTGGGCGTATTCCTGTTGGCGTGACAGTGGAGGATTTCGTATGGCCAGTTTATCACTGACCTTTGGTGTGGTGGACTTGTGTGGGTGTCTAGATTTTGGCGGATTCCGGCCTTTGGGTCATAATGACTGTGGCAGAACTCTGCGGCCGCGGCGGTGTGTTGGTGGTCTTCTGCACGGCGGTAAGCGGCTTTTACCGCCAATGTTGTAATGACCACCATAGTAACCAAAATCAGGTAACTAAACAGTCACAGAATAGTGCAAACAGTGAACAACACAATAGATTGCAATAGGCCTAGGGGCAACACAAGCCATATACTAAAATAGTGGAATGCGAAAGTGGGATTCCCACCTAGGCAAGTGTAGTGTGTAGAGGGGTCCTGGGAGTGTAAGAAAACACCAAAGGTAAGTAAAGTACCCCACCCCAGAGCCCAGGAAAACAGGAGTAAAGTACAGCAAGTTTCCTCAGAACACACTAGAAGTCGTGGTGAAGGATTATGCAAGAACCAAGCAAGACTGCAAGAAACCAGCGATGGATTCCTGGACCTGAAGATTTGTGGAGAGAGGAGACCAAGCCCAGAAGTCGATGAAGAGTCCAGGAAGAACAGGAGCCCCTGCCCACCTGGAAGAAGGTACAAAAGTGGACTCTTCAGTTAGAAGAAAAGTACAGAAATGCACCAAAGAAGATAGCTGCGGGTTCCTGCTAGGTGCAAAAGATGTCCCACGTCGAGTGGTTGGATGCAGGCTGTTTGCATCGCTGGATTCCTTCAACAGGCCTTGGTTCACATAAGAACGTGTTTTACGTCAAAGAGGAGCTGCCCGGACCTAGGAGGGACCTGGGGGTCTCAACTTGGACAGAGGGGGCTCTCAGCACTTCAGAGACCAGGCAGCACCCACAGGAGTCCCAGGACATGGGGACAAAGGAGTTGCAGGGTGTTGTTGCCGCAGCACTACTCAGGAGGGTCCCACGCTGCCAGGAAACAACTCAGAGAGCTGTGTGTCACAGGATAGAGTGCTGGGGACCTGTGCTACGCTGTGCATGAAGAACTTTTGGAAGAAGTGCACAGAAGCCCAAGGAGTTGCAGAGGACGCGATGCACAGGGGTACTATCGGGCACGGGGAGGCAAGCTCTCTCCTCCATCAAATTTAAACAGGTGGGCCTTTGGACAGTCAGGGTTACTTTGGTCCACCATCAGTGTTCCAGGGATCACGTCCGTCGACAGGAAGAGTTCCAGAGTACCGGTTGTCGTCGCAGAGAGGTGCCTGTTGAAGCAGAGAAATGACTCCATCACTCCACGGGAGATTCCTAAGATTCTTCTGGTGCAGGGTGAAGACAGGCAGTCCTCAGAGTGTGCACACCTTGGAAACTGTTGCAGTTGCTGGCTGGAGCTGAAGTTGCAGGTCACAGTAACCTTCCTGGATACTTTGTTGCAGTTATAGCGGTTCCTGGAGCAGTCTGCGGTTGATCCGATGGTCAGAAGCTGAAGCAGAGAATGCAGAGGAGTCCTGGTTGAGTCTTGCAAACCGAATCTGAGGAAACACCCAGAGGAGAGACCCTCAATAGCCCTGAGAGGGGGATTGGCTACCTACCCAGGTATGCACCTATCAAGAGAGGTCTCTGATATCACCTGCTGGCACTGGCCACTCAGATGCTCCCAGAAGGTCTCCATACCTTGGAATCCAAGATGGCTAATGCCAGGGACACTCTGGAGGAGCTCTGGGCACCACCCCTGGGGTAGTGATGGACAGGGGAGTGGTCACGCCCCTTTCCTTTGTCCAGTTTCGCACCAGAGCAGGTACTGGGGGTCCCGGAACCGGTGTAGACTGGATTGTGCAAGGAGGGCACTGTTTGTGCCCTTCAAAGCATATTCAGAGGCACTGGGAGGATAGCCCTCCCATGCCTGTAACACCTGTTTCCAATGGGAGAGGGTGTAACACCCTTCTCCTAAAAGAAATGCATTGTTCTGCCTTCTTGGGATTGAGCTGCTTAATCCCCAGGAGGGCAGAACCCTGTCTGTGAGGTGGCAGCAGCAGGGGCTGCAGTTGAAACCTCAGAGAGCTGGTTTGGCAGTACTGGGGGTCCATGGTGGAGCCCCCAGGGTGCATGGAATTGGCCCCCCAATACCAGATTTCGATTGGGGGTTCAATTTCACAATCTTAGACACGTCACAGTTACCATTGTGAAGCTATGTATATGTATTGACATATATGTAGTGCACGCTTATAATGGTGTCCCCGCACTCACGAAGTCCGGGGAGTTGGCCCTGGACAACGTGGGGGCACCTTTGCTAGTGCAAGGGTGCTTTCACACACAGTAACTTTGCACCTTGCCTTCAGTAAATGAAGGTTAGACATATAGGTGACTTATAAGTTACCTGGTGCAGTAAAAAATGGCTGTGAAATAGTGTGTGTACTACTTCACTCAGGCTGCTGCGGCAGTCCTGAAAAATGGTTTGTATGAGCTCCTTATGGGTGGCAAAAGAAATGCTGCAGCCCATAAGGATCTCCTGGAACCCCAATGTCCTGGCTACCTAGGTGGCATATACTAAGGACTCATAAAGGGGTTCCAGTGTGCCAATCAGAATTGGAATATGGAGTCACTAAACTATAGTGACAAATTTGGTACACAGAGAGAGCATAAGCAGAACTCCAGTGACACAGTCAAGCATACTGTTATAATGAAAAAAGATCAATGGTTCTTTAGAATCACGCTTTATTTTCATCTCCACTTCTCCTCATCAGCTCTTCACATCTCCTCTTCTCTCAGCTCTCTCTCCCAACATTCTATTGTGAACTCCTCTACCTAACAGTCAGAACATTCCATTCTAAAGGGAAGGTGGGGGGGGAACGTACCACTTATATTTAAATATGTCATAACCTCTAATCTAACAAAATCTGCCTACATGTAATTACATGTTGCTACCTTAAAATATTACAACTAAATTACAACACATCTTCCCTTCCACACACAATATATACAAAGTGATCAAAAATATATACATTCAATAATAATTTGACATACCTACATTGATGTCTTAAATATATACATTCAATAGATAATTGGACATACACTACATCGATGTTTTAAAAGAAGTTCTATTGGTACTCTCTGTACCGACGTCACGTCTCTGCTGAATCTCCTCACTCTCGCCATTCTCCATGGAATTTCCTTCACTCCTCACGAGGGCTGATGGCTGTTGGACAATCCTGTCCATACTCCAACACTGACCATTTGTTAACGTAACCACATTGTTTTTCACTTTGGCAATATCAAAAGGACCGGAAAATTTAGTGCCTCGCATATTCGGACAAAAACCCCTTACAGGATTTTTAACATAAACCTTATCCCCCACTTTCCACTGTTGTTGTTTAGTACCATGTTTAGTATTGTATCTTTTTTTGTAATTGTTTTGATGATTTTCTCTTCTAATTCTGAATTGTGGAGTTATGGCATCACTTTTTCCTCCTCCACCTAACCATGAAGGGAAGAATTTGGTACTTGGTTTCCTGCCCTTTAGAGCAGAAAATGGAGAAATTTTTGTAACTGAATTTGGAGTAGAATGGTACGCCCATAACATGTCTCGAATAGCATTTTCAATGATTATTTGGTTTACACTAGCTAACTGGATGCACTCTTTAATCATGCGGTTGGTCCTTTCGACTAAACCGTTTGCCCTGGGACAATATAGCGCTGTAGTGAGGTGGTGTATGTTTAAAGAGTTAAGAAAATCTTTCATTTTTGATGAAGTTAATTGAACTCCATTGTCAGTGATCAAGGTGGCGGGTATTCCTTCCATAGCAAAAGCATCTTTAAGGAAATTTATAACTGATTCAGTGGTGATTTGGCTTACCATTTTTACATTAATCCAATGCGAGTAATAATCAATCAGTACTAAAGCAAAACGTTTCACAACACCTTTCATGTTGATAGGCCCTATGATGTCTATTGCCAATTTTGTCCAAGGCTTGTCTGGTACAGCCACAGGATATATAGGAGTTTTACGAATAATTTTAGTTTTGTCACTGCACGCACATTTAATGCAATTTTTAACTTCATTTTCTATCATAGAGTCCATATTAGGAAACCAATATCTTTCTCTAACACGAGCTTTTGTGAGGCTCCTGCCTAAATGACCTTCATGAGCCAGATTGATCATTTTGTGTATCAATCCTGCCGGTGGTATTATCTTATCATTTCTTAAAACAAAATTTCCGTTTTCATTTATTTCATGTCTAACCTCCCAATAGTTTTTTAGTGTTTCGTCCAGATCCCTCCTAAATTCCGGCCATCCCTCCTTCGCTAATGTTCTCAATAAGGATAGGGATTCATCCTTATGGTCAGCCAACTTCCATTCTTCTTCACTGATAGCCAGAGTACAAACAACCATTACTGGGTATTCCGGGGTCTCATAGACTTCATTTATAGTTAACGGTACTCTAGATAGAAAATCCGCAGCACAATTATTATTACCCGGTAGGTACTCAATCTTAAAACAAAAGCTCTCCAGGCCTAAAATCCATCTAGCAATTCTAGGTGTACAGTTGTAGAAACTTTTTGTAGAGAAAACATAAACTAGTGGTTTGTGGTCTGTACGTAAAGTAAATTGTGTACCCCAAAGGAAGAATTTAAAATGTTTTATAGCCCAGAAACAAGCCAGAGCTTCTCTTTCAATTACTGAGTAATTGGATTCTGCCTTATTTAAAGCCCTAGAAGCAAATGCTACAATTCTCTCTTTACCATCAACCACTTGGGATAAAGTGGCTCCCAAACCTTTTTTGCTCGCGTCAGTAGTAAGTATAGTCTTCCTTTCATGATTGAAAGTACCCAGGAATGGTGCTGTTACAATGGCTTGTTTAATCCTTTGAAATGCAGATTCATGACATTCTATCCATTTGAAAGGTGTGTGGTTTTTTAGTAACTCTCTTAGGTCATATGATATCTCTGAGAATCCTTTGACATATTTTGTCATATACTCAGCAAGGCCTAGAAAAGATTTTAATTCTTCCTTGTTTTTTGGTGCCTCTGCCTTCTTAACAGCTTCCACTAGTGAAGTTTTAGGTTTGAACCCATCTTTAGAAATAGTGTGCCCTAAATAATCAACTGAATCTACTCTAATTTGACACTTATCCTTTCTCAATGTCAAACCCGCCATTTTTAGTTTACTAAGTACCTTTTTTAAGTTTGTATCATGTTCCTCTACATTTGCTCCATATATTAAAATGTCATCCTGAAAATATAGAGTCTTAGGGGTATCTTCCAAAACACGTTGCATGATTTTTTGAAATACGGGCGCAGCTGATGCAAGCCCGAATGGCATTCTATTGAACATATACGATCCTAGGGGTGTAGTGAAAGCTGTGAGCCATTTGGAATCTGGGTGAAGTTCAACCTGGTGGTATGCGCTGGAGAGATCCAGCACGGAAAAACATGCTGCCTCCCCCATGGTGCTTAATATTTCATGAATAACAGGAAGTGGATGTCTTTCCACCCAAATGTTTCTGTTCAAATCTCTCAAATCAATGCACACCCTAATGTCGTCACAATTATGTTTCTTGGCAATTACGATGGGAGATAACCATTCTGAACTCTCAATTGGTTGAATAATTCCTAGAGATTCTAGTCTCTTAAGTTCCTTTTTAAGAGGGTCTCTAAGTAAGTGTGGAATTTGTCTAGTTTTATGTACTATAGGTTTAGCCTTAGGTTTTAATTTAATTTTATGTTGGAAGCCTGCCAGTAGACCTAACTTTTCAGTAAAAATCTCAGGAAATTCCTGGAAAATCAACTCATTAGAGTTATTTTTGTCCATTAGCAGCACTTGTTCCGGATTATTAGGGTCCAGTTTGATTCCCAACTCCTTCTGATGCTGCCAACCCAGTAAACTGGATCCTTTTTCAACTACATAAACTTTCCCTACAGTGGTACGGCCCTTAAATGATATTAAAGCCTTGAACATCCCTTTAAGAGGGATGGGGTCTTTGTTATAACCCTTGGGATTAATGTCTGGTTTTGACAATCTGGCGGACATTTCTTTACCAATACCTTTAAAATCCAGTTCATTTATGATTGTAAAGGGTGAGCAAGAGTCAGCGAAAACTGTTACTGGACTGCCATCAAGGGAAATATTACACTGAGGATATTGAAAAGAATTTTCCTGTTCCTTTTTAACCTGCAGTATTATCTTTTTAACTTCTTGAGAATCATCTACCTTTTCATGCTCATATTGTTTATCAAATTTAGACACCTCCCTACACACTCTGGCAAAATGGCCTTTTTTATTACATTTTCTACATATGGCTGTCCTGGCTTGACAAAAGGTAGAGTTCGCCAAATGAGTGCTGCTCCCACAGCGGTAACATTTTAATCCTGTTGTAGGATTAGTGGTTTTTATAGGTTGTTTACCTCCAGTTTTAATTTTCATAACTTTTTCTTCTTCTGCATTTACCTTAATCTCTGCAACTTGATCAGAAGAAGCAGAAGGAGATCTGATTTCTTGTAAACATAGCTGTGTGTGCTCAATGGATTTTGCTATTTCCACTGCTTCCTGCAGATCAGGTTGTTTTTGTAGTAATTTTTCCTGAATTTTTACATTACTAGTACAACGGACTATTTGGTCTCGAATTAGTGAGTCATTAAGATTCCCAAAGTTACATAATGTACTCAATCCCCTTAGAGCAGCAACGTAATTAGTCACACTCTCTTGTTTGCCTTGGGAACGACAGAAAAATTTATGACGTTCTAAGACCACATTTACTCTGTCTCCAAACTGTTTTTCCAGTTTCATATATGTGGTGACATACTCATCCTGTACTTGTCCATCTGGAAAATCAGGTTCAGGTAACGTATCATAAATTTTTCTGCCGTGCGTCCCTAAATTGTGTAACAATATGTGTTGTTTCCTGAGTGGGTTGAATTTATCTCCACCAATGGCAATTAAATATGATTCAAAAATTTTGAACCATTCTTTCCATGGGATGTTAGGTTCTCCAGTTTCATTTAAAAATGGAATTGGCTGGGACATGCCCGCTGCAGCCATTTCTAAAGGATAGTGTGATTTAAATAGTTATGTATGTATAAAATATAGCAATTACTATATACTATCAAGTGTATTCTCAAAGTGCAACTATAAACATTAAAAAGTTAGAAAATAAATATAGCAATCATCACATGTTATTAAATCTAAATAGTAACAGTTGAATGCATATTTATGAAGACATTAAAGAAAATGCACAGTCTAGTGTTGCAGCCGATTTAGAGGAAAAGCCCTGAGAACAGTAGGCCGATTTAGAGGAAAAGCCCTGAGAACAGTAGGCCGATTTAGAGGAAAAGCCAGAGAACAGTAAATTTCCCACAATGCCACAAGCAGGAAAGAGCTGTGCCTGTCAGCGTTACCACCAACAGGCTAATATCATTACCAATGCTTCTTAAACGTTCATGCTGTGCCTGTCAGCGTTACAACAATATGCAGGTCCAATTGCTGGAGTAAGACAATTCAGTGAAACTGCATTTGAAACCGAAGTACAGATGATCCTCAACCATTTCAAAAACTCCACTAAAGCTGAGGTAATTCGCAAAGTACAACCTCTTGTGGATTAAAAGTTAATGAGATATGCTCCTCAGAAAAGGTCGCTGTTCATAACCTGTGCTTGCCTCTCATGAAATAATGCTGGTAAAAGACACGTTTATTTTCCTTTCCTTCCAGGAATATCTGTCATGTGATTGATTGTGTCTTCTTGACCTTTCCTCTCAGAAAAGGTTCATAATGTGTGCTTTATATTTTTTTTCCTTGTACAATTATTGTTGAATTGAAAGGCTAACCTTATGAACTCTTCTTGACGGTTTAGCTCTTCTTTCTAAATTAACTTTGCCAATATCAGGTTTCGTTTTGTTTTGTCAACACTATGCTTAATATTTCAAGACTTGAAAAATCAGTAATAGTGCTATCTGCATAGCTGCATTTTGTAGTAAAGTACTTGTTGAATAAACGGGATGATCCTTATGACTCCTAGATTATCCAGTCATTTAATTAAGAATAACAGTACCTTAAGTAAATGGTGGTCACTTTGATGAGGATGCAGCACAAGGGGTAGAGATGAAAGTGCCCCCTTTCGCACTCCAATCGTCGCCAGTGTTATAATGAAAAAAGATCAATGGTTCTTTAGAATCACGCTTTATTTTCATCTCCACTTCTCCTCATCAGCTCTTCACATCTCCTCTTCTCTCAGCTCTCTCTCCCAACATTCTATTGTGAACTCCTCTACCTAACAGTCAGAACATTCCATTCTAAAGGGAAGGTGGGGGGGAACGTACCACTTATATTTAAATATGTCATAACCTCTAATCTAACAAAATCTGCCTACATGTAATTACATGTTGCTACCTTAAAATATTACAACTAAATTACAACACATACCCACAACACATATAGGCCACAAACTATGAGCACTGGGGTCCTGACTAGCAGGATCCCAGTAAGGCAGTGACAACACACTGACAAACAGGCAGATGTTGGGGGTAACATGCCAAGAAAGTCAATGTAGCCTCAGCAGTGGGGTTAGGGTGTTTTGGGCGGGGATCTAGCCTCTTCATGATTGCTCTTCAGCCGAGCAATGCACAGTCCCCTGCGGACAGACAAATGCACAATTGTAAAAGGGCTGGGATTTAATTTTTTCTCTGGGGTACTTGATGTTAGCCTTGCCCTATCCTGTACTGAGGACTGGCTACTTGTACGAGTAGGACATGTCTCATCGTTTTCCATGGTATGGCAGACATGATTTTATGTCTTTAGTAATTTTCATGAGCAGCTTGGTTAGGGCTGGTATCTCTGTTGTAACTTGTAAATTTGGGCCGAGCGAGGGACAGATGATGTCATCTGTCACTGCCTTCTGTCAGAATGGTATGCAATGGGAAACTAACAGGTTATTGTAGTAGCAAACATGAGTGGGTTGTGTACTGACCTAGGCATCCCCTCTGTACATATGTTGGGTGATCACATGGTGATATTGATGTGTTGCACAGTCAGTATTGGTGTATGTGTGTATCTTTTCCATCTTTTATCGCATTTCTTGTTAGGAATAGATTGTGTCCTGCATTGCCACCAATCTTTAGGATGCTTACACTTTGTACATATCTTCTACAGCAACACTGTCTGGTCATACATGGACAGGATACAACGTGTGACTTGTGTAAATTGAAGATGTACACATCTTCTACTACTAGCTACATGACAGTTACAATCCTATTGCCTGGCTTTGCGAGATTACATGACTTCCACACACACATGACATTACATCTACCACACCACTTGTGTTGTCTCCAAGTGACCTCTCCATGTTGTATCTCCAAGTATCTGTGGGTATCTCTCAGCTGTCCATCCACATCCTTTGTGTACATGGGTATGCACTAATTTTTGTCTTCCACAGCCTTTGTCACTTTTACCATGAGTGTATGATGTTAGTGTGTGAAATCATCTTTATTAGCCACATGCAACATATCTGTCTATTTCTTCTCCCATACATTTTTGGACGGGCCTGTGATATGTTTGGACATTGCTGGGCACCCCAGGTTCTCAGAGGAGGAGCTAAGGGTCATGGTGGAGGAAATCATCAGGGTAGAGCCACAGCTATTCGGATCACAGGTGCAGCAGACATCCAGTGCAAGGAAGATGGAGCTATGGTGGAGAATCGTGGACAGGGTCAACGCCGTGGGACAGCACCCCAGAACAAGGGATGACATCAGGAAAAGGTGGAACGGCCTACGGGGGAAGGTGTGTTCTGTGATTGCAAGACACCAGATAGCTGTACAGAGGACTGGCGGTGGACTCCCACCTCCTCCCCCACAACTAACAACATGGGAGGAGCAAGTCTTGGCAATACTGCATCCTGAGGGCCTGGCAGGAGTAGCAGGAGGACTGGACTCTGGTAAGTCAACTCTTTACTACTTTCACCCCCCTACCTGCATGCCATCACATACCCCCACCCATACCCTCACCCCCATCACCCCACTACCTCACATACACCCCACCATCACAACCCACCCATCCCAGTACCCAGCACTGCATGCACCACCAATGCATGGACATCACTCACAGCCCTGCATGGACACTCATCACCACAGCATGCACACTAGAGTGAGACACCTAGCCCACAAAATAACTACTCACACAAGGCAAAGCTGACAGGGCACTCACAACCATAGAGGGCAACACACCCATGCACAAGATGTCACAGGCAGAAACAATAACCCTGCATTTCCATCCCCACAGGTCCCACACCCAACGTCACTGGAGAGGAGGTGCCAGCAACAACCAGTTCCCCCCCACTGAATAGGTCCACAGTAATGACAGCAGCTCTGCATGCCTGGATCGGGATGACCAACCTGGCCCATCAGGGACCTCCGGACAGTCAGTTACCCAGCCACAGTCCCATACCACCACAGAGCCTCCACCTCAGGAAACACCAGCACAGCACACACCCAGCTGACCCATACCTCTGTCCCCAGAACATATCAATCAGCAGTGTGTCCACCACTACAGGGACCCCAGGCAACCCCACAAACACAGGACGATCAGGGACCTGGGGTCAGTGGCAGTGGTCACACGGTTCAGGGGACAGAGGCACAGGACAACAGGGAAGCTGGGAGGACTGCTGTGTGACAGGTGGAGGATAGGCCCAGGGAACCAACCGCCAGGGTGCTAACACCACTGACCACGGCTGTACCAACAACAGCCAGGCGGAAGACAAGGTTCTGCCCACCATATTATGACATAGCAAACCGCCAGGATTTCCAGGGCAGTAACAACGCCATCAAAATCCTGACGGAAACAGAACACAGAAGATGAAAGACTCACCATCAGAGAGAACAACACCGCCATGGAACCGGAACTTCAAGTCTTCCTGATGCTCATCTACGCCATGCTACACCTGGAACACCAACGCTGACAAAGACAACAACGGTGAGTACAGCCGCCTAACACACAAGGGAGGGAGGGAGGAAAAGGAGAGTGACAAACACACACAACACACACCATTCACACACACCAAACACACAACCTGCTGCAGTGGAAAACCTGTCTACCAGGACCCACGTCATAATAATGCAAGGACAACATTTAGCCAGAACTGAAAGTGTAATTTGATGCCAACAGCCACCATAATGTCCATGTGACAAGAGAAATATGAGTCACTGTTCAGAAAGGGCCAATGGCCAGTCCAAAGTACAAAAGGCCCACATGGCCACAGGACTCAGTCCAAGGCCCAACTTGTTCCCTGTGAAAATCTGCACTACACTGTGCAGGGGCATCATGTTGTGAAAGGCCTGGCATTTCAGGGGGAAGGGGGAGGGGGGCACCTCAGCTGAAGTGGGGAACTTGCCCACTGGTTCTGGAGGGGGCTCCATGCCCATTTCTTTTTGCTGGGGAGTGCAAGGTTACAGTCTCTGAGGTGGGGAACTTGCCCACTGGTTCTGGAGGGGCTCCATGCCCATGTCTCTTTGCTGGGGAGTGCAAGATCACAGTCTCTGAGGTGGGGAACTTGCACACTGGTTCTGGAGGGGGCTCCATGCCAATTTCACATTGCTTGGGAGTGCAAGGTAACAGTCTCTGAGGTGGGGAACTTTCACACTGGTTCTGGAGGGGGCTCCTTGTACAACAGTCCCTGTAGGGTGGGCTACATGCCCTGTGCTGGAGGTGAGGGCTGCTGCATCTTAGTGGAGGAGAGGGCTTCTGTGTCCCAGCTGGAGGTGAGGGCTGCTGTGTCCCAGCTGGAGGTGAGGGCAGCTGTGTCCCAGTGGGAGGTAAGGGCTGCTGTGTCCCAGTTGGAGGTGAGGGCTCCTTGCCCACTGCTATTGGAGGGGGCCTCTTGCCTCTCATAGTTGGTGGAGTAAGATCCTTCCCTCTCTTGGGTGGTGGAGTGGGATCCTTCCCTCTCTTGGGTGCCGGAGTGGGATCCTTTCCTTTCTTGCCTCCATGACTAGGAGGTGCCTCCACTGTCCCCGGAGACTGTTTGGCTGAGGTGCTGGGCTGGGTTGTTGTGACCTTGCTCTTAAGGGCAGGACGGGGGTGGAGGGGGAGGGAAGAGGTCAGGTTGGGCAAGGAAAAGCTTCTTAGGGACGGTGTGGTGGGATGAGGGAGGATGGAGGAGAGGGGAGGTTGAGGGAGTGGTTTATGGAGGTGTATGTCTGCTGGACTTAGGTGCAGGTGCATGGGCAGTGTGCTGATGTGAGGTGGATTGCTGTTGGGTGTGTGAGTGTGTGGATGGATGTTGTGGCGATGTCTGGAAGTGAGGTGTGTGTGCTACTTGGTGTGCTGATGGTGGTGGTGGCTGTAGATGCAGTGCATGCAGGTGTGAGTGCAGATGTGACAGTGAGGGAGGAGGAGGTGGGGGAGACAGTGGAGGGAGTGGATGTTGTTGTGTGTGTAACTGTCTGTTCTTTGTATGAGTGCTTGTGGCCTGACGTGTGCTGCCTGTGTTTGTCTGTGCCACTGTTGTGTGATGTTTTGTGTGTATGCTTGTCTGAATATGTGCATGGGATGGGTTGGCATTGAGAAGATTGGGACTGGAAAGTGGTAGTTGGAGGAGGAATGGTAGGAACAGAGACAATGGCTGCCATCAGAGAGGAAGCCAGAGCCTGGAACGATCTCTTTTGGGCCACCAATCCACCGTGAATGCCCTCCAGGAATGCATTGCATTGCTGCATTTGGGATGCCAGCCCCGGGAAGGCATTCACAATGGTTGACTGCCCTACAGAGATGGATCTCAGGAGGTCAATAGCCTCCTCACGGAGGGCAGCAGGCCTCACTGGCGCACGGCCTGAGGTGCCTGGGCGAAGGACATGCCCACCATCCTGGGTGACCGGGCACGGGCAACTCGGTGAGGGGCTACTGGGTGTGCAGTGCTGGTACGGGGGTGGTGTCTGTAGCTGGGGTGGTCCCAGAGGTGTCCGCTACCACCAGGGAGCTTCCATCAGAGGAGGAATCTGAGTCAGTGTTGTCACTTCCTGTCTCTGCCGTGGTGCTCCCCTCATTCTCCATCCCACTGGTCGCCTCGGCATCAGTGGACTCTGCCTCCTGGGTCCTGGGGGATGCAGCACCCTCTGTCGCTGGTGCCCCTGCTTCTCCACCAGATGATCCTATTGCACACATGGACAGGATGACAGAAGAAAAAAGGGGGGGACAGAGAAAGGGAGCACTGGGTCAATTGCAGAACCAACACCACAGATGGCATACACATTACAGTCACACACAGGGATCAGGATTGAGTACCATGCATCGCATTGGCATTTAATTGGCTAGGTACCACAGCAAAATGTAACCCAACCCCGCCAACTGCACCCCTCCTGGGAGTCACTAAGCCCTGTTGACATGGAATGCAACCTAGCTAGGTTACCAGATTTAGCAATACAACCATTACCCTTGAGCTAGATCACACTGCGATCTCTAACTGGGCACGTACTAACTGACACCCACCACCAGAATCCCATGCCACCTACCAATTATAGATGTAACACCCACTGTACTCACCCCCTTGTGGCTGCTGTGATGCCCTCAAGCACCCATCCTGGGTAGGCCACCGCCAGTATGCTGGCCATCGGGGGGTTCAGGTTCCGATGGGCACCCCACCTTCCTTGGGAGGCCATTCCCAGCTGGGCCTCTGCGGTCTTCTGGGCCCAGCGTTTCAGGTCCTCCCACCTTTTCCTATAGTGGGTGCTCAGCCTGCTGTAGACCCCCAGGGTACGCACGTCCTTGGCGATGGCACGCCACAATCCCTTCTTCTGATGGGTGCTGACCTGCAGAGGAAACACAGAGAGGAGGACACCATTACACATACAATCCAGCCTGTCACACATATGGCCCCTAAATCCAATTTCCATCTCCATTGGCACACATGTCACCCAGCCCCCACCACCAGCCATACCACCCCCCCCACAAATGACATGATGCTTACACACACACATCTCCATGCAACCTTGTCACATGCATAGAGCCCAAGGTGTCCTCACCTGTTGGTGTGGAGGCCCATACAGCTGTCCATACTGGAGTAGGACCCCATCCACAAAGTGCTCCAACTCCTCTGAAGTGAAGGCAGGGGCCTTTTCCCCGGTCACACGGACCACGGCAGGATCCAGACACAGGGCACAGAGCACACACAGTGTAGGTGTTGTCCTGTGAAAAGTCAGGAATAAAGTGAGGTTATAGACAGAAAATAGCAGTCACGTCCGTGGCGGTGTGTACCGTCACCGCCCTGGGGGATCCCCATTAGCCACTGTACTCCATAGAGCCCCATATTAGTCAATGAGGAATAGCACGGCAGTGCAAGACCGCCTTCCGCCTTGACGCCCAACGCCAGCAGAGTTCCTTCACTTTCACATGTCGCTACATACAGGACAGGCGGTCGCCATTTCATGGTGGTGGACAACATTCAGAAAATTGAGAACTGTGTCATTGCTGTGAATTGGACATACGTTGCCATTCCCATTGTCCCATCACATTACTGCTCTATATTCACTGAGGTGGTGGTTCCATTGTTCAAGGCCCGTTGTGCAGATCCCTTGTGGACTTGGCTAAACTGGAGGACAGGCACATAATACTGAACTATAGACTGGACAGGGCCACTATCACAGAGCTGTGTGCTCAATTGGAGCCTGATCTGTGCAGGTTTTATCAGTGCTCCATATCCTGGCAACTGGTTCTTTTCAAGTGACAGTGGGCTTGGCTTGGCAGCAGGAATGTCACAGCCAATGTTCTCAATCGTGCTGGCATGGGTTTTGTCTGCCCTGGTGAAACACATGTGCAGCTACATTGCTTTCCCCCAGGTGGAAGATTTGGCACGGTGAAGGCATGATTCTGTGCAATGGAACCTATACCCAATATTATTGGGGCGATTGACGATTGTTTGTCCCCCCGCCAGACTGAACAGGTGTTCAGGAATCAGAAGAGTTTCTACTCACTCAATGTGCAAATGGTGTGCCTGGCTGACCAGTACATCTCCCACATCACTGCCAAGTATCCTGGGTCAGTGCATGACGCCTTCGTCCTGAGGAATAGCAGGATCCCAAACGTGATAGCACAACAACAGAGGCACAGGTGTGGCTAATTGGTGAGTCTGACTCCCCACCCAGTGTATGTCAGTGTATGACTTCTGGTGTTAACCCCATACCATTGAGTAAGGCTAATGTTTGTCCCTCAATACTTGCAGGTGACTCTGGCTACCCAAACCTATTGTGGCTCCTGACCCCTGAGAGGAAAGCCTGGACAGAGGCTTACAATCATTATAATGATGCACATGGGCGAACCAGGAGAATTATTGAAAGGACCTTCGGCGTCCTGAAGGCCATGTTCAGATGCCTCCATCTAACAGGTGGATCAATGTGCTACTTGCCCAAGAAGATCTGCCAGATAGTAGTGGCATGCTGCATGTTGCACAACTTGGCCCTCAGACAACATGTGCCTTATCTGCAGGAGGAGGAGACTGGAAGTGCCCCTGTGGCAGCAGTGGACCCTGATGACAGTGAGGATGAGGAGGCAGAGGATGAGGATGTGGACAACAGAACGTCAGTTATACGTCAATACTTCCAATGACACACAGGTGAGACAGTGGAACTGACCATTCCTCTGATTATTGATGTTTTCTGTGTGGCTGTAGCAGGATGGCATTCACTTCCTTTGCATCTCTACTCACTGTCATCTATAGCTTCTCATTTTGCAGATGTTGGTGATGGAACAACTGTGTACTGATGAGTGGACTACAGCCAGATACAGGTCATTAAATGTATGCTATCACAGTACTCAGATCATTTGCACTAGATGTGACTGTTTCCATATATGCACATTTCCATCACATAAAACACTTTCACTCAGGTTGTGTTCAAGGGTGTTTATTGCAGTGCAAATAATTGACAGAAAAGTGCAATGGAAAGGGGTGATAGTTGAAGAAAGTCCAGGGTATTGTTCCAGTCTGTTTGTAGCACAGGTCCAATGTCCAAGGGGCCATTGGAAGGGGAGCAAAGGCAGTTCAAAGTAGACAAGGTGACAGGGTGGGATACAAGGGGGACAATCAGGAGGGTCTCATTTCCCGGCAGTGGTCTTGGTCTTGGCAAGTGTCTCTGGCTTCTGTCTGGGTCGCAGGGAACATTTACGGGGTGGTTCACCTTCTGCAGGGGGAGGGGTGTTGGTGGCCTGTGGGTCCGTGGCAGAGCCTCCTGCCCACTAGCTGCAGTGGAAGTGGTGGGCTGGCCAGTAGACTGTCTAGTGGTAGGGGCCCGCTTATGTGCTGTCCATTCCCTCATGATGTTGGCCTTATCTGCCAGCACCCTTGCTGTGGAGAACATAGTGCTGTTGAGGGCCTGCAAATCCTCCCTGATCTCCTGATGGTGTGCCTTCTGCAGCCGCTTGTTCTCCTGCAGGTTGGTGAGGATCTGGCCCATCTTGCCCTGGGATTGTTGGAAGGCACCCAGGACATTAGTGAGTGCCGCCTGGAGAGTCCGCTCCCTGGGCCTGTCCTCCACCTTGCGCACAGTGGTCCTCCCAGTGTCCCTGTTCCACTTTGCCTCTGTCCCCTGAATTGCCTATGACCCCAGGTCCCTGATTGTCTTGGGGTGAGGTGTGGACTGGGGTCCCTGCACAGGTGGGCACACTGCTGATTGACATGTCTTGGGGACAGAGGTGTGGGGACGTTGGGTGGATGCTGTGGTGTTGGATACTGATGGGGGAGGCTCTGTGGGCTGGGGTGTCTGACTAACCAGTGGTCCCTGATGGGCCAAGTAGTTCATCCAGATCCTGAAGTCCAGAGTTACTGTCATCACTGGGGGCATCTTCTGTTGGGGGACTTGTTAGTTGTGGCACCTCTTCGCCACTGAGATTGGCTAGGGCACCTGTGAGGATATAAGTGGTATATTATACTTCATGTCTGTGACATTTTGTACATCCCTAGCTTTCGCCCTATTGTTGCTGTTGCCCTGCCACCTTTGTGTATGGTGATGTATTGTGGGATTGTTAGTTCTCCATGCTGTGCATGCTTTGGTGATGGGTGTACATGCAGGGCTGGGAGGGCCGCCTATGCATTGGTGTAGCATGCAGGGCCTGGCATTGGAGCTAGTCAGATGTGCAGGTGCAGTGAGTGGGATGGAGTCCACCGCCAGTCCTATGGATGGCGAGCTGGTACCTTGCTGCCATGGAATGTACCTTTCCGCGTAGGTCGTTCCACCTCTTCCTGATGTCATCCCTTGTTCTTGGATGCTGTCCCACGATGTTCACCCTGTGCACAATTCTCCGCCATAGCTCCATCTTCCTGGCAATGGATATTTGATGTACCTGTGCTCCAAACAGCTGTGGCTCTCTCCTGACTATTTCCTCCACCATGACCCGCAACTCCTCATCAGTGAAACAGGTTGCCTTAGTGGGGATATGGGTGTTGTGTGGTGTGTGTTGTGCAGAGGGTGTTAAATGATGTGGTGGGGTGTGGGTTTTGGGGTGCATGACGGATGGATGGGTGTGTCTTGTGTGTGTGTGTAGTTGTCTCTGTGGTCTTCGTGTTAGTCTCAGGGCAATTATTGGTATTCATAAAGGGTTGTGGGTAATGTGGGTGTATGTTTTATAGTGCTATGGGTGGGTGGGTGTGGTGTGTGTATCAGTATCAGGTGTGTGTTTTTGGTAATGGCCAATGTAGTGTTGTTTTGTATTTGGGAGGCCATTCTGAGCGCGCCAGTGTGAACCGCCAATGGTTTACCGCCATTGAATGTCCACTGTGGTGATTCGTGGGTCATAATGTGGTGGGAGTTGTTTTTTTGGTGTAACGGTGTGGGTGTTCACACCGGCACTTTAACACTGACCTTTGGGCTGGTGGATTTGTGTATGTGGCAGTATTCTGTCGGTTTGGTGTGTGTTTCACAATATGGCGAACTGATATTCGTCACCACAGTGGTATGTTGGCGGCGGTCACCGCGGCGGTAAGCGGCATCTACCGCCAATGTCATAATGAGGACTTTAATCTTTAGTGCTTACTTTCTGTCAAAACTCACCTTGGAAATCGGAGAGAATGTTGTTTTTTCAACCCATTCAGTCAGTTTCCCCAGAAATTGGCAACCAAAAGGTTTTTGTAGCCCATCGATCAGACTGATGGGTCTGTAGTTCTGATGGTCTTCCTGGCTGCCTTTTTTATATACGGGCACTGTCTCAGTTGTTTGCCAGTACATGGGTATTGGGCAGTGTTTGATTTGTAAATAAAAAAACGCTGGTGACCAAAGCCCTCCTCTTAAACATGCGGCTGTTGCAATTAAATGTGCGAGCACTGAATACGGAGACAATGTAATCCTGAAGGCTTCTCGGGCCTCTTTAATCCATTTACATCCACTCACTGCCTCTTCAGCTCACTCTTGCAGCTTTCTGCTTTCTCCCTTTGTGACCCTGTTTCGTTTTTATCTTCCTCCATCTTATCCATTTCCCATATTTGTCTTTTGCTCTCAGTAAATGCTTGAGGCAGAAAAATACGTTCTGGCCCTCAAAAATAAATCCTGGTGCACAGCACCAGACCCACCAACACAAATTAAGCACTGGTATTGGGCCACCTCTCACAATGAAATAAGAAATGAAATAAGCACAGATCCACGGCTAAGGGCTCTGCAGTAAATAATGCGCCCATTTCACAGTAAGCTTGCATAAATAAAGGAGAGTGCGAACAGTGCTTTAAAAATTGCCCATGGGTACAGGACGTTATGTGTACTGACCAAAGAGCAACACAAGAGGAGTATCAATTGTGATTAGGAAGAACAGCAGGGTCTGAATGCTGAAATATAAAATGGATGAATCAGACAGGGAGATTAAGAGTGCCCTGGGTATATGAGAGTTTCAGTGTGTTTGTGCTGGATACTATGGGCCTAACTGGGACGATATCCAACATCTAAACATTACAACAGCAGTTTATGGAATTTTCTTCCCCCTGTATAATAAGGGGGATTTTAATGTGGTTGAGTAAAGAGTTAGGTGGATCCTCAAAGAGCGCTTATATAAGTATGAATAAAGTCAGGGTGAGGTTGAGGGACATAATGACATATTTAGGGCTAGTTGACATTTGAGGAGAGACGGCCAGGCAGCGGGGAGTACACTTTTTTGTAGCAAAAAGTATAGACATTATTCTCAAATCAACTGCTTCCTTTTAGACAGACATAACACTTAAATTTGGGAAAGCATTGGAGCATTAATCAGGTTCTATCTCAGATCATGTGCCATTTAGTTTGATGTTAGAGATGACAGTACCCCCCCCAAGAGGCGGACCTTGAATAGGTCTCTCCTGCTCAATAAATCTATAATTGATGATCAGCCCCAAATAACAAGGGATTGGTGTACCTGAGGGGGTGAATTACACAACTGTCACTTGTTGGAAGGCTAAAGTAGCAGAACAGAGAAAAATAGCTCATCTGTAGCATCACCCAGAAAGAAAGGGAAGTGCAGGAGGTGATGTCTGGCCACTATCAGATAGTTTAAAACTGATTGAAGAGCTTGAGATATTGCAAAATAATCCTAAAGTTATCTTTGAGAAGATAATCCAAACTAGGTGAGGTGCTAGCAGATTAAAGACATTTGAATATGGAGAAAATAGCGAAGCACTTTTAGCATAGAAGGCCAAGGTCAACCTCACTAAGAATAATATTGATAAACTGGTAAAAGTAGGTTCAGGGAAGGGGCTCAGTAGTAATGAGTTAATAAAACTTGAAATGTTAAACAGTATCAGAACAGTAAAGAAGGAGGTCATTGACCCTTCCCCTCAAAAATGCACGAGTGGCTGTCAGTGAACTACCTTCTCTCTCTGAGGAGAACAGAGCTTTTCTTCAAGAAAAAATCGTGGAGCAGTAAATTAGAAACCAGCTAAGGGGGCTTAAGAATGGGAATGTGTCAGGTCCTGAAGGGACCCCTGCAGAACCTTATAGGTACTTGATTTAGTTGTTGGCTCCACATTGGAAAGTTATATTTAAAGCCATCTATCTATTAAATAGGGAGGTTCCTCCCTCATGGTATGAGGCAACCCTGGCTATGACTCTAAAGCCTGGGAAAGATCTTTTGCTGGAAGACTCTTACAGACCAATCTTGATTTTGAGATACCAGTATAAGATCTTCACAAGAATCATAGCCAAGAGATTATCCTAGGTCATTAGCACAGTGATCCACCCTAATAAAAAAGGTTTTATAGCAGGCAAACATCTGCACGAGTTAACCCACCTTCTTATTAACACTATTGACCTGGTGGTGTGGCATAATTCCTGTTTTACAATTCTAACCATAGATGCTGCTAAAGCTTTCGACCGGGTTAACTCGGTGTACCTTTGGGAGGTGTTCAGGGATTTTGGAGTCAGAAATAACTTGATCAGCACAGTGCAGATGCTTTATAGGTCCCCTTTAGGCCAGATTCTGATGTATGGTGAGCTCACTCACCCCTTTGTGATACAGCGGGGTATGAGGCAGGGGTGCCTGCTCTCCCCATTAATATTTGATTTTTATATAGGGCTGCTAGCTCAGTTAATCCGTTTTGGTCACTCCATACTCCCTTCTGAGTAAGCAGATTTTTCAGTCAAACTTTCTCTTTATGCAGAAATTTTTATTTTAATACACCATTAATCCAGAACACTCCATACCCAGGTTTGAGCAGCATGTGCAGCCTTTGAGGAAATCTCAGGAAACACCATAAATAAAGGAGAAACAGAGGTGAGGAGATGAAAAGATCACACAGGGTATGGGAAAACCTCCCCCTAACTATCTATGGAAGAGTAAATATGATCGAGATGAAAATCCTCCCAAAAATCACTTTTGTTTATTATACATTCTTGTCGATTTAAACAGTAGCAAGGGAGGGTTTCTAGTTTTATCTGGGCTCGCAAAAGCATCAGGATCGTCTGAAAAAAACTTAGGAGGAAATTGAGGTGGGGAGGTCTTTCTTTCTCAGACTTTTGCAGACATATTGTTACGTGTTTTAATTTAAGAACTTCGGGGTTCTCACCAGAAAGTCAGAACAAGTGCAATTAGACCAGCTGTTTACCGCTATGCTCACTCCCTGGATTCCCAATGAGTTTCTTTATGAGTTTGGGGCCCCTAAATCATTTAAACATTGAGGGCTAAAAGTTCCCTTGGCAGCACATAAGGTCTGACTCTGTGTAAAAAAAGGTCCTTAGGATCAACTACTACACGGACTTGCCCCAATTTGTGGGTACCTGGGAATCCCTGAGTGGTTTTTGGATAAACGTAGGTACCTGCTTAAAAAAGGCAATTACAACACTTGGGGGGATCCTAAGGAGTGTGGACACCACTATCGCCTGGCATGCACTGTGCTCTTTAACAGAAGCGGATCTTGATAGGATGAAGTCAGCAAGACGGGTGAGTCAGCTAGAATTAGCACACAAAAATAAGTGAGCTGAAAAATGTTAGCCACACTTTGTGGTCTGGTATGGTAATCTTGCAAGTCCAATGATTATACTGCCTTATTGCTGAATCATGACTGGTTCGTATTGTGTATTTTCATTATTCCGCACGATTTGACTCTCTACTCCCGGGGAAGAGTGTCTTGCCCTTTGACTGGGTACCCAGGGTCGCTCATTGATTGAGTGTGGAATGATGTCTTTAAAAAACAAGCAAAAAGAAGGCTACCCTTCTGCACTATACTTTTTACAGTAGTTAACACAACATCCTTCTCAATGTACTGCATCCACACCATTTCAGATAACTCCTGCCCACATTCCGATTCCACGCCTTTCCCCAAAACAACATTGTCATATGTGAAGGCCACATCACATTCACCCTCATCAATTTAGGGGTCATTACACATTTTCCACGCAACAGCAGATGTGATAAACCATCCACAACACAGTTATCCTTCCCTAGGAGGTATACAATGTCATAATGGTACATTTGCAGTTTAGAAGCTAAACGTGCCAATCACAGAGTAAGATTTTTCCACCACCCAGTTTCAAAATATTTATTAATGGTTTATGGTCAGTACAGATTTTGAACATTCTCCCAATACATACAATCTGAACCATTTCACAACCCACGTGACTGCCAGTAAATCCTTTTCAATCTCCTTTCAGCCTGTGTCAAAGTACAAGATGCATACGCACAATCCATTTGAACACATTCTTCCTTCGAGATAAGACTGTTCCAACACCATATCCACTGGTATCCACAGATGTTATGCAAGCCACCCCAATCACTAACGATTTCAAACATGGGACATGCAATATTTCGTTCTTGATTGTGCTAAAACGTTCTGGTTGTTGCTGCCCCCAACAAAATGTAACATTATTATTCAATAATGATCATAAATGCTCCACCTTGGTACCGTAATTCTCCACAAAACGTGAATAAAACTCACTTAGACCTAATAAAGGCCTCCATTGTTCCTTACATGTTGGTTCGGGGGCATAGATAATTGCTTCAACAAGACTACATTTAGACTTATACCTTTATTCGATATCACATGACCCATGGATTCTACTTGCTGCTTCTCAAAAGTACATTTCTCCTCCTTAACCGTTAACCCATTCTGCATAGGAGTTGTTAGCACTTGTTTTAGATTTTCATCATGCTCACTTTTGTCCTTCCCACATATTAAAATATAATTCTGAAATACTATCGCTCCCTTTATGTTCTGTAAAATCTTAGACATTTCTCTTTGGAAAACAGCCTGGCAAGACCAAAAGGCATCCTTTTATGCTGAAACATTCCTTCTGGTGTTGTGAATGCTGTGCAATGCCTTGAAACCTCATCCAATTCAAATTGGTGGTAGGCAGTAGCGAGTTCAATCAGCGAGAAAACAGGAGCATCACCAATCGATTACATCAGTTCCTGTAAATTAGGTAATGGAAGTGCACCCACTCAGATGGCTTCATTCAGACATTTCAAGTTTACACACAGTCTTAAATCCCGATTAGATGTGAGTGAAATCACAACTAGAGATAATCAGTTTAAACTCTCAATGGGTTCAGTTATGTCTTTTTCAAACAGCATGCAGAATTTCTTTTAATTTCATCCTGCAATTCAAAGGCACATTTCTCAGGTTTTCCCTCACAGACAACACATGATTTTATGCTTGAAACCCTCTAATTTACTCAGATTCCCAAACACACTTGGAAATTATTCTTTCAACATCACATACTCCATGCCCGTTACAGTTGACAGATGTTTCTCATCATGCACAAAATACGCGGATGAATTAGCACTGGGGTCCAATTTAATATTAAGATCAGTAATTTGGAGCAAGGCCAAAATCAAGATGCCTTTGTCCAACACACGAACTTGCAATAGCACTTCCTCCCTCCATATTCCAATTCTTCCCATATAAACCCTACCATATAATTCCGGGTTAACATCAGTTGCAGCCAACTCTCTTCCAGGCACACCTTATCAAACATGTCTTTACTCATAATGGTATACCAACACAAATCAACCATAACTTCCACCTGCACCCCATCAATACTAAACAAACAACTGGGTGATTTTGCTGCCACCTTCTCACCACTCACAAAATCATTCATTATACTCAAGACCACGTCTTGCATAGTTAAGTCAAGTCAACTTTATTCGGAACCAAATAGCAACCATAAAAGTAATAAGACAATATACATACATAAATAGCAACACTGTTAAAAGTTCAGCAAGTTAAAAATACATAAAAAGATACATAAAAGTACAGAACAATCAAAATGAATAAACCATTTTCCTACTCGCTTTTACTGCTGATTTTAAAAACATGCCCACATGTAAGACGTATCACGATCAGAAAGCTACAAAAAAACTGACAGGCAACTTTCACCTGTCTGACATCACCGCATATTTTCCTTAAGAGTAGGATTAAAAGCATTTTAGTAAATCTATCATAACATTTGCAGATAAAAAGCAAAGTGCATGATTGTTTGACCTGAAGTGCCATCACACGGGCAGGGCGCCTCATCTAGATGACGCGAAAACCCTAAAGGGGAACACAACAAAAACTTCCTTGTGTCTGCCCTAAAATGTAACAGCAATGGATGCTTCCAATGCCCTTGTGCATGCAGGAAATAGTTAAAAGTGCTGTACGAAAAATATAACTCAGGTACCTGGTCACACTAACCTTCCGAGCAGTTCATTTATGGCAGGCATAAAAGTGAAAGGCACAACAGAAATAGCCAATAAAATGTATTCACTTTTTCAACTTGCATTAGGGTCAACATAACTGCAGTTCACACCACTGGTGATATTAAGACTTTGTGGGAGAAGGTAGTAGGGCTAATGGAACAACAATCCATAAAAAGGTCAGAGGGCACAGCCTGATGCATCATTTCCTGAAGGCAAGGGGTTTCACAAATCCACTCCATGTTCCCCAGTAAAAGCAATACTCATGCTGTTGGGCTAAATACATTTCCGTTGGATCTGATACACACTACTATAGTTGGGCTGACCATAGTTGTCAATGTGACATTTGGCAACATTTTCAGACCACTGACCCATGAACACATTTTAAAATAACTTTTCATTAATAATTGGTCTCAACACTTGATCATATATTTACCTCAGAGTGAGTATCATTTCCCTTTGGCAGAGTGAGGCTTTGGGTTATTTCACTAGAATCACCAGTTAAGGATATGGAAATAAGAATGCGATTTCATCTTTTTGTAGTGGAAGGCCATTTATTGTGCCTTCCACTACAAGTACTTCATATTCCCCAGGGTAAACATACTGGTGATGAGGTGGATACTGTTTCTGAATCTGTGGTAACTGAGGTCATTCTGTGTGAAACTAATGTGTCCGTGTAGCCTTTCATTCCTTTTGCAGTGAGCAAAATACTTTGGTATCCAATTGGATGTGGGAATGTGAACAGCATGTACCAACACAACTGCTAGACGGTTGAGAAAGTGTCAGAGAACTTGTTATGTACTGCAGGAGAACCACAAATACAAAAGCTACACTACATCTCTACACATGAACCGTGAATTGGACCACTGTTGAACAGGATTGGGAATCCAAGTGCAAGGAGGAATGAGAAAAGAAAAACTGCAGACTCGCCAAAGGAAGGTTGTATTTTGTCATCTGACACTTTGTGGGAGGTAATTACCATTTACATCTGTTCACCTATGAAATAGAGGACAAGAGGCCAGAGATAACGTGAGCCACATCACTAATGTTAATCGCTCCTCCAATGTCCTCCTCGACTCCTCTCTCAAATACAGCACTTGCAAGTGGCCATCTTCTTTTCTACACTTAATAGATTAAACTGAGGCCACAGATATTATGGAAGGATTTACTCATTATCTAGACTGGTAGTACCACCCATAGTCTTTGCCCACCTACAGTGGTTTCTGTGTGATTAGCCAGTAACGGAACATGTCCATCAAGGTGCTGTGTCTGAGTAGTGCAATTGTTACAACACACATTGTCGAGCAACAAAGGCAGTGCTTAATTTGAGCCGGTGGTTGCTGGTGAGGCCCACCGCCATTCATTTTTGTAAACAGGCACTTATTTTTCCTCATTAGAAGCTGACTGTGAGTAAAGGAGGGAGAATTGAAAGACAGAAAAACCGGCACAAAGGTAGAAAATAGGAGCCAGCAAAAGTGAGATAAAGGGGCAGCTGTGTCTGGTAGTGAAGTAAAGAGGCCTGAGATGCTCAATGCTGTGCAGTCTTGGTATTCTGTGCACCGATTTGTAATAGCACCACCGAAGCAGAGCGTTGGGTACTGCCACTCATTCTGTTACAAGTTAGGCATTGAACAAAGGGTGTGTTACCATCACTCAACAGTGGTTAACAGGTTACGGAATAGGCGGGGACATGCAGTCAGGGGCAGCTCCTCTCTGAGGGCGGAGGAGCGTTGCCCCCCCCCCCCGGCAGCTGCAGCAGCTGCAAAACTTTTCCCCAAAAATGATAATAAACTATGTTTATTATAGTTTTGGGTGAAAAGGGGCGTGACCACGGTGGTGTCGAGAAATGAGGGGGAGAGCTCAGCACTCCCCCTCACATCGCATGTAAGTTTGGCCGGCCGTCTCGGGCCAGACAAACACACATGCGCAGAAGGGACTCTCCAGCCCAGCAACACGGTTGCTGGGCTAGAGAGAGCCTGCACAGGCTCCCAGTCTGCTTGGGAGTGCACTGGCTGGGCGCTCCCAGCCAAGCCCGACGCTGCTCTGAGCAGCATCAGGATTGGCCGCAGGGCAGGCTGGGAGCCTGTGCAGGAGCGAGACAGAAGAGGAGAGGAACGGTGAGTCGTGTCGCGGGAGCAGAGGTACTTTTTAAAATATTTTTGTTTCTTATGTTGTGTTGAATCCCTCCTCCCCCGCGCACCGCCCCCTTGGAGACCTGTGAGCCACAACTGCATGCAGTCCTGACCCAGGAAGGTCTACATACCCTTCTTTTTCAATACACGTATATGTTGAATTAACTGAATTAATGAATTATATAGCCAAGATCAAATGCCCGATCAACATCAGATTAGAGCCTACCTAGCATTCCTCAACCTCAAAAGTGTCATCCTGTAACATTGAGAGATGTTTATTGCACCACTCAGTATAGAAGAAATGGCGGTGGCAATCAAGGAAATGCAGAATGCCAAGCCCCAGGAGGTGACGGCTTGTTGATAGAATTCTATCAAAACTATACTGGGAAACTAACAGAGACATTGCTTGAGGTTTAGAATGAAGCATAAGACACAGTGTGCTATCTGAGTCTATGTGGGAGGCCCATACAGTCCTTATTCCTAAACATGATAGGGATCCAGAAGAATTGTTTGTGTATCAATTGGATGGCTTGGTAAAGGCCAGTGAGGCAACAGATTACCAGGGGCTGTACAATTTGTTTGAATAGGAGAACTTGTCTAATCTGTGTTTTCCAGACCTGCACCAGCACTTGATTGACAGCAATCTTACTGAACCCCAGGAGTGTGCTCAGGAGGCAGACAATTGGGTGAGTACAAGGGTCCACAAAAAGTTGTATGGGGAGACTCTGCAAAGGGTAGGCAGGGTCCCCAACAAAAGAAGGAGAGGGGCGTACAATGATAAAAGTAAGGAGTTCTCTAAAGGGCCCCAAACTAGTTGTCAGGGTAAAAATTCCAAGCCCCCTTTTAAGAAGAAGAGTTGATTTACTTTGGGTAAGCCTGCAGGGAAGGGACCCATCAAGTGATTTTCCTGTGTTCAGGAAGGACACATCAGAGGGATACCCACGTGTCCTACGCGGAAACAGCCCCCCACCCGTGGGCAGTCACTTGGGGTGGCCAATGTAGCACTTGGGGAGGAGTTGTGCCCAGTTAGGGATGGGGAGCCAGCTGAGTTAACCCTAGCTTCTCCCTGGGTGAGGGTAAGGTGGTTCAGAGAACCTTCATGCTTGATAATACATAGAAGTACAGGCAGTGGGTGACCATCAATGGAATGCGGGTGGAGGCTCTTAGAGACACGAGACAGGATGACAACAGTCTGCTGTCATCTGGTGCCTCAAGAGCAGGTAGTCCCTAATGTGGTCCACCAAGTTGTAGCAGTGGACAACAGTGAGCGCCAATGCTTGGTAGTTCAGGATTCCTTTGAATGGCAGGGTGTCTCAGGTTCCTTGAGGGTAGCTGTGAGTCCATCCATGCTTGTTGACTGTTTGCTAGGGAATGACCTAGTGCATACTACCTGGAAGGACGTAGAGCTCAGGTCCCACTTAGAAATGATGGGATTGCCAGAGTGGGCATGCATGACCACACGGTCCATGGCCACCAGAGACATTGATCAAGAGGACCTGAAACAGTGCCTGAAGCAGTGGCCCAGGTGCCTGCCGGGAAAGGAAGGGGCAAGGGGTGTGGGAGAGCCACTCCTAAAATTCCGACGGCCCCGGAGGAGGCTTAACCTGAGGGGAACTCTCCAGAACCTACAGGGGAAGAAGTGGCTAAACTGGGGGACCTGCCTGAGCTGACCCATTGGCATCAGGAAGAGGCCCCACCAGGGAAGAGTTCTGTGCAGCACAGAATGCATGTCCCACCCTCGAGAGTCTTCAGAAACAGGCCCAGGCCCAGGCAGCTGGTGACAACTCTGGAACTCACCTGGTTTACTGGGAGAATGATCTCCTGTTAAGTGAGCCTAAGGTTGCTGAGCCTGGGGTAGCCTGTATAGTGGTGGTACCCCAATGTTTCTGAGCCTTCCTACTGGGTCTGGCTCATGATGTGGCACTGGCAAGTCATTAGGGGCAGACCAAGACCTTTGACAGGCTTGTCACCCACTTCTATTGACCTCAAATGAGGAAGAGCTCAGATGCATTCTGTAGAACTTGTCAGACCTGCCAGGCGAATGGCAAATGTGGGAAGAGGTGCAAGGCTCCTCTTCAACCCTTTCCTGTCATGAGCATCCCTTTTGAGCGTGTGGGCATTGCCATTGTGGGGCCTCTGGATCCCAAGACAGCCATGGGCAACAGGTTTATCCTGGTCTTGGTGGACCATGCCACATGTACCCGGAAACTATCCCCCTGAGGACAGTGATTGCTCCCACTGTTGCCAGGGCACTGATGGGGATCTTTACCCAATAGGTTTCTCCAAGGAGGTGGTATCTCACCGGGGTACCTATTTCATGTTGTTGTGCATGAAGGCCATGTGGAAGGTGTGTGGGTTGGTGGAGAGGTTCAACGTACCCTGAAGGGCATGAAAATGGGCCTCTTTGAACCCATGAAGCGTAAGCAGTACGTCTTGTTACATGCTGAAGAAGGGGGCTGGCTTTAGCTCTTTTGAACTTCTATATGGTCACCGTGTGAGAGCGCCTCTCAGTTTGGTGAAATTGGGCTGAGAGCAATCTCCCCAAAATACCCCCCAGGATGTATTAAGTTACATGCTGGCCTTCAGGAACCAGACAGCCTGCTTCCGGAAACTTGCCCAAGAGAATCTGGAGGTTAGCCAGGAAGATATGAAACGCTGGTATGACCAGAATAGCACTCTGGTTGAGCTTCAGCCTGGCCAGATGTTTTGGGTGATGGTGCCAGTAGAGCCCCATGGTCTCCAAGACTGTTGGCCTGTGCCATTTGAGGTGAAGGAGTGCAAAAGTGATGTCACCTACTTGGTGGACGTGCAGACTCCTAGAAACTCTTTAAGGGTGTTACAAGTGAACTGCCTCAAACCACACTTTGAGATGTCTGAGTTGACCATGCTCTTGGTCACAGATGATGGGGTGGAAGAGGAGAGTAAACCTCTCCCTGACCCCCTGTCTGCCAAAGAGCAGGATGGGTCAGTGAAGGGTGTAAACCATTCCCCTACTCTGATCCTAGATCAGCAGAGGGACTGTCTATAGTTGCTGAGACAGTTTGTCTCCCTTTTCTCACTTACCCCTGGGGTCACCCACTGGTGCACCCATGACATTGATACTGGGGACAGACTGCCTGTTAAGCACAAGACATACAGGTTAACTTCAAAGGGAGAAACAGCATCAAGGAGGAAGTCTCTAAGATGCTGGAGTTAGGGGTGATTGAGCACTTCAACAGCCCTGTGGTTCTGGCCCCCAAGGCTGCTCCACCATGACTGACATCCACCCCATCCCCAAGCTGATGAGCTCATTGATCTGTTGGGAGCAGCCAAGATCCTCAGCACGTTTGATCTGACAACCGGGAACTGGCAGATTGCCTTCACCGAGGGGCAGAAGAGAGGTCTGCGTTCTAAACCCCACAGGGGCACTACGAGTTTTGTGTCATGCCTTTTGTGTTGAAGAATGCCCTTGTCGCATTCCAGAGACTAGTCAATCAGGTCCTGACTGGATTGGAAAATGTCAGTGCGACCTATCTGGACGACATGTCAGTCATCGGCTCCAAATGAGAGGACCACTTGTATCACTTCACTATTAAGGCCAGTAAGTGCCAAGTAGGGCAGGGATCTGTGGTGTACTTAGGACACCAGGTAGGCAGCATCCAGGAGGCACCCCTACAGGCAAAGATTGGCACCATTCCGGCTTGGGCACCCCCCTCCCAAGACCCAGACTGAGGTGAGGGCCTTCTCAGGACTCAGTGGATGTTACAGGAGATATGTCAACAGGTATGGCACCACTGTTGCTCTCTTGACAGAGCTGACTTCTAAGACACAGCCATGTCAAGTGATCTGGACAGAGGTGTGCCAGACTGTGTTTGACAACCTGAAGAGGGCCATGTGCACAGCACCGGTGCTCAAGGCTCCTTACTTTTCCAAAGAGTTTGTGGTGCAGACCAATGCTTCAGAGCTTGGTGTGGTAGGTGTGCTCTCACAGCTGAATAAAGAGGGCCTAGATCAGCCGGTAGCCTTCATCAGTAGGAATTTACTTCCCAGGGAACAGAAGTGGAGCAAAATAGAAAGGGAAACTTTTGGTGTGGTCTGGGCACTGAAGAAGCTAAGACCCTACTTGTTTGGGTCTCACTTTGACCACAGGCCCCTCAGATGGCTAATGAGATGAGGGGGGAGAATCCTAAACTGTTGAGGTGATCTATCTCCCTACAGGGAATGGACTTTACGGTGAAGCACCACCCTGGATCAGAGCACGCCAATACTGAGGGTCTTTCCAGGTTTTTCCACCTTATTGATGAGAACTCCCAAGGGGTTCGGCAGTTCTCCACACTTTCAGCTGGAGGGGACATATGTTAGACTTGGCAACTGTTGGTGGTTTCCCTTTATTTTTTTCTTCTGACCCCTGTTTTTGGACCCTGTGCTGTAATTCATTTTTGCTGGTTTTGATACCCTGGGCACTTTACCGCTGCTAACCAGTGCTAAAGTGCAAGTGCTCTCTGTCTAAAGGATATTGGTAATTTTTTTCTTCATGATTGGCACATTTGATTTACTGGTAAGTCTCTAGTAAAGTGCACTATGGGTGCCCAGGTACTGGAAATCAAATGCTACTATTGGGCCCGCAGCACTGATTGTGCCACCCACCTGAATAGCCCTGTAAACATGCCTCACACCTGCCACTGCAGTGGCAGTGTGTGCCTTTTTGTGCTGGCAATTCAACCTGGAAAGTGCACCCACTTACCAAGTCCAAACCTTCCCTTTTACTACATGTAAGTCACTCCTAAGGTAGACCCTAGCTATCCCAATGGGCAAGGTGCAATGTATTTAAAAGGTAGGACATGTATTGGTGTGTTTTACATGTCCTGATTGTGAAATACTGCCAAATTCGTTTTTCACTATTGCAAGGCCTAACTCTCTCATAGGTTAACATGGGTACTGCCTTTAAATATCTTTTAAGTGCAGTTTCCTGTTGAGAGAAGATAGAGAGCTCGAGTTTGGGGGTTTCTGAACTCACAATTTAAAAATACATCTTTTGATAGAGTTGGTTTTTAGACTGTCTGTTTGAAAATGCCACTTTTAGCAAGTGGGCATTTCCTTGCCTCACTATTCTGTGTCTCGGCCTACCTGTGGAATCCACAGACTGACAGTTGGGCTATTTTTGAATTCCCTTGAGACAGTGACACAAAGGGAACTAAGGAGCATCCTGCATATATTGATGAGTCTCCTGGGCTAAAGTAGGGAGGGAGGAGCTGACACTTACACCTGAAAGGACTGTGCCTGTCCTCACACAATTCAGACTCCAACCCCCAGGAGCATATCTGGGGCCAGGCCTGGGCAAGGCAGGATCTTGAGAACAACAGAGACTTTCCTTTGAAGTTTGCCTACTTCAACGGCAGAAAGGAGTATAAGTAGTGGACCCAAAACCCCAGATTTTCAGATTACTTCTGGATCAAGAAGAACCTCTGCCAAGGAGAAGAGCTTGATGCTTGAGGAGGACCTGCCACTCTGCCTGTTGCATTTCTGTGCTGGCCTGCTGCTTCTCCCTTAAGAAGGAAAGGACTGAACTTTGCTGTCTGAAAACCTGCTTGTGAAGTTTCTCCAAGGGCTTGAAATGAGCTTGCCCCCTGTTTTGAAGTCTCAGAGACATTCAATCCTTTATCTGCCAGTGCCTGGGCTCGTCTGCTGGGAGTCCTGATTTGCTAAGTGGTGCCACATCCAGTACATGGGCCCTTAGAAGTGGAAGCTGGTAACCTGCAGGGGAAAATCCATGCACCGCTGTGTGAGAAAAACCAATGCATGGCCCATCCCGCAGCTGAATATTCGGCACAGTGCCTGCCTCTCACCACGGACTCTTCACACAGCGTGTTGGAAATTTCCACACACATATCCTGGCAGTCAAAATCTTCAACATCACAGCACTGACCTGAGGTAGCACACTCGGAATCGATGCATGGCCTCTTCCTTGCGAGGAAAAAATTGACGTACTGCCTCCTTTGTGAGGAAAGAATCGACACACAACCTCCCTTGTGAGTAAGGAATCAACACATCGCTTGCTTTACTGACACACCATCACCCTTGCAGCTTTATTTTTGACACATACCAGGTACTTTGTGCCAGAACAACACATCTATTGATTTCTATGGATTAAGACTCTTTGTATTTTAAAAATGTATATCTTTGCTTGTGTAGGTTGGATTTTTGTTGTTTTGGTCTTGGTTGATGTATGTAAATATTGGGTATTTTTCTAAACTAGTATGGAGTCATTTTGTGGTGTTTTCACTGTGTTCCTGTGTGTGTTTTGTACAAATATTTCACACATTGCCTCTGAGATAAGGCTGACTGTTGTGGCAAGCTACCAAGAGGGGGAGCAGGGGTTGTCTGAGCTGTATATCTCCCTTACCCAGACTAGATTGAGGGTCCCAACCTGGACAGGGTGTAAACTGACTGCCAACTAGAGACCCCATTTCTAACTGGAGTGTTCATCCTTTTAGATAAATTACCATTTTATGTTAGTGGAGAATTGGAATTGGGGAGGTGGTTTGATACTGGCTGATCTATACCCCGAGAACATATCTGTGATGTGACATTCAAGGGGGTGCAAGTGAGTTTCTGTGTTGGTAGGGAGTCAGTATGCTTGCATAGCTCGCACTGTGAGGGCTGTATGTACCACATTCCTGGATGCACCTGAGGCTGTGCAAACAATGCTAATACTACTAGCCTGCTAGCCTGCCATGTTATAGGAAATTGTTCTTTAATTTTATAAGACATTAAGAAAGTATAGACCGTCTAAAACTCTGTGGGTGAGGGAGAAACCACAGATGCAACTAGATGAGGAACATACTGACAAGGAAGTGGTGGCAGCATGTCAGGGTGTGAAACTGCATCAAGTCACACTAGCTTCAAATTAATTCAGTATAACTATGTCCATTCGACGTCTACGACCCAAGCAAAACTGAGTGCCATTTATTCTGGCAGGTTCTCTAGAATTCTCAGATGTAATGCTGCGGGATCCCAATGATACAGGGAATCTGGGCAGAGGTCACCCGCAGACTTCGAGAAGTGTGGAAGGCTTGCAACTGCTCACAATGAAACTGTACTTGCTGGAAATGCTGCCACAAAAGAAATAGAAAAGAGGGCGAATGGGCACAATCTTTTATATACATGGAGTAATACTTGCCAAGAGACAAATTGTTTAACATTGGTTGATCCCTAGGTCCTGACTGTTGATAGTTGGATTCAGGTTATGATGGAATGGACGGCTGCAAAGGAAACCCTCAGAAAGAAAGTGAGGAGATATGATAAACCTCTGGTAGACCTGATGGAATGGACTTAGTTGATCCGCTATTTATCTGACCCATCGGAAACCAGACCTCCTTGACTAAAGTTGAGGAAAACATTCAAACCAGTCGATGGTTAAAGAGAATGTTAGGAGAATATGACTCAGTTCAAATAAAAGGTACTGGAATGGGGAAGAACTCTGGATGAGAGAGGCTGCATTATTAGGCAGGAAACTGGGTCGATGTATATTACGACATACTGTCAGTTTGATTGGTTGTGCCTTGCGTAATCTAGGATCTTCCATTACACTTGCCATGAAAATAAGCTGGTTGCATACTACACTGTGGATATTATATAAATAGATATGAACAATATAATGAAGGGAGTGGATGGAGAGAACAATGGGAAAGATGAAATACAAACTGTGTAGTTGGTGATGTGGGACTGAGGGATTTATTGTTATTGCTTTGTTTGAGATGGTGTCTTACATAGCCTTGTGAATTAACTACAACTGTGCTGGATGGACATATTAATGGTAAAAAAATCTAATAAAAACATGTTAAAACCCTACAGTGGTTATCTGGTGTCTTCCGCAATAGCGTAATGTCCTGTGCTTATGCTATGCATTGTCTTAAGCCCTGGAAAGGAATGATTGGGCAAGCTTGTAAGCATGCTAAGGCAGCCCAGTATATTAGCACTCTTAGCCAACTTTAAGCACAATTCGACCACCCAGGCCTGTGATAACTGCAGCACGATGCAACGGTTGCATACTGATGGTTCTGCTACCATCTACTGAACATCGTATTTGGTAAAAGCAGAGGAAATTACAGAAGCATGGGAACCACCCAACTTGTTGCTCCACAGTCCAACTAGATCTAATATCCCTGGTCCTAAAATAAGGTGACTGACGGGCATAAGAGAGAGAGAGAGAGAGAGAGAGAGAAAGACAGAGGGGGATGGAGAATCTCATTTCTCTGGTGTCTTTCTCTTGATGAGTCATTTTTTCACAGCCCACCTCCTTTTAATCTTCAATTGTTTCTAGGCCCTTTGATAAAATCTGCCATAGGGTAAGACAATGCAAAACATCTAGTTTGGGTATACCCTTTCGAGAAGGTGTGGTAAATGTTCCTGATGGTATTTTTGCCTCAATGACAAAGCCTTTAATAACTTCATAGATATTGTCAGGGAATGCACTCCTCTGGTTCCTGCACTGGCTAGCACCAATCCAAAATTGTCTTTTCTTTTATAGGTTCTTGTGTACAGCACAGGTTTCCCTGTAGATCTAAGGAGTTTACCAACAGCAAGAATTGACAAAATGGTTAGTGAAATATTTTTGAAAACGATCTCATGGATATTAATCACAGTGTACCCTAGAATGCACACTGGCAGCCAAGTGGGACGTTCCACTGCACTAACACTGCTACAAATGGAATTTGGAGCTAAAGGACTTAGGCCCTCATTAGGACCCTGACGGTGTGTGATAAAGTGGTGGTAATACCACTAACAGGTTGGCGGTAATTACTGTCAAATTATGACCATGGCAGAGAAAACTGCCGTAGACAGCCAATGTACCACACCAACCATCAGGGCGTTAACAACACTCAACACGGCCGTAGCCAACAACAGCCAGGAGGAAGACAAACTACCACCCACCATAATTTAATCCTTCAATCCGCCACAATTTCCCGGGCGGTACCAACACCATCAAAAGCCTGGCGGAAACACTGCACAGAAGAGCAAAGAGTCGTCATTGGAGACACAGGGAAGAACAACGCCATCATGGAACCGGAACTGCAAGTCTTCCCGATGCTCATCTATGTCATGCTCCACCTGGAACACCAACGCCGACAAAGACGACGATGGTGAGTACAGCCGCCTAGAACAAGGGTGGGAGGGAGGAAAACGAGAGTGACACGCACACATGAACGACACACACCGGACACACACACCAGACACACAACCAGCTGCAGACGAAAAACAATGGCACACAATACACAGCAGAATAAGGGAAGGACAACAAGAATGCAGTAATGAGAATGTATTGATAGAACCAGCTACCAAATAAACCAACTGTACGAGAAACATATGTGTACAAATGTACAGAAAGGGCCAATGCCTAGTCCAATGTACTAAAGGCCCACATGGCTACAGGTCACAGTTCAAAGCCCAAATCGAATCCTGACTTTATATGGATAGAACTCTGCAAGGGCATCAGTTTGAAAGAGGGCAGGCACCTCAGAGGGATGGGGAATGGGGGGGCACCTCAGCTGAATACAGGAACAAGCCCACTGGTTCTGGATGGGGCTCCATGCCCACATCTCTGTGCTGTGGGGTGCAAGGCCACAGTCTCTGAAGTGGGTGACTTTCTCACTGGTTCTTCTTGAGGGAGCTCAATGCCCATTACTCTGTGCTGGGGAGGGCAAGGCCACAGTCTCTCAGGTGGGTGAATTCCCCACTGGTTCTGGAAGGGGCTCCATGCCCATTACTCTGTGCTGGGGAGTGCAAGACCACAGTCTCTGGAGTGGGTGACTTTCCCACTGGTTCTGGAGGGGGCTCCATGCCCATTAGTCTGTGCTGGGGGTGCAAGGCCACAGTCTCTCAGGTGGGTGACTTTCCCACTGGTTCTAGAGGGGGCCCTATGCCCATTACTCTGTGCTGGGGAGTGCAAGGCCACAGTCTCTCAGGTGGGTGACTTTCCCACTGGTTCTAGAGGGGGCTCCATGCCCAATACTCTGTGCTTGGGAGTGCAAGGCCACAGTCTCTGGAGTGGGTGACTTTCCCACTGGTTCTAGAGGAGGCTTCATGCCCATTTCTCTGTCCAGGGGAATGCAAGTTCACGATCTCTCAGGTGGGGAACATGTCCACAGCTCCTGGAGGGTGGCCTACATGCCTTCAGCTGGTGGTGATGGCTGCACTGTGTCATCTGGAGGTGAGGGTTGCACAGTGTCAGCAGTTGAATGTGCCTCCTGGGGAGCATCTGCTGGAGGTGAGGGCTGAACTGTGGTGGCAGGTGGAGCTGCCTCCTGGGCAGCCTCTGCTGCCTCTGCTGGAGGTGAGGGCTGAACTGTGGTGGCAGGTGGAGGTGCCTCCTGGGCAGCCTCTGCTGGAGGTGAGGGATGCACTTCTTCAGCTGGCGGTGGGGACCCTTGACCACTGGTGGTGGTGTCACCCTGACAGCCTCAGCTGGAGTTGAGGGCTTCTTCCCCTTCATGGAAGGAGGCGTTGAATCCTTACCCTTCCTGGCAGGGGTTGAGGGCTTCTTACCCTTCATGGCAAGTTGTGTGTGTTCCTTAGCCTTCCGGGCAGGAGTCGAGGGCTTCTTCCCCTTCATGGCAGAAGGTGCAGGCTCATTCCCCTTCATGGCAGGAGGTGTGGGATCCTTAACCTTCCTGGCTGGTGGAGTGGGATCCTTCACTGGCTTGCCACCACGACTAGGTGGTGCCACCACTGCCTGCGTCGACTGTTTGACTGAGGTGCTGGGCTGGGTCATTGGGACCCTGCGAGGGGAAGGGAAGAGGTCAAGTTGGGCAAGGAAAAGCTTTTTAGGGATGGTGGGGCAGGATGAGGGAGGAGGAATGGGAGTGGAGGTTGAGGGAGTGGTTGCAGGAGGTGTATGTCTGCTGGATTTGGGTGCAGGTGCATGGGCAGTGTGCTGACGTGAGGTGGGTGACTGTTGGGTGTGTGAGTGCTTGCGTTTGTGTCATTTAGGGGGGAAGACAGGGTGGGGGAGGTCACAGGGGACGCGTGATTGGATGTTGTGGAGGTGTCTGCTAGTGAGGTGTCTGCTGCTTGGTGTGGTGATGCTGGTAGTGGATGTTGATGCAGTGCATGCAGGTGTGCGTGTGGACAAGATTGTGAGGGAGGTAGAGGAGGAGAGGAGACAGTGGAGGCAGTGGATGTGGTTATGCCTACAATTGTCTGGTGTTTGCGTGAGTGCTTGTGAGATGAAGTGTGGTGCCTGTGTTTGACGGTGCCACTCTTGGGTGTTGTCTTGTGTGCATGCTCATCTGTATGTGTACATGGGATGGGATGGGGTTGAGGAGAATGGGACTGGGAAGTGGTAGTTGGAGGGGGGACAGTAGGAACAAGGGCATTGGCTTCCATCAGAGAGGAGGCAAGAGCCTGAATCGATCTCTGTTGGGCCGCCAATCCACTGTGAATGCCCTCCATGAATGCATTGCATTGCTGCATCTGGGAAGCCAGCCCTTGGATGGCATTCACAATGGTTGACCGCCCTACAGAGATGGATCTCAGGAGGGCAATAGCCTCCTCACTCAGGGCACAAGGGCTCACTGGAGCAGGGCCTGAGGTGCCTGGGGTGAAGGAGATGCCCACCCTCTTGGGTGAGCAGGCACAGGCAACTCGCTGATGGGCTACTGGGAGGGCGGTGCTTGTACGGGGTGGTGGCTGTACCTGCAGCTGTGGTGGTCACAGAGGTGCCCGCCACCACCAGGGAGCTTCCATCGGAGGAGGTATCTGAGTCTGTGTTGTCTCCTCCTGTCTCCGCCGTGGTGCTCCCCTCGCCCTCCATCCCACTGGTTCCCTTGGCGTCGGTGGACTCTGCCTCCTGAGTCCTGTGGGATGCAGCTTCCCCTGTCGCCAGTGCCCCCGCTCCTCCACCAGATGATGCTAATGCACACATGGACAGGAAGACAGTAGGAAATAGTGGGAGAGAGAGAAAAAGGAAACACTGGGTCAATTACTGCACCAACACCACAGTTGGCATACACAGCACTGTCACACACAGGGATCAGGCTTGAGCACTATGCATTTCACAGCCATTGATTTGGCTAGATGCCATGGCACGATGAGGGCCACACACCGCCAACTGCAACCCTCCTGGTACCCACAAAACCCTGACTGACATGGAATGCTAACAAGCTAGGTTACCTGCATTTGCCATACACCCATTACCCTTGAGCTGGATCACACTGCAATGTCTGGCCTTGCCTTAGTTGCACCCACTAACTCACTTCCACCACCCAGATCCCATGGTACCTGCCAATTATTGTAATAATGTGCACTGTACTCACCCTCTTGTGGCTGCTGTGATTCCCTCAAGTGCCCATCCAGCTCTGGGTAGGCCACCGCCAGTGTGCCGGCCATCTTGGGGGTCAGGTTCTAACGGGCACCGCTTCCTCATTGGGAGGTCATCCCCAGCTGGGTCTCCGCAGTTTTCCGTGCCCAGCTTCCCAGGTCCTCCCACCGTTTCCGACAGTGGGTGCTCTGCCTGCCATAGACCCCCAGGGTCTGCACTTCCTTGGCAATGGCACGTCATAATCCCTTCTTTTGATGGCACTGACCTGCTGAGGTAATACAGACAGGAGGACACCATTGCACATATAATCCAGCCTGTCACACATATGGCCCACCAATCCTGTTTCCGTCATCATTGGCACACACAGCGACCGGCACACACCATGTACACCACCACAAGACCTTCCCCCCAATGACACAATGCTTGCACACACATCTCCATGCATCCTTCACACATACATCATGCCCAAGGTGTACTCACCTGTTGGTCTGGAGGCCAATAAAGCAGTCCGTACTGGGGTAGGACCCCATCCACCAATCGCTCCAACTCCTCCAAAGTGAAGGCAGGGGCTCTTTTCCTGGTCACACGGGCCATGGTAGGTTCCAGACACAGGTCACAGCAGCACACGCAGTGAAGGTGTTCTCCTGTCGAAGGTCAGGAAACCATTGAGGAATCAGATAGAAAATGGCGGTCACATCCGTGGCGGTGTACACTGTCACCGCCGGCGCAGATCCCCATTGGCCACTGTACTCCATAGAGCCCCATATTATCCAATGAGGAATTGCACGGCGGTGCAAGACCGCCTTCCAGCCTGTCACACATATGGTCCACCAATCCTGTTTCCGTCATCATTGGCACACACAGCGACCGGCACACACCATGTACACCACCACAAGACCTTCCCCCCGATGACACAATGCTTGCACACACATCTCCATGCATCCTTCACACATACATCATGCCCAAGGTGTACTCACCTGTTGGTCTTGAGGCCAATAAAGCAGTCCGTACTGGGGTAGGACCCCATCCACCAATCGCTCCAACTCCTCCAAAGTGAAGGCAGGGGCTCTTTTCCTGGTCACACGGGCCATGGTAGGTTCCAGACACAGGTCACAGCAGCACACGCAGTGAAGGTGTTCTCCTGTCGAAGGTCAGGAAACCATTGAGGAATCAGATAGAAAATGGCGGTCACATCCGCGGCGGTGTACACTGTCACCGCCGGCGCAGATCGCCATTGGCCACTGTACCCCATAGAGCCCCATATTATCCAATGAGGAATTGCACGGCGGTGCAAGACCGCCTTCCGCCGCGATGCCCAACGTCGGCGGAGTTACCTCACTTCCACCAGTCCCTACATACAGGACTGGCAGTCGCCATTTCATGGTGGCAGACAATGGTCATATCAACCTTAACTGCGTCACAGCCTAGATTAGCACATACGTCGCCATTCCCACTGTCCCATCACATAAATGCACTATGTACTCTGAGGTTGGGGTTCCATTGTTAAAATTGTGACAGCCTACTCACTCTTGTGTCCCTTAGATACCTCTGGCTGAGGATAAATAGGAGGAGGAGACATGACCCCATGTACAGATCCCTTGTGGTCTGGGCTATACTGGAGGACAGGCACATTATACTCAGCTATAGACTGGACAGAACCACAATCACAGAGCTGTGTGCACAATTGGAGCCTGACCTGATATCTGCTATCCGTTATCCGACTGGAATCCCTCCTCTTCTGCAAGTGCTATCAGTGCTCCTTTTCCTGGCAACTGGTTCTTTCCAAGTGACAGTGGGCTTAGCAGCAGGAATGTGACAGCCAATGTTCTCAATCGTGCTGGCAAGAGTTCTGTCTACCCTGGTGAAACACATGTGTAGCTACGTAGTTTTCCCCCAGGTGGAAGATCTGGCCACTGTAAAGGCCGGATTCTATGCAATGGGACATATACCCAATATTGTTGGGGCCATTGACGGTACACATATTGCATTAGTCCCTCCCCCGCCAGAATGAACAGGTGTTCAGGAATAAGAGTTTCCACTCACTGAATTTGCAAATGGTGTGCCTGAGGACCAGTACATCTCCCACAGCAATGCTAAGTATCCTGGGTTGGTGCATTATTCCTTTGTTCTGAGGAATAGCAGCATCCCAAATTTGACGGCCCAACTACAGAGGCACAGGGTGTTGCTAATAGGTGAGCCATGGTCCCCACCCACTGTATGTTAGTGTAGGCCTTCGGGTGTCATTCCCAAATCATTGTGTGGGGCTAAATGTTGTCACTCATTACTTGCAGGTGACTCTGGCTACCCAAACCTATCGTGGCTACTGACCCCTGTGAGGAATGCCACGACAAGGCCTGAGGAACTTTATAATGAGGCACATGGGCGAACCAGAAGGATCATTGAGTGGACCTTGGTGCTCCTGAAGGCCAGGTTGAGGTACCCTCATCTGACAGGTGGATCCCATTGCTACTCACCGGGAAGGTCTGCCAGATAGTAGTGGCATGCTGCATGTTGCACAACCTGGCCCTCGGACGACAGGTACCCCTTCTGCAGTAGGAGGAGACTGGAGATGCCCCTGTGGCAGCAGTGGACCCTGAGGACAGTGAGGATGAGGAGGCTGAGGATGAGGACAACAGAAAATCAGTTATCTGTCAGTACTTCCTATGACACACAGGTGAGACAGTGCAGCTGACCATTCCTCTGACTATTCATGTATTCTGTAGCATGATGGCATTAACTTCCATTGCATCAGAACTTACTGTCACCTATGGCTTGTCATTTTGCAGATGTTGGTGAGATAAGAACTGTGTACTGATGTGATGACTACAGACAGCTAAAGGTCCTTATTTCTATGCTCTCACAGTGTTCAGATCATCTGCACTAGATGTGACTGTTTCCATAAATGCACTTTTTCAAAACATAAAATACTAGTAGTCAAGTTGTGTTCAAGGGTGTTTATTGTAGTGCTATGAAATTGAGGGAAATGTGCAATAGTATGGGGTGATGATGGAGGAAAGTCCAGGGTATTGTTCCAGTCTGTTTGTAGCACAGGTCCATTGTCTAAGGGGCCCTAGGAAGGGGAGCAAAGGCAGTTTAAAGTGGACCAGATGACTGTGTGGGACACAAGGGAGACAATCAGGAGAGTCTCATTTCCTGGTGGTGGTCCCGGCAAGTGTCTCTGGCTTCTGTCTGGCTCGCAGGGAACGTTTGCGGGGTGGTCCACCTTCTGCAGGGGAAGGGGTGCTGGTGGCCTGTGGGTCCTGTGGTGGGGCCCCTGCCCGCTAGCTGCAGTGGAAGTGGAGGGCTGGTCAATGGACTGGCTAGTGGTAGGGGCCCGCTGCTGTGCTGTTGCCTCCCTCATGAAGTTGGCCATGTCTGCCAGCAACCCTGCTATCCCTGATCCCCGATACTGTTCCTCCTGCAGCTGCCTGTTCTCCTGCACGTTCTCAAGGATCTGGCCCATCGTGTCCTGGGAATGTTGGAGGGCTCCCAGAATCTCGGTGAGTGCCTCCTGGAGAGTCGGTTCCCTGGACCTGTCCTCCCCCTGGCGCACAGTGGGCCTCCCTGTGTCCTTGCTGGCCTGTGCCTCTGTCCCCTGAATGGCGTGCCCACTGCCACTGACCCTAGGTCCCTGATTGTCTTGAGTATGAGATGTGGACTGGGGTCCCTGTACAGGTGGTCACACTGCTGATTGACGTGTCCTGGAGACAGAGGTGTGGTTACGCTGAGTGGGTACTGTGGTGTTGGATACTGATGAGGGAGGCTCTGCGGTGGACTGTGAGTGGGCTTGGGTGACCGACTGTCCAGTGGTACCTGATGGGCCATGTTATTGGTCCAGATCCTGAAGTCCAGAGTTACTGTCATCACTGGGGTATCTTCAATTGGAGGACTGGATAGTCATGGCACCTCCTCTCCGCTGATATTGGCTGGGGCACCTGTGGGGATGTAAGTGATGTATTATGCTTCATGCCTGTAACATATTGTGCATCCCTGGCTTCCCCTCTATTGTTGCTGTTGCCCTGCCACCTTTGTTTATGCATGGTGATGTATTGTGTGATTGCTAGTACTCCATGCTGTGCATGCTTTGGTGATGGGTGTACATGCAGGGCTGGGCTGCCCATGCATTGGTATGGCATGCAGGGCTTGGCATTGGGGTTAGTTATCTGGGTTGGTGCAGTGTGTGGGGGTGAAGTGGAGTGATGGGAGTGAGGGTTAGGCGGTGTGATGGCATGCAGGTATGGGGGATGATAAGTGGTAAATGGTGACTTACCAGTGTCCAGTCCACCGGCTACTCCAGCGAGTCCCTCGGGATGCAGTAATGCCAAGACTTGCTCCTCCCATGCTGTGAGCCATGGGGGGGGCGTGGGGGTCCACTGCCAGTCCTCTGTATGTCAAGCTGGTGCCTTGCTGCTGCCACGGAACGTACCTTCCCCGGTAGTTCATTCCACCTCTTCCTGATGTCGTCCCTTGTTCTTGGATGCTGTCCCACTGCGTTCACCCTGGCCACGATTCTCCGCCATAGCTCCATCTTCCTGGCAATGGATATCTGCTGTACCTGTGCTCCAAACAGCTGTGGCTCTACCCTTACTATTTCCTCCACCATGACCCTTAACTCCTCATCAGTGAAATGGGGGTGCCTTTGTGGGGACATGGGTGTTGTGTGGTGTGTGTTGGTGAGAGTGTGTTGAGTAATATGGTGGGGTGTGTGATGCGGTGTTCGTGAGGGATGTATGGGTGTATGTGGTGTGTGTATCTAGTTGTCTCTGTGCTGTTCGTGTCAATCTCCTGGCAGTAATTGTTGTTTGTAAAGGGTTGTATGTAATGTGGGTGTGTGTTTTATAGTGCTGTGGGTGGGTGGGTGTGGTGTATGTATGAGTGTCAGGTGTGTGTTTTTAGTATTGGCCAATGTGGTGTTGTTTTGTATGTGGGTGTCCATTCTGAGCGCAGCGGTATGTACCACCAATGGTTTACCGCCATTGAATGTCTGCTGTGGTGATTCATGGGTCATAATGTGGTAGGCGTTGTTCTGTTGGCGTAACGGTATGGGTGTTGGTACCGCCTCTTTAACACTGACCTTTGGGCTGGTGGATTTGTTTATCTGGCAGTATTCTGTCAGATTGGTGTGTGTGTGTGTGTCATAATATGGCGAACAGAAATATAACCTAAGAGGGCACCCCACCCATGCACAAAAAGTCACACACAGAAACAATAACACTGCATTTACATCCCCACCGGTATCCCAGCCAATGTCACCGGAGAAGAGGTGCCAGCATTAGCCAGTCCCCCCACAGAAGAGGCCCAAAGTGATGACAGCGACTTGGCTCGCCTGGATCTGGATGACCAACGTGGCCCATCAGGGACCTCCAGACAGTCGGTTACTCAGGCACAGTCATACACCACCACTGAGCCTCCCCCATCTGGAAACACCACCAAAGCACCCACCCAGCGTACCTACACCTCTGTCCCCAAAACACGTCAATCAGCAATGTGTCCACCACTACAGGGACCCCAGGGCACACCCCATACCCAAGACAATCAGGGACCTGGGGTCAGTGGCAGTGGGCACAAGGTTCAGGGGACACTAGGGAAGCTGGGAGGAGTTCTGTGCGCCAGGGGGAGGACAGGCCCAGGGAACCGACTCTCAAGGAGGCACTCACTGAGATCCTGGGAGCATACCAACATTTCCAGAATACGCTGGGCCAGATCCTGGCCAACGTGCAGGAGAACAGGCGGCTGCAGGAGGGACAGTACCAGGGGATCAGGGAGGACTTGCAGACCATTAACACTACCCTGGTCTCCATTGAAGGGGTGCTGGCAGACATGGTCAACATTATGAGGGAGGCAGTCTCACAACAGCGGGCCCCTGCCACTAGCCAGACAATTGAACAACCTTCTGCTTCCGCTGCCACTAGTGGACAGGAGGCCCCGCCACAGGACCAACAGGCCACCAGCCCTCCTCCCTCTGCAGAAGGAGAACCACCCCGCAAACATTCCCCACGATCGAGGCAAAAGCCAGACACTATTGCCAAGACCCCGCCAGCAAATGAGACTCTCCTGATTGTCACTCTTGTGTCCCAGTCTGTCACCCTGTGCACCTTGAACTGCCATTGCTCCCCTTCCTATGCCCCCTTGAACAATGCACCTGTGCTATAAATAGACTGGAACTATACCCTGGACTTTCCTCCATCATCAACCCAGCCCATTGCACTTCCCCCTTCTTAGCACTGCAATAAACACACTTTGATGAAATACAAGTATGGGGTATGTCAAATGATTTAAGTATGTATTTGTTTAATAAGGTTCAAACATTGCAATTCAACTATACAGTAATGTGCACATAGGATAGCCCTGTAGTTGGCTGCAGTGAACACACCAGGAGCGATAGTGGGGCACCAACATCTGCAAAAAGAGGTATCAAATGGTACAGTGAGTGGGCATAGAAGTGGGAAATCACAGCCTGGCAGTGACAATCACAAACAATAAAATGACAATGAAATGTGAAGTACCACTGTCTTACCTGTGTGTCATTGGAAATATTGGTGAATCACTGCAGTTCTGTTGTCCTCATCCTCATCCTCTGCTTCCTCATCTTCACTGTCCACAGGGTCCACTGCTGCCACATGGCTATCTCCAGCCTCCTCCTCCTGCAGAAAAGGCACACAGCTTCTCAAGGCAAGGTTATGCAACATGCAGCATACGCCAATTATCTGGCAGACCTTCTTGGGTGAGTAGCACAGGGATCCACCTATTAGATGGAGGCACCGAAACCTGGCCTTCGGGAGGCCAAAGGTCCTTTCATTGATTCTTCTGGTTCGCCCATGTGCCTCATTGTAACGTTCCTTTGCCCTTGTCCTGGGATTCCTCACAGGGTTCAGGAGCCATGATAGGTTGGGGTAACCAGAGTCACCTGCAAATATCGAGGGACTACATTTAGCCACACACTATCCCTTATGGCCCACGTCTTACCCATACACCAACATCCACTGGGTGGGAATCAGGGCTCATCTATTAGCCACACACGGTGCATCTGTAGTTGGGCCATCACATTTGGGAGGCTGCTATTCCTCGGGATAAAGGCATTATGCACAGAACCAGGATATTTTGCATTGATGTGGGAGATGTACAGGTCCCCCAGGCACACCATCTGCACATTCATTGAATGAAAACTTTTTCGATTTCTGTAGACCTGTTCATTTTGCAGGGGGAGGACAAATGCAATATGTGTTCCATCAATAGCCCCAATTGTTTGGGATATGTCCCATTGCATAGAAGTCAGCCTTCACTGTGGCCAAATCATCCACTTGGGGGAAAACAATGTAGCTGCACATGTGTTTAATCAGGGCAGACAGCACTCTGGTCAGCACTATCGAGAACATTGGCTGTGACATTCCTGCTTCCAAGCCCACTGTCACTTGGAAAAAACAAGTTGACAGAAAATGGAGCACTGATAGGATTTGCACAAGAGGGGGGAATCCCAGTGGGGTGACGGATAGCACAAATCAGGTCAGGCCCCAGTTGGGCACACAGCTCCGTGATTGTGGCCCTGTCAAGTCTGTAGGTGAGGATAATGTGCCTGTCCTCCATTGTTGCCAAGTCCAGCAGGGGTCTGTACACGGGAGTATGTCTCCATCTCACATTCATCAGCAGCAGTTGCAATCTAGGGGGGAAAAGAGTGAGGAGGCGGTCATAAATTGTACGTTGGAGCCACAACAGTGCAATGCATGGTGCAATAGTGAAAAGTATTTGTTGCATTTGTCCAGATTGTACAATTGTGAACTGTGTTGGAGCAGATATGTTAATTAAGACATTTCTAATGAGTTATGCGTGTGTTTACTAATGAGAAAAATGCATAGAGAAATTAATTGTAGAAAAATTATGTGCAGGTTTGAAAATGTGCCCTTGGGGAGTGATCACCATGTGTACTAAAAGAACTTAAATATGCAAAATAATGAAAACATATGAGAAAAATGTACTAATATTTCATAACGAAATGTATAACCTATGTTTTATATAAATTCATATTCTTAAATTAGCCGGACTAAGGGACTGGTTTCATTGGGCCTCGCTTGCTCTGAACATGGAGAATTAGAATGCCTCGCAAAGGACTGGTAACTGGAGACGGAGACCTTGACCCACTCAGAGTTCAGGCCCCTTAGCTAAACCATTTTGCAAATGTACCAACAGACAAGAGATGAGGAAGACAATTTGATACAATTATGTGTAGTGTAGGCTAAATGTACTTTCCCAGGACATGAACAATAAAGGCACTGACCGGAGAATCGCATGCAACACTTTCGTTACCTGAAGAGCCGGATGATGCTCTCATCTCAAGAAGAACCAGTCAGTTTTATGGGAGACAAGTAGTTTAGAGTCATAGCTTCCGATAGACTGACCAATTAGCGATTAGTGGGATGGACTGGGAGACCCTAATAAAAAGTCATGACAAGGAGTGAGGATTAAGAACTCGGGGAGAAAATTGACGACGTCAGGAGACGCTGTCCGAGGTGCTGATATTGGGCTCATACTCTGTGAGCCTGATCTGTAGCTGACTATTGATGACCTAAAGACGAAGACTGACTTGTTGCTGATCCATCCTGGATAGGTAGTTATGAAAATGTGACTGATGATTTTGTGCCTTTTCTTCTAGGTATCAACTGCGCTGTTTTATGCAGATTCATACTTAGGTAGATTTTTTCCAAATTAATGTTTTCTCTAAATTGTTTTCGCATGAAGAACCCCATGCTAATGCTAATTTTGGTTAGGTAGGCTATTAGGGGTGACTTTGACAGTGACAAATGACTGACAAACTTAATTGCTGAAATACATTATCAATGCTGAATATTCATAGCTTATGGTGTTGCTTAGCTGCATATGTTTTCTTCAAGAAATAATGTCCTGTAACTGATGAATTAATAAAGAATTGAATTAATAAAGATTGAATTAACAGATGATTAGAATTATAAGCAATAGGGAATAAAACTTGTCAACCCCTTTCATGAGTAGTGGTTATTTCTTATTAGTATGATTTCTATTGTGGTTTCATAAAGTATTTATCTTGTTTATTGATGTTGATTTCTGGTTCAATGGTCATAGCATAACTAGGATACTCCATGCTATTCAAAAGTTTCATCGACCTATACGCGTCCCCGTGTAAGTTTACTTACTAAGGACCTGGCGTGCTATCAACTGTGACGCAGTTGTATTCGGGGGCCTGCCCCCCCCCCCCGAAATGGCGTCCACCTGTCCTGTGTGGATGGACAGGTGAAAGTTAGGTAATTTCGCTGACGTTGTGCGCCATTGCAGGAGGCGGTCGGGAACCCCTGTGCAACGCCTCATTGGATAATATTGGTCCCTATGGGGTACAGTGGGCAATGGTGATGTTCGCCAGCGGTGACAGTATGCACCGCTATAGGCATCACCGCCATTTTCTATCTGTTCACTCACTTGCTACCTGACCTTCAACAGGAGAGGACCTACACTGTGTGTGCTGCTGTGATCTGTGTCTGGAACTTACCATGGCTCATGTGACTGGGGAAAGGGCCCCTGCGTTCACCTAGGCAGAGTTGGAGCGACCGGTGGATGGGGTCCTACCCCAGTACCGACTGCTGTATCGGCCTCCAGACCAACAGGTGAGTACACTGTGAGCACGATGCATCGGGCATGAATGCATGGAGTGGTGTGTGTGAAGGCCTCATGTGGGGGGTTAAGTGTATGTCCCCTCGGCAACGTGCAGCTTGTGTGCTAGGCCATGTCTGTGCAAATGGGGATGGGAAGGGGTATGGTGGGCCATGAGTGTAACATGCAGGACGGTCTGAGTAATACCTTTCCCTGTCTGTATTTTCTCTGCAGGTCAGCGTCCATCAAAACAAGGGAATTTGGCGTGCCATTGCCAAGGACGTGTGGACCCTGGGGGTCTATGGCAGGAGGAGCACCCACTGTCGCAAACGGTGGGAGGACCTGAGACGCTGGGCACGGAAGACGGCGGAGGCCCAGCTGGGGATGACCTCCCAATGAGGAAGGGGTGCCCATCGAACCCTGACCCCCTGATGACCCGCATACTGGCGGTGGCCTATCCGGAGCTGGATGGGCGCTTGAGGGCAGCCACAAGGGGGTGAGTACAGTGACCATCATTGTAACTTATGCATGGTTGGGATGATAACCGGGTGGGGGATGTGTGTCTCTGGGTACCCCTAGGCCAGGCTTGACATTGCAGAGTGGGTTTCATGTTGGGCAGGGTTCTGATGTGATATTCCTCCTATGTAGCTCATAGGCATCCACTACTGGGCATTGCTGTGTGGGTCCCAGGCATGCTGCAGTTGGCAGTATGTGTCCCTCCCCATGCCCTGATGACTGGCATTGTTACTGGTAGTGCACTGCATAGTGCGTAGGGCTGTTCCCTGTGTGTGTGATGTTGCTGTGTGGCCAACGGTGGTGTTGGTGCTGACATTGACCAAGTGTTTCCTTTGTCTCTTCTCCCTCATTTTTGTTTTGTCATCTTGTCCTTATGTGCATTAGCATCATCTGGTGGAAGAGCAGAGGCACCAGTGACGGAGGGAGCTGCATCCCACAGGACCCAGGAGGCTGAGTCCACCGGCGCTGAGGGCACCAGTGGGACGGAGGGCAAGGGGAGCACCATGGCAGAGACTGGAGGGGACAGTTTGGAGACAGACACCTCCTCCGATGGAAGCTCCCTGGTGGTGGCGGACACCTCTGTGACCACCCCAGCTGCAGGTACAGCCGCCACCCCTGTAACAGCACCGCCCTCCCAGCAGCCCCTCAGCGAGTTGCCCGTGCCCACTCAGCCAGGAGGGTGGGCATCTCCTTCGCCCCAGGCACCTCAGACATTGCCCCAGTTAGCCCTGCTGCCCTGAGTGAGGAGTCTATTGACCTCCTGAGATCCATCTCTGTTGGGAAGTCAACCATTGTGAATGTCATCCAGGGGCTGGCAGCCCAAATGCAACAAACCAATGCATTTCTGGAGGTCATTCACACTGGCTTGGCGGCCCACCAGAGATCAATCCATGCTCTGGCCTCCTCTCTGATGGCAGCCATTGTCCCTGTTTCCACCCTCCAACTTCCTCTACCCAAACCCATTCCCCTCAACCCCACCCTATCCCAAGAACACAGGCAGACCAGCATGCACACAAGACAACACACAAGAGTGGTTCAGGCAAACACAAACATTATACTTCATCCCACAGGCACTCACACAAATGCCATCTAGATGCAGACATACCAACATCCACTGCCTCCACTGTGTCCCCCTCCTCTCCCTCCACCGCCCTCCCAGTTGCGTCTCCACTTACACCTGCTTGCACTACATCCTCAGCCATTACTGCCATCACCAGCACACCTATCAGAACACACACCTCACTGGCAGACACCACCCAACATCCATGCACACGTCCCATGTGTCCTCTCCCACTGTGTCTGTGCCCCCCTCTCCCAAGGTACACAAACGCAAGCACTCAGACACCCAACAGCCATCCACCTCACAACAGCATCCAGCTCAGGCACCTGCACCCAAACACAGCAGACAGACACCTCCCACAACCACTCCCTCTTCCTCCACTCCCAAACCTTCTCCCTCTTCCTGCCCCAATGTCCCTAAGAAGTTTTTCCTCTCCACAATTGACCTCTTCCCTACTCCTCCCACCCCGTCCTTCTCGTCTGGCCAGGGTGTGTTAAACCCAGGCAAGCACCTCAGCCACCCAGTCCACAGGCCCAGTAGTGTCCAAAGCAGCTCGTGGTGGTAAACTATCCAGGCCACCAGCCAGCCTCACGGAAAGGGTGCCTGCCCCAAGTGCTGCCAGGAAGGGCAAGGAGCCATCCCCAGCTGCTGCCAGGAAGGGCAAGGAGTCATCCACAGCTGCTGCCAGGAAGGGCAAGGGTCCTGCACCAGCAGACAGGAAGAAGAAGGGGCCTGGTGCAGGGCCTCAGTCTGAGCCCCCAACACCAACCATGGTTGAGCAGCCACCCGAGGCTGCAGGGGATGTGCTGGAGCTTCCCCCCACAACCACCACCAGCATCATCAGCAGGACCACCACCAGCAGTGAGCAGTCATCCGAGGCTGCAGGGGATGTGCTGGAGATTCCCCCCACAACCACCAGCAGCATCACCAGCATCACCGCCACCAGATGTGGGCAGCCGTCCGAGGCTGCAGGGGAAGTACTGGAGCTTCCCCCCACAACCACCACCAGCATCACCAGCAGCACTGCCACCAGCAGTGGACAGCCATCTGAGGTTGCAGGGGATGGGCTGGAGCTTCCCCCTACAACCACCAACAGCAGCAACACCACTACCACCAGCAGTGGGTAGCCGTCCGAGGCTGCAGGGGATGGGCAGGAGCTTCCCCCCACAGCAATCACCAGCAGCAGCAGCACCACTACCACCAGCAGTGGGCAGCCTTCCGAGGCTGCAATGGATGGGCTGGAGCTTCGCCCCACAACCACCACCAGCATCACCAGCAGAACCGCCACCAGCAGTGGGCAGCCATCCGAGGCTGCAGGGGATGGGCTGGAGCTTTCCCCCACTACCGCCACCACCAGCACCAGCAGCAGCACCACTAGCACCATTGAGCTGCCGTCTTCGCCTGCGGACATTCATTAGACCTGCATCCATGGGCTGTTGTTCGGCCTGCCCCTTGCAAATCCTGTGGGTATGACACCCAGCTGAGAGACTGTGACCTTGCACTCCCCAGGGTCAGAAGCACAGGGCATGATGCCCCCTCCAGAAACGATGGGTATGTCACCCACTCACCCTATCCTCCCCAGGATCTACAGCACAGGGCATGATGTCCCCTTCAGAACCAGTGGGTATGGCATCCACTGCCCCCAATGAGCCAGTGGGCAAGTCACCCACTTGAGAGACTGTGGCCTTGCACTCCCCAGAACAAAGAGCAATGAGCATGTTGCCCTCTCCAGAGCCAGTGGGCAAGTCACCCACTTGAGAGACTGTGGCATTGCATTCCCCAAGACTAAGCACATGGCATATTGTCCCCTCCAGAGCCAGTGGGCAAGCCACCCACTTGAGAGACTGTGGCCTTGCACTCCCCAGGACAAAGAGCATTGGGCATGTTGCCGCCTCCAGGACCAGTGGTGTTGCTCCATCTGCCGGCTGAGGTGCTCCCCTTTTTCCCCGTCCCTCTGAGGTGCCTGCCTATTTTCGTACTGATGCCCCTGAGGTGATTTCTCCATGCTGTTGCAGGAGACACGTGGGCCTTGGACTTTGTGATGTGGCCCTGTGGCCCACGTACGTTGATGACTGGGCTGTGCCCCTTGATTTGTACATATGTATATAAATTTAGATTGGATTTATGTATTTTTGATGCATTTATATTATTACACTCACATTCATCTATTGGTGTTGTCCTTGCATTATTCCTGAGGGGTACAGGGTAAAAAAATGTTCTTGTACATCTGATTGTATGTATGGTGTTGGGGGTGGGCGGGGGTGTTGTGCGTGTGTGTGCCACTCTCTTTTTCCTCCCTTTGTCCCCTGTGTGCTAGGCGGCTGTACTCACCATTGTCGTCTTCGCCGTCGTTGGTGTTCGTGGTGGAGCAGGACGTAGAAGATCGTTGGGAAGATCTGCAGCTCGGGCTCCATGGCGGCGTAGTTCTTCCCTGTGTCTCCAAAGGTGAGTTGTTTCCTTTCTTTGCAGTGTTTCCGTCAGGCTTTTGATGTCGTTGGTACCGCCCTGGAAAAGGTGGTGGATTGCAGGGTCTTAATACGGTGGGCGGAACATTGACTTCAGCCTGGCTGTAGGCGGCTACCGCCGTGGAGCCTGTTGTCCTGGAGGTCAGTGTGGTAAAGTGGCTGTCTATCTGACCACTATGATCATAATTTGGTGGTAATTACCGCCGGCCTTTGGCTGTATTACTGCTACTTTATCACTGACCGCCGGGGTTTTAATGAGGGCCTTAGTGTCGTCAAGTGCTTTGACAAGGGATTGGCAATATGCCTTTGGATGTTTTTTACATAGCTCTGCTACCCCTAGCCCTTTACGGTATCCACAATTGGCGTTTATCTCAATACCATGCATGCAACATAATAAATGCTAGGACACTGGTTTGTGGGTATAATATGTCGCAAGTTTATTGATTGCACAGGTATGGTTATCTTACAGGTGATCCCGGTGTCGGAGAGGAGTTTCTTAAGGATTGTCCGACACCCATCCTGAGAAAGCTAGAGCTGTTCCGTCTGGTGTTTCCTACACCAAAGTGCTTAGCATCTTACAGCTCGTTCATTTATCGTGGTTTACCACTTTATTAATTTTGTCATGCTCCTGACAAGTCAGAACGAGACCCCGGCCAGTCTCCACAGTTGCTCAGGATTCCGACTGTCCCCTGCAGGATTAAGGAGCGCCGTCGCGTCATCCCAGGCCCCGCCGTAAAGGCTCCAAGTGGCCTGAGGAATAACTTTTGGCTCCAGGAATCACCCTCTGGAGGCCTTTTAATTAACGTTTAGCCTTAGGATCGCCCTGTAACTCCGCTTTGCGACGGTTCTCGAGCTTCCTGCAAGAAAGTCATGTTATAAACTTATGTTACACCTCTATGACCCTCTTCCCTGTCATAAGTGCGTCCAGGACCTTGTTTCCCTGTTGTTGGGGTGGGTAGGAGGTTGCTTGCCGTTCCTGCAAAGAGGCCCAGCCCTGTGCAGTCGCCCCTTAAGAGGCCTCCTGGCCTCACTCCTCCTTCCTCACTCCTAAGGGGCCATAAACTAGCAGTGGACCCCCTCAGCTAGTAAGGAGGCCCCTCTGGGCCATTACTTCAGGCAGGGGACCGACGCTAGGACACTGTCCACCTTACCGTCGCCCTACGTGCGACGCAGCCAGCCACATAGCGCTGCTACCTCTAGCCCTTTACGGGATCCACAATTGGCGTTTATCTCAATACCATGCATGCAACATAATAAATGCTAGGACACTGGTTTGGGGGTATAATATGTCACAAGTTTATTGATTACACAGGTAGGGTTAGCTTAGGGCGAGCCCGGTGTCGGAGAGGAGTTTCTTAAGGATTGGCCGACACCCATCCTGAGAAAGCTAGAGCTGTTCCGTCTGGTGTTTCCTGCGCCAACGTGCTTAGCATCTTACAGCTCGTTCATTTATCGTGGTTTACCACTTTATTTATTTTGTCATGCTCCTGACAAGTCAGAGCGAGACCCCGGCCAGTCTCCACAGTTGCTCAGGATTCCAACTGTCCCCTGCGGGATTAAGGTGCGCTGTCGCGTCATCCCAGGCCCCGCCATAAAGGCTCCAAGTGGCCTGAGGAATAACTTTTGGCTCCAGGAATCACCCTCTGGAGGCCTTTTAATTAACATTTAGCCTTAGGATCGCCCTGTAACTCCGCCAAGCCTCAGTGATGGCATCTCGTGATAACCGAGGCCCCCCTACCTGTGCTCCCATTTTACTGCTAATTACAGCCTGCTATCTCGAGAGCATCTCTAATATTTATTAGGAAAATGTCCATGCCTTCGTCAGACAGGTGTACCCCGTCTGCCGCAAAGTTACTGCTCAGGCATCTATCCAGCAGGGTATGCCTGATGAAACCAAATCCGTGCTGATTCGCAAACTTTTGTAGAGACCGGTTGATTCTTCGCCTTGACCTGTCAACTGCGGCAGGAGACCTGGCTCCCTGCCACACCTCCCTTGGGATAATCTCGGACCAAATTATTTCCCCGCCCTCCATCAGGGCGGCAATTCTGGCCAGGCTCTGTGTCATGGCCTGCAACAGTGGGCCCCTCCCACAAGTAGTTAGGTCATTTCCGCCCGGGTGTATTACAAGAATGTCTGGCTTCACCCCCCCCTTTTACCACCAGCTGGCAGACTCTAGGTTCCAGTCTGGCCCATCTCATTCCTGGGGTCCCCATCCAGGCGAGTTTGGTGCTGCTGAAACCCTGCTCCCAGCCATTCTCTCCAGCCCGGTGTCCTGCTCTGTCCACCAAGGAGTGTCCCATCACCCATACCATCTTACCCCCTAGATGGACAAGAAGTTAAGCGTTACCACACAATTTATTGACGTCCGTGAACGCATATGTTAAGGCTTCCTAACGTTTACAACATTATTCAACATCTTCAACACGTTTGCACCCTAGCAACTCCATTCTCTCAACTTGAGGCCAACCTCCCTGCCTGGTGCACTAAATGCTCTGCCCCTCGGGGGTGAAGGTGGGGGGCTTGTGTAACTGCCCTTCCTGTCTCCAGACCGGATGCACAGTTCGTATCTTCCGGACTGCCACCTTCCAATTCGCTTAATGGCCTCTGCATGCAGGCCCTCCTCAAATGCCGTGGTGGCAGCACCGATTCTAAAGGAATGCGTTGACCATTTACGCCCCTGGTACCCCGCCTTTTCGATTGCCCACCTCAAGACCCTTCGATATTGGAACTGTGTTAAAGGTAGGCCCTCTTGGTGGACCAATAGGTTTCCTGGTATTGTGGGACGGCATGCAATGTACCTCCTGAGGAGTTCTACGGGGCAACATTTGGGGTCCCCTAGTCCTCTCAAGCGCACCACCACACCTATCCCTTTTAGGTCAGTCTTTGAGCGCCGCACTTTCAGTTCCGCAATGTCTTGACCTATCTTGAGATCACTCCATCTTAGTGCCCTATCGGACGTGTCGCTCCTTGACCTCGCTACTAACTCTGAGGTCCTGAACGCTCCAAAGAAGGCTAAGGAAAATGTGACGCTGAATAACAGCTCCTCGTACTGTGTGTTACAAATGGCTGTGAGTGCCGCCACCAAGGCCCTGAGCATGTCTAGATCGATAGGTGCCCTTTGGTCGGGTGTTATTCCTTCCTGCCTCGCCCATCCCTTTAGAGCAGCCCTCAACGGGAAACCCGCCGTCGGGTCTCCCTCTCCCCTCAATTTTGAGAAATGGGCTATCGCCGCCAAGTGCCTCGAGACCCATGCGTGCGATTTTCCGTTGTCCTTCGCCCATAGGACGAAGCAATGCACCCTTGTCGCTGGTGGGTGGGCGTCCCCAGTTGCCCATGACTGTGTTACTGATGTGAACTTGTCGAAACATGCCTTGTACTTGGCTCTGGTCGTTGGGGCCAGCGATAGCTCTCCTAGCGCCCCTATCCTTTGCTCCACTGTACCAAGCGCCACCACTCCTCATAGAACGGTGTCATCTCCGCCATGGCCTGGGGGCACGCTGTCCTGGATTTCGCCCACCGAAAATGAGAAAGAGCATCAGCGGCCACGTTCTTTACCCCTTGCACATGCCGCGTGCGAAACTCCACATTCCTCAGCAGTCAACCTCTCACTAGCTCCCTCAACAGCCCCACCAATACTGGGCAATTCCCGGACTGACAATTGATGGCCTGCACTACAGCCATGTTGTCGGACCAGAATGTAATCCTCCTGTTGGCTAATACCTGTGGCCACAGGTAGAGTGAGAGGACAATTGGGAACACTTCCAGCACGGTAATGTTTTTTGTGAGTCCGTTCCTTGCCCATGCATTGGGCCATTTGGCCGCACACCACTCACGGTCCAGTATGACCCCAAACCCCTCTCTGCGTGACGCATCGGTGGCGAGCTGGAGCTGCTGACTGGTGCACCATGCAGTGCACCACAATAAGGAACCATTGAATTCCTCCAAAAATGACAGCTAGATGCGCAGGTCTTCCTTCAGGCCCGCACCGAGGCGAACCAAGTGAAGGGGTTTCTTCACCTTCGCTGTTGCCCTTGCTAGCCGCCTGGCAAATATTCTGCCCGCTGGTATTATCCTCGCTGCAAAGTTGAGCCTGCCTAGTAGGCTCTGAATAGTGGCTAGTGTTGCTTTATCCTTGCTCAGGACCAGTCGGATGTCGGCCTGCAGGGCCATGCAGGGCAGTCGGCACAACCCTGCCGTTGAATCAATTTCGATGCCCAGGAACGTCAAGCACGCTGTAGGCCCCTGAGTCTTTCCCGGAGCTAATCGCACCCCAAGTGTCTGACTGAGGTGCTCAAATGCCCCGAGGGTTGCCCTGCATTCCTCGGAACCCACTCTGCCGATAAAGAGGAAGTCAACTAGGTAGTGCAGTGAACTCCCCGGTGGGGTGCTTTCCCTCAGGCCCCATTCCAAGAAGCAAGCAAAAGTCTTGAATAATGAACATGACACTGAGCAACCCATGGGCATGCATTTGTCGTAAAAATATTGCCCGGCCCACTGCATCCCTAGGAGGTGAAAGCTGCTCGGGTGGACCAGGAGGAGGCGAAAAGCGGATTCAATGTCCGCTTTTGCCATGAGCGCACCCTTGCCTGCTGCGTGGACTAGGTCAATAGCCTCATCAAACAAAGCGTAACAAACTGAGCATGTGCCCTCCTCGAGGTAGTCGTTTACAGATGACCCTTTGGGGAAAGAGAGGTGATGGATCAACCTATACTTGCCCTGCTCCTCCTTTTGCACAATCCCCAGCGGTGACACAATAAAATTTGGAAGGGGTGGCTGGGTGAAGGGGCCAGCCACCCTCCCCAATTGACGTTCCTTCTCCAGTTCTTCCTGCACCACTACTTGTGCCTCCATAGCGGAGCGCAAGTTATTAGCTTCCCTTGATACCGACGGGCCAGAATACGGTATCCTAAAGCCTTCACTGAAACCCCTGAACAAAAGCTCGCGTTCTGCTGTTCTTGGGTAGCCTTTAAGGATACTGGCGAAGGTGCTAAAATTAATGGGAGAAGGTGCTAATGAGGTGTGTTGTGACTGCGGACCATTAGGGCTGCTTGGCACCGGCATAGGTGCCCATTGGCTTATCGGTCTTGCTCCCTTTGTTGCACTCAGCTGCTAGGTGCCAGCCGCCGCACTTGGAGCAGTTGTGAGTGAATTTGCAGGCGGGACCCCATGAACATGTCCCGGAGTTGTATGGCCTGCATGAATTATTATTGACCCTATACTGATAACCTCCTCTGCCCATCTGCGGGGGCTTCCCTCGAAAGGAGGGCCTCAGCTGCTGCTTAAAGTAGTATGGCCTTGCTTGCTTGTGTCTAACGAAAAGAGGGTCAAAGGTTGCTGGCCTCCTGTCATTGCCCATGTTTTGCACCCAGAGTTCGATTTCGCGGCAGTCCCACGCCATCTCGGGAGTCTGTTCCATCTTTTGCCTGAATTCTCTGTCATAGTTCAGCCACCCTGATCCCCCATTGCGGGTATATTCCTCACATATGACCCGGTTGTACTTGCATAGAGCCGGTCCCTGTTTAGGGAACTTCTCCATGATCATTGTGGATAGCATTGCAAATGCCTTCAGCCAATTGTCTATTGATTCCTCAGGCTTAACCTTCCTATTCCATTTATGCTTCTCGGCCTCTTTGCTGGGTACCTTTTTGTCTGCGCCCTCTTTGGCAAATGTGAGCAGAGAAAAAATATCAATGAATTCCCTGTTCCATATTCTCTCCATCGCTTCCAAAGTGACCCTCCAGGCCAGGGATGACCTCCCAGATAACAAGGGGAGATCGGGCCATTGTCTCAAGTAGAATGGGCATGGCTTCAGCCATGATATGCCGGTTTCAATGTGATCCATTTTGTGTTCTTTTGCCTGTTTCGCTTAAACACATTCTACTCTTCAGAGTATGGGACTACTTGGTTCCCGTCTCATATCACAGAAAGGCAATGTGAGGACATGAGCAGGCCTCAGACTACAAAAGCCCCATGTGTCAGTGCTTTGTCTGATTTGTTTAACAGCTTTGTGTTTGTGTTGGAGGATGCTCTGCCCATCAGGACATATTAGCGAGCTGCAGAATTCAGCCAGCAGATGGTCCTTGGAGACAGCGCAGTTAGACCTGCCTGTTGAATCAAAGGCTAAATGATAAAAGCAAATAACGTCTTTATTACCAGTGGGACGGCTGTCGTTTCTGCTTTTACCTCATCCCATGGTGTTCCAGCCACACGTTTCAGAAATGTTTGATAATTATAAGGATGAAAATTACTCTCCTTTTCCATGCTTGTGCTGCACCAGAAGGTATGTCATTTTTATAAAACATGATGAGTACTGAGTAGAGGCATTATTTGCTAGAAGGAAATACACACGGTGAAGAAACAAGAAGTCAGACCGAGCAAAGTCACGTTCACTAGGAAATGCGATGACAGATTCATCTGGTCACAGAGTCTCAAAATGTTCTGTAAGGATATCAGAAAAATAAAGATAACATCACGCAGATCACGATTATTCAGTCTACACCAACTCTGTGGGGACACTGAGTACAGGGTTGGTGGATAGACACATTTACCCGATCGCATCCTAGTGCGTAAAATGAATCCTGCAAAAATAAACAATGGATGCTAACACTTGCTTTACTTTACCACACTTTAATTGCCACCAATGGAAGAGCTAAATTGTGTGAAAAAAGACGTTTTGCAAACTCATCCATCCGAAAACTAACGAAAAAAACCCAAACAAACCAATTGATTCTGGGCAAATCACTTAATATTCCCATGCCTAAAAAGTCTAAAAAACAGAAAATGAAGGTATCTTGAGTAAAGTAACTGATACTCATGTAAAGCGCAACAATACTTTTGGGCTGAGTTTGCGCTATATAAAACTGCAACAAAAATCATACAATAAATAAGACACAAAAACGTAAGCAAAGAACTTCATGAAGAGATGAGAGCAAAGGGCATAGAGAAAATAATGCAAGGTGCAAATAGCCAGTTGCACGAAAGGATTGTGCAGTTGCAAACCCTGTGATTCACAAAGTCACAGGGTTTGCGATCAGAAAATGAGATTTCTTTATGTACTGAAACTTCGTTTGTAACTCAGAAAAGCAAGGCCCAAGGAGTTCGAGCCGAGTTCCTTTATAAGGGTATGAAACTCTGGGTTGACTTGTAAAATCCTTATCATATAAGGCAGGGGGTACTTTATTCCATATAATACATACATAATAATACATGTTCACATTATCACCTTTCCTCCAGTGCACTTGCATCCTTGGTGCATAGTTCTTTCATGTGAGATATCCTGTTTCCCAACATAAAATAATGAAGATTAAACACATGAAAAACATGTTAAATATTTTTTGCAAAAACATATTGGAATCAGTTCAATACAAGTCAGTTTAAAAAAAGAAAGTCTGCAGTAGCATGTATACACACTTTCACAAAGAGCATCTACATGTCCTTTCTGTTTGTCACTGTAACCTAGAAAAACAGAGAAGAAGAAAGAAAAACAATGTTTCGTTTTTGTTGCTCTAAACAGCTGCTCCTTGACTTGATCTACCTTTGACCTCAGCTGCAGGCTCTGGCAGCAGGCATTGTGACATCAGAATTCAACTGTAATAAGTTATTAAAACTGAGCTATGCCGTATTTTCATTGTAATGGGTGACTAGGTGTGTCACAAGTTGCAGATTATAAAGAAATTAAAGATAGGCAATTTTATAGGGATTTCAGAATCCCATGTATTATATATAGTATTTTGGATGGGTAACAGTGATATCCCCATCTTGATAACTCCCGCAGTTCTATAACATAATTTTTCCTCACAGCATTTTTAACAGATGCAAGGGTTTATCTTTTATTTGCTTCTTCTTTGAAGCAGATAGAGATCTGCATTCTCTCCTTATGTTTTTCAGAATAGTTTCCCCATTGATATGTATATCTCGTGATTAACAATTCTTTTTCCTGAGGCAGTCTTCAACATGCCACTTCAGGTTGTAATTAGGTTTGTTCTAACCCTGGCAGTAGCATATCATTTTATCATGGAATGAGAGGCAATTGACAATATATATTCATATGTATTTGAATCAAATTCAGAACTTGCAATGTCTAAAAGTTCATTCATGTCAGTACTTGACCCATGACTATTAAAGCCCCAGGTGATAGTTGTGAGGGGGTCATGTTTTTTTTTCAGGTAGGAGTAAAGACTACATTAGTTGTAGCCAAGTGATGCTTCACCCCATTGTCTGTAGGGCTAAGATCTGTAAATAGAAGTGTGAAACCATTGGGTCATGATCACTCTTTATTCTTATTCACGCTATCATATCATTAACTAAACACCAAGATTCAATACCAATTAACATGAAATCAATTAGGATGGAACCATTGTATAACCTAAAGATTTTAGTCTCTGATGTATCTGATAGCCTTAGAATACCCAAAGTCATGTACGACCAATTCAGGGAGCCGCTGTGAGAAATTAGGTTGTTGGTTGAGAGTGGCTGAAACCCCTATTCAAACAACAACCACAATGGTGAAAGTTAATTTCACCATGTTTAAAGGTTGTCAGGGTGAACCACAAGAAGTCACTAAATAAACCTCTGCTTAACCCTCTGGTAACTTGGCACAAAAGCAGCCAAGCTCAACTGAGACTCGATGTGTAAAGTATTTATGCAGCACTTAAACAGTACAAAAGTGAAAATACAACACAAGAACAATTCCGTACCTATTTAGAAATAATACAGTAAATTGTAATAATTTATTTGACACAAAATGACAAACAACCGATTTGTAGAACTAGATGCATGCAATTTTAAAAGTTCAGGTAAAAATAGTGCTTAAAAGCACAAAGCTCCAACTATGGTTATCTGGTCATGTCGGGACACGGTCACAAGTTCAAGCTCATTGCAATGGAGTGCAGGCCGGATACAGAGACCATGTTCGGTCCACTGAGAATCGTACCTTATGTCCTTGATGTGGGGCGTTGCTTTGTGCAGTGGCAGTTCCAGTGAGCAATACAGGGGTCCTGTGTCGAGTTGAGTTGCACTGCGTACATTCCGATGAGCTGTGAGGGCTGCAATGTGATGTCCGTGTCGAGCTGTGTCACGATGTTGTCGGTTACGATGAAGAGCTGCGAGCCGAAGTCTGCATCAAGTTGCATTGGTTCTGATGAGGAGCTGTGAGGGCTGGGTAGCCTGCGTCAAGCTGTGTCAGTTCTGATGGGGACCACTGCATGGCTAGCAGAGCACCTTTGTGCCCACTTCTAAGGGTCGAGGACTGGAGAGGCATCACTTGGGGGGTTAGGACTCTAAGCAGGCAGAGTCCATGTTCAGGGTTCAATGGTGTCGGAGCTTGTTGTATCCTTGTTGATCGGAACAGGAGGCCGGACAAATAGCCTTTGGAGTCACTCTGGTGGGTTCTGGGTTCAAGGTAAAGGTCCAGCCCTTCTTCCTCAGGTAGCAGGGCAGCAAAGCAGCCCTTCTTGCAGGCAGGGAAGCAGAGCAGCAGAGTGGCTGGAATGTCCTTTTTGCCGTAGGCCAGCATGAAGTCCTTCTTCTGAGTCATTCACAGTCCAGAAGTAATCTGAAGAGTGGGTTTTAGGGTCTTTTTGTCCTGGGCCCACTTTGAAGTGGGAGAAGCTTCTGGAGATTTCCCCCACGAAAGTGTGTGTAATTTCTTGCATCCCTGCCCTGGTCCCAGTCTGTCTGAGGGCACAACAGGCTAGTGTGAAGTACTTTGTGTGTGAGCTAGGCCAGAGTCTCTGAAGTGCAAGTGTGGTAGGTGACTGCTACACCCCACCATCCTGCCAGAGGTCACCCATCCTGCCAACACCCAGACCCCCTATTGTGATACTGTCTGTGAGGAATACAAATCCTAACTACACCTAGTCATGTGACCCAGAAACAGGCTGTAGGCACCAATTTGTTAGGACAAAAAAATGCCAGCACAGAGGCTGCAATGGCAGGCCTGAGACAGATTTGAAAGGGTTACTTAAGTGGGGGGGGCACAGTAAGTGCTACAGACCTTATAGTAGCAGTTAATTTATAGGCCCTGGGTAGATGTAGTACCACTCTACTAGGAACTTACAAGTACATTAAATGTGCAAACTGAGTGAAAGTTAATTTTGCCATGTTTAAAGGAGGGACCACAAGTCCTTTAAAACTGGTTAGCAGTGGTAAAGTGCACAGGGTCCTAAAAAACAACAAAAACAGATTCAGAAAACAGGAAGGGTGAAAATGAATGTTTGGGGGTGCCCTGCAGAGAGGGCCAGGTCTCACATGACCTTCCTGTCCAGCCAAACACCAGTGGATTTTAATCAATACCTTGATGGGTTTCCTTGCTTAGGAGATAGAAACATGGACAATGGCCCTGTACTGCAGAGGCCTTGCCAACTCTTTGCTCTCCTAAACTAATTTGGATCCTCGGTCTACACTCCACTGACCCACTGAACTGAGCCATGGGGAACCCCTCTTCACACCTGTGGACCCAATCTATGCAGCACCTAACTTTAATTTGTTCCCAAATGCATTCCAGCAGGCCGACAGTACCACCATGGCCAACAAAGTGATGTGGTCCATTCCAACCCTTTAGTTACACTTCTAGCCCAAGGAAAACTCTGCCCATAAGGACAGCAATCAACAGTGGCCACTGACAGCTGTCAGTATCAAGAGCCAGGCTCTAGGTCATTCTGGGTTCTCTGACATCTGAGGTTTCTCAGAGTAGGGGGGGAAACAGCCCATGGTGTTAGACACCCTTCGTCCACTCTACTTGTACCCAGTCCAGAGGTGGTAGCTTGAGACTGGCCACTCATTCCAGGGTTCGTACTCTGAGGCTGACCAGGGGTAAGAGGTGAGCCCTTTCTCCCTCTGTCCCTCCATCTGAGGTTTGGTACCTTCCATTTTGGAGTGGTATCCCAGAAACCTAACTTTTCAGGGCATTCTGGGTGGCAGCCCCTCCCAGCTCTTTTAGCACCTTATTTCCCAGAATGCATTCAATGGGCATCTGGAGATTAACTGTGACCCTTCTCTGGGCCATATCTCTACCCCATTTCAAGGATACCGGAGCCATGGGATGGAAAAAGTCCTGGCCCTGGGCCTGAGTTACCATACACACATGTCAGGTGTACTGCTCTGGGGAAACCAGCCTTTCTACTACTATAGTCTGGGTGGCTCCATTGACCCTCACAGCAGTGACAGGGATCCTGTTCACTTTGGCCTGGTTGAAGTGACGACTCCTACCCTCAGGGATCACAGGCTTACCCTCTGAGTCTCCCATCTAAGGGGCATTTTCCACATAAGGCCACATTGGCCACCCCTGTAGAAATCCCACAAAATAGTCCCCTTGCTTGTGTCCTAACTGGGAACACTGAAAGCAGTGGGGTTGGAAATGTGGTGCCTTGGGCCACACCCCACCAGAGCCCCATTCTTGTTTTTCAGAAGGGACATGAGAACCCTTTCTCTTTACTTTACTCTTGAACCTGCCTTGGTCTCCCATGTTATTCACCACACTCTGCTGGGGGATTGGGGTAGGGAACTGACCACCTTTCTTGGAGTCACTCCCAGGTACCTTCTTATGCATCCTGGTCCTGAGCCAGTGGTATGCCTCCTTAGCAAGCTCTCTGGGGCCAGTGAGTTAACTATCCACTAGGTGTTGGCACATCTCTGGAAAACAATTGCTGAACATGGCCTACATTGCAAAAAAAATACACTCACTTACATCACTGCCCTTCACCCAACCATTCTGTGCCTTGAAAAACTGATCTACAAAATCCACCCAGGACTGTTGGAGAAACGTCTGGCTGTCCCTAAACTGCTGGTTCACCTTCTCAGGGGTAAGCCCATACTTCCTGGTGAGTGTGTCCTTCAATAGGGGATACATCATTGTTGGTCTTTTTTCCTTGTGCAGGGTCATCCCCAGTCTTTTTGCCTCCTGCCTCCTATTTTGTCTGACCTGCTGTTGTGGCTTTTGAACTCTGAGCACTTTACCACTGCTAACCAGTGCTTGAGTGCATATGCTCTCTGTGTAAAGTGCATTGTTGTTTGGTTTATTCATGATCAGCATATGATTTACTAGTAAGTCCTTAGTAAAGTGCACTAGAGGTGCCCAGGGCCTGTAAATCAAATGCTACTAGTGGGCCTGCAGCACTGGTTGTGCCACCTACATTAGTAGCCCTGTAATCATCTCTCAGACCTCTATGTGTGTGCAGTTTTAAACTGCCAATTCGACTTGGCAAGTGTACCTACTTGCCAGGCCTAAACCTTCCTTTTTCTTACAGGTAAGACACCCCCGAAGTAGGCCCTAGGTAGCCTCATGGGCAGAATGCAGTGTATGTTAAAAGTAGGACATATGCTAATGTGTTTTATATGTCCTAACAGTGAAATACTGCCAAATGTGTTTTTCACTATTGCCAGGCCTATCCCTCTCATAGGTTAACATAGGGGCTGCCTTTAAATATGATTAAAGCATAGATTCCTTTTGGGAGGAGTGGATAGACATGTGGAGTTTGGGGTCTCTGAGCTCACAATTTAAAAATACATCTTTTAGTAAAGTTGATTTTAAGACTGTGTGTTTGAAAATGCCACTTTTAGAAAGTGAGCATTTTCTTGCTTAAACCATTCTGTGACTCTGTCTGTTTGTGGATTTCCTGTCTGGGTCAGTTGGATAGTTGAGCTGTTTGCACCTCTCTCTAGACAGTGACACAAATGGATCTGGAGTGTAGCCGGCATATCCTGATGAGCCATTTGTGCTAGGAGGGACGGGAGGGGTCGTCAGGAGTGGAGCTAGTCTGTCTGATGAAGGGTGATACCCTGAAACCAGTCCCAGAATGCTTGTTTATGGTCCAGGGAGGACCTGGCCTGGCAGTTTGGGCTGGACTGTTACCATGGGGAACAGGGTCAAGACTGATTTGCATATGGCTGGGTCCAAACTGGGGTAGCATGGTGAGCAAAAGAACGATGGATTAAACCCAGATCTGTGACTGGGGCTGTCCATCATCCTTTTGTGTTGCTAGAGTGGTCACTTACACCTGAAAGGGCTGTGCTTGTCCTCACACAAGGCAGTCTCCAACCCCCTGGCATGTGTCTGGGGCCTGGCCCGGGCAGGGCAGGATTTCACAAACAAGAGAGCTTCCTTTGAAGTGAGCCTGCTTCAAAGGCCAAAATTGTTATAAAAAAGGCACCCAAAACCACAGACTTTAGATCACTTCTGGAAATCAAGAGGAACCTCTGCCTGGAGAAGAGCTGAAGAGCTGAGGAGAAGTGCAGCCCTGCCTATGACTGTGCTTTGTGGAGCTATCCTGCAGTTGCCGCTTCTGCCTGGTGAAAAGGGACAAAGACTGGACTTTGTTGTGCATTCCTGATTGTGAAGAAATCTCCAAGGGCTTGTCCTGAGCTTGCCTTCTGTTGTTGAAGTCTCAAGGCCATCAAAGACTTCCCCTGCCATCACCTGGACTCTCTGCTGAGTCTCCTGCCCTGCCAAGTGGCACCCTATCTAGTTACTGGGGCCTTGACAGGTGATGCTGGCAGACCAAGATTGAAAATCCATGCACAGACCGCTGTGCAGGGAAATTTCCAACGCAACCTCCGAGACGCGTCTGAAAAAATTATGCACCGCCAGCTTTGCGGCAGAAAACGACACTCCACCAGCATCGCAGCTGTTAGATCGACGCACGCAGTTGGAGAAACGACGCGCAACACCCGCTGACGTAGGCTCATAACGTCACAACCCACATAGCGTGGGTTTGCTTCTACCATGCGGCAGGATTTGCGGCGCAAACCTTGATGGATGCGGAAAAATGACGCAAAGCCTGCCTGGACCCGAGTGCGTGCCCGGATCAACACATTGCTTTCCTTCGGAGAGGAAAAATGACGCACGCCAGCCTGACCAGAGGAGGAGAAACGACGAACAGTCTCGCTTGCGGGTGAGAAATCGACTCATCGCTAACCTTTTTCGATGCACACTCACCCATGCGTGTTATTTTGACCCTACCCAGGTACTTTTCAATGCTAACAGTGTTTTTACTGTTTACAAAAAGATTTAAGACTCTTTTGTTTTTAAAATTAATAACTTGACTTGTGTATGTTGGATTTTTGTCGTTTTGGTCTTGTTTTGTTTAGATAAAAAAAATCCTATTTTTCTAAACCTGTGTTGTGTCATTTTGTAGTGTTTTCAATGAGTTACTGTGTGTGTTGGTACAAATACTTTATACCTAGACTCTGAAGTTAAGCCTGCTTGCTCGTGCCAAGCTACCAAGGGGGGTGAGCGGGGGTTAGCTGAGGGTGATTCTCCTTTACGCTGACTAGAGTGAGGGTCCTTGCTTGGACAGGGGGTAACCTGATTGCCAACCAAAGTCCCCATTTTTAACACTCATCCTATTCCCTAACAGCACTTAATTTACAGGCCCTGGGTACATGTAGTACCACTCTACTAGAAACTTACAAATAACTTAAATGTGTCATTTGGGTGCAAGCCAATTTTACCATATTTAAAGGAGAGAGCACAAGCACTTTAGCACAGGTTGACAGTGGTCAATTGGGCCAAGTTCTAGAATCCAACAATAATGGGTTCTGAAAACGGGAAGAGTGATGGGAAAAAGTATGGGGGGTGACCCTGCCTGCAGAGAGGACCAGGTCCAACAGCCCCAAATCCAAACAAGACAATTTCAGAATCTAATATCATTTTACGTGGTCTTTTACTGGAATTTCCACTAACCATAATCAAGCACCCTTTTATGCATAACGTATTCCCATCCAGAGTATGGTGTTTTTGAGATTTTCAAATAGTTCAATACTGTTATCATTTTGTCCAGGAGGAGAATAAAGATTTAAAAAATCTATGATTACATTATTACTTGCCATGGAAACATATTGTAGGTTATTGTGTTGGATGTTATTAACTATACATCAACTTTGAGGCAAATGGAAATCCATATGATTAAGCCATTCTGTAGTCTCCATTTTTTTTTTTTATGTTAGCAATGCTATAACTAGTATATACCCGCCCATTGGAATTTCTTCTGTCAACTATGTTTCCTGAAAACGGCAAATGTCATGATATATTAGACCGCATTGTTCCAACTTAAAACAGAAATCAGTCCTATAGGGTCATGCACCTCACTAAATGCTTCCGTTGAGAGCAAGTCAAATATATGATCCAATGAAACTTTGAGCTTAGGCTGGGATGTCCACATTATTTGTTCATACAAAGGGCAGCTAGCTCCAGTCCTCATTAACTTGATTATGCTGATCACAAGAGCTTGCTTTGACCTTTTACAATACATGGGCTTCCTTTTCTCCAGTCTGACAATATCCTTTGAACTTCATATTTGTCTGTTCTTAATGTTCCCTATTTCACTAGGAAACGTTTATTTTCATTTTCATATTTGGGCCACTGACATATTTAAAGGCTATCTTGGTCTTACAAGTGCCACTCAGTGCTTTACCCTTTTCCAGTGTCCACGTATAAGCATGGAAAACGTAATTGCCCATTTTAGCAAAACCTGCTCATGTACAATTGTGAGCACCGTCTCAGAAGATTGGCTCTTCAAGTTCTGATTGGATTCCATTAATTTCACTTATAAAATATTATTTGAGGTTGCATTTGACACGCCAGAAAGATACATAGGCCCTCATTACAACCATGGGGATAAATGCCGCCCACCGCTGTGCTGACGGCCGTCAACATACCGTGAGCGCAGCGGTAATCCGCCACAGGTATTATGACACACACATAGAAATACACCACAATACAGACACCCACACAGGTCCGCCAGACCAAAGGTCAGTGATAAACTGGTGATAGCAAAACCCACACCGTTACGCCAACAGGAATACGCCCACAGTATCATGACCCACGAATCACTGCACCGGTCTTTCAATCGCGGTAAACCATTGGCGGTACATACCACCGCTCTCAAAATACACACACACTTACAAAAGTACACCACATTGGATAATTCAAAATACACACACCTGACATACATACACACACCACACCCACACACCCAATCCAATATAAAACACACACCCACATTACCCAAAACCCCTTACAGTGAAAAGAAAGAGACCAAGCACAGAGAGACAAGCAAGGAGCACCCACTCAATCAGAGGCACAGAACACCCTTACCCATACATCATTCACGCACATCACAGCATACACCACAACACATCACCCCACACATCAACCCCACACATCCTCACATATATCACTGACACCACATCCATGGTACCCCAAAGACACCCCAGGTTTTCTGAGGAGGAGCTAAGGGTCATGGTGGAGGAAATCATCCGGGTAGAGCCACAGCTATTCGGATCACAGGTCCAGCAGACGTAGATTGCAAGGAAGGTGGAGCTATGGCGGAGAATCGTGGACAGGGTCAATGCCGTGGGACAGCACCCCAGAACTAGGGATGACATCAGGAAGAGGTGGAACGACCCACGGGGGAAGGTGCACTCTGTTGTTGCAAGACACCAGATTGCTGTACAGCAGACTAGCAGTGGACCCCCACCTCCTCCCCCCACAACTAACAACATGGGAGGAGCAAGTCTTGCCATTTATGCATCCTGAGGGCCTCGCAGGAGTAGCAGGAGGACTGGATTCTGGTAAGTCAAATCTTAACAACTTTATCCCCCCCACCTGCATGCCATCACAAACTCCTACCCCTGCCCTCACCCCCATCACTCCATCACCTCACATATACCCCACCATCACAACCCACCCATCCCAATACCAAGCCCTGCATGGACACCACCCACAGACCTGCATGGACACCCATCACCAAAGCATGCTCAGTAGGGAGACTAAGCCAGCCCACAAATTCATCACCCACACAAGGCCAAGCTAACAGGGAAAGCACAATCATACAGGGAAACACACCCATGTACAAGATGGCACACGCAGATACATTAACAATGCATTTGCATCCCAACAGGACCCCTACTCAACGTCAACGGAGAGGAGGTGGCAGATACATCTAGTCCCCCCCTGAAGAGGCCCACAGTGACGACAGCAGCTCTGCACACCATAGATCAGGATGTCCAACCTAGCCCATCAGGGGCCTCTGGACAGTCGGTTCCCCAGCCACAGTCCCAATCCACCACAGACCCGCCCCTTCAGGAAACACCAGCAGAGCACCCACCCAGCGGGCCCATGCCACTGTCCCCAGGACACGTCAATCAGCATTGTGTCCACCACTACAGGGACCCCAGGCAACCCCACAAACCCAGGATGATCAGGGACCTGGGGTCAGTGGCAGTGGGCACACGGTTCAGGGAACAGAGGCACAGGACAACAGGAAAGCTGAGAGGACTGCTGTGCAACAGGGGGAGGACAGGCCCAGGGAACCCACTGTCCACGAGGTACTCTCAAACATCCTGGGAGCATACCACCATTCCCAGGAGACCATGTCCCGGGTACTGGCCAAGTTGCAGGAGACCCAGTGGCTGCAGACGGGACAGTACCTGGGGATCGGGGAGGATCTAACAAAAGTATACACCATCCTGGTCACCATTGCAGGGGTGCTGGCTGACAAAGGCAAGACTATGAGGGAGGGAGTGGCACACCAACGGGCCCCTGATACTAGCCATAGCGATGAACAGCTCTCCACCTCTGCCGGCGCTAGTGGACAGGAGGCCCCGCCACTGGAACAACAGACCACCAGCACCCCACCCCCTGCAGAAGGAGAACCACCCTGCAAACGGTCCCTGCGATCCAGGCAGAAGACAGAAAACATTGCCAAGACCCCCGCCAGAAAATAGGACTCTCCTGATAGTCACGCTTCTGTCCCACTACTTCACCCTGTCCACTTTGAACTGCCATTGCTCCCCTTCCTATGCCCCCTTGGACATTGCACCTGTGATACCAAGAGACTGGACTCTAACTGGACATTCCTCCACCATCACCCCAGCCCCTTGCACATACCCGTATGCTTATTGGCATATAAATAAACACCCTTCATTACACTGGAGTCAGTGTAATGAATCTCAAATGTATTAATACAACATTTCCAAAGCATTGCAACGTATATGTACAGTGAAATCTACTACAGGATGACCTTTGATGGACAGCAGTACATATAGCAGGAGCCAGAAAGGGGCACAGAGAGCTGAAAACAGAGAATCCAAAGGGAACAGTCAGTGGCCATAGACATAGGGTAAGAGGCTGCCATGTACAATGTCCAACAGTTACTGAAATGTTAAATTAAGTTACAGTGTCTTACCTGTGTGTCACTGGAAGTACTGCTGTATAATATTTGTTCTGTTGTCAACATCTTCTTCCTCTGCCTCCTCTTCATCACTGTCCACAGGCTCCACCGCTGCCATGAGACCATCTCCAGGCACATCCTCCTGCAGAAAAGGCACCTGGCATCTCAAGGCCAGGTAGTGCAACATGCAACAATGATCTGGCACACCTTCTTGGGTGGGTAGTACAGGGATACACCTGTCAGATGGAGGCACCGGAACCTGGCCTTCAGGAGGCCGAATGTCCTCTCAATTATCCTCCTTGTACGGCCATGTGCCTCATTGTAACGTTCCTCTGCCCTTGTCCTGGCATTCCTCACTGGGGTCAGTAGCCATGAGAAGTTGGGGTAACCTGAGTCACCTGCAAATATAGGGTGACAACTGTTAGAAACACGCTAACCCTGAGGGGCAATCCCATACCCAGACACCAACTGATACTCAGTGGGGACCTTTGGCTCACCTATTAGCCACACTCTGTGCCTCTGGAGTTGGCCCATCACATATGGGATGCTGCTATTCTTCAAGATAAAGGCATCATGAACAGAGCCAGGATATTTGGCATTCACATGGGAGATGTACTGGTCTGCTAAATACACCATCTGCACATTCATCAAGTGATAGCTTTTTCTATTCCTGTAAACCTGTTCATTTCTCTGGGGGGGGGGGAATAAATGCCACATGTGTACCATCAATGGCACCAATGATGTTGGGGATATGTCCCAGGGCCTAAAAGTCAGCCTTCACTGTGGCCAATTCATCCACCTGGGGTAACACGATGTAGCTGTGCATGTGTTTCAGCAGGGCTGACAACACTCTGGCCAACACATTTTAGAACATTGGCTGAGACATCCCTGATGCCCTGGCCACTGTAGTTTGAAAGGAACCACTTGCCAGGAAATGGAGCACTGACAGGACCTCCACTAGAGGGGGGATACCTGTGGGCTAGCGGATAGCTGACATCAGGTCCAGCTCCAGTTGGGCACACAGTTCTTGGATTGTGGCACAATCAAGTCTGTATGTGATAATACTGTGTCTGTCACCCATTGTCGACAGTTCCACAAGGGGTCTGTACACTGGAGGATGCCGCCATCTCATATGCTGCCTCAGCGGTTGAAGCCTATGGAAGAGAACAGTGAGTAGAGGGTCATATTTCCACATATATTGCACTAATGTGGATTTGTTTACTTTACAGGAACAGTCTGTGAACTCGAGAGTCCGTTGATGTGCCAATGTCTGCTGTGATGCAGTTAGGTGCCATGCCCTGTTCTCCCCTGAAATGGAGGCTGCCTGACCTGTGAGGAGGGACAAGTGGAAATGAGGTAAGTGCGCTGGTGTTGTGCCGCGCGGTCGTCACCGCCATTTTCTAACTATTCACTCACTTGCTACCTGACCTTCAACAGCAGAGGGCCTACACTGCAAGTGCTGCTGTGACCTGTGTCTGGAAGCGACAATGGCTCATGTGTCTAGAGAAGGGCCCCGGCCTTCACTGCGGAGGAGTTGGAGAAGCTGGTGGATGGGGTCCTACCCCAGTACACATTACTCTACGGTCCTCCAGACAAACAGGTGAGTACACTGTGAGCATGATGAGTGGTCAATGCATGTTTTGAGTGGTGTGGATGTAAGCCAAATGTTGGGGGTGCTGAGGCACCCTGGCCTGAGTGCCGCATGAGAGGTAGTCAGTATATGTGCGTCAGGGCATGGGTGGGAACTGGTGGGCAATGAGTATGACGGTCCAGACAGGTGAGTAAATTACTTTTGTGCTGTCTTTTCCCTTCAGGTCAGCGCCCACCAGAAAAAAAGGTATTTGGCATGCCATCGCCAAGGAGATGCGGACCCTGGGGGTCTATCACAGGCGGAGCACCCACTGCTGCAAAAGATGGGAGGACCTGCATCGCTGGACCAAGAAAACGGCGGAGGCCCAGCTGAGGCTTGCCTCGCAATGTGGGAGGGGTGCCCGTCGCACCATGACCCCCCTGATGTTCCGCATCCTGGCGGTGGCCTATCCAGAGTTGGATGGGTGCTTGAGGGCATCACAGCAGCCACAAGGGGTTGAGTACAGATTCTAAAAGCTGACTATGTGCGCTTTAGGAGGTAGCTGGATGGGGGAATGTGGGCTGTGGGTGCCCCTAGGCCAGGGCGATCATGAAAGGGTAGGTCCCTTGTTGGGCAGGCTCTGGGGCACTCCTAACCCAATGGTGTAAGTGTCCATCTACTACTGTGCAGGGTCCTGTGGGTTTCAGTTGTGCAGATGCTGGCGCTAGGCATTGTACCCCATGGGCTGGTGACTGTCTCAGTAAATGGTTGGGCGGCTCCCTGTGTGTTGTGCATGCCAACGATAGTGGTGTTGCTGGCATTGACCAAGTCTATCCTCTGGCTTCCCCCCTTTTTTTTTCTCGCCCTGCCCTTGTGTGCATTAGCATCATTTGGTGGAGGAGCAGAGGCACCGGCGACGGAGGGAGCTGCATCCCACATGGGCCTGGAGGCAGAATCCACCGAGGGTAAAGGCACCAGTGGGATGGAGGGCGAGGGGAGCACCACGACGGGGACAGGAGGGGAGACCACAGACAGCGACACCTCTTTGCCCACCCCAACAACAGGTACAGCTGCCACCCCCCCTACCAGCACCACCCTCCCAGCAGCCCCTCAGCGTATATCCCGTGCCCTCTCACCCAGGAAGGGGGGGGCATCTCCTTCACCCCAGGCACCTCACGCCCTGCCCCATTCAGCCCTGCTGCTCTCAGTGAGGAGGCTATTGACCTCCTGAGATCCCTCACTGTTGGGCAGTCAGCTATTCTGAATGCTATCCAGGGTGCCGAGAGGCATTTGCAACAAACAAATGCATACCTGGAGGGCATTCACTCTGGCATGGGAGCCCAACAGAGAGCATTTCAGGCTCTGACCTCAGCATTGATGGCAGCCATTGTCCCTGTGTCCAGCCTCCACCTTCCAACTTCCACTACCCAGACCCAATCCCCTCTACCCCAGCCTATCCCAAGCACAGCTTCAGGCCAGCATGCACCCAAATCACCACACAAAAGTGGCTCAGGCAAACACAAGCACCACACTTCATCTCACAGGCAGTCACACAAGCACCATGCCCATGCAAACACACCAACATCCACTGCCTCCACCGTGTCCCCCTCCTCCTCCTCGTCCACCTCCCTCCCAGTAGCGTCTACAATCACACCTGCATGCACTACATCTTCATCCACTACCTCCATCACCAGCAAGCCCATCACAACACAGCCCTCACGAGCAGTCACCACCCCCACAAACATGCACACGTCCCCTGTGTCCTCTCCCAGGGTGTCTGTGACCCCTCCTCCCAAAGTACACAAACGCAAGCACCCACCCACCCAACAGCCATCCACCTCACAATAGCATCCAGCCCATGCATCTTCACCCAAACTCAGCAGACGTACACCTCCTACAACCACTCCCTCTTCCTCCACTCCCAAACCTTCTCCATCTTCCCATTCCAGTATGTCTAAAAAACTTTTCCTGGCAAACATTGACCTCTTCCCTATGCCTCCCCCCCTTGTCCTTCCCATGAGGCCAGGGTGTCCAGATCCCAGGCCAGCATCTCAGCCATCAAGTCGGCGGACGCTGTGGTACCTGCAAGTCCCAGAGGATGAAAGGGGGCACCCGTCAGGGCAGCCAGTGTGCCACCGACACCTGCGAAGGACCAACCCTATATGCCACCTGCCAGGGTGAAGAAGGGGCCAGCATGGCCAAGGAGCACAACCCACCCATCAAGGCCTCCTCCAAAAAAAAAGCTGCCAGTGCCAAGGTCCCAGAAGCATCTGCCAAGGTGGGGAAGGGGAAGAAAACCGAAGGCAAGACACTTCAGGCCTCAGAGGCTCCAGGTGAGGGACTGGTGCCCGCCATCAGTACCATCAGCCCCACAACCTGTTCCGCAACAGGCACTGCTGCAGGCACCGCCATCTGCACCACCATCTGCACCACCACATGCCCAGCTGGTGCCACAACAACTGTGAGCAGCAGCATCACCAGTGGACAGCCATCCGAGGCTGCAGGAGAGGGCCTGGAGCCTCCCACAGCCAATTGAAGCACCCCCACCAGCACCAGAACAACCACCAGTTTGCAGCCTTAGTCGCCACAGGGTGGAGTCTTGCCCTGCCTCCATGGAGTATCATGCTACAGGCTCCCTGCCAATCTTGTGCCTCAGACTCCCAGGTAAGGGAATGTGAACTGCCCCACCCCAAATGCACCACCACTGGGCACAAATCCCTTCCAGAACCAGTGGAGAAATGCATCCGATCACCCAATCCTTGGCAGGATAAAGTAGACTGGGCACAAAGCCCCCTCCAGAACCAGTGGAGAAATGCATCCACTCACCCAATCCTTGGCAGGATGAAGCAGACTGGGCACAAAGCCCCCTCCAGAACTAGTGGGGAAATGCATCCACTATCACTATCCTTGGCAGGATGAAGCAGACTGGGCACAAGGCCCCCTCCAGAACCAGTGGAGAAATGCATCCACTATCACTATCCTTGGCAGGATGAAGCAGACTGGGCACAAAGCCCCCTCCAGAACCAGTGGAGAAGCCATCCACTTGAGGGACTTGACAAACTGTGGCTTTGCACTCCCCAGGACCAAGCAGTGGGCAAACCACCCACTGGAGAGACTTGGGAGACTGTGGCTTTGCACTCCCCAGGACCAAGCATTGGGCAAACCACCCATTTGAGAGACTGTGGCCTTGCACCCCCCAGGACCAAGTAGTGGGCATGGAGCCCCCTCCAGGAGCAGTGGCGTTGTACCATCTTCCGGCTGAGGTGCCCCCCCACTTCCCCTACCCCCTGAGGTGCCTGTGTGTTTACGACCTGATGCCCCTGCAGTGTTCTCTCCGTTTTGAGGCAGGAGTCAAGTGTGGGCTTCGCCCATGATTTTTTGGCCCAGTGGGCCATGGACATTTGCAAGGGACAGTGTACGGTCTTCTGTAGATACTGTAAATAGTTGTATATACTGTTTTCCAAATCGTTAAATATATCTGCATATTTCAAAATATCACTGTTTGGATTCAATTCCTTTTGTCCTTGCGTTCTTCCAGGGGGTTACAGGGTGTAAATGTAATGTTGCTGCATGTTTTTGTGTGTATGGTGTTGTGGGTGAGGGTGAGGGTGGGGGTGTTGCATGTTGCGTGTGTATGTCACTCTCTTTTTCCTCCCCGCCTCCCCTGTGTGCTAGGTGCAGTACTCACTGTGGTCGTCGCTGCCACCTTTGATATCTGTCGTGTATGAGGAGGTAGATCAGCATCGGCAGGACCTGCAGCTCGGGCTCCATGGCGTCCTGGTTCTTCCTTGGTTGTCGAGAGGTGAGTGGTTTCCCTTCAAAGTCCTGTTTCCGCTGTGCTTTTGATGGCATTGGTACCGCCCCGGAAAAGCTGGCAGATTGACGGGTTGTGATAGGGTGGGCAGTACATTGTCTTCAGCCTGTCTGTTGGCAGTGACCGGCACGGTGTTTGTTGCTACCGCCGTGGTGGTCGGTGTGTTAAAGTGGCTGTCTATGTTGGCGGTTTCCACCGTGGTCGCAATCCCATTTTTTTTACCCCCGGCCTGTTGGCGGTATTACCACTGCTTTATCACCGACCGTCAGGGTTGTAATGAGGGCCATAATTACTTTTAGCGGTTTACCACTGTTGGGCATATCTTGAGATTTCCTGGATAAATATAGTAGTGTAAAATGAATATTGCCAGTTGGTTCTTCTTTAACCTTTTTGGGTAAGGTGCCCTTTACTGTGCGGAATACTGCTTTATCACAAGCCTCTGTCCATGACCAATAATCATCAGGTTTCCTTAGTGCGGGTTCGTTGTGAGTAGCATGGCATGGGCCTTCTGCGTTTGCCTTTTGGTTAGTTCCAACGTTCTCCCTGGGGTCTAGCTTTTGTTTTGTGAGGGAGTGTATTCACAACAAAGCATGTTTGTAGACTATTACAATGTAGAAGTTGAGAATTCAGGCCAGTGGTTTCATCTAGGTCTGTCACAACCTAGGTGAAGCTAGTACATTTATCTAAGGAAAGTCACTTTTCAGAAGCAAAGTTTCCTTAGCCGAAAATATCTTTGAAGGATCACTACTGACCTCCAAGCAGCTTAACCTTCTATGGCAGCCAGGAATTTTAGAGATATTGCATTCATGTTGAGGAACCAGAACTCACTTTTCATCACCAGACTTTGACCAAGCGGAAATAGGAGAAAGGCGGAAAAGGGAAAAAGAAGGAGAAAGCGAAAGGTATGAAAACAGTAAAGAGTGAAAAAACAAATGAAAAAGAACTTGTAAGAGTGAGATAAAGACACAGAAACTTTAAGGTGGCGGAGAAGAGAGTCATGAGCTGGAATCAAGGTTATTAATCCAAAATATCATTGGCAGAATATAGTCTGAAACAAATATTGTGTCCTAAATATAATTTACAAAAATATTGCCGCATTGGTGTAATAATAAAAAATGTACACCCAAAATTGGGTGATATTTTTGCAAACAATATTTAGAGAGTAATACTTAGGTCAGATGAAATTTAAGCAAAACTGTTCTGACACACAGCTGGAATCAAGACTGGGCAAGCTTGGTATTCAGCAGCCTGGCTTTCAGCTGTGCCCACAGTGGCTTCTGAAGAAAAACATTGGACCCATGCGCTTATTCATGTCACAATCTGAGCACTCGATTACTGACTCAGTGTCTCCAGAAACGCCATAATCCAGTTGAAATATTTCTTCAGTGATACGATTGTGATTCAGGAAATTTCATTTAGTCCAACTAAGGGGAACCAGAATTACAGCTTGTAGAATGCATTATGTTGTGGTGTTCCTGATGATATGATATCATCTGATAACCTTATTTGTGCCGTAATTATAACAATAAAATCACACGCCACTTGCTCCGACTTTCCGAGTTGTTGGTGTTTGTTGGACTACGGTTCGATGTGGAAGTTTTATTTTTTCATATATATGATACAACAGAGCAGTTTCATAAACCTATGGAAGTAAAATAAAGAGAAATATGTTTTTGGAGAAAACACGATTCTTGGCCTCTAAAACAGAGTCCAGAGCTTTCCCATGTGGTGTGCAACAGCAGGACCACAGATGGAATGCAGCAGGAGCTCCTTCCAAAGTGGAAACATCCCTACTGCAAAAAGGATGGCGAATATGATTGATAGCCCTAGAAAAACAGCATGGTCCCCAGATCTCCTGCTAAGCTCTGTAATTAGAAAGTTGACTCTCCTTCCGAAGCTAGTATGGTCCACTGCCAGGATCTTCAGAATACCTTCCATGCGCTAGGTCAAAAAAACAACAGATGCCTGGAAGAGGCACTGCTTTGTGTTCCCGATGGTTTCATCTGCATGTTTTATTTATTAAAAGGATGCTCCCAATCATGCATGTTATGTTAAACAAAGCGGTTTCCACCTCACTCCAACTCAGAGAGCCGGACACGTCAACAACAAAACAGCACACAGCCAACCTGCGCACTGTCACTTAATCGTTTACCATCTGGGCTAGACCACCTTCGCAGAGACCAAGAGACTCAGGCTGATGTTGAATTTAATCTTATTTTATAATGACACTTTAATTATTCGATTCGTAATATTGGGTGTGAGGTTAGGAAATTGAGCATAAACACTATTTTCCTATTATGCTAATAACGCCAGACAGTCATCTTGATACGTTGAGCCCGGATTTAGTGTTAAAATGAATGACTAAATAGAGATGAGTTTAAGAATAATAAACAGAGCTGAAATAGTTTTAGACCTATATTTTTTAACAAAGCGGAACAAGGTGTCTGGGTATTCATTAACCCCTTCGATGCCAGGCCTTTTCCCCCTCCTGTGCCAGGCCTTTTTTTGCCTATTTGGGGCAGTTCGCGCTTAGGCCCTCATAACTTTTTGTCCACAGAAGCTAACCAAGCCAAATTTGCGTCCTTTTTTTCCAACATCCTAGGGATTGTAGAGGTACCCAGACTTTGTGGGTTCCCCTGAAGGAGGCCAAGGAATTGGCCAAAATACAGGGAAAATTTCGTTTTTTTAAAAAAAAATTGGAAAAAGTAGCTGCAGAAGAAGGCTTGTGGTCTTTCCCCTGAAAATGGCATCAACAAAGGGTTTGCGGTGCTAAACTCAGCAGCTTCCCAGCTTTCAGGAACAGGCAGACTTGAATCAGAAAACCCAATTTTTCAACACAATTTTGGCATTTTACTGGGACATACCCCATTTTTGCAATTTTTTGTGCTTTCAGCCTCCTTCCAGTCAGTGACAGAAATGGGCATGAAACCAATGCTGGATCCCAGAAACCTAAACATTTCTGAAAAGTAGACAACATTTTGAATTCAGCAAGGGGTCATTTGTGTAGATCCTACAAGGGTTTCCTACAGAAAATAACAACTGAAAAAGAAAAATATTGAAATTGAGGTGAAAAAAACATAAATGTTTCTCTACGTTTTACTCTGTAACTTTTCCCTGCAATGTCAGATTATTGAAAGCAATATACCGTTACGTCTGCTGGACTCCTCTGGTTGCGGGGATATATAGGGCTTGTAGGTTCATCAAGAACCCAAGGAACCCAGAGCCAATAAATGAGCTGCACCCTGCAGTGCGTTTTCATTCTCTACCGGGTATACAGCAATTCATTTGCTGAAACATAAAGAGTAAAAAATTGCTATCAAGAAAACCTTTGTATTTCCAAAAAGGGCACAAGATAAGGTGTTGAGGAGCAGTGGTTATTTGCACATCTCTGAATTCCAGGGTGACCATACTAGCATGTGAATTACAGGGCATTTCTCAAATAGATGTCTTTTTTACACACTCTCCTATATTTCGAAGGAAAAAATGTAGAGAAAGACAAGGGGCAATAACACTTGTTTTGCTAATCTATGTTCCCCCAAGTCTCCCGATAAAAATTATACCTCACTTGTGTGGGTAGGCCTAGCGCCCGCGACAGGAAACGCCCCAAAGCGCAACGTGGGCACATCCAATTTTTTTAAGGAAAACAGAGGTGTTTTTTGCGAAGTGCCTACCTGTAGATTTTGGCCTCTAGCTCAGCCGGCACCTAGGGAAACCTACCAAACCTGTGCATTTCTGAAAACTAGAGACCTAGGGGAATCCAAGGAGGAGTCACTTGTGTGGCTCCCAGGTTCTGTTACCCAGAATCCTTTGCAAACCTCAAAATTTGGCTAAAAAAACACATGTTCCTCACATTTCTTTGGCAGAAAGTTCTGGAATCTGAGAGGAGCCACAAATTTCCTTCCACCCAGCGTTCCCCCAAGTCTCCCGATAAAAATGATACCTCACTTGTGTGGGTAGGCCTAGCGCCTGTGACAGGAAACACCCCAAAGCGCAACGTGGACACATCCAATTTTTTGAAAGAAAACAGAGGTGTTTTTTGCGAAGTGCCTACCTGTAGATTTTGGCCTCTAGCTCAGCCAGCACCTAGGGAAACCTACCAAACCTGTGCATTTCTGAAAACTAGAGACCTAGGGGAATCCAAGGAGGGGTGCCTTGCGGGGCTCGGACCAGGTTCTGTTACCCAGAATCCTTTGCAAACCTCAAAATTTGGCTAAAAAAACACATGTTCCTCGCATTTCTGTGTCAGAAAGTTCTGGAATCTGAGAGGAGCCACAAATTCCCTTCCACGCAGCGTTCCCCCAAGTCTCCCGATAAAAATGATACCTCACTTGTGTGGGTAGGCCTAGCGCCCGCGACAGGAAACGCCCCAAAGCGCAACGTGGACACATCCACATTTTTGAAAGAAAACAGAGGTGTTTTTTGCGAAGTGCCTACCTGTAGATTTTGGCCTCTAGCTCAGCCGGCATCTAGGGAAACCTACCAAACCTGTGCATTTCTGAAAACTAGAGACCTAGGGGAATCCAAGGAGGAGTGACTTGCGGGGCTCGGACCAGGTTCTGTTACCCAGAATCCTTTGCAAACCTCACAATCTGGCTAAAAAAACACATGTTCCTCACATTTCTGTGGCAGAAAGTTCTGGAATCTGAGAGGAGCCACAAATTTCCTTCCACCCAGCGTTCCCCTAAGTCTCTCGATAAAAATGGTACCTCAATCGCGCCCACGAAAGGAAATGGCCCAAAACACAACGTGGACACAACATATTTTTTCACAGAAAACAGAGGTGTTTTTTGCAAAGTGCCTACCTGTGGAGTTTGGCCTCTAGCTCAGCCGGCCCCGGGGCCTCCCCACCTCCCGGACCCTCCCCACCCTCCCCAAACCCCCCTGCCCGGGAACATTGGCGCCAAAAAACAAATCCCCGGTGCCTAGTGGTTTCTGCCCCCTTGGGGGCGGATTGACCTCAAATCGGCCAATCTGCCCCCAGGGGGGGCAGAAATGGCCTAAAATAAATTTGCCCCCCCCAATCCCCACCCCCCTCCGGAGCGACCCTTGCCTATGGGGTCGCTCCCCCTGCATGACATTGGCGCCCAAAAACAAATCCCAGGTGCCTAGTGGTTTCTGCCCCCTTGGGGGCAGATTGACCTAAAATCGGCCAATCTGCCCCCAAGGGGGGCAGAAATGGCCTAAATACAATTTGCCCCCCAGGGCAGCGACCCTTGCCTGATGGGTCGCTACCCATCTCTAAAAAAACAACAACAAAAAACAAAAAAAAATTGCCCTGGCGTCTAGAGGGTTCTGCCCCCCCTGGGGGCAGTTCGGCCTAATAATAGGCCGATCTGCCACCAGGGGTGGCAGAAATGGCCTAAAATAAATTTGCCCCCCAACCACCACCCCCCCCCCGGAGCGACCCTTGCCTACGGGGTCGCTCCCCCTGCATGACATTGGCGCCAAAAAACAAATCCCAGGTGCCTAGTGGTTTCTGCCCCCTTGGGGGCAGATTGACCTAAAATCGGCCAATCTGCCCCCAAGGGGGCAGAAATGGCCTAAATACAATTTTCCCCCCAGGGCAGCGACCCTTGCCTGATGGGTCGCTACCCATCTCTAAAAAAACAAACAAACAACAAAAGAAAGCACACAAAAAAAAATTGCCCTGGCGCCTAGAGGGTTCTGCCCCCCCCTGGGGGCAGATCGGCCTAATAATAGGCCGATCTGCCCCCAGGGGGGGCAGAAATGGCCTAAAATAAATTCTCCCCACCCCCCCGGGAGCGACCCTTGCATACGGGGTCGCTTCCCCTGCGTGACATTGGCGCCAAAAAACAAATCCCAGGTGCCTAGTGGTTTCTGCCCCCTTGGGGGGCAGAAATGGCCTAAATACAATTTGACCCACAGGGGAGCGACGCTTGCCTGATGGGTCGCTCCCCATCTCTAAAAAAACAAACAAACCAAAAAAATAAACACAAAAAAAAAATTCCCCTGGCGCCTAGAGGTTTCATGGCCTAAAATAAATTTGCCCCCCAAATCCCCCCGCCCCCCCGGGAGCGACCCTTGCCTACGGGGTCGCTCCCCCTGTGTGACATTGGCGCCAAAAAACAAATCCCCGGTGCCTAGTGGTTTCTGCCCCCTTGGGGGCAGATTGACCTAAAATCGGCCAATCTGCCCCCAGGGGGGCAGAAATGGTCTAAATACAATTTGCCCCCCAGGGGAGCGACCCTTGCCTGATGGGTCGCTCCCCATCTCTAAAAAAAGAAACAAAAAAAAACACAAAAATAAAATTTGCCCTGGCGCCTAGAGGTTTCTGCCCAGCCTAAAATAAATTGCCCCCCCCAGGGAGCGACCCTTGCCTAAGGGGTCGCTCCACTTGCGTGAAATTCACGCAAAGAAAAAACTCCCTGGTGTCTAGTGGTTTCTACCCCCCTTGGGGGCAGAAATGGCCTAAATATAATTTTCCCCCAAGGGGAGCGACCCTTGCCCAAGGGGTCGCTCCCTTATCACAATATTTAAAAAAAAAAAAAAATCCCTGGTGTCTAGTGGGGTTTCAAAAGCCGGATTGCAAGCAATCCGGCTTTTGAAACCCTCGGAGAGACTTCAAAGGGAAGGAAATACATTTCCTTCCCTTTGAAGCCCCTCCGTGCCTCTCCTACGTGATTGAAAGAGAAATGCTTAGCATTTCTCTTTCAATCGCGCTGGAAGCTCTGCTTCCAGCGCGATGGGGGAGGCCCCTGTGACTAATCAGCGCGCGCTCGCGCGCTGACGTCACAGGGGGGGGAGGGGGGGGTGGGGATTGGAAGGGGAAGGTCTTCCCCTTCCATCCCCAGCTTGGGGGGGATGGGGGTGCACAGGGGGCACGCTAGCGCTCCCCCAAGTTCCCCTGTGCCATGGACGAGATGATCTCGTCCAAGGCACAGGGGAACTGTAGCCTTGGACGAGATCATCTCGTCCAAGGCACAGAACAGGTTAAATTACCAAAAACAAAAGGCAGATATAATACAATAGACTGACAGCACTTTAGATGTCATGTGATTCCACCCTCAACCAAAAATGTGATGGAGGAATGAATTACTTTCAGCCACTTGTAAATACTAAGGGCAGGATTGCATGTTTTTCATCACCTTGTCACTAATGCAGGGCCCCCATGCAAATTTGCCTTGTTTCAACTCCAGTAGAAAAATCTAGTGCAGACTAACAGGTCTTGTACCCTCTGAATGGGAACACAAGCAACCTCATTCTGTAGGTAGGTACAGAGACCCCGAGCCTAGCTAGGGGTGCAACAGTGCATTGTACACAGCAGTAGGGAAGATCACGGTTCTACGAAGTGCAGAGAAAGGGTAAGAAAACATTCAGGATGAGGCACAATACAACGGACGGGAGAGGGGATAGCATAATGGCTTAAAGTCTGATGGGGTTGTGAGGGTATTTGTCAGAGACTGATCAGGTGTTGTCTGCAGAGATGAGCGTTTGCCTTTCTTCTGACCTGCAGGAGTGATGTCAGATGGGTGGAGGCATGCTTCTTCAGAAGCTTGTGGCTTAGATTGAGAAGGCATGCCTCCTGGTCTGTTGATTATTACAATTCTTGATTTCTAGTCTGGCTAGCTTAACTATATCATTACTCCTTGGGTTGTGTTGGCCCATGATGTGGCTTGATTTTCAGTCAGATACCCTGGTGTAGTAGTTGCTACCGTTCAGTAGAAAATGCAGCTGGTCTTGGAGGTGATGTGGGCCTGAAGCTGTAGCCAGTGTCTGATCCTGGAGTGATGTGATCACGCATCTTGAGTCTTATAATGAAATGATCAGTGGCACGTAAGACACCCGTCCATGATATTAGTGTCAATTTTGGGAGGGTGGCAAAAAGGCCATTGTCGCCATCCAGGTGGGAGAACAGGCCTGGGACAGTAGTTCTGAAATCTGATTTGGATGAGCATGTTTTTCTATTAATCCGAGAAGTGAGAGTTGGCAACAGGATGCCACAGATTTCTTGAAAAAGGGTGGTTTGAACATACAAAAGGTGTTGATGGTCAAGCTGCACAATATAGTATTCGCCAAGAATTGAGCAGCAAATACAATCAAATTCATGTAGCAGAACTGTTCGTGAATTAGAGCTTGTCCAGTGTTACTGGAGATGAGAATATATTCAGTTTTAGTTGGGTTCATTTTGAGGCCATCAGGAATCTTGTGCGATTCAAACAAAAATGAACTAATGAGTGTCTGGTTCGGGGCCTCAATTTATACTTTATCAAAGAGGGATTTAAAGGCTAATTCTCTTGCTATGATATACAATACCATAATAGGGTTTTATCCGTGGGACAAATCCACTTGGGCATGAAATGTTCAATCAGGGGTTTGTTGAAGCTTAATATGCAAACGTCTTGATGTAAATTGATTAAAGACAACAATCTCTTCAAGAGTTATTAACGTGAGGAGAAACACTACTTTAAGAAGATGGTGCCATATTTCCACAAACCCAACTGTGTGAACTTACACGTTAAGTCTTCTCAGTATGTCGACTTGTCAATTTGATCCATTGATGATAATGTTGGAGTGTAGGTTTTATAATAAAAAATTAACATGAAATGTTTACGAACTAATGCATAATATTGTCGCATAGAAAATGTATTGCTGGGTTTTACTAAACGTGTGTTCGAAATGTGCCCACGGGGAGTTGCCACTAATGTATACGATGATTAATGAAATTGACTAATAATGAAATATTAATGTACTAATGTATGATTTTGTACTAGTATTAAGAATTATATTTAAGGTTTTGCTAATTAATCACTAGGCCTTAGTTAGCATGAGTCGGGGCCTAGCTGCCCAGTTTTATATTAAATGTGTTTTTCTAACGTACAATGTGCTGACTTGCTGAAGGACTTGTAGTTGCACTTTTCCAGAAGCCAGAAGATGAGTGTAACCGTAGTAGATTCTTTCTCATGACACTCAACTTGCTCAAGGAGACATTCTTGCTGAATGCAACAGTGTAAACTTGCAATAGGTACAAGGTCGCCTGAACTGGTATAGACAATGGAACTACTGACTGAGCCTGAGAAACTATAAGTTTGTATCTGACATTCTACCCATTGGAGATGTCAATTACAGGAGCCAATAAACTACGTGAGAACTGTTACGGGGTGACAATCTTAATGAGGCAAGAAGTATACCATTGGATGGAGATGATGGTGCGCCAAAACTTGACCCAATCGGAAATTAGGGGACTGTACAACAAGATCGATATAAAATTCTTGGACACGAGGAGAAATCAGTTATTCCGAGCAACTCTATGCCGCCCTTTTACCCTAGCCATTGCAAGCCATTGCGTGCCTTTTTGCTATTGTCCAGCCACTTTGTTACTCTTCCCAAAGACTTTGCTGTTTGATTCTTCAAACCATCCTTACTTTGCCTTGCCCAATTCATACTTTTCCTCCTTATGAGGGAGGTATTCCCTTTTGCCCGGTTTTGCTGAACTTTTCTGTGTTTCCTGGCTGATGGCGAATCAACTGATGTCCTGAGGACGAAGACTGACTCTGTATGCTGACCCATTACAGAGGGTAACTATATGATGATGAAATTGTAATTGTCTGTTTGCCTTTACTTTCTAGGTGCCAACTGCTTCTTTTGATAGAGACCATAGATAGATGTTTTCTAAATTTGTGTTGCTAAATTGTTTGCATGAAGCCCAACACGCTAATGCTGATTCGAGGTTAGTTAAGGAATTCACTAAACGGACGCAAATAGACAAAATGACTGAATCTATGCTCTGTTAAACAATGCGCTAATGATACTCTGCTAAAGTTAACCCATGTTGACGTTGTGCTATGTTCTCATGTTTATGATCTTTGCTTTGATGAAATCTTATTCGAGTTGCCATATTCTCACCGTGCTGATGTGTTTTCTGGTATTGAGACTAATAAACTTGCTAGTAAAGTGCAATCAATAGGGAATAAACATCATAAAACTTGCTAAATCTGGCGTAGTTATTCATGACTGACAGGTCATGGTGGTTTCCGAGTCTTATTGATTTAATTGGTTAATTTGATTGATTTGCTATTGTGAATATTGATGAGGTTATTGATCTATTGATTGACACGTTTATTAGTTATCTCGCCCTAAGGTGTCTTCAATCAGGGTCAAAAGATTCATTGGCCTAAAACGAGTCCCAGAGTGAATAAATTATCTAGATTGGGACGCGTTAAGAGTTCTGGTAGCAGAGGATGGTTTAGGCTCTTTGGGGCCCTAGGACGAGGGACCATTGTTTAAAAATTGTTTTTAAGATAATGCAAATTGGAGGTATGATGTGCCCCTAAGTCCCAAATGACTTTCCCGGAATCTCGGAGCTTGCCTAAGTGAAGAAGAAATTATACTTTATTTTGGCTAAGAGCCTAAAAGTAGCAATAAAACATCATATCATAATTGAGCAGTATGCCAGTTACAAATGGAAATCAGCAACAATTACCACATTATGCATTAAGACCCTGAATAAATAATAAAATCGCTTTTTGTAAAACCAATGTAAAACAGACATTATTCTAAAAATCTTTTGTCTTAAGGTGTTAAATATGTAGTACGGGGACCAATGTATCTTGGCTCTGGCAATTTACAACTTACTTCGTAAGATAAATAGATAAGTAAAATCTAAAACCGATATGTTAAAACACACAATTATAACAATTCTCTATTTCTTATTGCCCATGCACTTTGCAGGTATCTTGCGACAGAAAAAACTATTTTGTTATTTGTGTCAGTTATGAAGAGACGTAAGGCTGTGTTCCATTCCCTTATCCCCATTAACCTGCATACCGGGGCAGTCCACTTCTTCCTGGGCACCTGATATCTAGGGCGAAAGAACATAAAGTGCGCGAGTGACTCTTTTGTCTTTTGGCAATGATGACAAAATATTGAGTTACAGTCCTCCACGCTCCATCTGGCAGTAAATGTCTTAAGCGGGAGGATCCCTAATCTAAACTTAATAAAAAGTGTTTTGGTATAGGGAGGATTTATGTTATCCATATAGGCCTCAAATTTGGGGCTACATTTGTGATCCAGGAAGTGTAGCGTCAGACTACCTTGGTTTTTCGTCCAAATTTGCACCAGGATGTTCTCTCAATAACACCTATTAATACGCTCTTTTGCTTCCTTGGTTAGGTTATATGGGGCACTCCACACCTCCTCCATTTTAAGGAGTTTACACGTGTCTCTAATGTGTCTAAGCCAAGGGATCTTTAATACGCAGTCACCTACAAGAAATTCCTTTAATGCTATGTGTAAGATAGACAGGTGCTCAGAAGTCCAACGACGCACCCAATACTTAAGTGGTCTTAATGCAATTTTGTAGTGGATTTCATTTAAGGCTAGGTCGAATCTATGCGGAATGAGAGGGGTGCTCGTCGGCAGTCGCAGAAAGTTCCGTAAAAAACGGTTTTCTGCCATAGTCAAGCACCTGGAATTAGTATGGCCCCAGAGCTCAGCACCATAGGTTGAGGCTGCAACTGCCGCTGCTTTGTAAACAATAATAGCAGGTGATATCTCCCCTTGCGAAGTGTTTACAATATTCCTCCCTATCACTGAGGACCTTTGCCTCAAGGCTGTCAGACTCTTCCCAATCTGCGCCGACCATTTTTGGTCATCGTTTAGCTTGATCCCCAGATAATCAAATTGTCTGACTCTCTCCACTGGTTGGCCTGCTATGGTCATTTTCCCCCTAAACGTTTTATGTGGATTAAAAGCCATGAACTTTGATTCTGTTGGATTTATTTCAAGCCCTCTGTTTAGACAAAATTTATAAAAAGCATCCAATTCATTTTGCAAGCCCATAGGTGTTCTTGAAATTAGTAGAGTATCGTCAGCGAACATTAAAATGGGGACAGGGGTTCCAGCAAGCTTTGGGGCATCGTGGTTGCAATGTAATAATTGGTCTGCTGCACCATTAATATAAAGATTAAACAATGTTGGGGCCAGAACGCACCCCTGCCTAACCCCCCTGTTAACAGGTATTGCTTCTGTTAAGTCGCCACTTTGAGACCAACGTACTTGAGCGTACGTTCCCTCGTGAAGATACCTAATCAATCTTAATAGTTCTCCATCAAGTTGATAGCTCTCCAAGACATTCCACAGTAGACCACGGGGGGACCATGTCAAAAGCAGCCTTTAGATCAATGAAAGCTACATACAGGTGGCTCTTATTCAATGACAGATATTTCCAACAGAGGAGATTGAACCTGAATACCTGATCTATTGTACTCATTCCTTGCCTGGAAGTCGGAAAGAATGTGAGAATCCTCTGTCCATGCCTGCAGTCTATTCAATACTTGCTTACTAAATATTTTTGGAGTGACATTGAGTAGGCTGATCGGCCTATAGTTAGTAGGTTCTTCTCTTAGCCCTTTCTTGTGAATAGGGACTATGATTGCTCCTTGCCACGTGGGGGGAAGTCCTCCCCCCCTTAGTATCTCATTGCTGAGCGCATTTAAGTACAAGGACCAAATTGTCGGTCGAGACAGGTATAAATCACCTGGGATGCCATCCAGCCCAGGGGCCTTCCGTTTACGCACTGATTGTGGGGCCAAAGTTGTTTCTTTTAGGGAAAAGAAAGCCAAAGCAAACTCGGATGATATAGCTCTCCCAGCAGGTAGTGTATTAACAACAAGATCATTAGATTTAAGTAAAGGGATGGTAATACTATTAATTTGAGGTTTTCCATATACTTTGCTAAAATGTGTCACCCAGGTTTCTGGCTGGATTACGGGATAAGTCTCCCCATCTTTAAAGCTACCTTTGTCTGCCACTAATTTCCAAAATAATTTGAAATCCTTCTCGTGAAGTGCGTCTAGCAGCCCATTCCAATATTTGGCTTCCCACTCTTTTTTTGCATTTTTGAGTGCAACTTTGTACGCAACCCTGGATTCTCTTATCTCCAAATGGCTCCCTGCCTTTAGTACTCCCAATAACTGTGTTTTGGCCTGGCGGCAGGAGTTAGAGAACCAGCTTACAGTTCTAATTCCAATCGCTGTCCGCCTCCTTGCTACCTGAAAGTGTGTTTTTAGCCAGTTGGTCAGAATGCTATGCAGACTGATCAAATCCACCAATGTGATGTTTGTGTGCTTCAATGGAGAAAGCGTTGTTGCAACTATTCTATATATAGATAGCTGAACGTTTGCGTCATCTTCTACCCGTTCCCATTTTACACTTTTAAGATCATTTGTCATAGCTAGGACGTTGCCCTTAACCCATGTTGTCAGTGTTTTACAGCTGAATGGGATTGTAGAAAAGACGGTACTCAGTGCTTGGTAGTTACTATCATTTCGAGGTATGACAACCATGTCAATGAGAGATTTCCAGAGAACGTTGTCTACTAAGACGTAGTCAAGATGGCTAGTGTATAGTCCTCTCCTATAAGTGGGCGAGGCCGGACTGTCTGATCTAGTGTTTCCATTTACTATTCTTAGTCCCCTTGTTGTTATTAGGTCGTCTAATATATTTAATGCTCCCCCTTCTCTTTTAGCCGTGGCACGAACCTGCCCAGATCTATCCCAAGGCTCTGCAAACTGGATTTCTTTTTGCTGATTTACATCTCTGAAATTCAGTTGCATATTGAAATCTCCTGCGATGATAAGGCCCTGCCCTCCCGGTAGACAGTTTAGAAAATCTGCTAGCATACTCATCAATGCAATCTGCGTCCTTTGAATGCCAGGTCTAGCGTATATGTTTGCAATTACTATGCTAACAGGTCCCCTGGCAGTGCTGAGTTCCACCTCAACGGCTAATAGATCTCTTCTGGGAGTTATCAGCTCCTTCACCTTTGGGAACAGATCGTGTTTTAACCAAGTTATCAAACCCCCTGACGCCCTACCAGATGGTGAGGGAAGCGCGGTCTTCTGTAAAAGCCCAGTAACCTTCCCTATTAGTCTCTGATGACACCCGTGTCTCCTGTAATAAAATGATATGGTGTTGGTCTATAAAACTACACCAGTCAGGGTTATCTGATTTCTGAAGCAGCACGGCCACATTCCAAGATAAGAACCTAATCAGAGGTTTAAGACAATCCCCCGTATCTAGTGGGATCTCTCTGTTCTCATTTGAACAAGGCATTACTCCATAATCCAGCTCCTCTAATGGATCACTACAATGTGCTTCTAGTTCTGCTCCCCGGGTGTACAGTGTCTGGTTACTTGGCTTAGGGGGTTCTAGATTGGATATGCCATCTTCCCCATCCTCCAACATGTGGGCCTCACGTCAGTCTATGGCTGAGGTTAGGCTCCTCTTTTGGTGCCTTCTAGGTGTGTTTGTATGCAGAGCCGTTGGGATGATGTATCTCTCTTGGGGAGACAGATTTGCCAATGATTGAGGGATTTTTTAAACAAGTGACATTTGTGAAAAGGTACCAGGTCTCATTCTTGAATCCAGTGCCAAGAGACCCTTTACTAGGCTGTGGCTACTCAGTTTGAGGCCTATGATGTCTGTTGTTAAACCTATTCTTGTATGTCTGTGAGCGGTGACTATGTCGTCCCTTATGATAGAGCTACACTTCTTCGTCCCCCTTATCCAATGGATTACTTTATTTGTGAGGGAATCTCTCTGCTCCTTTTGGCCATTACTTAGCTTGGGTACATTTATCATGTATATGTCGTAATTACTATATCTAGTCTGGCTTGGGGGGACATTTCTCAATGAGCCTATGGTCCTTTTATCTAAAGGATCATTCCTATGCACCTCATAGCTAGGCCCTCTATTACACATTGTGTCATACTTGTTAGAAACGCCCACAGTCGGAGGTACACCTTTGCCCCCCTGAAAGTTCTGCTTTACCACTTCGGTCCTTTTGTCCCTACACATTCCTGTCATAGATGTTCCAGCTGGATGGATTTGCTTAGGGAGGGGGTTAGGGTCAGGTTTGGGTGATGAATTCCTTATATCCCCGATTACAGCAGATATTTCATCCAGTTTCTTACACATCATAAGGCTAAAGGACATGAGGTATTCTTTTAAGCTCAGGATGTCAGCTCTTATCTGCACTAGCTGTGGCTCGGCGGGTTCATCCCTCTGCCTGGCTGAAGTAATTGGTGACTCCTCTACCTCCCTGTATCTGCTCCTCTCTAATTCAGGTGGCGTCAATGGGGCGAGTGGCACAAAATGGTTGTTACAGTTTATAAGTGGGGACACACCACCCTGGTAGCTAGGCTGGCTCTGTTTAGGACTCGCTATTAGGTTGTTAGAATTTCCTGGCCTGGTAGGTTCTGAATTAGGTCCTTGTAATGCAGGCAGCTGTGGGTCTCTGCTCACAGGGACAAAGAAAGTTTTTATATCACTGGTAGTAGCAGTCACGACTTTCTTGTGAGATTTTGCAGGTTTGGTGGCTAAGAGGCTTTCCATTTCCTCAATGAGCTCATCAATTTGAGTCAGAGTGCAATTTTTGGCGGCATGTCGAGGACCTTTCTTTGCCCCTCCCTGGTGAGTGGATTTACCACTGGCTTTCCTCTTCCCCATCCTTTATGAGTTATTTAAGTATCCTCCGTTTAATTGTCACGCAAATAAGAAGGTGAAAGAGAGGAGGAATATAAGCGCCGCTGCAGTATGTGGGAACTCGACCTAGCCTAGCCACAATGACTAAGTACTGGTGTTTTAGTTTATTTTCCCAAATACTGAAGGTTGAATCCAATCACAGGGTGGTATATAAAACAACCAAAACAAACGCCAAACAGTACCTCTAGGCAGACTCGCGCCTGTGTGCCACCTAATCCTGCGGTCTTTGGGAGGATGTCAGGGGGGGGCCCTGCCCTGCCTCTTCCTGGTGATGACGGGCGAAGGACGGGCCCGCCCTTGGCCCGGGCTTTGCCCGGGCGCCGCCCGCGCGCGTCCCGCGAGCGGGAGCGCGATAGTTGAATTTAAAGGGCTCCTGCCCTACACAATGTGCTGCTGCCACTGCCTGCCGCCTCCAAACAGAAACGTGCTACCCGTGAGCGGGAGCGCGATAGTTGAATTTAAAGGGCTCCTGCCCTAAACGATGTGCCGCTGCCACTGCCTGCCGCCTCCAAACAAAAACGCGCTTCCCCCTAAGTGAGTTGGGTATGTTCTCGGCGTTCTAGTCGTACTATGTGTGACGTAGAATTTGCGCTTGCTCAGCTTATGCATATCGCAGGTGAATTGTGAAGGTTTGTGAGAATTTAGGCCAGGTAATGTTTTAGTAGGAGAGGGCGTGCTCCGCAGTATGAGAGTAGGGAAGTCGGCGAACTTCATGTGAGTGTGGCGCTTTGTGCTAAAAAATTGTCCACGTGGTTGTTGGTGATGTAAGGACCCGTCGTGGTCTAAGACTCCAGAGTCTATTGATAAGTGTATGAGACACTTGGTTTATGTTGTAATTTGTGCGGTTTAATAGGTCAATCGGGCGTGGTTGACAAGTCGAGTTTGAGTCAAGGTGTGTGAGTGAGACCGATGGAGATTTGGCAAGTTCTAAAGTGCACTAGAATGAACCATTGACAAGCCGAGAGTAGGATTTGCGGGTCAAATTCTGCTTGCGAGTGCGGGATCTGAGAAGGAGAGAGTAGCGGCCGAGGCTTTAAGTGAAATCTCTGTAAAGTTCTGAAGCGATTGTGTTACCCTTCCTGTAGTAAACCGGCAAATTTGGATTTTGTTGTTAAAGTGCTTGCAATATATTGCATTAGTTTTGTGTGGATTTGTGTGGATTTGGAGTGAGGAAGACAAGCCACAAGACTTTGTCAGCCGCAGTGTGTGTGAGTGTGAATTCATTGGAGCCGCGCTTGGATAGGCCAGTTGCCAAGAGGGGTCGCGCACGGATTGGCAGCCGTCTGTGAGAGGCAATTGGGTGAGAAGGTTGGCGAAGAGTGTTCTGGGTATTAAAGTCACTTCCTGATTAGATTCTAAACAAAATAAAAGACACAAAAATGAAGTCTCCCAAGGCTTTAAAGAGTGCTTTGAGGGGAGATACGTACATTACAGTGAGTGTGGGGGAGTCTCCACCGCCAGAGGATACACCGGCTTATGCCGTCATGGAGGAGAAGGAAGTAGCAGCATGTCTTTGGCTAAAGCAATGGTGCAAAATGACAGAAAAGGAAGGATGTTTGGCGTTTCCGGAGCACGGAACGTTCAATATAAGGATTCTGGAGAATTTGCGGAGGGTGTTAAATGAGCAGAAGCTGCCTCCGAGACCAGCTCAGTTTGAGGCGTTAGCAATTTAGGAGCTGGCAGCAATTCAGAAACAGCGGCAGAAATTTGAGAGGAGAATGAGGAAAGCAGAGAGGACTCTAGCGGAGGCTAGATGGGATAGTGAGACCAGGATGTGGAGAAGGGAAATAATAGACGGAGTTAGGATGTTTCCGGCAATAACTCAAGAAGCCAAAACACAAGGGAGAAAGGCAACTTGTAAAACAGACAAGGGCTCTAGTAAGCAAAAGGAGACTCAGAAGTCTTGGGTAGATGCCGACGATTCAGATGACGATGAGTTTCTAAATCAGTTGTTACATGATCGACCGCCACCATATGCCATAAATGACAATAGACCGAGTACTAGTGCAGGTCCTGTAAATCCAACACAAAATCAGGGAACCAGGCATACAGCACAGGCAAATAATGTTATCACATCAGCTCCGATACAGAATGGTGCTAGTGTATCCACTGCACCAGAGACGCAAATACAGTTGCAGCCACCACCAATTCAGAGGCTCTATCCCGATGTTCCAGTATTAGAGACGACTAAGAGTTTGATGGTGCCGCCTGATCCAGCATACACAAGATCAAAGTTAGTGCAGATTGAGCCAACTCCACAATTGCTGCCCCAGCCGCAGCAACAGGTGGTTTCGAATTTTGCTCCAGTCACAGGACCGCAGTCAGTTACAGCACCTGTAATGAATCAAGCTCTGGGAGTTAATGCTCCACCGGGAGTGGGAAACGGACAGGCACCAGCTGCTATATCATTGCCGATTACCGCTGGTCCGCCAGTACCGCTATATGCGCAGGCAAAACCTACTGTATGCGAGTAATGACTGAAGATGTGATAGGAGGAGGGTTCACAGAGAGTTCCCAAGGGATGACACAGGGAGAACAAACAGTTGAGGGATCTAGATCCTTGTTGGACTTTTTGGGGTTCCTTTAGAGAAAATGAGACAAGCAGGTTTGGGTGTACTGACTCCACAGGTAGTGAGTGCAAATACGTCACAGACACCAACGATGCAGGCTGGAAATATCTTGTTGCAAGGCTTAATGGCGCAACAGTTGACTGAGTGGTTAGACAAGCTTAACACTCCACAGACTACTCCCGTGACAACAGAGCAGTCAGAAAGAGAGGAATACCTGAATTTTGTGAGGTTGGGTATGGAAGCAGCGGAGCTAGTTGAAGGGACTATGGGAGTGAACAGATTAGAACAGTGGTTCCCAACCTGTGGTCCGGGGACCCCTGGGGGTCCGCAAAGCCATCTCAGGGGGTCCGCGAGAGCCTAGAAAATTAAAAAGTATTAACAAACATTGACAAATTAGGTCCCCAGCTTCCAGTAATGACTCAGACAGGGGTCCCCCGTTTCCCATGATGATTCAATGGGGGTCCCTGGGTTCCATTAATGTTAAACTGGGGGTCCACAGAAATCAAAAGGTTGGGAACCACTGGATTAGAATCATACATTGAAGCGGAATTAATGTTTCTGTGTCCGAAAATAACCAAGGAAGTGAGTAAGGTGCACCAGAGGTTAGCTCTTGTGGCAGACAAATACGGTATAGACTCAGACAATACTAAGCATCTGAAGAGGAGTTATAGGTTAGACTTCGAACCTAAAGATTTTGATCACATGAGGTCCACGGGAATGAAAGCACACCTTAAAGAGATTCTACAGAGCGTGCAGGTTTGGGGAGCATTAGAGAAGTGGGAAGGCAGCTGGGCAAAGAAGAGAGATAAGATGAAAAGTGACTGCCTGGAACCGCAGTAGGCGAAAGCTACCCAGACACGGGAACAATAAACATGTTACCGATGGGGGAGACAGCTGGAGGGGTTCTAGTCCATGTACCGCGGTCTAGAGGTGACATTTTGTCATTCACTAATGATTACCCCAGGTTGATGGAAAAGCCGATAGAATGGTATCAGCAGACGGACAGGTTTGTGAAGCTTGCGAAATGTCTTTGGGAAGACTTGAACACATTGTTTGAGATTATAGTCCCAGCTGATTTGTGGCTTGAATGCAAGAGGAGTGTGGATTGGCCAACAGAAGAGACGGCAAGGGATAAGGGTCCCAGGGTTCCGTCCCCTGAGGTGATGAGGTACTATTTTAAGGTGATTGAGTACTTGAAGCAGAAGGTGTCACCGCAGAATATTGATTGGCAGAAAATTGATCAAACGGCACAAGAGGGCAAAGAGTTGATACATGCTTACTATGAGAGGTTGTTGAAGGCATTCAAACACTATAGTGGCACGGAAGTCATAGAACCGAAAGACATGAATCAGCTTGTGTTCAGATTTGTTGAAGGCTTGAGGCCGGAAATTAGTCAGATGATTACGAATCATTTGATCTGTTGGCAAGCGAAACCAATTGATGAGGTGTTGCAGTATGCAAAATACTGTAGCGATGAGATTTAATTGAAGCAGAAAAAGCTGAAAGAGAAGGTAATGGTGATGCAAATCAAGGAAGCTCAGGCAGGGATGCAGGGGAATGGAGTACAACAGATGGTACAACAGCAACCTCAAGGAAACGAATGTATCAGCCGCAACCAAGAGGCAGAGGTCGAGGAGGTTTTGTGAACCGTGTTCCAGATTTGAATACTGTTGTGGTTCAAAATGATGTGCAAGGGATGAAAAAGATGTTACCATGCCATGCGTGCGGGTGCATGGGACACTGGAAGCGGGAGTGCCCAATGATGGTGCAGGATGGTGTTGTTCAACAAAGCAATGAGGTCGGTACATTTCAAAATGTGAGGGGTCCGAGAATTAGGGGTCAAAATCCAAACTTCCAGAACAATATGGTTTAGATGCAGGGTCTCCAGCCCATGCAACAGATGCAAATGCCACGTATGCAACCAGCACAGATGCAGCAAGTGCAACAGCAGATTCCCATGGTACCTAGACAGCAAATGCAGTTGCCTTTAGCTCCAATGAGACAGCAACAGGTGATGCTTCCTCAACAGGTCACAGGCCAAACAATGAGTCAAAATAATACAGTACGACAGTTCCCCTTGCGTGGTGAGAATGGATTAAACGATGAATGGTCGGATGATTGTTCAGATAGTGAGGAGTGTAGGCTTGCGTTGTCCCTAGAAGTAGATCAGCGGGGACCTTATGTGCAGGGGAAGGTGATGGTTCACAAGGTTTCGTTTCTAATTGACACAGGAGCTACACGCTCTACAGTCAGAAGTGCAGCGGTTCCGAAATTGCCGCTTTCGGGGCATACCATAAAGGTGGTAGGAGTAGTAAATCAGCTCTTGACAAATCCGATTACAGAACCGGTCCAAGTTGAGATTGGTACCTTCCAGGGATTACATAGGTTTGTAGTCTGTGATTCAAGTCCCATATCCCTACTGGGAAGAGACTTACTGTGTAAGACGAGGTGTTCGATCACCTGTTCCAATGAAGGGAGTGAGGTGCAGACAAACAGTGATGATGAAGGGGATGATGGTCAGATCTCAGAGACGGAGACCACAGATGAGGAGTACCCTTTGATAAACTTCTTCCTGATGTTCACAATGACCGATTTGCCAACCGAGTTACAGGGAACGGTGACAGAGAAGGTGTGGGACTTGACTGGAAAGGAAGTGGGACTGATAAAAGGAGTAGAACCAGTCAAAGTAGATGTGAAGCCAAATGCCGTGTTTCCCCAGGTACCGCAGTACCACATGGCACAAGATGTCCTCATACAAGTGATGCAGATAAGTGCAGACTTTGTGAAGCAAGGGGTCTTAAAAGAAGTGATGAGCAGCCCATGTAATTCATTAAAAATGGGACTAAGAAAGCCTTGTGGGAAAGACCTGAAAAAGATTAATGAGATAGTGGTAAAATGTTGCCCTATAGTGCCAAATCCAGCCGTGATTATGTTTCAGGTCTCATGTGATGCAGAATGGTTCACAGTTGTGGACCTGTCTCAAGCATTCTTTTCGGTGCCTCTTCATGAGGACAGCCAATTTCTCTTCAGTTTCAAATTCTTGGACAAGGTTTACAGTTGGTGTTGAATTCCTCCAGGGTTTTCAGAATCACCTTCCATCTTCAATCAGATATTGAAGAAGGATTTGAAATCATTGGAACTGCCTTTTAATTCGACTCTAGTACAGTACATTGATGACTTGTTGATTGCGTCCAAAACAAAAGATGACTGCAGGTATGATACTATTGCCTTACTGAATCATTTGGGAAAGAAAGGACATAAAGTGTCCCCAAAGAAGCTACAGTACTGTCAGAAAGAGGTGAAGTACTTAGGCCACCTAATTGAGAAAGGGTCGAGGAAAATATCTAAAGAGAGAGTGACAGCTATATTGCAGATGAATCCCCCGACTTCCAAGAGAGACGTAAGGATATTTTTGGGAATGGTGGGTTACTGTTGTCAGTGGATTCCCAACTTCTCGATTATCTCTAAGCCTTTGGTGAGGTTGACTGTCAAGGAGATTAGGGATGGCCCGGGTACCCTGATTATGTCAGAGAAGGAAATGAGGGCATTCATTGAACTGAGAGAGAGCATGTGCAGGGCTCCAGCTTTAGGTATGCCTGACTACACAAAGCCTTTTGTACTGTTTTGTCATGAACGTGATGCTTGTTCTTTGTCTGTCTTGACGCAGGTCCATGGAGGTTTAAACCGCCCAGTAGCATATTTTTCAGCTACTTTGGACCCAGTTGCAGCAGCCTTACCGGGTTGTCTGCGTGCAGTTGCAGCAGTTAGTCAAAGCCTCACTCAGTGTGACGGTATAGGGATGGGACATGCCTTAACAGTAATGGTCCAACATTCAGTCGAGATATTACTGACTCGTACTAAGACCCAGCATATGACAAATGCGAGACTCACCAAATATGAGATGATTATATTGGGGTTACCTAATGTGTCTTTGAAAAGATGTACTGTGTTAAACCCGCCAACTTTACTTCCTAATGAAAATACAGATATTGATGATGCTGAGGAAGTAGAACATGATTGTCTTGAGGTAACAGAACTGTGCATCAAACCATGACCTGGCATTAAAGATACTCAATTGGGAGAAAATGATTACATTATCTTTGTTGATGGTTCATGCCTGAGAGACTCAGTGGGAGTACTGAGAGCCGGATACGCTGTATGTACCATAACCGGTATCCTGGAAGCATCTTGGCTCAAAAGAGTATACTCTGCTCAAGGTGCTGAATTGATTGCTCTGACTAGAGCGTGCCATGCTGCTGACAAATTGAAAGTCACTATATATACTGATAGCAGATACGGATTTGGTATTGTCCATGATTTTGGCCAATTATGGTCATAGAGAGGTTTCCTGACCTCTTCTGGTTCTCCAGTGAAAAATGGTGAAAGAATTAAGGAATTGTTGTACACGATTCAGTTACCTCTTGAAATTGCTGTGGTGAAATGCAATGCTCATGTGAAATCGCAAGACTTTGTTTCAATGGGAAACAGATATGCAGATCAGGTTGCAAGGTTTTGTGCACTGAACTGTATATCGTTCAAGGATCAGTGGGAATCTCCAAAGGGATGGTATGGGACATGTTATTGGGGAATAGTTTTTCCAAAGATTTACCAATTTGATGACTTAAGGAAGTTTCCTAAAGTGTCTGAATTACAGCATACTAGACAGAAAAGAGAGACAGCTGCAGCTGTCGTGGATGATATATTTGGAGCAATAATTCCTTCAGTGGGAGTTATCTCAAACTCCATAAAGATTCAAAAGTTGTCTACTATTGTGGATAACATGCTGACAAACTTCACAGGGGCTATACTCCTGATAGATACTGAACTTGCTGCGGAGAGGGCTATGACTCTTCAAAATAGGCTTGCTTTAGACATTCTTTTAGCGAAAAGTGGCGGAGTCTGTAGGATACAAAATGAGCGCCACTGTTGTGCTTACATTCCAGATAATAGTAATAAGATTAGAAGTATGCTTACTAACCTAACTAGAGATAGTACAGATTTTAAGGAGCTGAAGGAGCCTGTAGTTTGGGAAAAGGTTGGAAAGGGACTTGCTAAAGTGGGAAGTTGGTTTAGTAATATTTGGCATGGGATATTTGCAAAAATAATACAGGGAATATTGATTGTCTTAGCTTGTTTATTCGGATTATGGTTATCATGTAGAATTAGTAAAAGAATTAGAGAAAAGTTGAAAAATTGGCAAAACGCAATATGAGGAGAGAAGAAAGGAAAAGGGAGAAAATGTTCAAAGCAAAATACGAAAAGTCAAAAATGGGGGAAGAAATTGAAATGAAGGAACTAAGAAAGTGAAAAGAAAAGTAAAGAGTGGATTTGTGTGATGACAAGTGTCATCAGAGAAAGGATTGTTGGAGTGTAGGTTTTATAATCAAAATTAACATGAAATGTTTACGAACTAATGCATAATAATGTTGCATAGAAAATGTATTGCTGTGTTTTACTAAACGTGTGTTCGAAATGTGCCCACGGAGAGTGGCCACCAATGTATACAATGATTAATGAAATTGACTAATAATGAAATATTAATGTACTAATGTATGATTTTGTACTAGTATTAAGAGTTATATGTTAAGGTTTTGCTAATTAATCACTAGGCCTTAGTTAGCATGAGTTGGGGCCTAGCTGCCCGGTTTTATATTAAATGTGTTTTCCTAACGTGCAATGTGCTGACTTGCTGAAGGACATGTAGTTGTACTTTTCCAGCAGCTAGAAGATGAGTGTAACCGCAGTAGATTCTTTCTCATGAAACTCGACTTTCTCAAGGAGACATTCTTGACGAATGCAACAGTGTAAACTTGCAATAGGTACAAGGTCGCCTGAACTGGTATAGACAATGGAACTACTGACTGAGCCTGAGAAACTATAAGTTTGTACCTGACATTCTACCCGTTGGAGACGTCAATTACAGGAGCCAATAAACTAAGTGAGAACTGTTATGGGGTGACAATCTTAATGAGGCAAGAAGTATACCATTGGATGGAGATGATGGTGCGCCAAAACTTGACCCAATCGGAAATTAGGGGACTGTACAACAAGATCGGTATAAAATTCTTGGACACCATCCTTACTTTGCCTTGCCCGATTCATACTTTTCCTCCTTATGAGGGAGGTATTCCCTTTTTCCTGGTCTTGCTGAACGTTTCTGTGTTTCCTGGCTGATGGAGAATCAACTGATGTCCCGAGGACGAAGACTGACTCTGTATGCTGACCCATTACGGAGGGTAACTATATGATGATGAAATTGTAATTGTCTGTTTGCCTTTATTTTCTAGGTACCAACTGCTTCTTTTGATAGAGACCATAGATAGATGTTTTCTAAATTTGTGTTGCTAAATTGTTTGCATGAAGCCCAACATGCTAATGCTGATTCGAGGTTAGTTAAGGAATTCACTAAACGGACGCAAATAGACAAAATTACTGAATCTATGCTCTGTTGAACAATGCGCTAATGATACTCTGCTAAAGTTAACCCATGTTGACATTGTGCTATGTTCTAATGTTTATGATCTTTGCTTTGAAGAAATCTTATTCGAGTTGCCATATTCTTACCGTGCTGATGTGTTTTCTGGTATTGAGACTAATAAACTTGCTAGTAGAGCGTAATCAATAGGGAATAAACATCATAAAACTTGCTAAATCTGGCGTGGTTATTCATGACTGACAGGTCATTGTGGTTTCCGAGTCTTATTGATGTCATTAATTAATTTGATTGAATTGCTATTGTGAATATTAATGAGGTTATTGATCTATTGATTTACATGTGTATTAGTTATCTCGCCCTAAGGTGTCTTCAATCAGGGTCAAAAGATTCATTGGCCTAAAACCAGTCCCAGAGTGAATAAATTATCTAGATTGGGACGCGTTAACAGTTCCAAAGCCTGATAGTTGAATTAACTATTTATGCTATAGTTTGTTATCACAGCCTGACACTAAAAAATCAGAAGGTTCAAATACATGTTTTCGTCATTGGATGCAAAATGTTTCTATGCAACTTTACCTTTCGTGAGCTAATTTGTTTCAAAAGTCCTGATTTCTGTGCAAATGCGGCAAAACACATGCATCCCAACCTGGAAAACTGTAAAGATTTCCACAGAACCTCATTAGGAGTACAAAAACACATAACTTCTCAAATTCACTCAACTGCTTATGTTATATAGTTGTCTTACATTTGATTGCCACAATATTAACATAAGTAAAACTGAAATCTTATATTATAGTGTTAATAAGTTCATGACTATTAAGGATATAGACCAACTACTAGCTCTACATGCAAACAGATACTTCCAAAATGTATTTAAGGATTCATTGAAAAAGATACTTTTGAATATAGGTATTTAAATTAGTTTGGAATGTGCAATTTTGGCTGGTATCACAGAGGGGAAAATGAGGCACATTCTGAAAGGGACATGCAAAAGAGAAGGAGCTTTACACCAGCTGCTTGGTGTCTGGTTTGGGGACACCCAGCCAGGCACGGCATTATCTGAGTTAGATTTCCCCCCAAATAAGCAGGACAGTAGTGAACTGCAAAGGGAGCAATTAAAACACGTTGAAAACTGATGGCTAAGTACTGTCCATATATGATGCTATCTCCCCCTCCTCACCCATTCTGTTTTTGAGTCTCACCTACAGGCGGCTTCAGATTAATTTCATCCAGTGTAGTCTTCGAGTGGGCTTTGTGTTCAACCCTTGCTCATGATTTAATTGCTTTCTTGTGTACCTCACTTCTCTACTTTTGATTCAGTGGTTTTCTTCCCTTTTCTGGTGTTGGTCTAACCCAAGGAGCATTTTGGTCACACTGTATTTTAACTGGATGAATTAAACCTTCCACGATTGACGTCATATCTTGCACTGCACGAGGGAATATTTTCCCTTCCTTTATTTGTGTCTCTCTGACCTCCCCGTTCAACCTAGTGCTTATCCAAAAGCTGTAGTGCCTTAGGACATCTCCTTGTGTGGACCTAGGAGATTTGGTTCCAGCATGTTGCCCCTCTTCCTAAGACTAATGTTGAAATGTTGTGGAAGCAAATAAGAGATTAACACAAAAACTCTTCTAAATTCTTACAACTAACCAGGCCTCTCGTTCATTTTGCTAACTGCAATGTTCTAAACATCTAATTAAACATAAAAGTTTCACACAGGTATTTCAAATGAAATTTGGAACCGAATCCAGTATTACAGAAGGTATAACAATTTAACTCTATTCATAAACACACTTTAACAAAAGTAGTTATTTAAATCTGGGTAAACCTACATTTATACTATTTTATTTTCAAACATGACAACTCAGTACCATTTACTATATATATTACTTTAGAATTATTGAATTGTATGTTTTCATGTTAAAAAAGGACTGAGATTTGAAAAAGGGGACATGTCAACTTGCTAATGTAAAGATGAGCATTCACTTCCCATTTGCCTTGTTTATGCCACTACATAGAAGTCAAGTTTTTCCTTCTGTCGCTGGAAGCTGGGCTTGACACAGGGGTATTACTGCCCAGACAGAAGCCGGCATATCACGTTTTGACATACTCCTAGTAAACAAATAATCTCTAGCCACATTTTAGGTATTTTATTGCTGTCAATCGGCTATATTTGGGGCTCAGCAAAAGAAAACCATTACAAGTGTGTATGTGTGCACAGGCAAAACAGCTATCTAGTTTTGATTTTCCAAAAGTAAAACAAAACTTCTAAAAAATTGCAACCCCAAGTACTCATACATATGTGGCAGCCATCTTGTAATAGCTTTTATTTAATTTAAAATCATTACAAGATGACTGCCGTGCCGGGCATGCATGTGCTCATGATAGATATCTTGTGATGATTTTTCTTTTAGTTCACGTAAAATATGACAAGATGGCTGCCACACATGCATTTGAAAACACAATAACCACCTTGTAATGATTGTTTGTAAGTAAAATCTATACAAGAAAGCGATGTGCGTGCGCATGGTTTAGGTCTTTCGGCTTTGCCGTTTTTTTGTTGTAATATGGTTTTAAATGCCCACAATACAATTGAATGTTCCGCACTTTAAGTGTGTGATGCTCCTGCTGACAGAAAAGAATCCTGTAGTTCCATGGACCTCAATTTACCTACTACCTGAGAGAAAATTAATAATCTAACAGGTAGACAGAAACACACACTTGTGCAACAGGTACATTAATCCAACAAGCAATTTTGCTGACAATGGCACAAGTGATCAGTAGGTTATGCACAGATGACTGCCACATATACTCAACGGCCTGAGTGATCTCAATACAATTATAGCCTGTAATTGTCAAGTGACAAAGGGTCGAATTTAGGCCTTGAATAGGGAATGTCTTCACTTCTGCGCAGCCCTAAACCCTGAAACCTTGCTGCTATCATTATGCCACGCTCACTGTTGGAAACTATCCTCACTTCCAGTGAGAAGTTGTTGAGACATCAACAAGACAATATAGACACTTCCAGGCTGAATACCGCAAGTCTCTGGAGAGTGCTTGGGATTCCCCCCTTGCACTACCCAGCATGCACAGAAGTGCGGCAGTGGGTTGGAGAGGTATGGCAACAGTGGCAAAATCCTGGTTTTGCTAGAGTCCTAGGTTCCAAGATAATCACAAAGTGTTAAAATACCATGGCAAGCATCTCCTACTACAACAAAAGTATTTTTGCACAACACAGATACCTCATAATAAATATGAAGCGCTTCAGGAATGTTGTTTACATTGACACCGTTTTTCCTGCCACAGTTACCGATTAACTCTACACGATATACTTAATACATCGCAAATTCCACAATCCCCTGTTCATCCCATAAAGGCTTTTCGTTGGGTCTGTCATTGTCTTTGTTTGGAAATGTAGGTTCACACCCCTTCGAGTTCACTGACTAAGAGAAACATGGGGAAGCAGAAATTTGCTTTGACGCACCCCAAGATGGCCAGCCAGGAGGTTGTGCTACCACATTCCTATGTTCAATGTTGAGAAGCCCATGACTGCTCAGAAAAGCTTTCATAGGTACTTTAAAGAGAGGAACAGGAGTTGCTGTAGCATCCCCAAAATAAACATGCTGGAGTTCAGAAGGTGAGTGAGCAATAAAGATGCCTTTAACGCTTGTTTTTATCTTGTCTCATTTCCTATGCTTTCAGAGACAGAGGTCAATGTAATATTGACATTGGAAGGAAAATTGTTCCATTTCTTGCAGATTCCGGTTCTCCTTTCACATTGGTTGGTGATAAGAATTGCGAAACAATTTTTGGAGATGAGAAAAATGAGTTGATTCCACCAGACCATGACCATGTAACGTATGGTGGACAGAAAATTGATTTGTTTGGCTACTCTGTCATGTCGATGAACTTCAAAGGACGTGAGACAGTAGGAAAAGTTTATGTAGCCAAATGAGGTGACAATCTTTTAGGTTGGCGACATCAGAGGGATTTGGGCATTATTTTAAATCCAAACGCTCCTGACCAAGTATTTTATGTTTCAAGTGTGAGTGATGATGTTGACGTTGTAAATGACTTTCCAGAAGTCTTTAGCGACAAGCTTGAGTTATTGAAGAATTTCAAACATAAGATTATTTTGAAGTCCAATGTTAGACCAGCTGTATACAAAGTAAGAAAGGTACCTCATATGATGTTAGACCCATACAAGTAGAACTTGACAAACCTTTGGAATTGGGAGTTATTGAAGAAATTGAAGCTTCAGAGTGGTTCCCCCTATAGTTTTGGCTCCTAAAGATAATAGATCAAAAATAAGATTGTGTGTTGACCTTAGGGGTTTCAACCAGTGTATAAGGGTTGATTGCCAACCCTTACCTAATATCAATGAGACTCTGACTATGCTAACTAGAGCAAAAGTGTTCAGTGTGATGGGCTTATCAGCGGCGTATCATCAAATTTTACTTCATGAGGAATCAAGGCACCTTACTTCGTTTGATACTCCTTTGGGGGCATTTAGATTTATTAGAATGCCTTTCGGGTTAGCTTCCTCTGTTGCATATTTCCAAAGGGTGATGAAGGAAGTGCTTAAGGGTCTTGATTCTGTATTCAGGATGATATACTTGTTTATGGTGAAAATACTATCAAGCATGATGACACTAAGGGCAGTGCTTCAGAGGTTGAAAGACAATGGATTGACGTTGAAGAGGGAGAAATGTAAAATTAGAGTTGGTACTGTTTCATATCTTGGTCACACAATCTCTGGGGATGGTATTAAGCCTAAATTAGAGTTGGCTAAATCGATTTTGTCTGTGGCAACACCTATTGATAAGGATCAAGTACAATCATTCCTTGGGCTTGTTGGATATTACTCAAAGTTCATTGAGAACTTTGAAAGTGTGGTTCAGCCTTTGAGAGTGATCTTGAAGAAAGGTGCAAAGTTTGAATGGTCCCCGGAATGTGAAGTGGCGTTCAATGCAGTGAAAAATGATATTGTTGGTATGCCCACCTTGGGCCATTTTGATGTGAGACGGAAAACATTATTATCCACAGATGCTAGTTTAAAGGGACTTGGTGCAGTTCTCTCACAAGTGGTGGATGGTGAAGAGAAAGTTGTGGCTTTTGCGTCATGTTCTCTTAAGGGGTCAGAGGAACAGTGGTAGAACATGAAGCATTGGCTTGCACTTGGGCTATAAATCATTTCAGATATTACCTTTGGGGTTTGCCATTCATACTTAGGAGTGATCGTAGGCCTGTTGTGCAGATGTTTATTTGCCTTAGTATTGAGAATACTACTCCAAGGATTAAACGTGGGGTAGAACGTTGTTGGATTTCAACTTTTGGGTGGAGTATTATCCTGGGAAAAGAAATATTCCAGCTGATTTCCTGACCAGGACGTTAGTAGCAGATTGTGGTCTAGATTAACAAATTCCCATATTGTGGGTAAAATAATCTGCTATCGACAAAGAGGAATGGGAGAAAGAATGTGATAAGGACTCAGTTCACAATTTAGTTTTATATTATGTGGTACAGGGGTGGCCTTGTTTGGACAATGGTCAGGAAGGCACTAAAGCATTTTGGTGTGTCAAAGACTAACTGAGCATTGCAAATGGAAATTTAAATAGGAATAGTAGATTAGTTCCACCAATAGGGTTGTGTAAGAAATTTATCAATTTAGCCCATGAAGAACATTTGGGTAAGAATCTTACCAAAGCCAGCATCAGAGAGTGTTGTTGGTGGCCAAGTTTAGAAAAACAAGTGGAGGCAGTTGTAAGGGATTGTATACAATGCACCAGTAATGACAAGTCTAAAGTGGTACGGACTGTTCCTTTGTCCCCTGTTCATGAGCTCTGGTCCAAACTAGGGTTGGATTTGGTTGGTCCATCTGAAGCTTTACCACCCAATGAAAGATTTGTTATAGTTTTGGTAGACTACACTTCTAAGTGGGTCACCGCTAGTTGTGTACATTCAATTAATACCAAGACTGTGATTGAATTTATGACTGCTGTGTTCACTTGTGAAGGTGTTCCAAAGGTGATAGTTACTGACAATGGTGTTCAGTGCACCTCCCTAGAAATGAACGATTTCCTCAAAAGTTTGGCGATTTCCCACTACCGCACTATACTATATGCTCCACAGGCCAATGGTTTAGTTGAGAGAATGAATCAGTTAGTGGAGGCAAGTGTACAGGCTGCTATTGAAAGTAGAGTGCCCCTAAACAATGTACTCAGAGAAAAATTATGGGCACATAGACGTACACCTAATGCCATCACTGGAATGTCTCCTTTTCGTGTATTGAAAGGCAGGCTGGCAGGTTTGAAGCTGAACACGTTATGGTTGGGTTAGTACTAGGAATAATGCAACACCATCAAGTTGTTCTAAGTTCATTTGTTCCAGAGTGGTTGCTAATCAAGCTAAATATAAGAAAATATTTGATGAGAAGCAATGTGTGAGTCAGAAGAATTGGTATGTAGGTGATATGTTGTTTATTAAAAAACCAGTATGGTGTCACAAAGGTGTATCCAAATTTGTGGGACCAAGGATGATCATTGCAGTAAAAAACAAATGTAGTAGTTCTTGAGGGTGGTTATGTTTGGAGTATGTCCCATCTGGCTGGATGTACTAATGAAGAAACTATGCAACAGGCTATGTATAGAGAGGAGTTGGATGGTAGTTTGTGTGAGAGTGGGGGATTGTGAAGAAGTATGAGGAAGAGGATGTGTCCTAAACATTTTGAGGACTATGTAAAATTAATATATAATATTTGAAATTATAGTTATTGATATTCTGTATAAGTGAGTACAATTATTATTATGTCTGTTGTGTAATTTTTGTATGTATATACTTATATATCTGATATGTAGTTTTTGCATGTATACATTTGTTTTTGTTTTGTCCTGTTCTTTACATTTTAGATTAATTTCTTTATATGTTGTTTTATATTTGTTTTAGTAGTGTTATATTAAGGAGGGAGATGTGTTATGGTTTGATCTGATGTGTTGGTTTCTTTAAGTGATGATGTCAAGGGTGGAATGTGAGATGGGAGAGATTCTAAGGAGGACAGTTGGGGAGATGAGATAGGTGGAGAGAGGAGCATCGCACACAGTTGGCGTGGCAGTTCCTGTGTTATTGTTTATTTGGTGGATGCCAGTAAAAGGATCTTATAAAAGGAAATAACTCTGTGTAACACGCCCTTACCACTCTACTGCTGGACTGGCGTGGCTCTTTTGCTATTCTTGTTCTTTGTGTGATGCTTGGATTTTAAATAGCTCCTGTGACTTTTGTTGTGTTACACTGATGGTAGCACCCTTCTCTCATACATTTTCCAGCACCACAGATAGCACTGGTAGCATTTGTTGTTAACACTATGAAAGAAGGCAGATCTGTAAAGAAGGAATAGAAAAAAGTAAAAAGTGCTTGAAGCATTAGACGTCTAACTGTTTGATGTCTTTGTGAACACTTCAGACACAAGTGAGATCGTCATCAGGCAGAGGTTGTCGTCAAGTGCCTAATGTAATTTCAGGCTGGTGATTGGCATCTTGGATATGATATGGCACAGGTGGCTACAATGGCACTCTGCCACTCATTGTAATAGAAGGTAATTTCATAGAAACACGGTTATACTTTGAAATAGATTCCCTCGAGGCACAGTTCTTGCAGTGCTGGGCAGCGTGTTCCAAACTATTCATTGTTGGCTACAAAGATTGTACTACACTTAAACATTTGGGAAAAGTTGACTCGGGTTGTTCCTTTTTTGGTATTCCACCCTTGTGACATGATTCATTGAGGCTTCTCAGAAGTTTGTTTGTGTTATTTTAGTCCTCTAAAACACCACATTTGAATTGCCCACATTTGGTAATAATAAGAATGTTGAACCAGAATGAAGCATCTGCATTTAACCTTACATATTAAAATGTATTCTCAGTTCTCATGTTTAATGTCCAGGTGGCAAATATTAATGGTGTATCACTTTTGGGTGTCCTTTGTGATGTAGCTCAGGCTTACATTTGACCTTTGAGCACAATGCTATCATAGGAAATGACATCAGATTACCTTTTCATCCATCATTTCATGATGTGGGCTGCCATTCAGGAAGTTAAGAGAAACAGGGGGGTTCAATAATATTACCTCTTGAACTAATGGCTGTTTACAGATCAAAATAACTCAAAATACCAGTTGCTGTGATAGATGCCTACCTGAAGTGCTGCATGACCAGGCACAGGCTGAAACACTTAGGTGCCGCCTTAAAATGTCATCATCATATGGTAGAGCATCAAGTGTTGAAATGTAGGTCGAAATATCTAATCCTGGCTATATACCCCTGGGGCATCCTCAACTGTACAACTGTAGCCCAGTATGCTCAGCTACAGATCCATATGCTCTGTGTAGCTTCTAGGCTCAAAATTCTAGGGTAGCACAGGGGGTTAATAGATTGACCTGAAGAGAAGCCCACGTTGGCTAGGTCACCTAATTGTTGAGCATGGGTGTCAGAGCAGAGGACCCATTTGCTAAATAGCGCTCTTCTGCACTGTGGGGTGGCCACAATAATCCAGCACCCTTAAGAAGAGGAACAATTTACATGTTAAAGGAAAAGAGAATTCCCATCCTGATTGTTCTGAATGGGAGTCTCTTTTACGTGTTAATGAATAATTTGATGAAATAAAAATTCAAAAATTACAGTTAAAAAAAAGAATCATGAAAGTGATACTGGAGGTTTACCAATAACTGGGGCAAAATAACCGGGGCACTCAAGCCACTCTTTTACCTTTTCCTTAAAAGATTTGGCAAGATGCTTGACTGGAGTTAGAGGTTAGAGGTTTATTATTCACTTGTTGTTTCCCACTAGCAGATCGGTAATTGCTATGCAAAGCATTCAATCAGATCATTTTATTTATATAGGCATAAATAAAGATTCACCCCGCTGCCGACCTGTTTCCTTGCTTTCTTATGGCGAATGACTGTTGTGATTTAGGCTTAACTCGCTACCCCTTTAAACATCCTGCCGGCTATCACCACGTTTTGGCCACAAGTGCAGTTTCTGCACCATGGCTAAGCCCATTATAACTCAGTGGCGGCTGATGACCAATACAACTGATGGGGCAAATATCTGAGGCACTGACAGGCAGTTACAAACTGCAGCAGTGCCCTTAGAATCATGCTGAGCCTCTCAATCGTGGTTCGTTTTGAACAATGTTTATAATAGGCCACGATTGAGAACTCTGGAGACCTCTTCTGTCCCACAGTTTCCAGTATTCAAGCTCCCAGGTTACACGTGTCGAAAAACCACGTGCAACTAGCCACCATTTACTGACACTGCCAGCTAGATAATTCAGTGGGTTAGTGTGCCTTAGGTATAAAGGTCTGTCTCACCAGACAAAGCTTTCATCTTCCCAAGTTGATGACTTCTGAGGTGATGTGGGATATAAACACTTCCGTTTACACAGTCCATCAAGCATTATCTGCCCATAAAATAGTTAAGTAGGTTGAAGCACTGCTGCCGTGTGAGTAGGTCATTAGTAAAAAACATACTAACCTCACGGCTATTCTAATCCTTATTCAATTCATAGTATTTAAATTCCTGGTGTAGGACCTAAGCTACAATCAATAGGTGCGTGCATAATAAGTGTGTTTTTTACTAACCAACTAATTATTATTTATGTACATTTCAGAAAGGGGTAATATTTAACTTTAACAAGCCCGGTCTGGATTTTAACCTGAAAACAACTGTTTCCCAAACATACACACATTTTACAATAAGCGAGTAACTCACTGAGCTCTCCTTCCTGCTTCAGAGAGCTTGATAACAATTCATAGGCGGTGCAGGACACAGCACCTGGGCGGCTAATAAAGGTATGTAGGTAACACATGAGCATAGTGTTAGCTGAATGACTTCCAGGCCCTGGGTACAATTTAGTAAGAGAATGTGGAGCCCATGACAGACATCAGGCTCAGACAGTTGAGGCTGAGGGCACTGCCTGTTCCCACAGTGCCTCTCAGTGAGTTGAATTTAAAAAATAACTAAAAAGTTTTCTTACCTATGTGCACCGTGCTCCTCTCCTTCTCGTCATTGGTTTGTGGCTTCAGCACAGTCTCCGAGAATCTCAGTCAACTCTCAATTACCAATCCAGACGCTGCCCTCAGGCTGCTCAGGCAGCATGAGATATGCACCTGTATTGGCTGAAGGGGGGTGGCTCTATGCTTATTCAGGCACTGGGGTCCTATGCCTGCTCTTCACTCAGCTGTCTAGGACTGCTGGGTGAAGATGTTTAAAGTGTGCAAGTCAGTCAGCTCAAGACAGCCGGCCAAATTGACTTTCGCACTCTAAACTGGAGTGAGGACCACTGCCCTGCTGCCAGTGAACAGCAGTGGCCCCGCCCTCAAACACAGCTCGGGAGCAGTGAAAAAAAAAATGCTGATAAATTCATTTTATTACCATTTTATTTTTCACCATTGCTGAGCGTTGCAGTGGGGTGGACACTCCTCCCTTCTAATGGAGGGGCAGCCGCTTTTAGAATTCCTATTTACCCCGGCCCCCTCACTCATTTGACATCTCGAAGCTCACTGGTAGGGACATTGTTCCATCTGGTAGTTGTTGTGATTGGTCTTGTGGAGGTAGGTGTGATCACTCTCGTTACCATCACCCTGCTAAAGGGTTCCTTCCCTTTTGTAGCTCTGTCCTTTCAGACCTCCTTTCTCCTGATCACGAACATCCTGGCTGTTCCACCACCCCGTGATGTTTCAGATAAACAAATCAGTCCCGACACCATAAAAGTGAAGCTTCTTTTCCACATAGTGCGTCGTCTTTCCTATATTTATCAACATGTGCCTTATGAAATACCATCCATACTTTTTCAGAACTTGCACATTGGTATATTGAGTTTTATGCAGGCTTTCTCCATAGTGCTGTGCGCTCAGACTCCCCGCCACTCTAATCATTTTGAACTTATAATTTGAGGACTTTTTATCTTTGTGGAACCAAGCAGCCTAGTTACCACCATTGCATACCTCCTCATGTCATTCATCCAGGGGTGTAACACTGACCCCACACTTCAGGCCCTCCCCTAGCCCAACAGTCAGTCTAAGGTTTATAATTATATGTAAGATACAGGAGTGTCCACCGACGGGAGCAATGGGCACCAACTCATCCCCGGGTTTGCCAGGTCACCTTATGTTTGTCTTAAGTAGTAGCAATCCTTCAAACCGTACAGTATTGTCTTTGAACTGTAAGCATTAGGACCATGTGACTAGGGCGGACTTATGAAGGAAATTATGTAATCGATCATGGAGGTGACAAGACGTGATCTTTAATGGTTATAGGAATATTGAAAGGTCAGTTGAATGTTGTACGCTGATGAGTAAAGACGTTAACTACGAACTCTGTGTGTGGTGTTTCTTGACCTGAAAAAGGGCTACCATCAGCTTGATCTGGAAGAGAACTGCAGGTACATTACCACTTTTTTGACTCATGTTGATTTATTTAGAGACAAAAGATAAAGCTATGGCGTGTCCTCTGCTGCAGAGATATTCCAAGATGTTATAAATAGGATTATTCAGCCTGTGACACATGCCTTCGGTTGCAGTGATGATGTACTGGTATTTGGGGCAACACAAAAGGAACATGATAAAGCCTTCAAACAAGTGTTTCAATTACTTACAGATGCTGGCCTCACTTTAAATGCTGAAAAGTATAAGTTTCACAAAACAAAGCTCAAGTTCTTTGGACATGTATTTTCTGATGGAGGCATGACTCCTGTTCCTGACAAAGTACAAGCACTATCCGCCACCAGTTCTCCACAAGATGTCACAATGGTACGGTCTTTCTTGGGCATGACCAGCTATTGTTCAAGGTACATTTGTGACTTTACCACAGTAGTGCCCCTTTGTAAGACCTGACAAAATGATATGTCCAGTTCCGTTGGTCTGCTGAATGTGACTGCAGTTTCGAAAATATGAAATAAGCAATTGAAAATGTGACTAAGATGGCTTACTTTGGTCCCACATTGCACACTCAGATCACTGTTGATATGAGCCCAAGTGGGGTTGGGAGCAATCCTTCCTCAGCATAGTGGACATCTGAATTCTTGGGCACACATTGTGGCATAGGCCAGTCGAAGGTTGTCTGACACAGAATGCCCCTACTCCCATCCCGAAAAGGAGAGACCAGCAGTGGTACTGGCCTGTGAACATTTCCATGTGTTTCTGTATGGAAAGCATTGCACGATTATCACTGACAACTAGGCGTTATTCACCATTTCCGGCAATCCGAAAGCCAAGATGACCCCTTGCATCAAGAGGTGGAGTTCGCGCCTACAGGAGTATGACCATACAGGTGTGCACAAGCCAGGCAAGAATCAAAACCCTGCAGATTTAATTCTCATGAGTACCCCTACAGCGGCACAGCTTAACATCGAAAACTGTTGACTAACACATCAACTTCATAATAAAGTCCAGCACTCCAGGGACATGTGTGCCTTTAAAGACATTATTGTAGCCCAGTCCTGGAGACAGAGTGTTAATTGACGATGTTGAATTTAAAAAATATTGCAATGTTCAAAGATGAACTGTCTGTCTCTTGTGGCAACCAAGAATGCATTGGGGGACCATGTGTGGTTCCCTCACTTGGAATACAAAAAGGAGAGGGAATTAAGGAGTGTTCTTTATGCAACTGTCTGTCTCTAAAGATGACGCAGCATCCCTGTGCACGAGTGGGAAAGAATTGCTGTTGATTTCATTGGGCCTCTGGCCAATGGATGTCACCTTATGGTGATCACTGACAAATATTTCTGGTTTCCTCTGGTAGAAGACATGTCACTCACGACAAAGTCATTGAGCAGTTAGATAACATCTTTGCCATGTGGGGCATACTGGACATTCTCAAGTCTGACAATGGTCCATCATTCAACAGCAAGGAATTCAATGAGTTTCTAGCCAGTCTTAACATCAGAATAGCACACCTTTGTGGCCTCAGGCTAACAGTGTTGTGGAACGATTTATGGGGACCCTGAAATGGATGATTCAATCTGCCTCGATAGAGGGACTTGATCTTAGCCAGGCCTTATGCCAAGCCCTCTGTGCTTATCAGTCAACTCCTCATTTCAGAAAAGGTGGGAGTTCTTCTACTCTGATGCTCAGGAGAGCAATTAAAACCAAACTACCACATTAGAACCCTGAGTGAACTTTACCTGATTATGTGGTTCATGCTACAGAAGCTGCTCGGAAGCATCAGATGAAGACGCATTCTGATTGACATCGTCAAACTCGAGAGTTTGTGTTCGATGAGGATGATTCAGTTCTCTTCCAACAAAGGTGAAAGTGAAAAACATATCCTCCATTTGATGTTGAACCTTTAAACGTTGTGACACAAAAGAAGGGATATATGATTACTGGCAAATCCATTACAAGAGACTCATCCCACTTCTGTCAGCTGTCTCATTGATCATTAGTCCCTGCAGGTACAACGGAAACTGCCCCACACAAAGACTCTAATCAGACATTAGACTCTGTACCCCTGAGGTCCACCCCTGGTGTAGCTCACCTACCTCAAAACACACCTTCTAGACGAACTACACGAGCACCTAGATGGCTGATCCAAGAAATGTTATGCTGCTATTTGTTCATGTCTTTTGTTAATGTCTTTTTATTTAACAAGGGGTGAGATGTAGTGTCTTAGAAATGTAAGCGTGAGGACCCCGTGACTAGGGGGCAGATTATGAAGGAAATTACAAAATCAATCTGGGAGGTGCCAGGGTATGGTCTTTAACAGTTATTGGGATATTGAAAGTTCATTTGAATGTTGTATGCTGGTGGGTAAAGACGATACCTACAAGCTCCGGGTGTGGTGTGTTTTTGTGCTTGCTTCCGGGCTGGGGAGGACGCAATGCTAGCTTTGTCGGACAGGCCTTTTATTCCACTGGTCGTTTCCTAGGGGCCTGGATCCCTTGGAGGCTGGTTTTGAAAACCCGGCTGCTGCTAATGCCTCTGTCATTTTTCCTAGCTTCCAGAAGTCAATTGCAGCAGGCACAGGGAGGCTTCAAGAGAGAGAAAGGCAGAGGGAGAGGAAAGGAAGAGAGAAGCGAGCTGTGAAGGAGAAGGAGAGAAAGAAGATAAAAGGAAAGAGATGGGTTGAGGACACAAAATGGGTGGGGCTGGTTTTAACATTTTTATTATGACTGCTTTGGCTCTACGGTTCAAAAATGAACCTTACCCTCCTCTCTGCTCACCACTGAGCCATGGCAATGTACGAATTTCCGATGATCCAGACATCTTTCCCATTGTCTTCTCTTCCTATTGCAGCCAAGAGAAAGCATGGAGGAAGATTGTGGGAGGCGGTGATCAACACTGCTCTTGTATGCTTTTGATTATCACCAGCCTAACCAGGGGTCCGGGTGTAAGCAAGCAAACCGCCCCGACTCCCTATGACTAAGTACTGAAATACAGATATATTTGGGATGCGGGGGTGGGCTACACAGACCCCTGGTCCACGATCCTGTGCTATTGATAGCCACGCCCCTGAACTATAAGCGCTTTCCCATAGTCATGTTGTGAAATGCGCCAATTCTGGATTATTAAGTGTCAGACTACATGGCTCTCTGAAAGGAATCGCACAGCGCCCTTTGGCGGAGCAGCTGCGTCACGGGGTTGGAAGTTCAAGGCTTCAGCCCTGGATACATTAGTTGGCGAGCATTCATGCGGATGCAAACGATTCTGCCCAAAACAGATGTCCAACAGGCAGGCATAAATGACTGAAAGAGGCAAGAGCTATTACACTTCAGAGGAAGAGTGTCCTAACAGCAGTCAGCTGTGTCAATTAATAAAGAGCGGTCCCAACCAGAAAACCAAGGCAATATGTAAAGATTTAATTTAATTGTACACGCTCCTCGGTAATATGTTTATATTTTGCGTTCTGTTTCCTGAACATTTCCAGATGTCGGCAGATTTGAAACTATTCTTTAATTCTTTGGAGTGGCGTGAACAGAAGGATATATATTAAGGGCCAGTGTAATCTCCCATCCACTGCATTATGGATTTCTTAGAATAATGTTTGGGGCAGTCGTTCTACTAACAGCCTTCAGAACTTTTACTCATCTCATATGTTGGTTACTACGCTCTTGGGTGCTAATTAGTGTCATGGCACACAATTTACCCGCATGTAGGAATTCTTAGGCTGCATGCTGGTTAACTTCATTACTTGGAATCTCCTTTTATCGAACCCTTGTCGACCCAGTTCTTACTTTACTGAGGTGATCAGCAATGTCACGTGCCCTAATAAGTTTAGATGCCATGAAACTAGACCAACAACACCGGGGTCTGCACCTCTAGCCACTGTTCAAAAGGACCATAAAGAGGGAACATTCTCCTTGCACTTGCTGACTAATCTCCTAACTTTTGGTAAAAACCATACAAATCAGGGGAAGGGAAGGAGTTCAAGAATAATGGGGTGCGTCAGGTGTACTGGGGTGAAGATGGAGAAATCGGAGTAATGACCATTGCCAATAAATAATCAAAGTATCGCCAGGTCGACTGACGTAAGTAGAATGTGATGCCCAAATCGCAGCTATGCGATTGCTCATGACTCAGACATTTTCCTTATACATCTTCTGTTGTCGCAAGGGGAAGAATATGAGTATTCAGCTCGATGTGCCTGCTACATGTCTGTACCTTTCAATATTGTAATAAGAAGCCTTCTGCCCCTTTCTTCATTCTTGATTGCAGTATCAAATGTGAATATTTGTATTTTTTTCTCTGGAGACAGCACCCATATAATAATTTTTGAGGCCACGAAACATTAAGCTCTCAACAAAAGCAAATAGAGCAAATTAGCAATATATTTATTGCTGCTTAAAAGAGCCAGGCGTAAATGATCACCATCTGAGCAATTTGGGGACCCAGGATTCTATTAACTGCTCTTAATAGTACATTCACTTACTTGGCACACTTAGGGCCTCATTACGAGTTTGGCGGTCCGTCGACCCCCATGGCGCAGTGATGGTCTGACCGCCGTCAAGATGGTGGTCGGATCGCCGTATTACGAGTCATGCTAGCCTATGGAGCAAAGACCGCTGAGGTCCCGCAGGCATCGCCAGGTAACACAGATTGTCCTGGTCACGAGGCAGCACAAACAGGCCGGCAGAGCCGGTGTTGCTGTCGAACACATTAAGGTTGCACACCGCCAGTCTGACTATGGGGGTCCAACCACCACGTCTCAGAAGGCGGAGACTGACAGTATAAAGGGAGAAACTCACCTGCGGGCAGACTCACACGTCCACTGCCGCCATGGAGCCCATCACACACGTCCTGCTGCTGTTGTTGATCATCGATGAAGCACAAAATCCTAACCGCCATGGGCGCAACTGACCGTAAGTATACACACCTACCTGTCTCATTAACCGTAGCAACAGATCGTTGTGCTGTCATCCACATCATATGAGGGTCATGCTACGGGCACCAAGTACACGTCTCATCGTGTACACAGTCAAAATCATACATAAAGATGGACACATTCACAGTCACAATATGCCCCCATTGGGCAGGTTACTCACAGAAATGGGGTCTTTGGTTGGCAGTCAGGTTACACCCTGTCCAAGCAAGGACCTTCACTCTAATCAGGGTAAGTCACACACAATCCAAATTATCCTGTGTCCACCTTCGGGTAACTTGGCACTGAGCAGTCAGGCTTAACTTGAAGGCAATGTGTAAAGTATTTGTGAAATAAATCATGCAATAAAACAATTGAACACCAAAAAAATATACCACACAGTGTTTGGAAAAATATATAATATTTATCTGGATAAATGCAGGTCAAAACGATTAAGATGCAATAAATATGTTGAAAATATCACTGTAGAAATGATATAACGTGTCTTTAGTCTCTTAAAAGCACCAAATGTCTCTTGCAAGCACAAAGTACCTGGTTTGCGTTAAAACCTCTGCAAGGAACTGCAGAGGAGGAGATGCGTGGAAAACAGGGAGGTGTGCATCTATTTTTGGGGCCGCTGATGGCGATGCGTCATTTATTTTCTACGCCGGGAAGGCTTTGCGTCGATTTCCGGTGCTCGGTCTTGTATCCGCTTCGGGTTGCATGGTTTTCGGGCACCCCGTGGACGATGCGTTGAAATCGGGTACTGGCAGGACAAAGTCACAGGGGCTGTTTCGATCCGGTGGGCTTTGCATGGAAAATTCTACCTCACGGCAGACGCTGCATCGATTCCTTCCAGGAAGTCGGGCTGTGTCGTTCCGGCCCGGCTGTGCATCGATCCAGTGGGCCGTGCGGCGAATTTCCAGTTGCTGTGCTCGCGCTGCATCAATCTTCTCCTTGTGAAGTCGGACTGCGAAGTTCCGGTTCGGCATGCGGTGAATGATTTTTTTTGGTCCTGAGACTTCAAGGAACAGGAGGCAAGCTCTATCCAAGCCCTTGGTGAGCACTTTTCAGCACAGCCAGAGAGCAGCAAGGCAGCAGCGCAACAGCAAGTCAGCAGTCCTTCTCAGAAAGCAGTCAGGTGAGTCCTTTGGGCAGCCAGGCAGTTCTTCTTGGCAGGTTGCAGGTTCTGGTTCCTTTCCGGGAAGTGTCTGAGTTGGTAGGGCAAGAGGCCCTGCTTAAATACCCAAATGTGCCTTTGAAGTGGGGGAGCCTTCAAAGAGTGGCTTAGAAGTGCACAAGGTCCCCTTTCAGTTCAATCCTGTCTGTCAGGGTCCCAGTAGGGGGGTGGCAGTCCTTTGTGCGAGGGCAGGCTACTGTCCTTTGACATGTAAGTGTCAGGCTCTCCACCCTCCCAGCCTAGGAAGACCCCTTCAATATGCTGAATGTATGCATGTGAGGCTGAGCATCCTGTGTTTGGGGTTTGTCTGAGTAATGCACAAGGGAGCTGTCAACTGAACCTGGCCAGATGTGGATTGTAAGGCACAGAAGGATTTAAGTGCAGAGAAATGCTCACTTTCTAAAAGTGGCATTTCTAAAATAGTAGTATTAAATCCAACTTGACCAGTCAGCAGGATTTTGAATTACCATTCTGGCCATACTAAATTTGACCTTTCTACTTCTTTCAGATCAGCAGCTACCACTCAAACAGTATGTGAGGGCAGCCCTAATGTTAGCCTATGAAAGGAGCAGGCCTCACAGCAGTGCAAAACTAATTTAGGAGTTTTACACTACCAGGACATGTAAACTACACAGGTGCATGTCCTGCCTTTCGTCTACACAGCACTCTGCCCTAGGGGTTACCTAGGGCCTACTTTAGGAGTGAATTATATGTAGAAGAGTGATTTATATGTAGAAAAAGGGAGGTTTAGGCTTGGCAAGTACTTTTAAATGCCAAGTCGAATTGGCAGTGAAACTGCACACACAGGCCTTGCAATGGCAGGCCTGAGACATGGTTAAGGGGTTACTTAAGTGGGTGGGACAATCAGTGCCGCAGGCCAACTAGTAGCATTTAATCTACAGGACCTGGGCACATATAGTGCACTTTAGTAAATTAAATAATCCAGTTGGGTATGATCCAGTGTCATCATGTATAAAGGGAGAGAGCATATGCACTTTGGCACTAGTTAGCAGTGGTAAAGTGTGCAGAGTCCTAAAAACAGCAAAAACAGTGTCCAAAAAGTGGAGGGAGGCAGGCAAAAAGTTAGGGGTGACCACCCTAAGGCTGTCAGGTCTAACATGTGTCCCACCTAGATGAAAGTGGGGAGAGCTACCCAACCTCCTGGGAGCTCTCATCGCTAAGGCGGAAGTATCTGGAGAGACTATCAGCGTTGGCGTGGTCAATCCCCGGGCTATGCTCCACTGTAAAGTCCATCCCCTGTAGGGAAATGGACCACCTCAAGAGTTTAGGATTTTTGCCCCTCATCTGCATGAGGCATCTGAGGAGCCTGTGGTCTGTCTGAACCCGGAAGTGAGCCCCAAACAGATATGGTCTCAGCTTCTTCAGTGTCCAGACCACAGTAAATGCTTCTCTCTCAATAACACTCCACCTCTGTTTCAGTGGCAATAGTCTTCTGCTAATAAAGACTACTGGTTTGTCTAGGCCCTCCTCATTTAGCTGTGCTAGAACAGCTCCTATGCCATGCTCTGAAGCATCCGTCTGCACAATAAATTCCTGGGAGTAGTCAGGTGCCTTGAGCGTGGGGGCGTGCATTTGGCTTCCTTCAGGGAGTCGAAGGCTTTCTGACAAGCCTCTGTCCAATTCACCAACCTAGGTTGTTTTTTGGAAGTAAGTTCTGTCAAAGGTGACACAATGGATCCATAGTCCCTTGACAAATCTACGGTAGTGCGGTGAGGCCTAAGAAGGCTCTCACCTCTGTCTGTGTTCTAGGTGGTTGCCAGGCCTTGATAGTTTGAATCTTGGCCTGGAGTGGCTGCACCTTGCCACCACCTAGTAGGTGTGCCAAGTACACCACGGAACCCTGCCCAATCTGGCACTTACTAGCCTTGATGGTCAGGCCTGCCTGTTGCAGAGCCTGAAGCACCTCCTTGAGGTGCAGCAGGTGTTCCTCCCAGCTGGAACTATAGACGGCTATGTCGTCTAGGTAGGCGACGCAGAAGTCATCCTTGCCAGCTCGAACCCCGTTAACCAACCGTTGGAAGGTGGTGGGAATTTTTCAACCCAAAGGGCATCACCTGGAATTGGTAATGGCCCTCAGGTGTAGAAAATGCAGATCTCTTTTTTGCACCCTCAGTCAAGGCGATCTGCCCGTACCCTGATGTGAGATCAAAAGTACTGAGGAATTTGGCAGCCCCTAGTCTGTCTACAAGCTCATCAGCTCGGGGGTTGGGGTGAGCTTCAGTCCGTGTGACTGAGTTGAGACCCCAGTAGTCCACGCAGAACCGGAGTTCTGGCTTGGCACCGGGTTCAGCAGCCTTGGGAACCAGTACCACAGGGCTGGCCCAGGGACTACTGGACTTCTCAATAACCCCTAGGGTCAGCATCTTGGTGACTTACTCTTTGATGCTGGCCTTCACCTTGTCCGAGAACCTGTAAATGTTGTTCTTTACAGGAGAACTGTCTCCCATCTCAATATCGTGGACACACAAGTGTGTATGTCCAGGAGTGAGGGAAAACAGTGAAGAGGACTGCTCCAAAAACTCGTAGCAGTCTTCTCTCTGATCTTGAGTCAGGGAGTCAGAGAGATTGACACCCTCCACTGACCCATCACCTTCTTTGCCAGAGAAGAGATCCAGGAGAGGCTCACTCTCCTCTTCCATGCCCTCATCTATCACAAGGAGCATACTGACCTCAGACCTCTCAAAATGAGGCTTGAGTCGGTTGTGGTGGAGAACCCTAAGGGGGGTGTCTATGGGTCCTGAGGTCCACTAGGTAAGTGGCCTCCCCCTTCTGCTCCTTGATCTCAAATGGGCCAGTCCAGTGGTCCTGGAGAACTCTAGGCTCTACAGGATCCATTTCCCAAACTTTGTCGCCAGGTGAGAATTCAACCAGAGTGGCCTTCCGGTCATACCACTCCTTCATCACCTATTGACAGGCCTTGAGGTTACTCCTGGCCTGCTTCCAAAAGCATTGTGTCTGGTTGCGGAGGGCCAGCATGTAACTGACAACACCCTGGGGAGGTGTCTTGGGAGCTTTCTCCCAGCCCTCTTTCCCTCTGCTTAGTGGTCCTGTGACAGGGTAATCATAGAGAAGTTCAATGGGGCTGACCCCACCCCTTTCTGGGGCACCTCCCTATAATCAAAGAGAAGGCACGGCGATAGGACGTCCCACTTACGCCTCACAGCCTCAGGTAGGCCAGTGATCATGTCTTTTATGTTCTTGTTGAATCTCTCAACAAGCCCATTGGATTGCGGATGGTAAGGGGTGGGAAACCGGTAGGTTACCCCACACTCATCCCACATGGACTTCATGTACGCTGACATGAAGTTTGTGCCTCTGTCAAACACAACCTTTTTTGGGAACCCCACACGGGTAAATATTCCCATCAGGGCTCTGGTCACCACCGGTGCAGTCACTGTCGTCAGAGGGATTGCCTCTGGGTAGTGGGTGGCTTGGTCCACCAAAACCAGGATAAACCTGTTGCCTAAGGCAGTTTTGGGATCCAAGGGACCAATGACATTGATGCCCACCCTTTCGACGGGGGTGCCAATGACAGGGAGTGGAATCAGGGGGTCCTTAAGCCTGTTCCCTGTCTTCCCACTGGCCTGGCAGGTGGGGCAGGCCCTGCAAAAATTATCAGAAGCTACCCGCATTCTAGGCCAATGACAGTGGGTGACAAGCCTAGCAAAGGTCTTGTTTTGGCCCAAATGTCCTGCCAGGGGGATGTTGTGAGCCAGGCCCAGTAGGAAGGCCCAGTAGCTCTGGGGGACCACCAGCACACATGCTGCCCCAATGGCTGGAGCCTTATGCTCACTGTAAAGCAGATCATTCTCCCAGTAGATATGTTGATCGCCAGAGGCTTCACCTGCTGCTTGGGCTGCAGCCTGTTACCTAAGACCCTCAAGAATGGGTCACTCCTTCTGCGCTTTGCAGAATTCATCCCTGGTTGGCCCACCCTCTACTTGCCAGCCAGCAAGTTCAGGCAGGTTACCCAGGTCAGCAATATCCTCTCCGGTTAGCTCAGGGGCCCCCTTCTCTGGGACCCCGTCCACCACCGTGGGAATATCTGAGGCGGGTTTTCCGCGCCTCTTGCCCTTCCTCTGTGCAGCTGTCTGGGCCATTGTTCCAGGCTCCAGATGCCCTTGACTACCTTCCCCGGCAGCCATGGACCTTGTGGCCATGCAGACCCACTCAGGCAAACCTAACATCTCCAGGTGGGATCTGAGCTCTACCTCTTTTCAGGCAGTATGCTCAAGATCATTGCCTAACACCCAATCTACAGGCATGGCAGGACTCACAGCTACTTTAGAGTACCAGAGGCCCCCCCTCCCCCACTCAAAGGGAACCAGAGCCACCGGTAGGTTACTCTCGCGATTGTCAGCAACTATGACTTGGTGGAATGTATTAGGGATTATCTGCTCTGCTGACACCAGCTGACTCTTAACAGTAGTCATACTGGTTCCTGTGTCACTCAGAGCCCCCACCCTTTGCCCATCAGTGGTGACCCACTGCCTATATTTGGAAGTAGTGGCAGGCATGTGGGCTTTTGGCACCATTTTGTTATCTCCCAGGGATACTATGGACACCTCTATCTGCTCCCCAAAACTAACTGGGACAGTCTCCCCCCCCCCAGCGCTACACTAGCCAACCCAGGTGTCTGCCCTCAAGTGGTGGGCTGTGCCCTCTTGGGACACTGGGAGTCACCCTTAGAGTGTCCATACTGGTAGCACTCCAAGTATTTGGGGATAAACTTCACTATCTTTTTATCAACGTACCATGGCTTCTTTACAAATTTTGGTGGGGACTGGTAACCACCCCCCCTTGGGAATTGTTTTGGGGGCCTTTTGAGAGTTCCTTATCTTTAAGTTTTTCTCCCCCCTCTTTCTTCTGTTGGGAACCCTGACTAACTTTCTGGGTGTTCCCACCAGGTACCTTTCTGGACACTCTGGTGCTAACCCAGAGGTCCGCCTCCTCAGAAAGCTTCCTGGGATCAGTCAGCTTACTGTCTGCTAAGTGCTGACACAACTCTGTAAAACAAATACTGAGCATATGCTCTCTCAGAATCATATCATATAATCCTTTGTAATCATTTACTTTGCTGCCTCACACCCATCAATTCAGTGCCTTATTGGAGAAATAGAAAACAGTCTACCCAAGTCTGCATGGAACGTTTGGTGCTGTCCCTGAACCTCTGACAGTATTTTTCAGGAGTCAGCCCAAACTTGCTCAGTGAAGCAGCTTTCATTTTCATATACATTTTGATCTTGTGATTCTAGTGTAAAAAGTGTGTTCCTCCCGACAACTGGTACTTAAAACCACAAGGCCGTCCCCCATTGCTCCTCAGAGATCCCATGAGCCCTTAGTGCTCCTTCATAGGCAGCCAACCCCTTGTCAATGTCATCTCCCACCACATAACTTGGCACCACACTTTTGGGTATACAAACCTTTTTCTCCCCAACAGGTCCTGCATATATGCTGCCACCATCACTGCTGGACTCAGAATGTCTTTCCTTGATATCCAGCTCCTTGAGACTCAGTTCATGAGCCATCAAAAGTTTCTTTTCAGCCAAGGCTCTCTCAGCTGCAGCCTCCTTGGCTTCTCTCTCTGCCCTCCTCTCCTCCTGTTGAGCTTCAGTTTTTAACCGTGCCATCTGTAATTGGAATTCTCTCTCCTCTCGCCTTTCCTCTGTGGTCAAGCCCTGTTCAGAGACACTGCTCCCTGGTTAGGCAGGGGGCACAATCACAGTGGTAACATCCTCCACTAATGACAAAAAATCCTATGAGGGGCCATCCTCTGGACCCTCCTCCTCCACATTCTCATCAGAAGGGGCTTCCGCCCAGGCCCTCAGCGCCATTTGGAATTCCTCCTTTCTGGAGGCCTTTTGGGTAGGTACTCCCATATCCCTACAGACACCTTTCAGCTGTTTGACAGTATATGCCTCCAGCATGGCTAGGTCAAAATCTTAATCTCCAGCTTGAGACCCAGCCAAAGACATGTTGAATGAAGATTTGAGTTAAAAATGCCAGGTAGAAAACAAACTTGCAGAAAAGGATAAAAAATCAAGTTGACCTTCAACTGTGGGTAGGTAGTGAACACTTATTTTATGTCACTGCACAAATACAAGTCCTATCCTCACCGCTGATCACCAATGTAAGAAATGGGGTCTTTGGTTGGCAGTCAGGTTACCCATTGTCCAAGCAAGGACCCTCACTCTAGTCAGGGTAAGTCACACACAATCCAAATTATCCTGTTCCCACTCACAGGTAGCTTGGCACTGAGCAGTCAGGCTTAACTTACAAGGCAATGTGTAAAGTATTTGTGCAATAAACCATGCAATAACACAGTAGAAAACCACAAAAAGACACCACGCAGTTTTTAGAAAAATATATAATATTTATCTGGATAAATGCAGGTCAAAACTATTAAGATGCAATAAGTATATGTTGAAATATCACTGTAGAAATTATATAAAGTGTCTTTAGTCTCTTAAAAGCAACAAATGTCTCTTTCAAGCACAAACTACCTGGTTTGTGTTCAAAATCTCCACAAGGAACCGCAGAAGAGGAGATGAGTGGAAAACACGGAGCTGTGCGTCAATTTCTCGGGCCACACACAGTGATGCGTGGTTTATTTTCCACACAGGGAAGCTTTGCGTCGATATCCTGCGCTCGGTCTTGGATCCTCTTCGGGTTGCGGGTTTTTCACACACCCCGGGGATGATGCGTGAAATCCGGCGCTAGCAGGACAAAGTCACAGGGGCTGCGTCGATCCAGTGGGTGCGGCCTGGAAAATTCTACCGTTGATTCCTCTCAGGAAGTCAGGCTGCATCGTTCTGGCTTGGCTGTGCATCGATTCAGTGGCCCGTGCGTCGAATTTCTGGTCACTACACTGGCGCTGCGTCAATCTAATCCTTGCGAAGTTGGGATGCGTCATTCCGGTTTGGCATGAAGTGAATTTTTCACCACGATGCAGGCTGTGTGTCGGTTTCTGCTGGCTGTGTGTTGATTTCCGCCGCACAGGGAGTTCTTCTTGCAGGAATGAAGTCTTTTTGGTCCTGAGACTTCACGGAACAGGGGGAAGCTCTATAAAAGCCCTTGGAGAGCACTTCTCAGCACAGCCAGAGAGCAGCAAGGCAGCAGGGCAACAGCAAGGCAGCAGTCCTTCTCAGAAATCAGTCAGGTTAGTCCTTTGGTAGGTTGCAGGTTCTGGTTAAGGTTCTTCTCCAGGAAGTGTCTGAGTTGGTAGGGGCAGAGGCTCTGTTTAAATACCCAAGTGTGCCTTTGAAGTGGGGGAGACTTTAAAGAGTGGCTTAGAAGTGCACAAGGTCCCTTTTCAGTTCAATCCTGTCTTCGAGGGTCCCAGTAGGCGGTGTGGCAGTCCTCTGTGTGAGGGCAGGATACTGTCCTTTGACATGTAAGTGTCAGGCCCTCCACCCTCCCAGCCTAGGATGTGCACAACGTCTTCTTCACCTCCTGAGGCCTCTTTGCACTATTTGCAAAATTCCATCATGCACAGCCTGGCTCAGGTCCCCAGCACTCTATCCTGCAACACTCAAATTGTTGAGCTGTTCTCCGGCGGCGTGGGACCTTCCTTTGTAGTGCTGCACCAACCACATTTTGCACCTCCTTTGTCCCCATGTCCTGGGAGTCCCGTGGGTGCTATCTGGTGCTCTGAGGGCTCTCTAAAGTGCTAAGAGCTCCCTCCTCCTCACACACAGATGATGTTCCCAGGTCCCTCCTGGGTCCAGATAGCACCTATTTGACACAAAACACGACTTTGCCAGAACCAAAGCTTGTTGGAGGAATCCAGTACCAAAACTCATCTGCATCCAACTTCAAGACATGGGACATCCAGGGCATCATGCAGGAACCCACTGACATCTTCCTTGGGTTCCTTTTCTGCAGTCTTCGTCCAACCAGGGACTCTCCTTTTGCACGCTCTTCTGGGTTGGCAAAGGCTCCAGTCCTTCCTGGAACTTCTTTCGACTTCTGGACTAGGTCTCCTTCCTTTGCAGGTCTTCAGGTCCAGGTTAGTGGAGAAGTGTGGCTCAATGATTAGAGCGGCAGACCCTGAAGCAGAGATCTGGCTCAAGACCAGGGTTCAAGTCCTGCTTCGGCAGGTCTTGGGCTCAATTCCCCTTGACCAGATAATTCTCGCCTCGGTGCTTAATCTAACTCATGGGTCCCACTCTTCAACTCTGGGCAATAGCTTGCTTAATCTCCACAATGGCCCCAACAGCGCTTGGATGCCTGGCTTCACCCTGGGGGTGCTCAGGAGTGGGCACCTCACAGGGAAAAGCCAGGAGGGGTTCCATAGCGGTATGAGTACAGCGCCTTGAGACCCTAACGGGTGAGTAGTGCACTATACAAGTGCTAATTTAGGAATCCACCATTTGTTGTTTGCAGACTTGGTTGATTCTTGAAATAACTCTAATCACGACTTGTAGTGTGTCCTAAGGAAACTTGCAGTACTTTACTCCTGCTGCTCTGGGCTCTGGGGTTGGGTAATATACTTACCTTTATCGTGTTTTTACTCAACCAGCGATTCTGCACACACTACACTTGTTTAGGGGGGAATTTGTGATTCGCATTCCACTATTTTAGTTTATGGTTTGTGTTGCCCCTAGACCTATTTTCTCCCATTGCATTCTATAGCATTTCCTATTGGTTGCACTATCCTATATCTAATTACTTACCTTATTTTGGTGTCTAGTGTATATATTGTGTATAATACTTACCTCCAGAAGGAGTATTGCCTCTAAGATATTTTTGGCACTGTGTCACCCAAATAAACTACCTTTATTTTTGGGAACACTGAAACCCTCACTATGACATTGGCGGTAAGTCCATCTTACTGCCATGCTGACTGCCGGCAACATACCGCAAGCGCAGCGGTGTACTGCTATGCGTATTATGACCCACACATAGAAATCTGCCACTACACAGACACACACACAAGTCCGCCAGCCCAAAGGTCAGTGATAAAATGGTGGTACCAAAACCCACACCGTTACACCAAAAGAAATACGCCTACTTCATTATGACCCACGAATCACCGCGGCAGACATTCAACTGCGGTAAAACATTGGCGGTACATACCGCCACGCACAAAATACACACACATACAAAACAACACCACATTGGACTACACACATCCGACACACATACACACATCATACCCACACCACTATAAAACACACATCCACACTACCCACAACCCTTTACCACAACTAACAATTTACAACAGAGAGAGAGACACGCCAGGAGCACCCACTAAATCAGAGCCACAGAACACCATCACCGATACATCATCCACGCACCTCACAGCACACACCCCAACACGCCCTCACACACACCACACACACTACACCCATGGCACCACAAAGACACCTCAGGTTCTCTGAGGAGGAGCTAAGGGTCATGGTCTAGGAAATAATCCGGGTAGAGCCACAGCTATTCGGATCACAGGTGCAGCAGACGTCCATTGCTAGGAAGATGGAGCTATGGCGGAGAGTTGTGGACAGGGTCAACAACATGGGACAGCACCCAAGAACAAGGGATGACATCAGGAAGAAGTGGAATGACCTATGGGGAAAGGTGCGTTCCGTGGTTGCAAGACACCAGATAGCTGTACAGAGCGCTGGCGGTGGACCCCACCTCCTCCCCCACAACTAACAACATGGGAAGAGCAAGTCTTGGTGATCATGCATCCTGAGGGCCTGGCAGGAGTAGCAGGAGGACTGGACTCTGGTGAGTCAACTCTTCACTACTTTCACCCCCCCACCTGCATGCCATCATAATTCCCACCCTTACCCTCACCCTCACCCCATGACTCCACCACCTCACATATACCACACCATCACAACCCGCTCATCCCATAACCAAGCCCTGCATGCAACACCATTGCATGGGCCCTCATCACAGACCTCCATGGACACCCATCACCACAGCATGCACACTAGTGACAATCACTTAGCCAACCAAATCACAACTGACACAAGCTAAAGCTGCCTTGGTAATAACACTCATAGAGGGAAACATACCCATGCACAAGATGTTACACGCAGAAACAATAACACTGCATTTACATCCCCACAGGACCCCCACACAACATCACCGGTGCCAGCAACATCTAGCCCCCCACCAGAAGAGGCCTACACTGATGACAGCAGTGGTGCATGCTTGGATCAGGGTGACCAACCTGGCCCATCAGGGACCTCTGGGCAGTCGGTGCCCATACCTCTGTCCTCAGGACACATCAACCAGCAGTGTGTCCACCACTACAGGGACCCCATGCAACCCCACAAACACAGGACGATCAGAGACCTGGGGTCAGTGACAGTGGGCACACGGTTCAGGGGCCAGAGGCACAGGACAACAGGGAAGCTGGGAGGACTGCTGTGCGACAGGGGGAGGACAGGCCAAGGGAACCGACTCTCCACGAGGCACTCACCAACATCCTGGGAGCATACCACCATTCCCAGGAGACCATGTGCTAGATACTGGCCAAGTTGCAGGAGACCCAGCGGCTGCAGAAGGGACAGTACCTGGGGATCAGGGAGGACCTGAGGGACATCCACACAACCCTGGTCACCATTGCAGGGGTACTGGCAGACATGGCCAACACCATGAGGGACGCAGCGGCACACCAACGGGCCCCTGACACTACCCACACCGAAGAACAGCTCTCTACCTCCGCCGACGCTAGTGGACAGGAGGCCCTGCCACATGAACAACAGACCACCAGCACCCCTCCCCCTACGGAAGGAGAACCACCACGCAAAAGATTCCTGTGATCCAGGCAGAAGCCAGAGAACATTGCTAAGACCCCCACCAGGAAATAAGACTCCACTCACTGTTACCCTTGCGTCCCACTCTGTCACCCTGTCCACCTTGAACTGCCATTGCCCCACTCCCTATGCCCCCTTGGACAATGCATCTGTGATACCAATAGACTGGACTCTATCCTGGACATTCCTCCACCATCAACCCAGCCCATTGCGATACCCCCTACACTTATTATCCCAGAAATAAACACCCTTGGAACTAATACAAGTATGGAGTCTGTCAATTGATTGAAAAATGTATTAGTTTAACCAGCTGTAACCATTGCAATTCAAATATAGTTATATATACATAGGTATGACCTGTAGTGGGCAGCAGTAAACACACCAGGAGCCAGCGTGGGGCACAGATATCTGAAAATAGAGATGCCCATAGGGTACAGTAAGTGGCCATAGATCTTGGAAAATCAGTCTGCAATGTACAATGTCCAACACAAAACTGCAATGGAAGGTGAAGTTACAGTGTCTTACCTGTGTATCACTGGAAGTACTGTTGAATTATAGTAGTTCTGTTGTCCACATCCTCTTCCTCTGCCTCCTCTTCGTCACTGTTCACAGGCTCCACCGCTGTCACACGACCATCTCCAGTCTCATCCTCCTGCAGAAAAGGCACCTGGCATCTCAAGCCCAGGTTGTGCAACATGAAACAATGATCTGGCACACCTTCTTGGGTAAGTAGCACAGGGATCCACCTGTCAGATGGAGGCACTGGAATCTGGCCTTCAGGAGGCCAAAGGTGCTCTCAAGATCCTCCTTGTTCGCCCATGTGCCTCATTGTAACATTCCTCTGCCCTTGTCCTGGCATTCCTCACTAGGGTCAGTAGCCAGGAGAGGTTGGGGTAAACAGAGTCACCTGTAAATATCGAGGAATACCTGTTAGCCAGACACTCACTCTTAGGGCCAACCCCACACCCATAAACCAACAGACACTGGGTGGGGACCATGGGCTCACCTATTAGCCACACCCTGTGCCTCTGGAGTTGAGACATCACATATGGGATGCTGCTATTCCTCAAGATAAAGGCATCATGCTCAGAGCCAGGATACTTTGCATTGACATGGGAGATGTACTGGTCCGCCAGGCACACTATCTGCACATTCAGAGAGTGAAAGCTCTTTCGATTTCTGAACACCTGTTCTTTTCTCCGGGTTGGGACAAAGGCAATATGTGTACCATCAATAGCACCAATGATGTTGGGGATATGTCCCATTGCTTAGAAGTCAGCCTTCACTGTGGCCAAATCCTCCACCTGGGGAATACGATGTAGCTGTGCATGTGTTTCATCAGGGCAGACAACACTCTGGTCAGCACGTTTGAGAACATAGGCTGTGACATCCCTGATGCCATGGTCACTGTCACTTGGAAGGTACCACTGGCCAAGAAATGGAGCTCTGACAGGACCTGCACTACAGGGGGGATAGCTGTGGGGTGGCGAATAGCTGAAATCAGGTCTGGCTCCCATTGGGCACACAGCTCTTGGATTGTGGCCCTATCAAGTCTGTAGGTTGGGATAATGTGCCTGTCCTCCATTGTGGCCAGGTCCACCCGGGATCTGCACACATGGGTATGTCTCCATCTCCTATTCATCCTCAGCGGTTGAACTCTAGGGTGAAAAACGGTGAGCAGATGGTCATATTCAAATGTATACTCAGATTAATATGCCTTGCTTTTTTACAGAAACAGCATGTGAACGTGTAGGTCCGTTGATGTGCCTATGTCTGCTGTGACGCAGTTAGGTACCATGGCCTGTTCCCCCCTGAAATGGTGGCCGCCTGTTCTGTGAGGAGGGACAAGTGGAAATGATGTAATGCAGCTGATGTTATGCACCACTGCGGGAGGCAGTCGACGACCACCGTGCAACATATAATTGGTTATCATTGGGGCCTACGGGTTCCAGGAGCCAATGGTAATGTACGCCGGCGGTGACGGTACGCACTGCCATGGACGTGACCACCATTTTCTATCTGTTCACTCACTTGCTAGCTGACCTTCAACAGGAGAGGACCTACACTGCAAGTGCTGTTGTGACCTGTGTCTGGAAGCGACCATGGCTCGAGTGTCTGGGGAAAGGGCCCATGCCTTCACTTCCGAGGAGTTGGAGAGACTAGTGGATGGGGCTCTACCTCAGTACCCTATACTTTATGGCCCTCCAGACAAACAGGTGAGTACACTGTGAGCACGATGCGTCGGACATGAATGTATGTAGTGCTGTGTGTGTGTAAACCTCGTGTAGGAGGGCTGAGGGGTCCTGGGCAGAATGCATGTTCAGTGGGAAATGTCTGTGCATAAGGGGATGGGAGGGATATGGTGGGCCATGAGTATAAAGGTGCGGACAGTATGTATAATACCTTTTCTTATGTATCTTTTTCTGCAGGTCAGCACATATTTAAAAAAAGGGTATTTGGCATGCCATCGCCAAGGAGATGCGGACCCTGGGGGTCTTTGACAGGCGGAGCGCCCACTGTCACAAACAGTGGGAGGACCTGCGCCACTGGGAAAGGAATACGGCGGAGGCCCAGCTGGTGCTGGCCTCCCAACAAGGAAGGGGTGCCTGTCATACCCTGACCCCCGATGTTCTGCATCGTGGCGGTGGCCTACCCAGAGTTGGATGGGCGTTTGAAGGCATCACGCCAGCCACCAGGGGGTGAGTACAGATTCAGAGTCATGAATTTGCGCACGTTATGGTGTTACCTGGGTGGGGGATGTGGGTCTGTGGGTACCCCTAGGCCAGGGCGAACATGGCAGGGTAGGTTCAGTGATGGGCAAGCTCTGATCCACTCCAACCTCAATAATGCTAGTGGGCATCTACTACTAGGCAGGGTCCCGTGGGTTTCAGGTGTGCAGCTAATGGCGTTAGGCATTGTACTCCATGGCCTGGTGACTAGCATTGTAACTGGTAGTGCATGGCCTAGTGCATTGGGCTTTTCCCTGTGAGTTGTGTACGCCAACTGTAGTGTTGTTGCTGGCATTGACTGAGTGTATCCTCTGTCTCTCCCCCCTTTTTGTTTTGTCACCCTGCCCTTCTGTGCAATAGCATCATCTGGAGGAGGAGCAGAGGCACCGGCGATTGAGGGAGCTGCATCCCATATAGGCCTGGAGGCCGAATCCACTGATGGTGAGGGCACCAGTGGGACGGAGGGCGAGGGATGCACCATGACGGAGACAGGAGGGGACAGTTCTGACAGCGACACCTCCTCCGATGGAAGCTCTGTGGCAGTGGCGGACACCTCTTTGCCCATCCCAAGTACAGGTACAGCCGCCACTCCTGTACCAACACTTCCCTCCCAGCAGCCCCTCAGCGAGTTTCCCGTGCCCACTCACCCAGATGGGTGGGCATCTCCTTCACCCCAGGCACCTCAGGCATGCCCAAGTCAGCCCTGTGGCCCTCAGTGAGGAGGCTATTGACCTCTTGAGATCCCTCTCTGTTTGGCAGTCAACCATACTGAATACCATCCAGGGTCTAGCAGGGCATTTTCAACAAACAAATGCATACCTTGAGAGCATTCATTCTGGCGTGGCGGCCCAACAGAGAGCATTCTAGGCTCTGGCCAACTCACTGCATTGTCCCTGTCTCTAGCCTCCCCCTCCAACCTCCTCTACCCAGTCCCATTCCCCTCAAACCCAGCCTATCCCAAGTACACCTTCAGACTTGCATGCACCCAAATCAACACAAAGAAGTGGCTCAGGCAAACACAAGCACCACACTTCATCCCACAGGCACTCACACAAGCACCATCCAGATGCAGACACAACAACATCCACTGCCTCCACTGTGTCCCCCTCCTCCTCCTCGTCCACCTCCCTCCCAGTTGCGTCTCCACTCACACCTGCATGCACTACATCCTCATCCACTACCTCCATCACCAGCACGCCTATCACTACACGCCCCTCACTGGCAGTCACCACCCACACATCCATGCACATGTCCCCTGTGTCCTCTCTCACTATGTCTGTGCCGCCTCCTCCCAAAGTACACAAACCCAAGCACTCAGACACCCAACAGCCATCCACCGCACAACAACATCCAGCCCATGCACCTGCACCCAAACACACCAGACTGACACCTCCTACCACCACTCCCTCTTCCTCCACTCCCAAACCTTCACCCCCTTTCAGCCCTAGTGTCCCTAAAAGGCTTTTCCTCCCCACCTTTGACCTATTCCCTGCCCCTCCCCCTGTCCTTCACTTCGAGCAGGGTGGGCAGAACCCAGGCCAGCACCTCAGCCACCCAGTCCACAGCCACTGTAGTTTCTGCAACTACTGCAGGTGTGAGAGGCTCCAAGGAGGCACCCGTAAGCACAGCCAGTGTGCCTGCACCACCTGCCAAGGGCAAGAAGGGGCAGCCAGTTAGCAAGGGCAAGAAGGGGACACCAGCCAGCAAGGCAGAGGTGGCACCACCAGTCAGCAAGGGGAAGGAGGCACCACCAGCCAGCAAGGGGCAGGAGCCACCACCAGCCAGCAATGGGAAGGAGGCACCACCGCCACCACCAGCCAGCAAGGGGAAGGAGACACCACCAGCCAGCAAGGGGAAGGAGGGAACACCAGCCACAAGGGGAACTAGGGAACACCAGCCAGCAAGGGCAGGAGAGGAATAACAGCTGGCAGAAGCAAGGAGGCACCACCATCTGCCAAGGGCAGGAAGGGGACAACAGCTGGCAAGGCCAACGTAAAGGGAACTGACGCCGCAGGCAGGATGGATCTGGTGCCCGGGCCTGGAGCAGCATCTAGGCAAACAACACCAGCCATGGCACTTCGGCCGTCTGAGGCTGCAGGGGAAGGGCTGGAGCCTCCCCCCACCACTGACAGCACCGGCACCACCACCTGCACCACCAGCAGCCCCACTGCCAGCAGCAGCAGCCCCAGTGGGCAGCCACCCAAAGCTGCAGGGGAAGGGCTGGAGCCTCCCCCACCACTGACAGCACCGCCACCTGCACCACCGCCAGCACCGTCACCTGCACCGCCAGCAGCCCCACTGCCAGCAGCAGCAGCCCCAGTGGGCAGCCGTCCGAGGCTGCAGGGGAAGGGCTGGAGCCTCCCCCCACCACTGACACCACCGTCACCTGCACTGCCGCCAGCACCGCCACCTGTACCGCCACCTGCACTGCCACCTGCACCGCCAGCAGCCCCACTGCCAGCAGCAGCATTCCCAGTGGGCAGCTGTCTGAGGCTGCAGGGGAAGGGCTGGAGCCTCCCCCCACCACTGACAACACCGCCGCCAGCCCCGCAACTGCCATCCACTGAGAGCCTGTGACCTTGCACCATCCATGATCAGCATCACAGGGCACAAGGCCCCCTCCAGAACCAGTGGAAGAAGGCATCCACTCACTCCCTCCTTGCCAGGATGAAGCACACTGGGCACAAGGCCCCCTCCAGAACCAGTGGAAGAAGGCATCCACTCACCCCCTCCTTGCCAGGATGAAGCACACTGGGCACAAAGTCCCCTCCAGAACCAGTGGAGAAGCCACCCACTTGAGAGACTATGGCCTTGCACTCCCCAGGACCAAGCAGTGGGCAAACCACCCACTTGAGAGACTGTGGCTTTGCACTCCCCAGGACCAAGCAGTGGGCAAACCACCCACTTGAGAGACTGTGGCCTTGCATTCCCCAGGACCAAGCAGTGGGCAAACCACCCACTACAGAGACTGTGGCTTTGCACTCCGCAGGACCCAGCAGTGGGCAAACTACCCACTTGAGAGACTGTGGCTTTGCACTTCCCAGGACCAAGCAGTGGGCAACCCACCCACTTGAGAGACTGTGGCTTTGCACTCCCCAGGACATCGCAGAGGGCATGTAGCCCCCTCCAGGAGCAGTGGCGGTGTACCATCTTCTGGCTGAGGTGCCCCCCATTCCCCACCCCCCTGAGGTGCCTGTGTGTTTTCGACCTGATGCCCCTGCAGTGTTCTCTCCGTATTGAGGCAGGAGTCAAGTGTGGCCTTGGCCTATGTGTTATGGCCCTGTGGGCCATGGACATTTTGGAGTGGGCATTGTCCCTCCATTTGAATATGTTGTACATACTGTTTAGTGCTTTAAGGACGTATTTATCTAAATTTGTAATATTACACTTACTTTAATCAATTCCTTTTGTCCTTGCGTTTTTCCTGACGGTCACCGGGTGTATATGTGATGTTGTTGCATCTGCTTGTGTGTATGGTGTTGGGGGTGGGGGTGCTGCGTGTTTGTGTCACTCTCTTTTTCCTCCCCCCTCCCTTGTGTGCTAGGTGCAGTACTCGTCGTGGTTGTCTTCGCCGCCGTTCGTGTTCCTGGTGTAGGAGGAGGTAGACCAGCAATGAAAATATGTGTAGTTCAGGTTCCATGGCATCGTGGTACTTTCTTGAATCTCCAGAGGTGAGTCGTTTCCCTTCTATGTACTGTTTCTGCCGTGCTTTTGATGGCATTGGTACCGCTCCGGAAAAGGTGGCAGATTGGTGTGTCATAATACAGTGGGCGGTACATTGTCTTCCACCTAGCTGTTGTTGGTTACCGCTGCGGTGTTTGTTGCTACCGCCATGGCGGTCAGAGTGTTAAAGTGTTCTTTCACCTTCCTAGCGGCAAAACAATGGAATTCCCTGCCTTTATCAATTAGACAGGAGCCTTCGGAACTACTGTTCCGGAAAAAATTAAAAAGCTGGTTGTTTAAGTAGGCTCATTAAGTAGGCAGCTCTTGGCTATAGGTCAGTGGCGGCTCCTATGCTATGGTGGAGGAGCGTCACCTCCCGCCAGAAGCAGAAGCTGCAAAGCTTTCACAACAAAGGGATAATAACTATGTGCAGGGCCATGGGGTGACGACCACCGAGGGGAGTGCACTGTGCACATCCCTCAGAGCGCATGTGTGTTTGGCCGGCCCTCTCGGGTCGGCCAAACACACATGTGCAGTGTGCTCTCTCCATCCCAGCACTGTGTTGCCGGGATGGAGATAGCATGCACAGGCTCCCAGTCTGATAGCTTGGCACTGAGCAGTCATGCTTAACTTAGAAGGCAATGCTTAAAGTATTTCTGTAATAGGTCATACAGTAACACAGTGAAACACCACAAAAATACACCACACAGATTTAGAAAAATATTGGATATTTATCTGGTTACATAAAGGTCAAAGAGATAAAGATTCAATAAGCACAAGTTGAAATATCACTTTTGCAGGTTTAAAAAGAGTCTTAAATCCTAGAAATCAACAGTTGTTTCTTGTTTACACAAAGTACCTGGTTTGCATAAAAAAATAACACACACAGAGATCGCAGAGGAGGAGATGTGTTGAAAAATAGGGTGTGGTTTGGATTTTCCAATGCGGCACAGGCGATGCGTTGTTTCTTTCCACGCTGCAAGGGGCTTTGCGTCGCTTTTTGGCACGCTGTCTTGGTTCTTTGCTGTGATGCGGGGATCTTTTTGACACCCAGGGACGATGCTCGGAAATCCTGGGTGTGCGGGAAGAAGTCACAGGGATAGCGTCGACCTGGTGTGGCAATGCATCAAATTTTCTGTCGCACGGTAGGCGCTGCGTTGATTTTCCACTTGGGAAATCGGCTGCATCATTCCCGTTCACCTGTGCGTCGATCTGGTATGGCTGTGTGTCGAATTTCCGGTTGCAAGGCAGGCGCTGTGTTGAATCTTCACTCGGGAAGTCAAGCTGCTTCGTTACGGCTTGGCTGTGCGGCGATTTCTCAGTTTCAAAGCGGCTGTGTGTCGTTTCTGGCAGGTTGTGCATCGATTTTCAGCTCACAAGGAGATTCCTGAAGAGATGGTGTGAGTTCTGTTAAGGGGGCCACTATGATGCCATAACCTTTAACAAACATACGGTAGTATTCAGTGAGGCCTAAAAAGGATTTCACTTCTGTTTGGGTTCTAGGTAGTTGCCAGGCCGTGATTGTTTCAATCTTGGCCTGGAGGGGCTGCACCTTGCCACCACCTACTAGGTGTCCAAAGTACACCACAGAAACCTGCCCAATCTGGCACTTACTGGCGTTGATTGTCAGGCCTGCCTGTTGCAGGGCCTGGAGCACCTCTTGGAGGTGGAGCAGGTGTTCCTCCCAGCTGGAACTGTAGACAGCAATGCCATCTAGGTAGGCAGCGCAGAACACATCCTTACCATCTAGGACCCTGTTAACCAACCGTTGGAAGGTAGCTGGTGCATTTTTCAATCCAAAGGGCATTACTCTGAACTGCTAATGTTCCTCAGGAGTAGAAAAAGAGGGTGTCTCTTTGGCCCCCTCAGTCAAGGCGATCTGCCAGTACCCTGATGTGAGATCAAAAGTACTTAGGAATTTGGCTGCGTCTAGCCTTGGGGGATGGGGTGAGCACCTGGCTTTATGACAAAATTGAGACCCCGGTAGTCCACGCAGAATCTAAGTTCTGGCTTGGCACCGAGTGCAGCAGCCTTGGGTTCCAGCACCACAGGCCTGGACCAGGGACTGCTGGACTTCTCAATCACCCCAAGAGCCATCATTTTGGCAACTTCCTCCATGATGCTGGCCTTCACCCTGTCTGACAACCTGTAAACTTTGTTCTTTAGAGGGGGACTGTCTCCTGTGTCAGTATCATGGACACACAAGTGTGTGAGTCCAGGGGTGAGGGAAAACAGGGAGGAGTACTGCTCCAGTAATTGGTAGCAGTCCCCTCGCTGGTTCAGGGTCAGGGAGTCAGAGAGAGTGACACCCTCCACTGACCCATCACCTTCTTTGGCAGAGAGGAGGTTGGGGAGAGCTTCAGTCTCCTCCTCCACAGCCTCATCTGTCACCAGAAGCCTGTTGACTTCAGTCCTATCAAAATGAGGCTTCAGTCTATTCACATGGAGTACTCATAGGGGGTTCCTAGGGGACTGAAGGTCCACTAAGTAAATGGCCTCCCCTTTACGCTCCTTGATCTCAGATGTGCCAGCCCAGCATTGCTGTAGAGCCCTAGGCTTTACTAGCTGCATTTCCCAAACTTTGTCTCCTGGCTGAACCAGGGTGGCCTTCTGGTCGTACCAGAATTTCATCACCTCTTGAGTGGCCCAGAGGTTACTCTTTGCATTTTTCGAGAAGTGTTGCATCTGGTTGCGGAGGGCCAGCAGGTAGCTGACCACATCCTGAGGGGGTGCCTTGGGAGCTTTTTCCCCACCCCTCTTTCACAATGCTTAGGGGTCCCCTGACAAGGTACCCATAGAGAAGCTCAAAGGGACTGAACCCTCCCCCCTTCTGGGGTACCTCTCTGTAAGCAAAGAGAAAGCATGGAAAGAGGGCGTACCACTTACACCTCATGGCCTCAGGGAGGCCTGTGATCATGCTTTCAAGGTCTTGTTGAATCTCGCCATAAGACCATTGGATTGAGGATGATAGGGTGTGGTAAACATGTAGGTCACCCCACATGCATCCCACATAGACTTCATGTATGCAGACATGACGTTTGTGCCTCTGTCAGACACAATCTCCTTTGGGAATCCCACACAGGTAAATATCCCCATCAGAGTTCTGGTCCCCAACTGTGCAGTCACCGTCCTCATAAGGATTGCCTCTGGGTAGTGGGTGGCATGGTCCACCAAAACCAGGATAAACCTGTTGCCTGGGGCAGTTTTGGGGTCCAATGGACCAATAAAGTCGATGCCCACCCTTTCTAAAGGGGTTCCACGGATGGGGAATGGGATCAGGGGGCCTTGAACCGTTCCCCTGTCTTCTCACTGGCCTGGCAGGTAGGACAGGACCTACATTCGGGGCCAATAAAAGTGGGTGACAAGCCTGGCAAAGGCCTTGTCTTGCCCTAAATGTCCTTCCTGGGGAATGTCGTAAGCCAGGCTGAGTAGGAAGGCCCGGTAACACTGGGGGACCACCAGTGTTGTATGTGAGTGTGTGGTGTCTGCGTGTGTGTATGAAAGTGTGTGTGTGTGTGTGCATGTGTGAATGCGTCTGTGAGTGTTGTGGTGTATGCATGGTTGTCTGCATCTGAGTGAATGCGAGTATGAATGTTACAGTGAATGAATTTCTGCATGTCAGTGTGCATGCGTGTGAGCATGTTAGTGGATGTGTGAGAGTATGTGTGAGTGAACGCGTGTATGGATGATTGTGAGTGAATGAGTGTATGGATAAGTGTGAGTGAATGCGTGTATGGAAGTGGAGGTAAATGAGTGTTATACATAGTGCTTGTGGGTGTGTGTGTGCATGATTGCGGGGGGTTAGGGGGGCTGTGACTCTGGGGGGTGGGAGATAGGGAGTAGGGGGTCAAGTGATTGCTGGGGGGTGGGGGAACCATCTAGCAGTGACGGGGAAGGAATTCTCTGACACCGGTAGCCCTACTGCCATGGTTTTCGTGGCAGTGCTACCGCCATGGAAACCATGGCGGTAGGCTGGCTCAGTATACCGCCGGCGATCTTGTGTGTAACGTCGGGTCGGAAATGCACATCTCCGGCCCGGCAGTTCATACCGCCTTGGCGGTGTGGCGGGTTGGCAAAGGCCTGTTGGTGTGATACTGCCACATTAACGTCAAAATGAAGGCCTTAATGCAGTGGAGTACAAACCTCCCTGTCATACTGTCAAAAAACCCTTTCTTTTTAGACTGGGAATGGTTACCACTATTTTCTTAGAAATTATTTTGGGGGCCTTTTGAGAACTCCTTATTTTTAAGTTTTTCTCCCTCTTTCTTCTGGTGGGGACACTGACCACCTTTGTTGGTGCCCCCCAGATACATTCTTGGACACTCTGGTGCTAACCCAGAGTTCCACCTCCTCAGCAAGTGTCCTGGGATCAGTTAGCTTCTGTCAATCAGGTGCTGCAGCAACTCTGTAAAGCAAATACTGAGCATATGCTCTTTCAGGATCAAATTGTACAAACCCATGTAATACTTCACTTACTGCCCAGTGCCCAACCATTCAGTGCCTTACTAGAAAAGTCAAAAAAGTCTACCCAGGTTTGATTGGGGAGCTTGGTACTGTCCCTGAGTCCTTGGCGATACTTTTCAGGGATCAGTCCAAACTTGGCAGTCAAAATGGCTTTCATAGGGGCATACTTGTTCAGATCCCCAATCTCTAGTGTAAGAAGTGTCCCTCCCAAGTATTGGCATGTGTTTCCACAAGCCCGCCTTCCCTGTTGCTCTTCAGGAACCCCCTGAGCCACTAGTGCAACTTCATATGCAGCAAACCACTTATCAAGGTCCTCTCCCACCACATAACTTGGCACCATATCCTTGGGTATACAAACCTTTTTGGCTCTAGCAGGTCCTGTATGTATGCTGCCAACATCACTGGACTCAGACTGTCTAGACTTGAGGTCCAGCTCTTTTACACTCAGTTCATGGGTCAGAAGTAGTTTTCAGCCAAGACCCTCTCTTCCTCAGCCTCTGCTTGTTTAGCTTCTCTCTCAGCTTTCCTCTCCTCTGCTTCCATGTTTAACCTCGCCAACTGCAGCCTGAATTCGCTCTCCTCGTTCCTTTCCTCTGCGGTCAGGCCGTGCCTTGAGAAACTGCTCCCTTCTTTCTCAGGGGGCAATAATCCAGGGGTGGCATCCACCACTGCTGTTGGCAAATCCTCTGGAGAGCCATCCACTTGCTCTCCCAACTCAACATTCTCTTGTGAACGGGCTCCTGCACAGGCCCTCAGCACCGTTTCGTACTCCTCCTTCTTGGAGGTACCCTGGGTAGATACTCCCATCCCCTTGCAGAACTCTTTCAGCTGGCTGACAGTATATGCCTCCAGCTTAGCTAGGTCAAACTCTCTAGCTTCTCCTTGAGACCCAGCAAGAGAAATGTTGCATAGGATTAGATTAAAAGGTCAAGCAGGACAAATTGCATAAAAAAAGAGAAAAAAATTAAATTGACCCTTAACTATGGGTAGGTAGTGTACACATAGTTATTGTATGTCACTGCACAAAGTCCTATCCTCATCGCTGATCACCAATGTTAGAAATGGGGTCTGTAGTTGATAGAGGTATACACCCTTGTCCAGGTAGGATGCACAATCCTAGTCAGGGTAAGTCACACACAATCCGAAGTATCCTGCGTCCACTAATCTGGTAGCTTGGCACTGAGCAGTCAGACTTAACTTAGAAGGCAATGTGTAAGGTATTTGTGCAATAAATCATACAGGACCACACTGAACACACTGAAAACACCACACAGGTTTAAAAAAATATATAGGATATTTACCTGGTTAAATTAAGGTAAGTTGAAATATCACTTCTGCAGGTTTACAAAGAGTCTTAAATCTTAGAAATCAATAGTCGTTTCTTGTTTACACAATGTACCTGATTTCTGTCAAAAATAACACGCACAGAGACCACAGAGGAGGAGATGTGTGGAAAAATAGAGTGTACTTCAGATTTTCCTGTGCAGCACAGATGATGTGTCGTTTATTTCCATGCTGCAAGGGGCTTTGTGTTGTTTTTTGGTGCACAGTCTTGGTTTCTCACTGCGATGCGGGGATCTTTTTGACGCCCAGGGATGATGCAGGGAAATCCTGAGCGTGCAGGGAGAAGTCACAGGTGTTGCGTTGATCCGGTGTGATGATGCTTCAAATTTTCTGCCACACGCCATGTGCTGTGTCGATTTCCACTCGGGTAATCAACTGCGTCATTCTAATTCGGCTCTGTGTCTATCCGGTAGGGCTGTGCGTTGAATTTCTAGTTGCAAGGCAGGCGCTGCGTCAAATCTTTACTCGGGAACTTGGGCTGCGTTGTTCCGGCTCGGCTGTGCGGCAATTTCTCTGTCACAAAACAGCTGTGTGTTGATTTTCGGAGCACAAGGAGTTTTCTGAAGAGATCAAGGCCCTAATTACAACCTTGGCGGTTGGTGATAACGTGGCGGTAATACCGCCAACAGGCTGGCGGCAAATATCGCCAAATTATGACCATGGCAGAAACCACTCAGACAGACAGCCACTTTAACACACCGACAGCCAGGACGGAATCAACAGGCACCATGGCGGTAACCGCCTACAGCCAGGCGGAAGACAATGTTCCGCCCACTGTATTATGACACACCAATCCGCCACCTTTTCCGGGGCGGTACCAACGACATCAAAAGCCTGGCAGAAACACTGCACAGAAGGGAAACGACTGACCTGTGGAGACTCTGGCAGAACCACGCCACCATGGAGCCCGAGCTGCATGTCTTCCCAATGCTCTTCTACGTGCTGCTCCACTACGAACACCAATGATGGCGAAGACGACCACGTAAGTACCTAGCACACAGGGGAAGCGGGGAAAAGAGTGACACACACATGCAACACCCCCTCCCCCAACACAATACACACAGGCAGATGTAGCAATATAACATATTTACCCCGTACCCCTCAGGAATAATGCAAAGACAAAAGGAATTGATGAAAGTGAGTGCTGGGGTTGGACCCCATCCACTAGTCTGTCCAACTCCGCCAAGGTGAAGGCAGGGGTCCCTTTCCCCAGTCACACGAGCCATGGTAGGTTCCAGACACAGGTCACAGCAGCACATGCAGTGTAGGTCCTCTCCTGTTGAAGGTCAGGTAGCAAGTGAGTGAACAGATAGAAAATGGCAGTCACGTCCACGGCGGTGCGTACCGTCACCGCTGGCGTACATCACCAATGGGCACTGTAACCCATAGGGCCCATTGATAACCAATGAGGAGTTGCACAGCGATTCTGGACTTCCTCCCCCAACGGCGCATAACATCAGCGGAATTACCTCACTTCCACCTGCCCTACTGGACAGGTGAACGCCATTTCAGGGGGGTGGAGGCAGGCCATGGATCCTAACTGTGTCACAGTTCACATTTTCACATTCTGGGCATATGCCACCATAATATTGTACAAATCACAATATGCATTGTACTGTAGTGGTTACAATGTACAAATAATGACCAACTGCTCACTCTTGCCCCATAGAATGCAAACGCTGTGGATGAATAGGAGATGGAGACATACCCTGTGTACAGACCCCTGGTGGACTTAGCAAAAATGGAGGACAGACAAATTATCCTCACCTATAGACGTGATAGGGCCACAATCATAGAGCTGTGTGCCCAATTAGAGCCTGCCCTGATGTCTGCTATTCATCCTCCTACTGCCCCCCACCTCTTGTGCAAGTGCTATCAGTGCTTCATTTCCTGGCAACTGGTTCTTTCCAAGTGGCAGTGGGCTTGTTAGCAGGAATGTCACAGCCAATGTTCTCAATAGTGCTGACCGGAGTGTTGTATGCCCTGATCAAACATATGTGCAGCTACATCGTTTTCCCCCAGGTGGAGGACTTGGCCACTGTGTAGGCTGACTTGTATGCAATGGGACATATCCCCAACATCATTGGTGCGATTGATGGGACACATATTGCATTTGTCCCCACTGGTGAAATGAGCAGGTCTTCAGAAATCGCAAAAGTTATCACTCTATGAATGTGCACATGGTGTGTTTGGCGGACCAGTACATTTCCCATGTCAATGCTAAGTATGCAGGCTCGGTGCATGATGCTTTTATGCTGAGGAATAGCAGCATCCCTAATGTGATGGGCCAACTCCAGAGGCACAGGGTGTGGCTAATAGGTGAGCCCTGGTTCCCACCCAGTGGATGTTGGTGTATAGGTATGGTGTGGGCCATAAGGGTTAGTGTGTGGCTCAATATTTGCAGGTGACTCTGGTTCCCCCAACCTATCATGGCTACTGACCCCTGAGAGGAATGCCAGGACAAGGGCAGAAGAACGTTACAATGAGGCACATGGGCGAACCAGAAGGATAATAGAAAGAAACTTCGGCCTCCTGAAGGCCAGGTTTCGTTGCCGCGATCTAACAGGTGGATCAATGTGCTACTCACCCAAGAAGGTCTGCCAGATCATTGTGGCATGCTGTATGTTGCACAACCTTGCCTTGCGACACCATGTGCCTTTTCTGCCAGAGGAGGAGGCTGGAGATGGTCGTGTGGCAGCAGCAGACCCTGTGGACAGTGAAGAAGAGGAGGCTAAGGATGAGGACAACAGAAGTGCAGTCATTCATCAATACTTCCAATGACACACAGGTAAGACAGTATTTTGAAATAATTTGACATACTCCATATCTGTATTGTTTCTAAGTGTGTTTATTGCAGTGCTCTGATGAAAAGGAGGAAGTGCAATGTGCTGCGGGGGTGATGGAGGAAAGTCCACGTTAGAGTCCAGTCTATTTGTAGCACAGGTGCAATGTCCAAGGGGGAGCAATGGCAGTTTAAGGTGGACAGGGTGACAGAGTGGGACAAAAGGGTGACAATCAGGACAGTCTTATTTCCTGGCGGGGGTCTTGGCAATAGTCTCTGGCTTCATCCTGGATCGTAGGGAACGTTTGCTTGGTGGTTCTCCTTCTGCAGGGGGAAGGGTACTGGTGGCTTGTTGGTCCGGTGGTGGGGCCTCCTGTCCACTAGCGGAGGGCTGTTCAGAAGTCTGGCTAGTGTCAGGGGCCCGCTGTTGTGCCACTGCCTCCCTCATACTGTTGGCCATGTCTGCCAGCTCCCCTGCAATGGAACCAGGGTGGTGTTAATGGACTTCAAGTCCTTCCTGATCCCCAGGTACTGTCCCTCCTGCAACCCCCAAACCATCATCACACAAACCCACACACAGGAATGCTTGCACTGGGGTACACGCACACCCACCCATTGCACACCATTACAAATACACATGCAATAATCATGCTCTTATATCCCTGCAGGACCACTATGGTACGTCACCACACAGGAGGGTCCAGACATCTCCACTCCACCCACAGAAGAGGCCCACAGTGACGACAGCAGCTCTGCCCTACTGGATCCTGATGACCAGCCCGGACCATCGTGGGCCTCGGGACAGTCGGTTCCCCTTGCACAGGCACAGCCCAACACTGACCTTCCACCCTCTGGTAACACCAGCACAGCACCCACCCAGCGGGCCCATACCTCCGTACCCAGGACACGTCAATCAGCGGTGTGTCCACCACTACAAGGAACCCAGGATAACTCACCACCCCAACAACAACAGGGACCTGAGGGCAGTGGTAGTGGGCACACAGTCCAGGGGACAGAGGTACAGGAACACAGGGGAACTGGGATGGCTGCTGTGCGACAGGGGCCGGACAGTCCAAGGGAACCCACTCTCCACGAGGCCCTGTCCTCCATCATGGGAGCATACCACCACTCCCAGGAGATGATGGCTACGGTCCTGGCCAAGTTTCAGGAGACCCAGCGCCTGCAGGAGGAGCAGTATTTGGGGTTCAGGGAGGAGCTCAGAACCATCAGCTCTGCCCTGGGCACCATCGTAGGGGTGCTGAAGGACATACAGCATACCATGAGGGACACCGTGGCACTCCAAGGGGCCCCTGACACTAGCCTGGACGATGAACTGCCCACCACCTCCGCTGGCGCTAGTGGACAGGACGCCCCGCCACAGGACCACCACACCAGCACCCCACCCCCTGCAGACGGACAACCACCACGCAAGCGGTCCCTGAGATCCAGGAACAGGACAGAGCAAGATGGCAAGACCCCCGCCAGGAAATGAGACCACCCTGATTGTCCTCCCACTGTCCCACTTTGTCACCCTGTCCATACTTAAACTGCCCCAGCTCCACTTCCTATGCCCATATGGGCAGTGCACCTGTGTGACCAATAGACTAGACTCTGCCATGGACATTCCTCCACCATCCCCCATCACCATTTTACAACCCCCGTCCATTTTTGAGCACTTAAATAAACACCCTTGAAGCACAAAACAATCTGGAGTCAGTTTGTGATTTGTTAAATTTGTATTATCAATGACAGTGTCAAAATGCGTTCTCAATTGTAAAGGCAAGATACCTATGTCACACATCACAAGTCCATGAAGGATGCAAGCAGATGACACATGTTGGTAACCACACCTGTGAAACCGTAATGGAAAGGTACAACTCAGTTACCAAATACTGATACTATATGACAGACAGGATGGAGGTAGAAGTGTAAAAGTGAATGTAGTAGTAAAATGAAATGTTCTCACCTGTGTGTCACTGGAAATATTGCTGTATGACTGACTCCCTGTTGTCTATGTCCTCTTCCTCAGCTTCCTCCTCATCACTGTCCACAGGCTCCACAGCTGCCACAACACCGCCATCTGGACCATCCTCCTGCAGAAAAGGCACCTGGCGTCGCAAAGCAAGATTGTGAAGCATCGAGCAAGCAATGATGATCTGGCACACCTTCTTCGGTGAGTAAAATAGGGAACCACCTGTCATATGGAGGCACCTGAACCTGGCCTTCAGGAGGCCAAAGGTGCGTTCGATCACCCTCCCAGCCCGCCCATGGGCCTCATTGTAGCGTTCCTCTGCCCTGGTCCTGGGATTCCTCACTGGGGTCAATAGCCAGGACAGGTTAGGGTAACCAGAGTCCCCTAATAGCCACACACGGTGCCTCTGGAGTTGACCCATCACATACGGGATGCTGCTATTCCGCAGGATGTAGGGGTCATGCACAGAGCCAGGGAACATAGCATTGACCTGGGAGATGTACTGGTCTGCCAAACATACCATCTGTACATTCATAGAATGATAACTCTTCCGGTTCCTGTACACCTGTTCACTCCTGTGGGGGGGGGGGAACCAGAGCTACATGGGTCCCATCAATAGCACCTATGATGTTGGGGATATGTCCAAGGGCATAGAAGTCACCTTTCACTGTAGCCAAATCCTCCACCTGAGGGAAAACGATGTAGCTCCTTACGTGTTTCAGCAGGGCAGACAACACTCTGGACAACACGTTGGAAAACATAGGCTGGGACATCCCTGATGCCATGGCCACTGTTGTCTGAAAAGACCCACTTGCAAGGAAATGGAGCACTGACAGCACCTGCACGTCAAGGGGGATTCCAGTGGGATGGCGGATTGGTGACATCAGGTCTGGCTCCAACTGGGTACATAGTTCCTGGATTGTGGCACGGTCAAACCTGTAGGTGATGATTAAATGTCGCTCCTCCATTGTCAACAGGTCCACCAGCAGTCGGTACCACCGGAGGATTCCGCCATCTTCTCAAATGTCCCAGCTGACGGCGCTTAGGAAAGACAACAGCGACCATAGAGTCAACAAATTGCCAGGTATGTACCCACAGATACACAGAACACGACACCAGACACAAAACTCTTCCTGTATGTGTGTTGAGTGTAGGCCTAGGTATGTGTGACGCAGTAGAAAATGAAGCCATGTGGGCCCCTGAAATGGCGGCTGCCTGACCTCTAAACTGGGACAATGGGATGTGAGGTATCTGTGCTGGCGTTGTACACCGTCGCGGTAGGCGGTCGTAGACCGCAGCGCAATGCTGTATTGGCTAACATTGGACCCTATGGGTCCCAGGAGCCAATGATGAAGTGCGCCGGCGGTGATGACACGCACCGCCGCGGACATCACCGCCGCGGACGTGACCGCCATTTTCCATCTGTTGAATCACTCAATACCTGATCTTCGACAGGAGAGGACCTACACTGCAAGTGCTGCTGTGACCTCGGTCTGGAAGAGACAATGGCTTCTGCGTCTGGGGAAAGGGCCCCTGCCTTCACTGCTCAGGAGTTGGAGAAGCTCGTGGACGGGGTCCTCCCCCAGTACACCCTACTCTACGGTCCTCCAGACCAACAGGTAAGTACACAGGGAGCACGTTGTATGGGCTATGCCTGGGTGGAGAGGGCTGGATGTTAGTTGGAAGGGGGCAGAGTTCAGGGAACATGAAGGACTGTGAATGCATGTGCCACATGCCAAGGGTAGGGAGGGGGGCTACTCACTTCGACGGTGCAGTTGTTAATGACTTCTCTTCTTCCCCTGTACATGTCATGTAGGTCAGCGCCCACCAGAAGAAGGACATTTGGCGTGCCATCGCCAAGGACGTCCGGACCCTGGGGGTCCACCAGAGACAGGGGCACCCACTGCCGGAAAAGATGGGAGGACATTCGCCGCTGGAGCAAGAAGACGGCGGAGGGTCAGCTGGGGATGGCCTCCCAACGTGGGAGGGATGACCCCCGTGATGTTCCGGATCCTGGCGGTGGCCTACCCGGAGTTGGATAGGCGCTTGAGGGCATCACAGCATACACTAGGCCCCTCCATAATGCAGGCCATGTGGCACTCCACCCCACCTCAGTAGAGTGCCAAGTAGAGGTATACATGCCCCTGTGGCATCTATGTGTGCAGATGTCCACCATAGCCATGTAGGCCATATCCCAGGAATTGCATCTGTAGAGGCCAAGAGCACGGCGTAGTGCAGGGGGCTGCTGTGTCTGTATTGTCCGCCACCGGTAGCGGTAAGCCATGCACTCAACCTGTTTTCTTCTTTCTCCCCCCCCCCCTTTTTCTGCTCTCCCTGTTCTTTTGTGCATCAGCATCATCAGGCGGAGGTACAGTGGCACCGGAGCACGAGGGAGCTGTATCCCACATGGCCATGGAGGGCCACACCACGGACTCGGAATACACCAGTGGGACGGAGGGCGAGGGGAGCTTCACGTCGGTCACCAGATCACCAAACAGCGACACGGATTTGTCTGCTGATGGGAGCTCCCTTTTGGTGGCGGCACCATCTGTGCCCCCCACTTCTACAGGTACAGCCGCCACCTCCCCTACCAGCACCGCCCTCCCAGCAGCCCCTCAGCGTTCGCCCCGTGCCCGCTCACCCAGGAGGGTGGGCATCACCTTCGCCCCAGGCACCTCAGCCCCTGCCCCTGTCCCTGTAACCCCTGCTGCCCTCAGTGAGGAGGCCATTGACCTCCTCAGGTCACTCACTGTTGGGCAGTCTACCATTGTGAATGCCATCCAGGGTGTAGAAAGGGAGTTGTAACACAGTAATGCATTCCTGGAGGGCATTCATTCTGGTCAGGCTGCCCTTCAGAGAACCCTGCAATCTCTGGCCTCAGCACTGATGGCAGCCATTGTCCCTGTGTCTAGCCTCCCCCCTCCAACTTCCTCCACCCAGACCCAATCCCCTGTACCCCAGCCTATCCCAAGCACACCATCAGACAAGCATGCATACACCTCAATACACAAAAGTATCTCAGGCAAACATAAGCACCACACATCCCACAGGCACTCACGCAACCATCATACACATACAGACACACCAACATCCACTGCCTCCACTGTGTCCCCCTCCTCGTCGTCTCCCTCCTCCCTCCCAGTGTCGTCTACACTCTCACCTGCATGCACTACATCTACAGGCACTAGGACTCGCACCAGAACACCCAGAACCACACCCCGCTCACCTGCACTCACCACCCCCACAACCATTTACACATCCCCTGTGTCCACTCCCAGTGTGTCTGTGACGCCCCCTCCCAAAGTACCCAAACGCGGGCACAAACACACCCAACATCCATCCACCTCACGACAGCCTCCAGTACCTGCACCTGCACCCAAATCACCTAAACTTACACCTCCTACAACCACCTCCTCTTCCTCCACTCCCAGAGCCCCTCCAGCTACCCATCCCAGTCTTCGTCAGCAACTCTTCCTCAGCAACGTTGACCTCTTTGCCCCCACCCCCACCCCTCCAATTGATAGGTCCCGTAGTAGCGCCTAAGCCAAAAAAAGTCCAGTACCAGTGGTACGTGTTAAAGGTGTGTGGAGTGCACCGGCCACCAGGGCAGCCAGTGTGACACGGAGCCAAAGCACTGCCAGTCCACCCCCTGTAAAGCACCTCAAATTGGAAAGTGGCCGACGGGAGAGGGTGAAGACTCCTGGTGGCAAAACTGCTCACAAGGGTCCCAGGGTGATTGCAGAGTCAGCTGTGACTCCTCCAAAGGTGGTGAAGGGCCAGAAGAAGTCTGCACAGTCTGGGAAGAGCAGCACGGCGGAGAAGGGCGCCATCCTCCCCGGCGGCTGGGACGTCACCGGCAGCACCGTCGTCACTGGTCAGGAGATCACCGCCGGAGTCAGTGCCCAGGAGGGCAGCAGTATCGTCACTGGTCAGGAGACCACCGCCGGAGTCAGTGCCCAGGAGGGCAGCAGTATCGGGCAGCAGTATCGTCACTGGTCAGGAGACCACCGCCGGAGTCAGTGCCCAGGAGGGCAGCAGTATCGTCACTGGTCAGGAGACCACCGCCGGAGTCAGTGCCCAGGAGGGCAGCAGTATCGTCACTGGTCAGGAGACCACCGCCAGAGTCAGTGCCCAGGAAGGCCCCGGCAGCCACAGCCCCGCTGGGCAATGAGGGACCGTCATGCCACACACCAATGCACAGCTCAGAGACCGCCATGGCAAGTACCACTCAACAGGTCAGAGACCTGCTGGACAGGGAAAACACCGCAATGGTGAAGACCGCTGAACATGGCAAAGCACCGCTGAACAGGGCAAAGCACCGCTGAACAGGTCAGAGACCGCCATGGCAAAGCACCGCTGGACAGGGAAAACACCGCCATGGTGAAGACCGCTGAACAGGGCAAAGCACCGCTGAACAGGGCAAAGCACTGCTGAACAGGTCAGAGACCGCCATGGCAAAGCACCGCTGGACAGGGAAAACACCACCATGGCGAAGACCGCTGAACAGGGCAAAGCACCGCTGAACAGGGCAAAGCACCGCTGAACAGGTCAGAGACCGCCATGGCAAAGCACCGCTGGACAGGGAAGACACCGCCACATCAAGCATCGTTATCCCATGTGCAGCTGGGACAGTGACAGAACAGGAACCGTCACGGGGAGCCTGATGCAGTCTGGGCACCATTCCCCCTCCAGAACCAGTGGAGACATGCATCCACTTCGTCTGTCCTTAACAGGGTGAAGCACTCTGGGCACCAGTCCCCCTCCAGAACCAGTGGAGACCGTTATCCACTTGAGAGACTGTGGCTTTGGACTCCCCAGGATGATACAGTGGGCACCCCACCCACTGTAGAGACTTGAGAGACTGTGGCTTTGCACTCCCCAGGATGGTACAGTGGGCAACCCACCCACTGTAGAGACTTGAGAGACTGTGGCTTTGCACTTCCCAGGATGGTACAGTGGGCAACCCACCCACTGTAGAGACTTGAGAGACTGTGGCTTTGCACTCCCCAGGATACATCAATGGGCATGGAGCCCCGTTGCTGATCTGCCGTGGTGCTGTAATCTGGCTGAAGTGCCCCCCCTTTCCTTCCCCCTGAGGTGCCTGTTGTATTACTATCTGATGACCCTGCAGTGTTCTCTCCGTTTGTGGACAGGTATCTAGTGTGGGCCTCGCCCATGCATTTTTGGCCCAGTGGTGCACGGACATTGATATGTGCATACCTGCCTACTTCTCGTAATGTATAAAATTTGGAATGTGTATATATATATCTGTATATATTTGGTAACTATTTTGATACATTACAATGTTTGAACTGATTTCCTTTTGTCTTTGCATTCTTCCGGGGGGGTTGGGGGTTGTTACTGTGATGTTTGGAAATGCATTGGTGTGTGTGTTGTAATGTGCGAGGGTGGGGGTGGGGGTGTTGCGTGTGTGTCCCCCTTTCGCCGCCATTCGTAGATGAGCAGGAAGACAAGGGCAGGGAGTATTTGTAGTTCCGGCTCCATGGTGTCCTCTTTCCTCGTGGAGTGTGTTAAGGTGAGCGTTTTCCCATTGCAAAAGCTGTTTCCGCCGTGTTTTTATCCACGGTGAATCCGCCCCTGAAAAGGTGGCAGATTGGCGGGTTGTGATACTGTGGGCGGTACATTGTCTTCCGCCTGTCTGTTGGCGGTGACCGCCGCGCTGCTTGTCTGTACCGCCATGGCGGGCGGAGTGTTAAAGTGGCTGTCTATGTTGGCGGTTTCCGCCACGGTCATAATTCCCTTTTTTTGTCCGCCGGCCTGTTTGCGGTATTACCGCACCTTTAACACCGACCGCCAGGGTTGTAATGACCACCATAATGTAGAATGTTAAGAAATGCATTTGTCTCTTCAAGATAAGCACTCTGACAAAATACGAGGTCTGAAAAACACCAGCTGTTCTAGGAAAGCACTCCCTGGAGAATACTAGTCACTTAGCTGCAGTCTTTTACAGAGTGCTGGAGGAATGCCTGGTGTCAGCTGGTTCAGGAACAAAGAAAAGAATTGCCTCACAAGTCCTGAATACAAGGATGACAGCAGGGGCTGGACTGCCAAATTAGATGCTGAGATCAGGAAGAAAAACAAAGCCAAGCAGGAAGACATGCTTCACTCTGCTATTTATAGCCAATCAGTAAAGCAGTTGAGTTTCCACATGTGAATGAGTCACCACACCCAATTAGAAACACATGTCTACACCACACCCAATTAGAAGCACATGTCTACACCTGCTCACATTAGCAAACAAGCATTGGTAAAACAAGCATTGATAAAACCAATTGTGTAACACAGCACATTATGTTTACCTAGAAACATGAAGGTTTAACCAAGAATCGAGATATGATTTAACCAAATTCCTGGGGATGCTGACAGATAACGCAGGAGGCACCTTGGGGATTCCTGACAGCTGTAAGGCACAGATGAATTTTAAGTGCAGAGAAATGCTCACGTTCTAAAAGTGGCATTTCTAAAATAGCAAAATAAAAGCCAACCTCACCAATAAGCAGGATTTTCTATTACCATTCCAGCCATACTAACAATGACCTGGTTACCCCTTTCTGATCAGAATCTACCACTCAAACAGTATATGAGGTTACCCCTAATGCTATCCTATCAAATGAGCAGACCTCACAGTAGTGAAAAACCAATTTAGGGTTTTCCCAGTACCAGGACATATAAAACACACATGTATATGTCCTGCCTTTTACCTACATAGCACCCTACCCAGTGGGTTATCTCTGGCCTACATTAAGGGTAGCCTTTATGTAGAAGACAGGGAGTTTAAGGCTTGGCAAGTACTTTTATTTGCCATGTCGAAGTGGCAGTGAAACTGCACCCACAGGCCTTGCAAGGGCAGACCTGAGACATGGTTAAGGGGCTATTTATGTGGGTGGCACACCCAGTGCTGCAGGCCCACTAGTAGCATTCAATCTACAGGCCCTGGGCACATGTAGTGCACTTTACTAGGGACTTACAAGTAACTCAAATAGGCCAATTGGGAATGAACCAATGTTACCATGTTTAAGGGAGAGAGCATATGCACTTTAGCACTGGTTAGAAGTAGTAAAGTGTGCAGAGTCCTAAAATCAGCAAAAACAGTGTCAGAAACGTGGAGGGAGGCAGGCAAAAAGTTGGGTGATGACCACCCTAAGACTTCCTGTTCTAACATATTATTAGTAGTAGTAGTAGTGGTATATTACCTACTAGTGGTCGCTAGTAGGTAGTTATAGTTAGGATCATGTTTCCATAGAAAAAGCATTTTCATTTGGAACCATTTGATGAATCTTCACAAAATCTTTGACAAAAAGTGTTCCTGAGAATCTTGTTGTATATGGGAAGTTTCAGGGTGATCCATCAAGTGGGGGCCAAGAAAAAGGGGAGGCAATAAAAGTGTGTTTCCTATTTCACTTCCCATGGGGACTTTGAACACGACTGCAGCTTGAAGTGCTGGACGGAATTACATCTAATTGGCAGAAAGGTAGCTTTTTGTCCATAAAGAAGCCTTTTTGTTGTTTGGTGTAAATCGGTTCAATAGTTTATGAGATATTAAAAGAAAAATAAACATCATTATCTGGAGGCAAGAAGGCTTTGCAAATACTCCCGATCTCGTGCTGAATGGCTTCCAACACCTCAACTAGAAAGTATTGGCTGCCTTCTTGGGACTTTGCTTCTGCCAAGTTCCAGAAAATACATTGGAAAAAATAAAAGGGGGCACGATAGGGACACCCTGACCCCTTAGCTCTGGTGTTTGGGTCCCAGAGGGACCCCATGAAAGCAAAAAAGCATTTCTTTAAAATTTTCACAGAAAATCACGCCAAATCTGCGAATTTATTGAAAATAAAAAGCAAGCATGGGCTCCTGCGCTTGCATTGAACAGAGCCCCTGTGTGGGCCAGGTCCCAGGGCATTTTTCTTAAAAGAGGAGGGGGTGCATGGGGATCCCGTCCTATGGCTCTTTGAGCCCCGGGGACTATCACATCCCCAAGGCGATTATGCAAAAAATATGGGGAGTGGGGGTGCGCAGCCCTTCCACGTCCCAGGGACCACCACCTCCCGGGGGCAAAACAATAATTTATAATGAGGTAGGCCTGTCCGGCCTCCAACACAGCCTTGGGGACCACCACTTCCCCAGGGCTAAAAATTTAATTCCTGTGGAGGAGGCTACTCGCCACCCCCCCAGCTTCAGTGCCTGCTACCTCCCTGGGGCAAAATGGTAACTTGAAATGGTGGAGGCTCATAAGGCCTCCCCCACAGCCAAGGGGACCCCCACCTCCCCAGGGCAAAATCTGAAATTTATTCAGGGGACCCACCCAGCCCCAGGGACCACTATCTCCCCAGAGTAATTTGAGGCAAATAAGTAGGGACAGTCCCGGGGCTGATATAACATGATGAAGGGGGTCTGTTGCAGACCTCCAGCCCCGGGGACCACCTCATCCTGGGACTAGGTTAAACACTGAAGGCAATAATGGCCTTGAGGACCGCACACCCCATGGACAGCTCCTGCTATGTCCTGGTGGGCCCACCCCCTGAACATAGCTGTTTGCTCTGACTTGGCTGGAGCTTTGACAGCTCCAGTCAAGTCAGAGCAAACACTCTGCTTCCAGCGGGTGAGAGCTGTCAAAATGTTCCCTCCCGCTGGAGGCAGAGGTTTCATCTCTTTCCCTACCCACAGAGATGCAGGCAGGGAAAGAGATGAAAACTGTTGCTTTTGCAGACAGGGAGCGCCATGTTTAGCAGTTTCCTCTGTGGAAAAGCAAATCTGGCTTCCGCAGGAGTCAGGGAGCCAGCTGGGACCGCAGTGGCCTTGAGGCTTTCCCCACAGTCCCCTTGCACACTGGGGGGGGGGGGGGGTGCTCAGGAGAGATGGCCAGGCTCTGGTGGATGCGGTCCCCCAGGCTGAGATCGACCCGGGGAGAGGGGCCCCCTACCCTATTAAATGAAGGCAGGCCCCAGGGAATAGTGGCCCTGGGAGGCCTAACTCAGCCCTGGGAGTGGGCCACAAGCCCCCCCTCCCCTAGAGTCCATGGGTTTCCCTTTAAATTGGTGCAAGTATATAAATGTTCAAATCACCTGAAAGCTCCACCCATTTGGCCCCGCACTGTCCACCTTAGTAGTATGCAAAGGACTTCCTGCCTTTTGACAGGATGATGAACAGCTTACCCAAAGGCCTCCCAGTGCGTTTCTCACCAATTGTGGTAGCACATTTTTGATGCCGAGGAATATGAGGACTTCTCTACAAAACAAAGAAGGACTTACATCAAAGAATAAGTGGAAGGACCCTGGTTTGGTGTAGATTTACGTCTTTGTAGTCTCAATGGCCTCTCTATAGCAGGATTTATGTTATCACAGAATTCTGGAGAAAGACACATGAGGAACAAAAACTTTGCTAAACACACACAAGGTCATCTGGAGACATTTCCTTGAAAGTCCATTACACAGCTGTATTGTAGAATACACACTAGACATTTACCCAAAGAGGTAGCACTTACTACCTAATCAGTAGAAAGCACTTCAGTTGGGTAGACATATTGTGCAAAACTGTGGACTCTTGTTGGATAAACATAGAGGTGCAGTTCCTTTGTGGACAAGTCACTCACTCAGCTACTGACACAGACACTCACAAACCCTCTCAGGATCACACAACCACTCACAGACTCACTCAGAGACTCATGCACTCACTTGCAGTCCCACTCAGAAACTCATGCACTCACTCACAGATGCACTCAGAGACTCACGCACCCACTCACTGACCTACTCAGAAACTCACGCACCCACTCACAGACCCACTCAGACACTCGCACCCACTCACAGACCCACTCAGAGATACACCCACTCACAGAACCATTTAGCCACTCGCACCTACTTACAGACCCACTCGGATACTCACGCACCCCCTCACAAACCCACTCAGATCCTCACACAACCACTCAAAGACCCACACAGATGCTCACACACCCACTCACACAGACACTTTCACACCCACTCTCACACCCAAAGAATTTCAACCACACCTACTCTCACACCAAGACATTCTCACATGCACATAGAGTCTCTCACACCCACACTCACACCCAGAGACACCGTCTTGCGCCTATTCTCACACCCAAAGACGGGCTAAGCAGCCAACCCCCCCTGCAGCCATGAGCGGGACAGGGTTGGGTGGTTATAGGGATTTGGCCTCAGGGCCTAAAGGCTGTGTGCAAGGCAGTGGTTGGATTAACATGTTAACATTAAACTTACTATACTTTAAAAAAACATAGAAATTCACTGAAACAACAAAGGTTACAGGGGGTTATAGTTAAGAAACAAAATTAAGAAAATAAAGATTCACAGAAAAACAAAAGTTGCAGGGATGTTCTAGTTAGGTTCTGAATTTACTCACTTAAAACTACAGAAATGCAGCAGTTATAGTTAGAGTTGTTTCAAGAAACTATAACTTGCACACTAAGGTAACTATAACACCAGCCCTCGCCATGCACTGCTAATTGCCCTAGATATTACAGCATTCATGACGACTTTTATAACATCAATAAAAATATAACTGTAATATTAGGAGTCAAATTATCGAAGAAAAAAACTGTTCATCGCGGGCAACAAGTTATAGTTACCTTAGGGCGCCAGCTATAGTTACTTGAAATAGCTCTAACTACAACTTCTGAATTTCTATGGTTTTGCGCGAGTAAATTCAGAGCCTAACTATAATGTCCTGCTTAAGTGAATTCCTATTTTTTTTATTATATTCCCTTACTATAACGTCTCCGTAACCTTTGTTTTTAGTAAATATATACATATTTCTTTTCTTTCCCTTGCATGGTAAAGGCTGAATGGTAAAGACATGTGTTGTAATGTCATAAAACCAAAATACACATATCAGACCAAAGAGGGTTGGGTAGAATGTGCAGGCATGTAAAAGAGAAAACAATTTTAAAGTGAACAGCTTAATTTAATAACGCAGCTTTATTTTTAGAGATAAGCACACTTAAAATACATTGTGGACGCCTTGACGAATCCCTAGTTAGTGTACATAGTTTTAGTATTGTAGCAAAGAAAATGGGAGGTAAGGAGACAGAGGGAGGCAAGATAGTGAAGGAAACCCGCGAAAGAAAAAGGAATGAGCAAAGGGAGGAGTACAATTAATTAGTTTTAAAAAATGTGAATGGTGAATGATTGACAATGCCACAGCCTCAAAAGCAAGGGGGAGGGAGGCCATGGGAGGGAAAAAAAGAGGAAGATTGGTTAGGAGGTAACCAAAATGTCTGTTAAAAAGTGCAATGTCACCCACTGACAGGATATAGTACTGAAAATTGGGTGAAGGGAAGAGGGATCTATCCAAATCGTCTGGAAAGGTAGCAATTAGGAGAACCCAATTCAACCATAATGGCATTTACATCCTATATGAAAATCATGTAAAGACGACTGCAGAAACAAAGAAATTCTATATTCTGATGGGTATGAAAATTTCGGTTAAACATTTTATGGTAAATGGTTTCTCATAACTCTTATTCCATGGAATTGATATTGAATGAAATCACATAACTATCGAAATACTGCTTTGAAGTACAGGACGTTCTGCAAAATAATTTGAAGAATTTGCCAAATGAGTGAGATATAATAACTTTTAATCAATGACATGCCCTTATGGCACAATTTACTAATTCGATATGATGACACAATATTTTTCTGAGTGACCAAAGGCATCTAAAACTTTGAACCCAACTTATGACGGATCCTTATTCCCACTGCAACTACTTGCTTCAGATCTTTTTTTCGTTTGCACAAAACAGAGCTTCAAAGATACCAAAGTCTATGTGCGATTAGTTCTGCTTTAGTTTCCCAAGGTGACAACCAACTTTGCTGACTGATGTCTGAAGAGCAATGTAAAATAACGATACAGCCAAGAAAGCATGAGACCACTCATCACTGAGACTTGAAGGAAGAGCATCCACCAATGTAGCAGAGGCACATTTGTCACAGAGCTCAGCTGAGTATCCTTAAATGTGTTGGCCGGTCCTCCACCAGCAGGGCACAGGCGACGGTCTCCACAGATCTGGTAAGCTGCCGGCCTGGGTACAACTGACCCAAAGAGGGTCTTAATACTGGAGGGAAGTTTTTGTATATCTAAGATCTTCTCACACAGGAGAAATGCTTTCAGATCCTTATACTTCTACAAATACAGCTGTGTTATTTGTAGGTTAGTGGTTTCTAAGAAAATGTTATGATGCTTTGGTGGCAAACAGGTTTATTGATTTACGTTATATAGTTAACATGGAAAAATCTCGGCATAGCTGCAGCAACACTTTAACTAGCTTTGAATCTATCAGGAATATATTTATAACTAATATCGAACAATTATATATTAATAGTGCTTATTTATGTTCAGATGTTGCATGCTTTTGTGTAGAACTGTGTGTGGAAAGTTCTTCTTGGGGAAAAGATAATCTACAGATGAAATAAGCCAATTTAGTTTAAAAATAAATATTTACTTCTTCCTGTTCCGTTGGCACCATGTACAGCTACAATGTTAATAAGCTTTATAATTTGTTTGCAAGCACAGCTAGATCTGAGTAGTCTTGAGGTCAAGCACACTACCTTGTTTCACTGCTCAGAAATGTGTCTATACTGTGTTCAGGAAAATTAGTTGATTTTAAGCTAATGTATAGCTGCCTCTCTACAACCATAACAAAAAAAGTTAGATATACTTCACTCTTGTGAAACACATTCAGTAGGAATATTTATTCCAGAACTCTTGGGAAACTTCCAAGTGAAAGTTTTGTGGTAAACCACAAAGAGGGAAGCTGACCGTACCAACCACAACAGAGGAGCATCTCCATACACAATGCATGCACACAGAAATTGTAGCACTGAACAGAGATCGCTCAAATCTCAGACATGTATCAACAGTTCTCAGCAGATGACTGCCGACAGCACCTGCAAGGTGCACAACATATATGTGCTTATTTTCCACAATCTGAGCATACTAACTAAAGAAGTGGTAACTAAGCATTCAAGTTTTCAAGTCACTCTTTAGGTCCTATCTGCTTAACAAACTCCTCCATTTCAGTGCAAATCAATGGGGAATTTATACTACACTAACTATTTTCCAAAGATTGTTCTTAATTGTTACCAAATACTACCATGTTAAGTTATGGGTTGCGGCTCCGTTCCTCATGTATCCGTTGCACTGCCTTGACACACTGTGTTGAACCCTTGTCAGCTCACAGGCTGTGGGATGCTCCTTGGCCCCTTGCCTTAACTACACCACTCAGAATACATACTGTTTCCTGGCAAATCACGGGCTGCTGCCCGGTACTTGCTGCACCCTTTGTCTGCTCTTCTGGCTGTAACTGCTGACGCCAATTTGTTTTGTGCCCCACCTTCCTCCTGCTGATGAACCTATGACCTGCTCTGTAATCTGGTGCCAGCAGGGCTCTCTCCTGTTTAAACCCTCACCTGGCCCACCCTCAGCCAGTATAAAATGACACACTCACTAAATGAGAAATGTCCCTCTGTCCTCCCCGTGCTATGTTTGACAGCTGCTCTCTTCCCTATCTCCAGCAAGTGGAGCTCTTACCAATGCTGCTGTTGCCAGATTTGGGATCTGTATAGGATCGCTCTGTAGAAGCTCTCCTCAAGCCACAAATGGCAGTGCAGACTGTGGCTTTCGAACAATTCACAAACGCCCCCCAGATTACACTTGTAATTGATCACAATACCTACAAGAGCGAATGGAAATCTCTTACAGAGCAGCAGACATGTCACTTGTGGTGCGGAATAGTGGTGCTTCCCAGGGCTGCTGGCTTTCTTCTCTGGGGTGGGACATTTTGACTAACCAACTAAAAGGTACATGAGGCAGTACAACCACCAAGCCCATCTTTGAATAAGAAACTGGCTTCCTGAAAGCCTGTACCTGCCTTCATTTACTGGATTGTTTTTGGTCCGTTCTTGTATTGGCATCTGTTGCAGTCAAAATCAAAATAGGGCCAATTAAATTGTGGATGTTTCTTATGGGAGGCACGAGGTAAGGCTCACAATGTTCAGGAGGGTTTGCATGTATGCATTGCAGGATGTTCTTGCATGGGAACGTTGCCTAGTACAGGCATCAGCCTTGAACAGAAGGGTGCATTGCCGCCTGGAATGGAGTCAGAATCTAGAGAAATATTGTCAAAATTATGTCCAAAGGTCAAATTTAAGGACCAAAGTTCTGGACAAAAAGTCTAGGAAACATTCACTGTCAGCAAAAGTTTACAGAGATGTTATTAAATAACAGGTAGTGTGGTCACAGGACTATGGCAGTCTCAATAATGGGAGCAGTGCTCTATTTCTGTAGGTAGACATTGAACTGGTTGACCTGGAAAGATTTGTAGTCAAAGTTCAGCGATCAACATTCCAGTTATAAAGACTAAGCAAAAGTTTATACTTAATATTAACCACTGGCATGTGCCTTAAACCTTAACTAAAAGCCGAACAATCTCAACTCATGCACTCTGAGGACGGTGATGTCAGTTGTTAGGAGTAGGCTGGATGACCCCTATTTGGCGTTACCTCTTAAGCCGAGTCTTCAAGGATGGTGAAGTAAGGTTTTTGGGGCAGGTTATGCCACTTAAGTCAGTCAATGTAACTTCACAATATTTTAGAAGATGACACATTTACACCAACAACTTAAGTAATAGTAAACCTTTTGAGTCCAGGAGTGTGAACATAAAACGTTCAAGGCACAAGACGTTCCACAAAGAAAGTTTAACTGTGAGTTTTTACGCTAGTGATTTAATTTCAGTTTTATGCAAGAAGTTCATTCAAGTAGACATTAGTGAAATGTGACAAGTGAAATGCTAACTGTTTAAGTGGCTTCCTTGTCCTTGTATAAATGGGCTAATTTAATCACATTGACCTGAGTACTACTTTTTATGTGTACTTTTTTCAGAGTTTGGCATATTTCAACATTTTTGTTTCAAAAGAAATAGGACTAACTTTCAAGTTAATTTAGACCTGAAGCTCAGCCTTAATGCAGTCAACAACACATGTATTTGTTTCATATGAGAAAACGTGCTCAGTTGCTGCATTATTTCCTGCCTGGAGCACAGCTAGAATGCTTTTGACCTCAGGACTTCGATGGCAACTTTGAAAAGACAACTAACCATTTCTGTGCACAAGGTAAATCAATGATTGCATTTAAACTGTATTCATTAAAGATGCATTTCAGTTGCAGATGACTGGAAAAGGATATAGTATCAGTTGATTTGTACAGTTGCTGAAAAGTTATCAGCTCCCTCAAACTGCAAGGATTTATCACAGGCATAGGGCAAAGATTAGTTAATCCAAGTAGGCTGCAAAGTGCTCAAATAAACTTTAAAAATAGACTCTGCATGACCGTAACTGCAGCAGACTTTAAAGAATTTATGGAACGTTGTACTAGAAAGTCAAATAGTTGTCTTTCCATGTGGTCCTTAAGATTGTTTCACAATGTTCTTAGAATTGCAGGAAACACAGGGACACTCAACTCCTCCTGACGCTGCAGGATAGCACCATTAAAAATGATTTAATATCTTGCGAACAAAGAAAAGGTACACTTCCTCCTGGAACACAGTGACAACTCCACTTTAAAGTTCTAGAAAATCACATTCGGGTGCTGGTGTTGTGTCTTGTCCTAGGCTCAGACAATTAGGTGAAATTGCTTCACAGGGATACAGTGTTCCATCCATGGCTGAAAGCAAAGTCAGTCCATCCACTGGAACATGCTGGAACAAAGGTTGCCATTTTAAGTCCACAAAAGAAACAAGCATTTGCAATGCAACGGGTCTCGCATTTCTCCGAGTAAGAGCTATTAGCAGTTGTAAACTCCAAACTGGACTTTTCTTGCCACATTAAATGGAAAAGAGTGTGATTGCGCTGCTACAGTTCACTTGTAGTGAAACCTATCAGCAAATGTGCAATTATCTACGTAACCGGCAAAAGTGCAATTAAATATGTAACAGGGTCAATGTCATGGAAAGCCCTCGACTTCTGCCAAGTGAGATAGCGCTGGGAAAAAAGATAAAAAGTAGTCCACAAACCGGACAGAAAACAGTGAGCCTTGCATGTTTTCAGTACTTGGTCGCTGCACTCAAGGAGGGCTAACCACCGGAAAAGGCATGACATATGCATGCCTTCCACTTATGAAAGCAAGCAGATTTTAACAGGCATGCCCAAGAACCAATGAAAGACACTGACATGACATGGATGGGCCGCCGAGCCCTTTTCTAACTACTAGAGCGTCTCGCAAGCGCATGCAACACACGCTCAACCTTATAAAACACAAATTTGAGTGTATTTTCTTACAGAAAAGTTATTATGCACTTAAACAAAAAATGATTCAACATTAATGCTATCAATGGTCTGCTTAGCATAATTATGCATGATAGATGCAGGGCAGTTTCATGGAGAAGATTTTCATTTACTTATTTGAGTAGCTGAAAATTCAGAATGTTATTGCCCATAATTCACATTAGCGTTTTCACCACAGTACAGATACAGTCTTAAATTTCAAGCCATGTTCAAAAACGTTTGTTCTCATCTGCTCTACAATTGTCGAAGTAACCTTTGCAGCAGCATCACAGAACTCTTTTAAAGAGTAGGGCCCATATTTATACTTTTTGACGCAAATCTGCGCAAGCTCAGATTTGCGTCAAAACGTATAACACCTGCTACCGCCATTCCAACGCGCCAGCCGGGCGTCATATTTATGGAATGATGATAGCCGGTGCTGCGATCTGGTTAGAGTCAAAATAAATTACTCTAACCGGGAGGTGGAGGCGTAGGGAAGACTGGGGGGATGTGCAAGTCAGGTTAGAATCCAAAATATTGACTCTAACCTGACTAGCGTCAATTTTTTTATGTGCAAACCCCATGGAAATGACTCTTGTCTTAGGAAAGACAGGAGTCATGCCCACCCTGCCCAATGGCCATGCCCAGGGGACTTCTGTCCCCTGGGCATGGCCATTGGGCACAGTGGCATGTAGGGGGGGCCAAGTTAGGCCCCCCTATGCCACTTCTACGTAAAAAGAAAAGAAAATACTTACCTCTACTTACCTCTACTTACAGTAGATGGGTCCCCCCATCCATGGGTGTCCTCCAGGGGTGGGCGAGGGTGGCAGGGGCTGTCCCTGGGGGCAGGGAACGGCACGTGTGGACTGCTTCTATGGTTGGAGACCATGGAAATGAGCCCACAGGTCCCTTAATGTCTGCCCTGACCCAGGCGTTAAAAAATTACTCTAAACCGGTTTAGAGTAATTTTTTAAGGCTCTCCGCATCCCGTGCGTCATTTTTGCACTGGAGTATAAATAAGGCGCAAATGCCTTAGAGTCATTTTTTGCCCGGGAACGCCTACCTTGCATGTCATTAACGCAAAGTAGGTTTCCAAGGTAAAAAACATAACTCTCACTCCATAAATTTGGCGCTAGACAGGTATACCGCCAAAGTACAAATATGGAGTTAAGTTTGCGCCGAATTTGCGAAAAAAAATTACCTACGTGTCATAAGATAATAAATTAAAATGTCTATACAAAAGTGTATATAGTTTAATGATTCCCTTAATGAAAGCACCACCGATAACTGAGAAATACCAATCATGTAGATTTTTTATCTGCTTGATACTACGAGGAAAGAGGTGCAAGCCCATTTTTTGGTGATAAACAATGCTTAACTGTGACCGGAGCAGGTCTTCGTTGGAATGGATATGCCTAGATTACTGACTTTCAATTGTTTGAACCCACAGTAACAAAAATGTGTTAGGAAATGTGATATTTAATAGCATTTCATCACTGATATTGTGACATAGGTTGAGAAAGAAAGCATGCATGTTAAAATATTAAGGACCATATTTATACGTTTTTAGCGCTGCATGAGCGTCATTTTTTGACGCAAAAGCGGCGCAAATGCGGTGCTAAAAAAGTATAAATATGGGCCTAAGTACTTACACCCTCCTATTGTAAAGAAAATAATTAGTGCAATAGAACTATTACATCAAATGTGAATGGCAGATATTTTGCCCAGGCTAAGCAATGCATACAAAAATAATTAGCACATGGTCCCATCCAACAGTTATCAGAATCTACATATGGTGGGGAGTGTTGCGCATTAAGAAAGTTCTATCTTAGTAACAGTGCTTTATCCTTTAAATATTGCAAGAAGGCACTCAGTAGATAAGAACTGGCATAGAGGGTACACACAACATATCTACTTTGGATGGAGCCTGTCTGGGGCATGGAGTGAATTGGGTACATGGGTCAAGGAGGTGAACTGTCTAACAACCATATATGACTAGATAGAAGGTTAGCAAGATTTGGATACCTGTGTACTCTGAATACACGAACGTAGACTGCTCAGAAGGCATGTATAAACAGTTCTCAAATGCAGTCAGCATCCCTGGACTTAATAGTGAGTACTCCCTAGGCAAATGGTAGTCAATAACCGATCTCCAACGGAAGAGGAAGACTGGAAGATGATCTGTCAAAGTTAGGACAGGCATATTACTGCATTGGTGACAGAGATAGCTGGCAATGAGAAAGCCTGAAAGTTGAGTACAATTAATGCTTCCATTTTCTTACGATAATGGCATTACTCCTAGTCCTACTCCCTCGCCTTCCTTTTAACCAATGAGGCCTCCCGCCTCCCCCTAGACCCTCCCTTCCCCTTTCAAAAACCACCCCCACCCTTATCCCCTCCTGTACAAAAACCAAGCCCAAGCCGCAACTCGGACAGTCCGTACTGGGAGGGTGGGAGGGAACGGAAAAGGAAGGCGAGGGAGTAGGACTAGGAGTAATGCCATTATCGTAAGAAAATGGAAGCATTACCTCCCGTCCCTCCCTCGCCTTCCTTTTAACCAATGAGACATAGCAAGAAAACACACAGGAGACGGACACCGAGTTGCAAGACCTTTATTTAATATCCTGCACCAAGAACATCCCCCAACATTATCTCATAGAGGATAAGACCCGGTGACCTAGCACCGACTCCAAACTACCCAAGTCAGACAGCCTATAATGACGCACAAACGTCGAAGGAGAAGCCCAAGTGGCGGCCCTGCAAATTTCCACCACCGAAGTCCCCTGAAGCTCTGCCACCGTAGCCGCCATGCCTCTGGTAGATCTCCCCTGAATCCCTAGAGGAGGAACCACCTCTCTCAAGGAATAGGCCAACAGAATTAAAGATCGAACCCACCGACTCAAGGAAGCCGTGGAAGGCTTCTCACCTTTGCGAGCCGGACCAAAATTAACAAACAGTGAATCCCCTTTACGAAAAGGAGCCACCACCCGCAGATACTCCAACAAAACTCTACGTACATCCAACGAATGCAAACGGACCTCCTCCCTTGATGAGGGATTCGGACAAAATGAAGGAAGAATGACCTCCTGCCGGGAATGGAACGAAGAATTGACTTTAGGAATAAAAGATGGAACCGGAACCAGAACCACCCTATGGGGAAAAATCTTACAAAAAGGAAAGGAACACGCCAATGCCCCCAATTCCCCCAACCGACGAGCCGAAGTAATGGCTACCAAAAAGAACGCCTTCAAAGATAGATGTCGCAAATCACAGTCCCCCAACGGTTCAAAAGGGGCCTCCGTCAACACATCCAAAACCAAGGACAGATCCCATGAAGGAAAAGAACGTACCGGGCGAGGAAATAAATTAACAAGCCCTTGAAAAAATCTAGGCATCAATCGCCCTTCATCCTGAAGATTACGCTATGGTCCTCTGAATGCCTGAATAGCCGCCCACTGTACCCGAAGAGATGCCACTGACAACCCTAAATGAGCACCATCCTGCAGAAACTGCATCACCTCAAAGATAGAAGCGCAGGTAGGATCCAACTTACGACTTAAGCACCAAGACGAAAACACCTTCCACTGCCTACCATAAGAAAGCAAAGTGGAACGTCTCCTTGACGCCAGCAAGGTAGAACTCAAAGCCACCGGCACCCCTAGACCCGTCAACCCCCTCCGTTCAACTTCCAGGCCGTCAAGTGTAACCTCCTCAATGACCCCACTGGGAGGCAGGGAAACTCCAGGGGAGACGGACAAAGAGGCAGAGGCCACATCCTCCCCTCTGCCATCAGCATCAACAATGGGAACCAATTCGCTCTCGGCCAAAGAGGCGCAATTAGGATAACCCTGGACCCCAGATCCCTTACTCGTAACAGAAATGCCCTGAGTAGTTGAAAAGGAGGGAACGCATACAAAAGGCCCTGCGGCCAAGGACATGACATCCCGTTCACCTCCCATGCTTGGGGACACCGAAACCGGGAGCAGAAGCGCTCCACTTTCGCATTCCCTACTGACGCAAACACATCCAGCACTGGAAGACCCCAAAGCCGAACCAGATGCTGAAATAGAGACTCCCGGAGAGAGAAAAGTTGGGAGGAAGGAATCACTCTGCTCAGCAGATCCGCTCGAACATTTACCACCCCCCGAATGTACGTAGCCCTGAGAGAAGGAACCCACTCCTGAGCCCACACAAAAATCTCCCTGACTAGATTGAACAGAGCCCTCGACCTGGTCCCCCCTTGCCGATTGACATAAGCCTTGGCCACTAAGTTGTCCGTGAGAACCAGAACCGCCGACCCCCTCAGGGAATCCTGGAAATGGACCAGAGCCAGGAATACTGCCCGCAATTCGCGCCAATTCGAAGACCGACTCGCCTCCCGAGGGGACCAAAACCCCTGAATCTGAGCCGACTCCATCCATGCCCCCCATCCTGAGAGGCTGGCATCCGTCGTTACCACCACGGGTCTCAGAGGTGATAAAGAAACCCCTACCCTCAGGTGGGCTGCCTCCAACTACCATTGCAACTCCCTGCGAATCAATCCGGACCCTGGAACCCTGTCCTTCAGAGAACTGGACCCTGGTGCCCACCTTCTCAAGAACCAAGTCATCAAGCACAGGAGATGGAAACGTGCCCAAGGCACCAGAAAGATCACCGACGCCAAATGACCCTGCAGACGCAACCATAGAAGAGCTCGGGGAGCAGACAGTAACAATACCTTCTTTACCAAAGCCTGGAGTACACCCAACCTTTTTTCTGACACAGTCACCAACCCTAGAAGAGTCTGAAACCGAGCCCCCAGAAAAACCAGATCCTGGGACGGCACTAAGTTTGACTTCTCCCAATTGATTAAAAACCCGTGGTTTTGCAGGACCCCCAGAACTTGGACCACCTGCCTCTGCAAAAGGTCTCGTGATGGGGCATGAATCAAAATGTCGTCTAGATAAGGATGCAGAACCACCCCTTCTGAATGAAGCAAAGCCACTAGAGGAGCCAGCACCTTTGTGAAAATTCGAGGAGAAGATTTTAGACCGAAAGGCAGAACGCAAAACTGATAATGGTCCCGACCCACAGCAAACCTCAGGAACTTTTGAGAGGATCTTGCCACAGGCACGTGTAGGTAAGCATCCTGCAGATCCATTGACACCAGAAAGTCCCCTTGCCTGACCAATGGAAAAATAGTCTGAATGGACAGCATGCGGAAATGCACTGTCCTGATCCAGGTATTCACCTCCTTTAGATTGAGCACTGGTCGAAATCCCCCTGAAATCTTCTGCACAAGAAACAAGACCGAATAAGTGCCTTGACCCGTTCGTCTAGCGGAACGTGGGAAATGGCCCCCTTGACCAGTAAGTCTCGCACTCCGTCCAATAATGCCCTTCTCCGTGACCCCTCTGAAGGCAGAGGAGTGGGACGAACCCCTGAATCTGGAGGAACCACAACAAAATCTATGACATAACCATTGGACACAATGTCTAGTACCCAATGATCGGTTACACTGTCCTCCCAAGCTGAAAGAAAGTGACTCAATCTTCCCCCAACCGGCCCTCTGCCAGGCCCACAGTGATTGTCAGGACCCCTTCTTGAAACCACCCCGGGTCGCAGGAGCAGACTTCTTAGGCGAAAAACGCGGCTGAAAACGCCGTTTCCTAAATGAAAAGGATTTAGCATCCCTAGAAGGAGAAGATCTGGAACGCTTCTTCCACCCTTTACTCGAAGAAGAGCCCCCTTTATAAGGTAAGGCATGCTTCCTCTCCTTAAATGCCTTGGAAAGCATGGATGGTAATTGATCTCCAAACAGGTTACGGCCCTCAAACGGCAGTCTCAACAAGGCCGCCTTTTTCCCTGGATCAGCCTTCCAGGAACGCAACCAGAGGGATCTACGAGCCCCAATCAAAGACCCAGATGCCAGAGCCGAAGTACGGACCACATCTGAAGACACATCAGCCAACAATCTGGCCTGCTGCTCCATGCCAGCCAGGAGCTCTGAACACTCCGCCCCTTCCTGTACAGCTACCGCCAGTTTATCAAAGTCTTGAACCAATGACTGTGACGCATAAGCAGAATAAATCCCTGCCTTCAGCGCTAGATTCTCCGCAGCAAAAGCCCTCTTAAGACCCGAATCCACTTTACGGTCAATGGCATCCGTAGGCACACAATCCTCCGGATTGACTGCCGTCTTGCCAATCAGAGTAGCCAAAATAGAGTCCAGGCGAATAGAAGGAGGCAAAACCTCCTCACCCTCAAGTAAGTAAAGTTTCTGAAGGAATCGAGGAACCTGAGCCTTCTCCACATCCTTCCACTCACGAAACACCATATCCTTCACAGGTCCCTGGAAAGGCATGGAAAACTTCGAAGGTGTCTGATATTGAGGAAATAAATGAGAATCCGAGTTTGTAGGTTGAAACACTGGGAAACCCAAATTGTCCCGAACAAGTGCCATCACATCCCACATTTCTTCTCTGGAAACATATTTTCCCCCAGATGACGTCGATGGGGCCTCATCCTCACTCTCTGATGAGGATTTCCTTGCCGCTACCGATGAGAGCGCCCGCTTAGCCTGACCAGACCTGGCCACGCTTGTTTGCAGTGCCCTGGTAACAGCTACCTCAATCATATCCTGCACTTCCTCTCTAGACATGAGGGGAGTACCTCTGTCAGGAACCTGAGGGATCTCAGGAAGAGCCATGCTATCCTCACCTCCCTCCTCCGAGGAGGAAGAAGAGACAATCCTACGTCTCTTTGCTGCAGCTTTCGGCATGGTAAACCACAAAATCACACTGACTTCATTCCCAAAAAACTGCCTATATATGGGACCATGGTCCTCCCCCCAACAGGGCTCCACCAATCCCTAAAACGGCAACATCCTTCTAAAATCCATAAAAAACCACGGGCCGAACGCCCGTCCTACCTGCATCACAAACATGAAGGTCCTCGATTCCTCGCGGCTCAGCGGCGCGGAAAACCGGAAACCAACGCCCCAGCCACAGAGGGCCGGCTGACCCCGTCAGCCGGCCCCCAGAACACGCCTCTCGAGCAGCCATGCTGCTCGTACAAGCCGCGCCCCAGCAGTAGCACTCCTCGCGGAGCTCCGCGTCCCAAAGAGTGCCTCCTTCGATGACCTCCAGGCCCCGCCGTGCAGGTGAGAAAGGAAAAAGAAAAACGTCTAGCGTGGGCTAGACAAAAGAACAGGAGGGGATAAGGGTGGGGGGGGTTTTGAAAGGGGAAGGGAGGGTCTAGGGGGAGGCGGGAGGCCTCATTGGTTAAAAGGAAGGCGAGGGAGGGACGGGAGGTAATGAATGATAAAAGTGCATGGATTACATGTAAATGACAGTAAACAAGGTGTAACTGATGCAACACATCAAAGTGAAAAACCTTAGCTTTACTCTTAATAAGACATGTTATTTTAAAGTACGATAAAATTTACAACAGCAACTTAGGATTTAGTTCAATATGGTACTCGATTAATGTTTGAAAATAGAGCTAACTAGCCAATATCTATGACGTTCCTGACTTGGAATACACCCAGGTTTAGTAGGAGATTCTATTAGTAGTAATTTCTACTTTGTTCATCATCCTGTGTATACATTAGTAATGTCCTCATTCAGGAACATGAACATTCATCCACCTAGGGGGCGTGATTCATCACTGGGTTCTGCTCAATGCTAGGAGGACGGAGAAGTGCCTACTGGACCCCCAATGAGGGTCTCCTTTCGTGAAGATCTTTTTGAATGATATAATTATAAGAGAGTGCTTCCGTATTGGTAGTGGATAAAATGTAGAAGATTAAAATTGCATATGTTTCCCTAAAAAAAAAAACGAAAATTAATGCAATGATTTAGGTACCTCCAACAAGATTAAAATTGGAAATGGAAGGCCAACTGAATGTTAGTAGTTCGATGGTCCCTCCATTTCGGATTGACATGTTTCATGCCCAGTTGGTCATCAGGACCTCCTTTATTTAGCCTACTAATTTCTGGACTGTACCTAAATATGATTTTAAACATGAATCCCTCTTACTCTGTACTGTGTATGTGCAGAAATGTCTGAGTGACCCGTTTTTAATAACTCTTGTTCTGTTTGAGGGTAAGAGGAAATAATATTCTAAATCATATTTAACTATAAAAACCATCTACCTGAATAGCTTCTGGACACTTGAGGGGTAATTCCGACCTTGGCGGGTGGCTACCGCCGCCCGCCAGGCGGAAACCGCCATGCGGCCGCCAATGCGGCCGCACTCACGCGGCCCCCATTCCGACATTCCCGCTGGGCCGGCGGGCGCAAACCAAGTTTGCGCCCGCCGGCCCAGCGCGAATGAGGCCGCAACACAGAAGCCGGCTCCGAATGGAGCCGGCGGTGTTGCGGCCGTGCGACGGGTGCAGTTGCACCCGTCGCGCTTTTCACTGTCTGCTAGGCAGACAGTGAAAAGCTGGCCGGGGCCCTGTTAGGGGGCCCCTGCACTGCCCATGCCGGTGGCATGGGCAGTGAAGGGGCCCCCAGGACACCCCCAGGGGCCCCAGGACACCCCTTACCACCAGCCTCTTCCTGGCGGTGAAAACCGCCAGAAACAGGCTGGCGGTAAGGGGGTCATAATCCATCGGGCAGTGCTGCAAGCAGCGCTGCCCTGGCGGATTATCGCCGCCAGGGCAGAAATGGCGGAAAACCGCCGGCCCCGGCGGTCCGACCGCGGCTTTACCGCCGCGGTCAGAATGGGGAAAAAAGCACCGCCAGCCTGTTGGCGGTGCTTTGGTCTTTTTTGCCCTGGCGGTCTCGGACCGCCAGGGTCAAAATGACCACCTAAGTGACATGCCCAAATAATATTCAACATTATTTATGAAACGGCTGAATAACAGTGGTGTTACGGCACAGTCTTGTTTTAACACCAGTGGAAATGTAAAATCTCTCACTTTGTTCGTCCTGTAAGCCATAGCGGATTTGTGCACTTGTTTTGTGGCAACCCATTTACTGCGTGCAACAGTGCTGTGTCCAATACTAGACGGGTTAGAGGTAACAAGAATTTGGATCTATTGACTAAGTCAAATGAGAACTTCACGTCTACGTTGAGTAGAGTGGAACTTCCTTGATTTTGGCATATATTACCCAGGTCATGAAACATTGAACAGCTTAGTCCACTGTCCCTTTTTTTCCCTTGCAGAAGCCACCCTGCTCGACATTCAGAGTAGCATGTGGTTCAACCTGGCTTTGCACATGATTGAGCAAACTATGACCAAAGAAGTTGCCCATTCATCCAAGTTTAAAATTGTTCTATAATTGGCTGGGTCCTTCCAACAACCATTTTTGGTAGAAGCATTATGATTGCAGGATGCCAAGACAGTTATACTGCATTAGCTGCCAGGAGAAATCTACTGAATGCTGAGGTGCTGTTGAATGTCACAAATGCCACGGAGTAACTCCATGTATATTTCATTTGATTGTTTGGAATTGAGGGGACAATTCAATTTCTGAAATGATTTATTCCTCGTTTTCTCACTCTCATTTCCTTTTGCCTTTCTGATTCCTTCCTCCCTTCCTTCTTTGACCCCGGTCCTTTTCGTTTCAAAGATCGTGAGAAATATACCACATAATAATGGTGTGACATGTGGATATATACCGTGATACTGTTTCACCTGTGTAATAGACCATTATTAGTAATGTGAAGCCTTATATTAACACACACTTTTATTATTTGGTCTTCTGTCTACTACAATAAAAATATTGAAATCTACATTAATATTTTAGCCTGTTAAATTGGATTATTCAAATTTTTTGCATTGGAATAGCAGAAGCAAACCTATTGCAGTCCCGGCGTTTTTGTGGTGTATCACTGTTACCTTGTAATCAATTGAAGATTATGTTTAACTTCGAGTTAATAGCATTTGCTGGAGAACATTTTTCACCTTTGAGAAAACACAAAATACTGCTACACAGTTTTAGAGGAAGGGGGACAAAACTTAGGAAAATATCCTGCAGATACCATAGAAAGTGGTAATCCAGAACTCTGTAATGTTTACAGAATGATAGTTTGGATTTTTCTAATCATTAATTATCATTTTATAACAGGACCTTCAAAGAGAGAAATCAGGTGTGACACATACAGTAATGGACAGGGGTGTAGAAGCGACTAAATTTCTGGGGGGGACTAGGACAGCCTTAAGGAATTTTTATGAATCCCATAGAAAGTGCCAGTCATCTGAGAGCTGCAGGCATCTATAAATGTATACAGTTTTATAGTTCTGAAGTGAAATAGCAAGAAAGGAGGACATGTCATCACAATCTGTAATTATGCTTTATTGTTAGTTACATTCTAGAAAGTAATTAGAAAATATGTTTAAAAAAGTGAAGCTTGCATCTTCCTGCACCAAGAATACAAGAGCGGGAGAGAAGATAAGAATACATAAAATCTTCTTAGTGGCATTCATAAACCTCAAAATTAAACTGGACTAACCAGAAACCATTCTTTTTGCTGCAGGTAGCTATAATAAAATCCTGAACTTTTGTTTGAAAAACCAAATATTTTCTTGTACCGTTCAGTGTAGAGGACACATTCTTTTGCTATTGCCTCTATGTCAAATAATTCCATCAACTCTTTATGTATGGTGCATGATTCTGTTTTCTGGGACATAATTGACCTTAACCAATTTTTCAGTCGGTGGAGACCAATGAAGTTTCTGCTCAGCCTCAAAGAAGATATTGACATAACTAATATAATCTTTTGTAGCCGATCAACCCATGTAAAAATGCTCTGTCTGTTGGAAGCATTTTTAAAAAGTATGTCTGCAAGTGCTGGTCCTAAAGAATACTTAACCATACTTGATAATATAGTTAACTGAGACAAGGGGGGCAAAGGGTCAATTTCCTGGTGTTGATCAGTGGTGTCTTATGTGTGTCTCTATAGTCGTTTTTGCGGTTTCAGTCGATACTGCCATTCTCTACAATAAGCCCTCAGTTTTCTTGAAAGATAAAGCTGTAATCACACATTGACTTTTATTTGGTGTGATTAATGTGTCATGTTGTAAGGAAGTCACCATCCCTCTACAAACCTGAATAAACTTCGACTGTGCATTGTTTCTACTCTTGGAGAATTCATTGTATAAAGGCTTATTGAATTGGAATTTAAGAGTATTTTAGGCAATGGGACACCAATAATAAAAACAGTAGGTGTTGGACTTGGCTCTCTATGCAGGGTTACCCCTAAACATTTTGCTTTCTCCCCTCTTGTTTTCTAAACCTATTTTTGTTGGCTTGTAGGACTTGGTGCATTTTACCACAGCTGACCAGTGCTCCCTCCTTCAAACATGGTAATATTGTCTTACATTCAATTGCCACATTCAATTTACTTGTAAGTCCCTAGTAAAGTGGCACTTTATTCCCCCAGTGCCTGTAAATTGAATGCTACTAGTGTGCCTGCAGCACTTATTGCACCAATCTCGTGAAAACACCTTTTGAAATATCCCACGCCTGTCACTGCAGCCTGTAGTGTATTTTATTTCCCAAAGAAATAAACCTTTTTCCAGGCCGAATCCTACATTTTTAATATGTATAAGTCACCCCTAGGGTAGACCCTAAACAGCCCATAGGGCAAGTTGCAGTGTATTTAAAATATTCCCCATTTGCCTTCACATTTTACGTGTCCTGGTAGTGAAACATTCTTAAATTCATTTTTCACTACTGCAAGTCCTACCTGTCCCATAGCATAATGTCGGTTTGCCTTATTGCAATTAATAAGCAATAACTTTCAATTGGGAACAGGTAGGAAGATCCAATTTGGTGTCTAAAGAACTATAATTTAAAACTCTTAAATGGTAACGTTGGATTTTAAGTCACAATTCTTAAAATGCCACTTGTAGAAAGCTGGCATTTTCTTGTGCTGACCATTTGGTGCATGTGTCCTGGGTCATATGACTGGGTGTAGTTGGCAGTTGCCTTTTGTGTATTCTTCCCAGACAGTGAGGCAATGGAGGATTAGGTGTTGGAGGAGCAGAGTTGTACCCTGGCCCAATTACATTTCAAAATGGCTGTTTCAGCACACTCACAAAGAACTTGACACCAGTCAATTGTCACCCTAGACCCCTTGGAACCTGGGTAGGGGAAGAGAGAACATTTCAGAAGAGGTTGTGGAGGACATCTAGAAGTTTCTCCAATTTCAAAGGTTGCCATCAGGTATGAATTTTGGATCCTCAGACTAAGTCTTCAGTACACTACTGGAGTGGAAGACTCCTGCTTGAGGCCTGTCTTGTATCTAAGATGGCTGTTCTGCTGCTTTAGGCCTGCCTTGTTTCCCAGAGCACTGCACTGCTGCCCTGCTGCTAGGTCATGGGTGTGTAAATGTGTGATGTCAAGCATAGGTTTTCGTGAGTGTAAGGGTCCCCTTCTGTACAAAAACTCTGCTTTAGCATAGTTTAATATTTTTACCACTGTATGTTTGCTATAAAGTGCTGTACATGTGTAAAGATTCAAATGTTTAGAGAAAAGAAAACTTCACTTTTTCTTTATGCCTGTCGCAACGAGGTGTAAAGTTTTGGCACACAGTCCTATCTTCCTTTTTTAGTAAATTAGGTTTTGCATCAGAAACCATGAATGGTTGTATGGGAATGACCATGTAGAACCCATGAAACATACCCTTGCCGCAAAGCAGCTTTTAGGTCTACTTTACGATATGTTAGTTAACGTTCCAACGCATATTAGGATGTGTATTGGAAAGTAAATTCCAGCACAACACTTTGTCCCAGGTTTGCATCACTTTTTTGTGCTGCAAACCTGGTGAAAAAAGTTAGTAAATACCCCCTTGAGTCTTTCTGCACATTTTCTGGCAGCCAGTTTTCTTCTGTGTGCAGCCTGTAATAGATTTTTAAATTATCCTATTTATATACACTGCTGTCACTCCCTGGCCGGGACCTCATACACAAAAGTCACTAGTCCCAGTGCACAATCCGGTTATACATACAGATATCTTAAGTAATCATATTAACATAGAGGGGTGTGAGCCACTGAAAGCTCATAGAGGCTCAAACCTGAACTGTGACTGAGACGGGGGTTCCGTTGGAACCTCGAGCCTATAACAAGCTGAGCTTTCATGTGGCTTCTACCTGCCACCCTCAATCTACCCTAATGCACAAAAAGGTAAAACAAAACATTAACATTTGTGGTAAAAAGGAGAAACACATTAATACCAATTTAGTGGTTGATTTGTACAAAGTGAGACCAGAAAACCTGGATTAATTATGTCTTCCCCATTTAAACAAATTCTCTGATCCTAGGCAAATGTTTTATTTTACCCATCTTCCTTTTCTTCAGTATTGCATATGAAAGCACCTTCATATACCTGAGTTCAGAGTACCAGCTGTACAAAATCTATTGTGTTTCATTTAATAGACTATAATGTTGCTCTATTTATAACAAAATAGTCTGCCTGAAAAGTTGACCTGACAAGTGTCAGGACAGGAATGGTTCTCAGTTCATGTTCACAAACTCTCCCTTTTGGGAAATGTGTCTCAGTGCAGTGCTATAATGTGATGTATTAAAGTCAAAACATCCATACGTTGAAGGAATGCACTTTTTTTAATTTTGAAGAGATTATCATACTTTAAGTGATGCTTGGTGCATGAGTTTCATGGTGAACATGTTCAGCTCTCTGCTTGCGCATGGGCTGTAAGAGTCAAGTCAGACCTTTGGCTTGGCTCTGACTGAGCTCGGCCTGTTTGTTGGCTTGTCCATCTCCATATTAACCAATTGAGCAATTAATAAAATATGTATCCTCTATTTTTAAAAGGCCCTTTAATGGCTTGTGAAGTACTAGCGTCCGGCACACACATCAGATATGAATCCCCACTATGTATCATTGAAGATGCAGCAGACCTGGCTAGTGCACAGGAGGCAGGTGGCGTAGGGGATCTGAAGCCTCTTTGGTGCAATGAGGGTTTTGCGCTTGGATTCACGAAAAGAAATGTTGAATTTAAGTGAGCAGCCCATTTAAACTTCATTCGTTTTCAGTCCCCATGCTTTTCACCACTGAAAAACGAATGAAGTTTAAACATGGACTGCATCGGAATCTCTTTATAAACTTCAGAGTCATTTGTCCCCCTCATCCCCCCCTTCCCCTTGTCCCCTGTGTCTCTACACATCCAAAATCTGGGGGGATAAATCCCCTGCATCTCCCATAGTTCCTATGCCCATTACTAAGGGACTCAGAGTAAATATTATGCACAGTAAAGAAAGCAGCATCCACATGTTTACATTTTGGGTACACATGAGCTATGTGAGGCACAGGTGTAGTAAAGGAGAAAAGGGACATTCAAAACACAATCCTATGTGATCTGGTAAGGTGCAGTTGTCATACAGAATTGTTTGTCAGGATTTTGTGTTATCAAATATTGCCTGAGTGGGGACCAAATATGTCTGGGCCTGGACGTGTATGGGAGGAGAGTGGCATTTGTGTCTGATGCATCACAACAGGATATCAAGGAACAGGTCTCTACCCAAAGCACTGCAGCCTTCTGTTTGGCCAGTAAGAGAACTGATGCAATAAACCATCATGTTGGTGCTGGGATCTCCTTCACAAATCCAAGTAAAGTCAGTAAAGTGGGGGGGTGGGGGCAGTATTACATTAACAGACACGGACTGTTTTTGTGTGCAGCAATAGGACTACTATTCATCTGTTAGCGTCTGATCCAGAACTGTCTTCCAAGAATGCCTAGTATCCTGCAGAGCAGGTGCAAGTGCACCAAGGACTTTCCTATATGTGCAAGAGTCACTATGTTTCGAAATGAGCCTCAATTATTAACATTCGCAGATAAATAAACATTTTATGGTAGTGTGGGAACAATCTTTAGAGTACTATGACTCCTGTAATAAAGAAGTATGTCTAAGGATTTCAGTACACTCTATCACCCTGCTCTCATATACCGTTTGTGAAGACATCTCCTAGACAGGAGACACCAAATCTAGTCAACTGTTATGACTATGCACCTTCAGAAGCCATTGGAAGCCAAGGATAGCTTACAATTGATTCTCAAAAGAATAAGGAAGCTCAATTCCTTGCCAATGGGTCAGCCACCTCCACGTGTATGTGGTGCATTGCATCCGTTCTGGGGCAGCATAGCCCTATTCAGATGGTGCTGCGAAATTGGCTCCTACTTAGAAGGAAAGTAAGATAGAGCTAGTGGACTGTGGATCCAAACGTAAGGAAATTGGGCTCATATCTCAGTTGAAACAATCAGATGATTATGTTTACGGATATTTACTGTTGCCATTTTAAAATATCTGTTTTAATTTGGCTATATTCTTTGCCAAGACTTTAGAGTCAATATGAAAAAGAGAAAGAGCCTTTAAGATGCATTTGAAACATCCGAAACACCTGGTTTTTAGAACATAAAGATAATTGCTTCATTAAGGGGCCAGAAGAACGCAACAGTTGTGTATTCTGTCAAACATGGCTAGAATATGTGGGGCCAAGACATCGATGTATACATAATAAATATCTGCAGACAGTTTGTAAGTTCTTTCGTCATGGTCACTGCATTTAACACAGTTTTTTTAATTTTCTCCACTGTGATCTGTAGCAGCAACTGTTCTCCATCCTCATTCTCCAACCATGCCACGGTCAATCTTTCAAAATATTCTGATTCCTAGATATTGGAGTGTTCATCACGAAGAAATTAGGTATTCTTTTTTTTTTACCTGATGACGAGTTGAAGACATGATACATGCATGTCGAATTAACATCTCCTAGTAACTGACATTTCAAAGAGCTAACAAGTTGGTATGTGACAGGTGCATGTAAAGTGGAACACTTGACCAAAATAAACAACAGAACAGCAAACATGAACCAACAAGTTATACCACCCGTATGTCGCAGTGAGGTAGAAGTTCAGCAAGTGTTAGTGTGATGAATGATATGGTAGAAGTGTCAGGCTGCAAGACAGTGGGTTGGAGAGGTAGACACTCTGATAATGAGGGTGTGAGGAAGAGTCATAAAGAGTTGCAGTCTCAGTCGTGGTTGGTTGAAACAGGTAAATTCTACGTGTGTAAAATAATGAAGCAGTGGGCACCACAGGGCTTGGAATTTGGTCTCTGTTTTGTGGAGATAATGTGACAGCTGTTCCATTGCCATGATGTGCCAGAGGCAGGTAAACTACTGGGCAATTGATGGGGGTGTCTGCTTTTTCCAGGTTAAAGCCACTAACTGATGTGCTGCGTGCAGTGTATAGGTAATCAGGATCCAGTCGGCTTGGGTCATTGCACTTAAATCAGGGCGTCGGATGCCTAAAATCACTGTAAGGTAACTGAGAGGGAGCAGGAACCCTACTACAGCTTTTATGTGTACTAGGACCTCCTTCCAGACGATTGTGATTAGACTGCAGGACCACCATATGTGGGAAAGTTGCTCAGTGCTAGGCCACACCTCCAACACTCTGGTGGCGTAGAGGGGTAGATGGCATCAAGCTGTGCTGGGGTATAGTACCATTGGAACATAAGCTTATATGCCGTTTCCCAGAGGGAGCTATTACTGTATGTTTTGGGAATATTGCGCCTTAAGGTCTCCCACTGTTTCTGTGAAATATCTGTCGTAGAGGCGGTGTGCCAGGAGGCGTGATACATGTAGAGGCGAGTCAGTGTGAAGTGTTGAATCGTGTGGTATGTACTAGAAATAAGGCCCCTTGTCCCACCACATGCACTCACTAGCTTTTCAAATGGGATGCACGGATGGATAATTTCTGGTTATATCATTGGGTGTACAGCCCAGAGCCTCAGCTGGCAATATTATAGTTTGCTGTGTCCGGGAAGTGGTAGTCTGTTTTGAATTGGTCAAAAGATTGTATCGTAGACCCAACAAAGAAGTCCCACAATGTTCTGTACTCACCTTCCCTCCAGGCAGCAAAGGTTGAGGCAAAAGTGCTGGGTCAAAGTCTAGATTATGTGCTATGGGAGCATTGGGGGGTAGAGAAGGTTTTTAGACCCCTTCTGAGCACTAACCTGTCCCAGATGTCAAGTACTGTTTTTGTAGGATTGGCGAGGTAGGAGCTGCGTGGTCGCACATGTTTCGGCAGCCAAGCCAGATCCACATGCCACAGTGCGGTCCATAAGGAACCAATGTTTTACGCTGGCACGTACTACCAATTCCGAAATGTAGTGCAGGTGAGCAGTCCAATAATATTCAAGGTAGTTGGGGCAGGCGAGTCCTCCTGTGTTGCGAGGTAGTGTCAGCAGTGCATTAGATATGCTTGGCTGAAGAGCCAGAGTACAGGAAGCACAAGAAGAAGGCGACCCAAAACTCAAAGCAGAGGGAGGAGCCGGAAGGAGGAACCAGCATCAGGAACTAGGCAGGAGCCACGGCAACAGGAGCCAAGGAGGAAGGTAGGTAACTTGAAGCCAAGCAATGCAAGTGGCTGCAGTTGCAGTTTAAATCAAAGCTTAAATCAAAGCACTTGCAGGTTGCTCAGCCCGAGAGGGCTGGGCAGAGTCAACTGTCAATTGCCACGTGTGAAGGCATGGCCGGGTAACGTGCAGAAGGCACAAATCTGGATGAGCGATGATAGACATGCCAAGAATGCGGTGCAGATGCAGGTTCCATTTGTAAAGTAAACACAACAAAAATAGTACACCAATAAATAACACCACAGCTCACAGATGATATTTGCAGTGGGGGGGCCTACGAGGTCATCCTTTTTACTATTACAAATCTTTACATTATTAGAGGGGGCATGCAGATAGCACGTAACGCACACGTTGTAAAAAATGTCATGTGGCTTCCAGCGTCAGAAGTCATCTAAGATGGCATGCCGAAGGTGAGGCCAGTTTGCTCATGTCCAAGTGGAGAGGGCGGCAGTGATATTGAGGCCCAGGTATCTAATCCTACCTGTCACCCACTGGAAAGGTGACAGGTTCCGTAGAACAGGTATGTCCTGATAAACTATAATCAAGCTGAGCGCATGGGACTCGGACAGGTAACCAGGGCAGGCAGATAAATCTCTGGGTGTGTAAGGGTGAGTAGCAAGTCATCAGAAAACATGCTGATCTTATGTCCCCACCCTCCAAAAGGTACCCAACACCTCAGCTGTATGACAAACCATGATGGCTAGCAGTTCTACCACTAAGGCAAATAAAAAGGATGAAAGGGGGCACCACTGTTGTGTTCCACAGTGACTGGTCATCGCCAGTGGCTGCTGCCCATAACCCGTATTGTGCTGGTGGGACAACGTAGGATGCCATAATGTTGGATATCATACCCATTCCTAAACCCTCCTTGCCCAAGAATGCCTGGAGTAAAGGCCAGCTCACCTAATAGAAGGCCTTTCCGGCGTCAAAAGGGAGAAGGGGGTTGGGGTACAATGTTGATGGGCCTTTTCCACCCTGCTGACATTATCCGCTCCTTGTCTGCCATGGATGAAACCCACCTAGTCAGGGACAATAAGGCCTGGGAGATACTTTTCCAGTCTGGTTGCCGGAATCTTGGTGAACAATTTAGTGTCAGTGTTAAGAATGGCTATGGGGGGGGTAAGACAAACAAGAAGGGTCTTTGCTTGGTTTGAGTATAAGGGTTATTTTTGCTGCCATTGTGGATGGCGTAAGCCTCAAGTGCTGTGTAAAAGATAAAAAAAGCTAGAGGAGGACGGTTTGGAGTTCAGGGAGGAACAGACGGTAAAAACTAACATTAAGCCCCCCAGAGGTAGATTCCGCACAGCTGTGCAGAGTTCCTCTTGTGTAATGGGATGTTTCAAGGAGTTCCGCATGTGGGGGAGACAACAGCTCCCATTCGCAGGATTGTAAGTAAGATGTGATCAGCTCTTGGGAGATATTGTCACTGTGATAGAGGGCCTGGTAATAATCCTGGAATGCTTGTTGTTTGTCCTGTTTGGCAGTCACCCAACCATGATCCCCATCGTAAAATGTCATTATGTGTGAACTAGACTGCGGGTGGTGAAGCCTACGAGCCAGGAGGGTACCCACTTTATTGCCACCCTCATAATATTTCTCTTGTAAGGCTAACAGGAGCCGCTCAGCCATATCAGTTCTATAGGCTCTTTATGGGCCTCTCAGTAAGGCACGTTGGTGTTTTTTCCCACATGAGGGGGCTATCTTGACCTGCCTCTCCAGGTCTTTGAGCTCTGTAGTTAGGTTAGCCTCTACCAGCCAAGCTTCCTTCCCTCTAGCTATGGCTATGAAGCAGATCACGCCCAGTATGTGGGCTTTAAACCCATCCCATAGCACATGTAGGGACATGTTCAATGTAGTGTAGATGGTAAAGTACTTCCCTATCCTCTTCCATATTTCCTCAACATCTATGGGGTCTCGCAGTGTCTGGGGGGCACGCAGGCACCAACAGGAGAGACTTCTATTATTGAGCGATGCATCCAATCAGCTAAGTTATACGTAGGCTTGGTCAGAAATTGAAATATCAGAAATTCCAGCCTGGTCAGATGGTGTAGGAGTGAGTGGGTTACAAAGACAATGTCCATGCATGAATATGAAGTGTGTACATGGGAGTAAAAGGAATAATCGCTTGCGTCGGGGTTCTTATAGTGTCACACTTCTACTAGGCCCAGTTAAGTGATATCCCTCTTCAACTGAGCAGACACAGCGGCCGAACCTTGGTATGTCACCCTATTTCAATCCAACTCTGGGTTCCAAACCAAATTAAAATCCCCAGCGAATATTATGTCATCCCGTACTCCTTTTAGTTGTTCTCGCAGTACCCTTCTAAGATAGGAGTCCTGTGCTGAGTTCAGTGCAGATATGTTGAGCAGGTTGAGTGGTCTTTTGCCTCTCAGCACATGTAACTTTCTCTTTATCTCTCACCACTTTAAAGACTGAAGAGTAGAAACCCAATGTGCAGAGGATGCCCACCCTCAGTGTTTTAATGTCAGTAAAGGCCCAATATCGAGTTGGATATTTTAGAAGTGCCATTCTTTGTCTGTTGGCCCCTGTGAGGTGGGTTTCCTGGGGGAGGACCACATCCGGGTCATGATGTAAGATGTACCTCCAAATCTGTCTATTCTTGTTCGGGGAGTTCAGGCCTCGAACATTAAGAGATGCTAGTTTAGTGTCCATTGTTAGTGCTGTCTGTACGGATGTATGTAAAAGGGCAGGGATGTGACAGGGCACATTGTGTGGACACGGTGAGTTGAGAGGGACAACAATCAAGTCTTCCCCGCTTTACTTTATCCGAGGCATTTGTCATTAAGCAATTGTGTCAGGTCCAAGACAGAGCAGGATGCCACTATTGAGGAAGGATTTGATTATGACTATGGCCCTCGCTCGAGGATGGGGGTCTGGGGAGATGCCTGAAAAGGACTGTGTTATCCATATCCAAGACTGTGTGACCTGTGGAGAGAAGGCATACAAAACAAAACACAATAAATCGACTAACTGGGTCTAACAGGTCTGATTGCTTCCCACAGAGATTGGCATCAGAGAACACAGATCCAGTCTGAGAAGTCACTCTCCTGGGGTGCGAGCCATGAGGGACGGGCTGCCAGACAAGTTCAATAAGCGGGCAAGCATGGAGGTGTAATCTAGAATCGCCCCAGTTCCCACAGCCCAGGGCACCAAGAGTCAATATTTGTTCAGCAGGGAAAGGTCTGTCATTGGTTCAGGTAGGGTGGAAGCACTACATAGACTCCGAATGAGAGGGGGTTGGAGAAGAGTTCTTGTCCATATTTCAGAGGTGCTGAATGATGTCGTGTTTGGCCTCTCAAGAGGCCTCTTTGGTTTGGCGCTTTGTAGGCCGGTGGGGCTTTACCAAAGTCCAAGTAGGTCGTACTGCCTCTCTGGTGGCTTTACGAGACATCGAGGGACCTGTGTCTTCCAGGTCAGATTAAGACCCAGTAGATGTTTTGCCTCCTCCAGGGAGCACAGGGAACGTTGCTTCCCTTCCCAAATGAACAACAAGGTGAAGGGGGTCACCCCACTGGTAGCAGATGTCCAGATCCCTAAGCTAATCCATTACAATTTTTAAAATAATCTCTTTTACATAGCGTGACAGTAAGAGGTCCTGGTATATTTCTATGGTGTGTCTTCGGAATACAAGGTTGGCTTTGCTTCTGGAGGCCCGCACTATGTCCTTCTTATCCATAAAGTAGTGGACCCTGGTCAGGATATCAGGTGCCATGTTTGGGTGCCCTGGTGTAGATGCCACTCTGTGCACTCTATCTAACTTTGGTGGAGGTAGATCCATGTTTCCTCTGATCGGTTTCAACAGGTCTGCAGTGAACGCCATGATCTCCTAACCCTATATGCCCCTGGGTAGCCCCCTGATGCGGAGACTGTTTCGATGACTCCTATTTTCCAAGTCTTCTTGCTTGGCTTGTAATTCAAATTGTGTGTCCTCAAGGGTTGCTACCCTGCAACAGAGCATTTGCTGATCTTCCGATCTGGCATCCACAGTGTGCTTCAGATCGTCTACCCGACCTCATATCTCAGAGACTGCTCTCTGTATATCCGAGCATATATCCTGTAGAAAGAGAGCCCAGTATTCTTGACAGATTGGAACAGGGGCTGAGTTGTCTGCTTCAAGAGGTGATAGGCCTTCCAGGTGATTTTGTGTCTCTTGCAGGTGGCTTATTCCAGAGGTAGGTCACTGGAGTATCCTTGGATGATTTTGAGCGAGGCATTGTGGTTACCCGAGTGCAGTCTGGGAAGTAGTTTATGCAATGGTTCTCTGCCAGAATCTCCCCACTAGAGGTCAAGTAGTGCATGTTGAGCCCCAGAACCTGTGTTCAGAGCTGAGCAATGGGTGCTGTGCTACTGTATTGGGGCCAGATTGGCAGACATTGACAGGTAGGAGGAGTAGCTTTGTCTGGGGTAGTGAACAAGTAGAAGGGAGGCGGCTGGTACTGAAAGTCGGCCCTGCCAGCTAAATCCAGCAGAGGTAATGCTTTGGGGTCAAGTCCACCATAAGTCACCAAGGTCTGGGCGGTACCTGCAATCTGGGCAAGTTAGAGAGCTGAACTCACTGGCCTGTGAGGGCCTAGTGTATTGGCGGTGTGCAGCCGTCGCTCTCTCAGCTTTGCATGCCCCCTTCAAACTCTAATGTTCCAATACCTGATGGAGGAAGGCCATGGCTTCAGGTAACCTAAAAGCAGCAAATTGGGCAGCAGTTGCCTCCAGCCCCCAGAGAGGCAAAGAATGCCCAGCCTTTATGATCAGAGGCCTGCACCTGAGTGTTTGTGCGGGCCTAAGGATTTCTTGGTTCCAGAGTCCCTAATAGCAAGTTGTAAGATGGCTGGTAAGTGTGTTGGTCAGGAGAAGCAGGATCTAGTGCTAATCTAGTGCAAAGTCCCTGTTGTTTTGAGGACCAGCACAAGTTGAAAAACCACTATGATGGCAAGGATCTCAATGTGCAGCAGTAGCCAGTAGAGTGTGCAGCTAAAAAAAGAAGTGGTGGAGGGCAAGTGGTAGCACTCACCAACTTTTTGGCAGTATTCGTGAGGCGATCATCGGATATCGGCTTTTTCTACTCCTCAATGGCCGCTCCGACCGTTGGATCCTCTCCTGTGTGCCTCCACTGTTTCTGAAGGTGGGCGCCACACCAGGCCTATGACAATGCTCCCGATAGGGTGGGTGGTGAGGAACGCAAGTTCCAGTCATAAAAGGCTCTGCCAAACCTCAGGGGCCATTGAGGTTCCACTCAGCAGTGGTGCCCAAGCCGCCTGTCCCTAGCGCCATCAGCTCAGCTCTGAGTGTTGCTGCCTGGTTGTAGCAAAATTGTGGCTGAAGAAAGTGAAAGGCCGCTGATAGAGTTTCCCCAATACTTTACCAGGACCGCCAAAAAGGAACAAGTGGACCTCCCCCAGACTCGGAGGGGTAAGTAGCATTAACTCTTTGGTGTCTGTCTGTAGGCAAGGTGGTCCTTGTGCGATGCCGGATGGCCCACAGGGGCCCAGAGGACGTGAGAGATACGTCTCACTCTGTTCTCTAGCATTCTACACCCGAGTATTTGTTTTCATTCTGAAGCTGTGGTGTCCCCTGTGGCCCATTTGGGTCTCAACATCCTCGCCAGCATCACCCCAGCCACTCCCCCTCACTATAGTCCCTAGACACTGCAATTTTCCTCAAGAATTTCACCTTGCATTCTGTGATATTGCAATGTTCTTGTAGCTTTGAGTGAATCTCACAAAGCAGTCTGTCGTCAATCTGTTGAAGCATGGTGTAATTCCATCCCCCAGATCTGCAACCCCAAGCGACCCAGACTGCGACAGTTGAATGTGAGAAAATCTGAGCAATCCCAAGGCCACAAATATATAACTTAAACAAGACCCGCAGTGTTATAACTAGAGTCCGAACCCATGTTATTATGGAATTAATAATCTACTACAGCCTTGCCCACCTCAGATTTGAAAACTGAAACTAGCAAGGCCTTCAATGACAACCAGCAAAGCCTAAGACCACAATGCCAGCCCAACTTCCAAATGAATGGCTCATGATCAGAAAGTGCATGTGGGAGAGAAAAGCAACAGTCGGCACACATCTTGTGTGACAAGCCAAAAGTCAATGCAAGAGTACATATTATGAACAGATGAATACAATGTAAAACCCTGAGTCCTCTGGAACCTAAATATTCAAATGTCAACCATGTTATACTTTTCAACTGTAGTAGTCCTCTGCTGTTAGCTGATGGTCTCCTGGGAACACCTTTGAATATGTAGACATTTGCATTGAGGATTGTGTCAAAATCTCCACCCCATATCACAGTCTAGGACTGATGACTTTTATAGAGCAATTGGAAATCCGAAAATATTTCTGGACACTCAAAGTTAGGACCATAAATCCTCCTAGGAGACCTCAACTTTCACCTGGAGAACCTCACCGACAACAACACCACCGCCTTACTGGACAATCTCACCAACCTGGGACTGAATCAGCTAGTCAACACCCCCACCCACTACGCCGGACACACGCTCGACCCCATCTTCTCCTCCAGCAAACACATCACCTTCAGCCACACCACCGAACTCACCTGGTCGGACCACAGCTGCGTCCACTTCATCTTCAAGAAGACCACTGTGCACCACCACACCCAGCAACCACCAAGAAGACACTGGAATCGTATCACCACGGATCAGCTCGCATCAACCCTCTCCCAGAACCGACCCACCAGCACCACCGACCCAAACGAAGCCGCCAACAACCTCACCAACTGGATCTCCGACTGCGCCAACCTCCTGGCCCCCCTGAAAACTCAAGCCAGCACCAACAACCACAAGAAAAACTCCTGGTTCACCCCCGACCTCAAGGACTCCAAGAAAGAATGCCGCGCCCGCGAGAAGACGTGGCGCCTCAACCAGACCGAAGAGAACATGTCAGCTCTCAAGGACGCCACCCGCCAACACCACCAACGCCTCCGCGCCGCACGAAAAACAGCCTACCGAATCAGACTTGACAACAACGCCCACAACAGCAAGGAACTATTTGGCATCGTCAAAGAGCTCTCCAACCCGGACGCAGAAAACAACTCCATCCCTCCATCACAGGACCTCTGCGACTCCCTCTCGACCTTCTTCCACCACAAGATCACCGACATATACAACAGCTTCCCGACCACCGACGCGAACCCCCCCCCGGAACCCGCTACCGACATCGCCACCATCCTCACCTGGAGCCCAACCACCACTGAGGAGACCACCCGCGTCATGAACTCGATCCACTCCGGATCCCCATCGGACCCCTGCCCGCACCACATCTACAACAAAGCCGACGACATCATCGCACCGCACCTCCGAGATGTCATCAACGCCTCCCTCACCACCGCCACCTTCCCGGAGAGCTGGAAACACGCAGAGCTCAACGCCCTCTTAAAGAAACCCACAGCAGACCCCACCGAACTCAAAAACTTCCGGCCCATCTCTCTCCTGCCGTTCCCCGCCAAAGTGATTGAGAAAATTGTCAACACTCAACTCACCAACGCCCTGGAAACCAACGACTCCCTCGACCCCACACAGTTCGGTTTCAGGACCAACCACAGCACCGAAACCGCCCTCATCGCAGCCACGGACAACATCAGAGCCCTGACCGACAAGGGTGAGACCGTGGCCCTCGTACTCCTGGACCTCTCCGCAGCCTTCGACACGGTCTGCCACCGCACCCTGATACGATGCCTCAGCAACGCCGGCATCAGAGGCAAGGCCCTCGAATGGATCATCTCCTTCCTCTCCGGAAGGACTCAGAGAGTCCGCCTGCCCCCCTTCAGATCCACAGCCCCGGAGATCGTCTGCGGCGTACCTCAAGGATCCTCCCTCAGCCCCACTCTCTTCAACATCTACATGACCCCCCTGGCGAACATCGCACGCAAACACGGACTCGACCTAATATCATACGCCGACGACACCCAGCTCATCTTATCCCTCACAAACAACCCCACCTCAGCTAGGACCAGATTTCATGAAGGAATGAAGGAAGTGGCGAACTGGATGACAGACAGCCGCCTGAAACTGAACGCCGACAAGACGGAGGTCCTCATCCTCGGCCCCACCCCCACTGCATGGGACGACTCCTGGTGGCCCCCCGCCCTAGGCAGCACTCCCCAACCCACCGACCACGCACGCAACCTCGGCTTCATCCTGGACTCATCCCTCACCATGACCAGACAGGTGAACTCGGTGACCTCAGCATGCTTCAACACCCTACGCATGCTCCGCAAGATCTTCCGCTGGATCCCCACCGACACCAGGAAGACTGTCACCCACGCCCTCGTCACCAGTTGCTTGGACTACGGGAACACCCTGTACGCGGGCATCACCACCAAGCTGCTGAGGAAACTCCAACGGATCCAGAACGCTGCCGCAAGACTCATCCTGGACATCCCTCGCCACCACCACATCTCAGGACACTTGAAAAAACTCCATTGGCTCCCCGTCAACAAGAGGATCACCTTCCGACTCCTCACCCACGCACACAAAGCCCTTCACAACCTCGGACCCACACTCATCAACAACCGCGTCTCCTTCTACACTCCTCCGCGCACTCTACGATCCGCCGGACAGGCCCTGGCAGCCGTACCCCGCATCCGCAAAGCCACCGCCGGAGGAAGATCCTTCTCTTTCCTGGCAGCGAAGACCTGGAACTCTCTGCCCAGCCACCTTCGCGCCATACCTGAACACCTCTCCTTCAGAAGGCAGCTCAAGACCTGGCTCTTCAAGCACTGACCCCCCCCCCCCCCCCCCCAGCGCCTTGAGACCCTTTATGGGTGAGTAGCGCGCTTTATAAATGCGAATGATTGATTGATTGATTGATTGATTGATGTATGTAATAGACAAACCTTTGAATCACCCTCTCAACAGCTATGTACTTCCCTCCTTTTTTGGTCACAGAAATCTCCTCTAGCATGAGATCTGTAGGAAGCAAACCACTCAATCATGCAGTCTTAGCCTTTTCATTTTACGGGGCCAGGTTACTCTACTACAAATAGACTGACACCTTCCAGTCTTCCTGTGCGACATTTAGCCTTCACATATGCTAGGTTAAAACATCAGCCTATAATGCAAACCTGCCGTTGTACTTAGTGTAATTCAGTGTAACAACCTAAGCAAACTCTCAGTGTGTATGCAATAGTATGCAAAGAGTAAACACATGTTGCATGTGAACAACCCCGAAATCCCCAAATAACCCCGTCCCCGTGTACTCCCCAACAAGTGTTCGGTACGTCTCATCCCAAAAAGAGAACAGTGCCACATTAACATCACCATGGATAGGTGACAAAGGCAGAACACTCCAGTGCCTGAAAAGGGCCTCATTACGAACACAGAAAGGTAGTTGCTCATTTTTTAAAACAGGCGCCCAAACATAGAAACTGTCCCACACCCTCAATCAGAAGGGGAACAGAGTGAGAAAGGACCATACTGAACACTAAATTATAAGAAGCAACAACAAAGCCCATATCAGAAGCCCAGGTTTCCACTGTTTTGTAAACGTGGACGCAATTTACGCACCAGCTTTTACCAAATGCATTTATTTTTGAGACCGAACATATGTTCAAACATGTTGGTTCACAAAATTCCAATTCGAAGGTGGTCACAATTTGACCTACCTCATTAATATGCATGAGGTAGGTCATAAATTGCGACGCAATACCAATCGCTGCCATCACATGAATGGTGGCCTCCTGGAGTCAGCAGACACCAATGTCTGCAACTGGTTTTAAAAAAGCAATCTTTTTAATGAAGCCTCTTTTCCTTAAGGAAGAAACGGGATGTGTTAAAAAAAAAGTTACTAAAACTTTTGTTCTGAGTAAGCTGCCAACTCCTAAAAATGTTTTTTACAGCATTGAGAAAGGGGATGGGGTCCCTAAGGGCCCCCCTTCCCGTTTATGAGTGGGTTACCACGTCTTTGAGTTGTCTTTAACCTATCAATGATTTGGGAATGCAATTGCAGTCGCAAACTACTGTACATACCATTAGAAATCGCAATTTGGAAGGCACACTCCAAACAAGCCCCTTTCAATATGCAATTCAGTATGTAATTGTAGCAACAGACAACCAAAAGCATATGAAAAAGTAAAAACACTTCAATTAGTGTTATCTATACTCAGATCCTTCTTGTCACTCATGATGTGAGATGGTGCCAACTTGTCCCTGGCACGTTTTTTAAGATATTAAGCTGTCGATCGGGTGCTTCAAAAATGTGAGTCTTGCAGTCACAGGTGAATCTCAAGTGAGGCATCATGACTCATGAAACATTTAGGGACTGCAACATCTTCTGATGCTAGTGGGTTTTCTACAAGCAAGTCTCAGGAATGTATCCCTGTCCCTATAGTTCAAAAGGCAGGCAATTATGGGGAGCAACAGCGCCTTGGCACAGCTGCAGATACCAGAGACCAGTGCGCATGTTCAACAATAGAGACAGATGGGACTATCCCCACCAAACAATTCAACAAAAATCTTCATGTCACCAGTGTTGGTGGTTTCCAATATGCTAGCAATCAGGATTGTTGCATATGTAATGCGTCTTAAGATATTCATTTTTAGGCTTTATGACTGCAAGGACTCGACTCGTTACATTTCAAAACACTTTTCATTGTGTATTGGCATGCCATTCTCAATGTCTGGGATGTGCAGATCAACAAGATGTATTCTGGAAACCTGTTTGATAAGGCGCTTAGATATGCCTTTCATAAGTGATGTCAAGGTGTCAATTTTCGCATCAATCACGCACATTCTGTGCCTCATCTCCTGCAGGATAGTCTTCATGTTGTAGTCCTCCTTGGAGACCAAGATTCCAAAGTCACCACCCCCCAGCGAGCCCTGGTCCTTCACAGCTGATCATGGCGTCTAGATTCACACGGTAGCTTAACCTTTTTTTAATCTGATTTTCTCACTGTGACACAGCATCATAACAATAGATGAAAAGCCAGTAATTGCTAACAACTATAGGGCATCTGGGCAAAGGTACACAGGACACTGCTGCAGGTCACTCGCTTAGGCAGCTGACGGGGAGCAATCAAGCAACATTCTCTGTGTTAATCACTGTTCCAAATCACCAATACTGCACCACCCCACACTCAGCAGGCAGTACTCTGCCCCAAAGCCACCTGCCAAGCTTTACCAGCACATAATATTGCCAGTACTGGATAACACCAGCCCGGTCAGCAGTCTCCAACAAAGAGGCGCAGCTCTGTAGCAAGCCTCTACCAGGAGATCCGCACCTAAGACACAATAAGCAAAAGTAAGATCAACCAACGAGATCAAAACAGTTTCACCAGTGCTTGGGAGACTAAACTCACTCCCACGCTGCTCTGCTCCTCATGAACAATCCAATATAAAGCACAGAGCCACTGCAAAGCACAGTGCCCAGCCAGGATCCAGATGCTGCAGTATTCCATAATATCAAAGTTTCTTGAGTGTTCAAAAACTCCCTCCAAGAAAGCTGCTGCAAATCCAGGAGGCTTCCCACCCACCAGAGTCAGCATTCTCTCTCATTGGCACTAAGTCCACACTCTAGCGCCTACCAGCTCATCGGATCCAGATAGGGGTGAGGAGGGGAGAGGAGTGCCAGGTCCATCAGCAGCACACATGGGTCCTGCAGTAGTTTTTATTTTTATTTCATTAGCTTTGAAAGTTTAGTGATAGAGAACGACAATGAGAGAACGTTATACTAAACAAAAACGAATTATCATGTCATCATACAGTGATAGTAGTTATGCAGAGTATTGTGAATCCAGCAGTCAAAGGCGATAAAGTGAAGAAGATGCACCTGGAAGCAAGCAGTACTCAGTTAATTCAAATATTACAGAATGCAGTAGTGTTACTTTGTGGGGCCTACAGAGGTTGCAACAATTCATAGTATCCAGCTGGGGAGAGGCAAAGCAGCACAGGGCGGGCCAGCATCCCGTGCATGTTAAAGTCTGGGTAGAACAGTTCGGAGCATCATCCAGGGCAGAGGGGGGCGATCCCCAAGCCCCAACATCCTCAAAGGCACTTCTGAGGTCTGTTCACACTGGGGGTCCCAGATATTCTTGCGCTGAGACGATGGAGCTGAAAGACCACGTATACTTCACATTTGGTGTTTCAGAGGACCAGATACATTAACCTGTCTTCACAGAGCGTGTTTGTGCTTTCCCAGCCCGAAACGATTCTCGTCTCGCTTGAAGAAAAGCCATCATGCCAGTGCCAAGCTGGGTGCATAACTTCTGCATGTTCCTGGCCACACCTGGGGCAGCAGTGCGATCTAGCAGTGTCTATCGTGGCTCGTTGAGCAGGGGTAGAATAAGCCCGGCAAAGACATTTTAAAAGGATACTTGTGTATGGTAATGGTTCAGAGAGACCAGTTTATTTTGGCTGCAACTGCAGTCTAGCATCTGGATGCTACCGGTACGTGGCATAATGGGCTTGTGCAACCAGATAATATAATTTTAAGTCTGGCACTTCCAGGGTTATTTTCCTGCCCACACTAACCTGAGCAGCTGCACTCTGGAGCATGTGAAGAAGTGTTGTGTGAGTGGACAGGATTCTCGCAAAATATATAAAAAGTGGGGGAGTACTACCATTTTTTAAATTGCCACTCTACTGGCAAAAAACAGGTGAAGTTTCGTACAAAAGTCTTTCAGTGTCTGTAATTTATTTGAGCTTGGTCAACGTTGAGCCAGAGAGTCGTTTCCCTGTCCTTATGAGTATAACGCCCAGGTATTTCACTGAGTCTGCCATCCCTCAGATGGGATAGTCAAGATCCCTTTGGAGTATGGACTCCGTAGGAGGGAATAGCTCAGATATGGATTAGTTAATGGCAAAGCGGGACAATCCACTAAACCTAATAATTTCATTAACTATGGTGCACTGTTTGCCGTTCAGCATCTGTAGACATCAGGAGCCAGCCAGCATGGAAATTGTGTCCCTATGTTGGTGTCTCACCAACAAAAGCAGCACCAGAAGTTCCATGGCCAGGACAAACAGCAGGAGCAACAAAGAACACCCCTGCTGAGTGCCCATGAAGATAAGGTATGGGTCACAGATGAGACTGTTCACCTGCTCCCTGGCCACAGTTTGTGTATATAAAACTTGTACCAGTTTGGGGAATACCAAAGGCACCTCCATTTTAGGCACTTTAGTGAATCAAATGCTTTCTTGGCACAGTAGAACTGTGGCTTCCAGTTCAGGGTTCACTTAATTCAGAACTGCGAAAAACCTGAAAAGATAAACATCCTTAGTCTGTGGGGGTAGGAACCCAGACTGTACTGGGAAGATTAGTTGTTCCATCAGTACAAACAATCTGGAAGATACCACCTTGGCAAACCTTTTGTAATCCACGTTTATCAAGGACAACGGCCTGCAAAAGGTACATGCTGTGGGTCCTTTGCCAGGTTTCAATAGTAGTGTTATCACTGCATCCCGGAGAGACTGCCGGGGGATCCTTTCCTCAAGGGCCTCGGCAAAGATCTCCAGGAGTTGGGGGTCCAGTAGGTGCCTGTAGGCCCTATAGAATTGGCCCGGCACTCCAACTCAGCCTAGGGCCTTGCGTCCCGGCAGGGTCTCAGTGGCAGCTAGAATCTCATCTTTAATGATGGGGCAGGCTACAAAATTGCATTGGGCATCATCTAGCATAGATATACTCTCAAACATTTCCTGAGGGGCCAAAAACTTAAGTCTGTAGTGTGAGAGAGGGCTGCACTGATACCAGCAGTCTGGTAGTCAAGGGCGGGGGAGATGTAAGGTGCACATAGGGAAGTGACACATCTACTTCCAGTGGTTGAATTGCCCCTGGGATCATTCATGGCTTTCCTACTTGATTAAATTGTGTGATCCTAGGCAATTGTTTTATTTCACTTGCCTTCTTTTTTCTTCATTATCTCATATTATAAGACCTTGAAATATATGACATCAGGATGTGCCTTGTATAAAAGATCTCATGTTTGATTTAATAAACTATAATGCTGTCCATATATAATATGAACCCAGGCAAGCCAGAGGGTGCACATAAACGATTTGCCTCTTAGTTCACCATTGGCATTGTTGTCCGGGTGGGCGGGGGGTCATAAATCTTTCTAAATTAATTTGTCGCTTTTTTTAAAGAACCCTTCTCAATGCACTGATTTATATCTGATGTACTAAGGCGAAACACTTTTTCATGTTAATGAAATGCACTTTTGGGAACTTTAAAGGGGCTTTAATATATTTTTACTCGTTTGTTGCAAGATGTCTTTAAAAATGAAGGTGTCCTTAAAGTTATGTGATACAGGACACCTCCTGTACATTTTCTTTAACTTCAGCTTCCCTGCAAATAAATGCTTGCCATGTATTTCATTTTGTGTATGGATGTTAGTGCTTTGCAAAGTAAACAACAACTTAGTGATGCTGTTCAACTGGGGGCCACATGCAGCCCCCAAGCTGTAATTTGAGCATCACTGATATAGCCATAACATTGTGAAGTCAATGAGGTAAGTATGTATGGCCTCTGTGGTCGCTGCAGAACATGAGGTGTATAGATAACTCTAGTAACTCTGCATTAATATCTTTGTTGGCCACTAATGCCTCACGTTCTGTTGATCACAATTGGGCAGCATGATCCTATATCTGTCCCCTATTAGCAGGAATGTCTGCATTCTATGCGGTCTTTTCCTTCTATTTATTGTCTGGCCTGGGCATCTCTACCTAAATATTTTACTTACCTGTCGGCTCAGTCTATGCAGCATTGTAGTAGGCAGTGTCAGAGGAGAAAGGATGTGACGTCAGTCATGTGTGGAGATGGGCGCCTAAGTGTTGATTATGGCCACTCTGTGATCTTCTATTGGGCCAGCAAGCATTATATAGCACCCCTCCATTCTTTGTATTTGTGTTATTGTTCAATGGTGACTGGCTTGTGAACTAGAATGCATTTAAGTATGAGATTTGCGGTCTAAAGAATAACAAATATGAATAACAGTCCCCCTACCCCCTCACACACTGAACATCCCAACAGTCAGTGGTTCCCACCACCACAGTACCCAACTAGAAACAACAGTGGTTCACATCCTGGGTGGTGGCAGTGCTCCCTGAACATTCTCCCGCAATTGATTCATGGTCTGTTTTATGAAATGTATGAAGTACAGAGGGGAATCAATAAACAGGTCATTACAGAGTATAGGCAAGCACAGCTGGGGTAGTCAGCGGTAACTGTGTACATCAGTTAGTAACATGAAGCCGAGGGTGCAGCCAAGTCCACAATGCAGCTTGCTGTGGAATTCCAGGATGAGGAGTAAGAATGATCATCCCACACCATTCATCTTGAGGCAGAGGCCTGTCAGACAGATGAGGCTTAGGTGCTTCTTCCAGAATGAGCGCACATCTGCAGGTTTAGTAAGGTCATGGAACTTTCCAACTTTGTCGATTTATGGGCGTGCATGATATAATATTCCATAACGGACCCCCTTTTTGCAAAGCAACTTCTAGTCATCTGTGAACTTCTTACGGGCTTCATGAACTGCTGCAGTAATGTGGGGAAATAGACAGCATCATTCCCTGATGCTGTAAGGGCCTCCTCTCTCTGGCAAGCCGTAGGGCAGGTTACAGTCCTGAAAATTCAACAGATGAGGAATTAGGGGCCTCGACAGAGCCCCAAGGGGAGGACAGGGTCCATGGGACCTGTGAGCCCTCTCGACCAAGAACACCTCCCAAAAACTAATCCTACTGAAGAAGTCAGAAAGCAGAGTCTCAACAAAAGTACCAGACATCCCATTTTCGTAGTCTTGGCTACCCCTGTGATAAGGATGTTGTTACGCGCAATCTTGCCTCTAAATCTCAATTTTTGGCCATGGTTGAGGCAAGCTGTTTTTTCACCTTGACTATTGTGTCAATGTTGGTGGAGACATCATCCTTGAGGTCTGAAATGTGGTGTCCTGCACCCTATACCCTGCTGTTGTCTCTGTCTAGCTGTTCTGGATATTGGTCTAGTCGGGTGGTCATGGAGTCTATTTTTGTGTCTATGGACTGAAGACCAGATTTGAGCTCCAGGGATATAGTGCTCACCCTGGGCTGTGCTTGACATGGTGAGTCACTCGGTGTGCCTTCCTCTGCGTTTGACCGTGCCACCATCCTCCTCACTGTCTTGGGTGAATCAAAGTGTAACTGTCTCTATTCTCTGTCAGAATACAGCTTCTATCATCTAGACACAGCATTGCATCAAAAGTTTATTTCCAGTGTGGTATGGTTTATTATATAAACAGTGCACAGACCCAAGGAGGGCAGAAGGCATTCCGGTCATGACTATCCTGGGACGCACGCTGTGTGACATACAACCCAGCCTGCGCTTATTTGCCTACTACCATAGAGGATTGCCTTTTACACCACAGGCTGATTCCTGACACTCTTTTCAAGTATATGGGACTGGGGCTAATCCCTTAGATCAGGCCAGGCAGAGGGATACAACCACTTTGCTCTCATAAATAGACATAGGGTTATCACAGCTCACTCTATTTGCTAAATTCTATAAATGTATAGAAAACTTCTCTTGCATCTTTTTGTCTCTCCTTGGCATGTATAACTGACAGTATGAAAGGGGTAAGATCTATTTATGCAGCTTCCCTGGGGAGTCGGAGTGTCATGTTCAGGTTGCCATAATCACCTTTTACATTGGTAGGTTTGGAGGTTTGGGTGAGGCAGTGTGAGCTAGCCAGGAGTTAGGTCAGTAGTTACTGACTGCATGGATAGACTCAGTCTCCCACGCTTTTGCCACTCTGCCGTCTTAAACATGCAGTTCTATTAACAAACTAGGAACCGCATTACGTGGCACCACCAATGTCTCAATATCAGGTACTTATTTAACGGATCTCTTAAGTAGTTTTCTCTTGTATGCCTAAGGTGCCCTATTCACTTTTTATACAGAGATGTCTTTGGTGTTAAGAAAATATCCTCCTCAGCTGTATAGGTAGCCCCTATATTTGTCTGTAGGCTGTTCAAGCTTGAACATTTAAAAGGATACCCCATGTGGGGTTTCAGTCTCTGAATTCTATTCTTCTACAAATGGTGAATCCAGTAGTTATTCCATAAAATAGTAGACATGCTGTCCCACAACATTTACTTCTAAATGAGCTACATAATGGTGTTGGAGGTGTTATGTTTCTGGTTGAGGCACACAATGCGTACAAAATTGAAACATTTTAGTCATGGGTCAATTTTCCTGAAGTTGGTGCCAACTCAAATAAATTTCTTACACACATGGTGACAAATCCACCAGCATAATATAGAGCATATAACTGTTTGGAAATACCTCTAACGTATCAGAAACATCAAAATTGGTTCCAAGTTGCCCTACCTCACGTTGATGCACAGGTTAGAATGGATCTCCCCAGCAATGATGGGGCCACATGACCAGTTCTAGCTGCCTATACCCCATATCCAAATTTACAACATTTACAAGCAGCAGATCTGTGCCCATTATGTAATAATGTAGTAAATCTATATAGACGCTTAACACAGTTTGCAATGTGAATATTAAACACTGCTCCAGCAAGAGCTGCTCTAGCTCCCGAACAACAATTGACTACATTGGGGATTACCCAGTGATTATTAATGAAATTATGAGCAAGGTACCCACCAAACAGTAAGAAATTTTGTTTTGGTTTGCTCAAAAAACTAATCAGTTGGAAGCAGTGTTTCCCCATACGGGACCCCAGGATACACATAGAATCCTCACAATGTGCTTGCCACTTGGGATGGTACCCTCGTAGATGCTTGTGCTACTTGGGGCACAGTTTCTGCTGCAATATATACCATAACGCATGGAACACCATCTCTTGTGGTTTTACTGGAGGTGTTAAAACACATTCAAATTGAATACAGGGCTGCCCCTACCGTGGACTTGGGGATGACATTAATTGGCAATTTTGCAACAGTATCCTCAATATTTTTAGGAAATGTAAAGGGGGAAGCAGCAGCATTTGCAATATGCCAATATCTCGCACGAGTTCTTTTAGTAGATCACGAACGTGAGCAACAAAATATATTTGATGAGACTTGTACATGTATAGGTGGGGATAATTTGGGGGCCAACAAACAAGCCACTGCATAAAGGCAATCCTTAAAAGGATATACCAAACAAGCACTAAAGTATTTTAAAAAATGCTGGAACAAACAAAAATCTAATAAAGATAAAATTAAATCACAGGAGAATCTCCCCATTCGGAAAGTTCTGACAAACTCTACAACCTACGTCAACTTGGTAATTTGAAACAGCGTGACAGGTATCAGTACATTCATATACGTCCTGCTCGGTTTTTTTAGGAGTCATCAGACAAACAGTCTGAGAGATGGGGAGGTCAGAGCACAGATGTAAAGAGTATCTGAAACCTAAAAAGGACTCACAACGCTCATCTGATGTAATAATAAAAAAAGAAGAGAAACATTCCTCAACAAGAACCCTGATTCACAAAAAAAGAAGGTTGCAGGAATTTCTGCAAAATATGCCACAGATATTGAGAACGTTACAGCGGAACAAGACGTGGGCAGCGACTCTGCTAGACAGTGCACAAAGGTCACAAAAGTTTGCCAGAATCTTCAAGAGTTTCTGGATGTGAAAGCATCTAACGACTATATAAAAGTCGAAACCCCAGGCAGTCGAGTCACCCTCACAGACCGAGTTTATAAATTAAACATCCATATTGAGGAGGACATAATGCGCACAATTAAAGTAAAGACTAACACATATGACATTCTCTTGTCAGAAAAAGATTGTCCACCAGAGTTTGTTAGAACACTTCCACAAGGGGAAGATGTTATTTTACCATTTTTCTAAGTCCTGGTTCCAGACCAAATAAAGTAAGCTTATGCTGCAGACTTGGTTCTTGCACAAGCCCCTGCATTATACCACAACCATGTCGGCTGGGATAGGGATTCTCTCTATCATGTAACAATCATAAGGTCCAGCCCACGAGTGCAACCACAATCCTGTATAAAACATGAAGCAAAAGCTCCTGTGAGGGAGATCCTCATATAGCTTGAGTACCAGGGAGTAATTGAACCTCGCGTATCTCTTATGAACAACCTCTTTTTCCTGTAACTGAGCCAGACCATTCCTATAGAATAGTCTTAGATTACAGATATTTAAATAGTCATACTCGCACATCTGGAATACAAAATTCACACAGTACAGCACTAATGAACAATATTGTCTGGAAAAAAATACAAAACAACCTTGGACATCTCCAATGGCATTTTCTGCTAAAATATAGTGCCTGAAAGGAGGGATCTAACTGATTTTTTATTGCTCAGCTCTCTGCTGTGATTTTTATTACTTCCCCTAGGGTATAACAGTCCTTGGCTGTTCTCTGCCCTTGTGACATCACTATTGCATGGTATTGATCCAGAGTCATTGTCCTATGCAGATGACAGCTATCTGAAGGATGATGAGGTAAACACACATTTGGCTAGGCTAGATTGTATTGTACTGAGATTTGCTGAACATGGCTAGAAATTCAATTTTAAGAAAACAAAAATTGCTTTTCTCACTGTCCTATTTTGAGATATGAGCTTTCAAATGAGGGGAAGAGTCTGCCACCACGCTTTCTAGAGAGGTGTGCACAATTACAACCACCAAATACCATAAAAACCTACAATGCTTGCTAGGGTTTTTCAAGTTTGGCAGAACATATATACCTGATTATGCACAACACCTACAACCACTATATGATTTAATTGGTCCAGATGTTTCCATTAAACATTGGACACCAGCACACACACAAATACTGAGATCATTACAGACTGACATGCTTGAAGCAAAACACCTACATACATGTGAAAACATAACAAACTTGGTCATCTGGATCATTCTAGGTTCTATTTGCTTTACCTATGTCCCATTCAATAAGGGTGACACAGGTTCTCCTGGACCTGTCCGCCACGCTTGACAGTGTCTCCCACCACCAGACTTTACCACATTGGGATTCAAGGAAACACCCTCAAATGGATCGCCTTGCACCTCACTGGCAGAACTCAAAGGATCAGTCTCCTATCGTTTACTTCAGAGCCCAAGAAGATCCTCTGTGGAGTCCCCCAAGGATCTTCGCTCAGTCAGACCATCTTCAACTCCTACATGACCACCCTGGCCATGACCGTCAGATCACTCAGTCTCAACATCATCTCCTACGCTGATGACACACAGCTCATCCTTTCACTGTCCGAAGATCCTTCCACCACAAAAGCTTACTTCCACCAATGCATGATGAATGTAGTGGATTGGATTAAGGACAACTGTCTCAAACTTATCACCGAAAAAATGGAAGTCCTCATCATTGAGAACACTTAGCCATGGACTGACACATAGTTGTCCTCAACCCGGCACACCCGCGCCCCAACAGACCACACCCACAACTTCAGCATCATCCTGGATAGCAAGCTATCTACAGAGAAACAAGTTGACACAGTCTCATCCGCCTGCTTCCACACCCTTCACATGCTCCGCAAGATCTTCAGGTGGCTCCCAGCAGACACCAGAAGGACCATCACAGAGGTCCTTATCACCACCAGACTGAACTACGGAACACACTCTGTGTAGGAATCACAGCATGCCTCCTGAAGAGGCTCCAGACAATACATAACTCAGAGGCAAGACTCAAACACGGCCTCCCAAGAAGGACCCACATCACACCCCTTCACGCCCAATCTCAAAACACTACACTGGCTCCTGTTTCTGAAGAGATGCCATTTCAAGATGCTGACCCATGCCTACAAGACCCTGCAGACACGGCCAGCATACACCAACAAATGCCTGACCTTCCACAAACCAACCAGACACCTACGATCAGCTTCCCTCTCCCTCGCAGACACCTCATTGATCCGTCGAGACAACAGCAGAGTACGCTCCTTCTCCCACCTGGCAGCCAAGGCCTGGAGCAACCTCCCCCTGCACCTCAGGACCACACCATCACTCCAACAATTAGGAAGAGAACTAAAGACTTGGATGTTCAAATGATCATTCCTCCATGCAGCAACATACAGTTCCAGTGCCTTGAGACCCTCATGGGTGATTTGCGTGCTCTATAAATGTTTGAATAATTGATTGAGCAGACAAAGCAACATGTTCTTAGCTGTGACACTCCTCAGCAAATTATTAGGCCCTCATTCCGACCTCAGCGGTCTTTTTGAAAGACTGCTGAGGTCCCGCCGGACCGAAGACCGCCAGTGGTGGCGGTCTTCCGCCAACCATATTATGACTGGTGGCCACCCTCCACCATTATCTGGTCAGAGAGCGGCCAACACCCATACTGGCAGTTGTCGGTGCAGTGGACGTTACTCCTCCGTCACCGCCACGTCATCAGAACACTGCCCACCCAATTACGTGCCAGTATGCGGAGTGGCGGTGTTCTGGTGAAGGGGTGCTGGCGGCGGAGCAGCCCCCATGGAACCCGTTTCCTACCTGAGGACCACCGAAGCAGGTAAGGTGATCGTCCGACAGGAAAGGGGGCTAAGGGGGTGTTGTGTGGTAAGTGCGTGAATGGGGGTGTGAGTGTGAGTGTTTAGAGGGGGTGTGGGTGCGTGTATGTTTGTGGGGGATGTGATGTGTGTAGTAGGGATGTAAAGTGTATGCATGTGTGCATGTAAGTGCGCGTGTATGTGTGTGAGTGGTTTGTGCGTGTGTGGAGGGGTGGGGGGTATGTTTGGGGGGGCCTATGGGGGTCAGGGGGCAGGGTGGGGAGGGGGCCCTACCACCTTTGGGGGGTGGTCGTGGGTGTTGGGGGTGGACTCCTGGGAGTGGGAGGGGACAGGGGGAGACCCATATCAGTGCCAGGGAACAAATTCCCTGGCGCTGGAGGTGCCTACCGCCATGGTATTTGTGGCGGTTCAAAATCCACTAAATCCATGGTGGTATGCGGGGTCATGATCCCGCAGGTGGACTAGTGACGGCTGCCGGGCTGGAGACCGTTGCCTCCAGCCTGGCAGTCGTTGCCACCGTTGCGGACAGGACAGTGTGGTACATTGGCGGTTTGGCATGTGCCAAACCGCCAATGTCATAATGGGGCGGTAATTACCGCCAGCCTGTTTGCGGTCCTACCGCCAACATTACACCATCCGCCAGGGTTGTAATGAGGGCCTTAGTCTCCAAATTCCATTGGTGTGGACACAACGATTATATGACGCTTGCACTGTTATTAAAGATTTGCAAGCCTTAATTGGGACATATGCAGTTGCTCCATTCCACTTGGACCAGAGCCTTTCTTTTGCTTCAAAAGCATACAGGGATACCATGGGAACCCTGGGTGTATTTGTGCATTATTATTCTCCCTATCAACCTGAGGGAAAGTCAATAGTGGAAAAAAAACAACTTAAGCAATCCTCAACAGTACTAGGTTCAGATCAATGTTGGATCCATCACCTACATGGGCTCCAGAGAGCATTAAATAAGCTGCCTAGAAGATTTTTGTGTGGCCATACCCTGTATGAAGTTCTGTTTGGCATCTCAGTGTATGTCACAGATCTTGATGGTCCTGGTGCTCACAGCTCACTCCTTATATGCCAGAATGCGATGGTTGCAATAAATGTATTGAACATTTCTCTTGCTTCTTTTTGTATTTCCTTGACATGCATGAGTAATAGTACGAAAGGGGTGAGATCTGATTCTACAGCTTCCCTGAGGAGTTGGAGTGTCATGTTCAAGTTGCCATGATCACCTTTTACCCCGGTGGGTTTGGAGGTTTGGGTAAGGCACTGTAAGTTAGCCAGGAGTTAGGCCAGCAGTTATTAACTGTGTGGATAAACCTAGTCTCCCATACTTTTGCAGTCCTATTACCAAAGTAGGAACTGCATAACACTTGCAGTGATCACAATATTGGGGGTTTGGGGTGCTCACTGATATGTACCCCTGCGCATGCCTTAGCTGCATTGCAGAAAGGCAGCTATCGCAGTCTGGATGTGTGGCAGTGCAGGCTCAGAGTGTTTAAGGAGTCCCTGCAGCATCAGGAGCACCGGGAGGGTACACCAAGGTCTCAGCAGATATGGAATCTATGCTGCTCTTGTAGTTACATTAAAGACTGCTCACTGGCTCCTAGTGCTGTATCCACAGTTGCCTCTGTGCAGTTTAGGCCTCAGTTCATTGCCACCTGAGGGCTGGCTGGAGTTCTACATTGCAAGTGCCCAGCGCTCAGCACAGTACGGACCTCTCTGCCACACATGGAAGGGGAAGGCCTAAGTTGCAGAGAGCAGGTCTTCGGTACCCTGTCTTGCTAAGTGATCCACTCTAGCTCACCAGTGGGCCCTGTCGCCACCAGGCCTTGGAAGCCTGCCTCCATGCTTTTGGCATCCTCGGACATGGTGGATGTTACTGGCCGAAATTGTCCAGCCACAGGCCCAGGTAATGCCAGCCCCCTTGCAGGTCTTGCTGATCACTATTTCCCCTGGAGGGCAGACGGGGGACCCTTGCTGCAAGGATGGAAGCAGGTCTGGTTGTGAACCTCTATGCTAGGTGTCTGCACAACCCATCTTGGTTGCTGGCATAGCCACGCCCCTCGGGCCCTGTGTTAATTAATCTTAAGATAGAGGGTCACTAGGACACACTGTATACAGGTGGGATGCAGGCAAGCAAAGCAGCATGAGGGCCAGTTTGCATCCAGCAACAACTCAGATCAGGTCCCAGCCAAGCAGTGCTCCATCTGCCCAGCCCATTATAAATCTCCACTCCCACAAAATTCACTGCTGCTACACTGGGTCCACAGCATTTGTGGCTGACAGTAGCCCACCAAACTGCCGACAGACAAAGGATATTGAAAGAGGCCAGATGAGCTGCTCAAGTGTACATCTATCTTCCAGCTCGGTTGGCTTCACGCCTACCACCCAATTTAGATGTCTTCATTGCATTATGGATATGATGCTGAAAAACACAAGTCTTATGCCAAAGTAAAAAGCAAATAAGAACAATCTGATTACTTTTATCAAGTAGTTGCAGCCAAAACGAGCAATACAATGAACACTGCATTGCAGTTCCCACCAGGAACTGGGATGAGTCTGCAAGGGGCCCAATTAACAAAGGGTCCTTCCCAGCTCCCTCTTGTGCAGTCAGCTCTCTCTGGCTGTCCCTCACACACCAGTACACGTTGTGCCTCTCTTCTTCTAGACATTCTTTCCAGCCAGACTCCTTTCCTCTCTCAGCAATCAGGCAGGTTTCTATGGCCCTAAAATAACCTAAAATTATTATTTTTCAATATTGACTATTGACTGCAAATCCATGTTGGATAGAACTTCCTCCAGACAGGCATACCCCATGCTTGATTTAGTAACGCTAAGGAAAGTGCACCCCTTGGGCCCATTTACTCAAAAATCTCCCCCACCACCCTGTAGGTGGGGCTCCGCTGGGCCAGTACCTTCTGATTGTATAAGGCTTTTATGTGCTTCAGGCAAACACCAGCCCTGGTCGCACAGCAGTCCTTTGAGTAATCTGAGGCACTCCCCTCCCTAGTCATAAACTAACCAGGTTGGCCTTCAGCTGCACTTTATAAAAAACTTCTACTTAGGGCATGTGGATCACCTGTCTCCAACTGTAAAATCAGTTTGGGGTGGTTCTTCCTTCAGATAAAGCCTTTGTGTAGAGTGCTGCTACTCACTGCAGGTAGCACTGGGGCTGGGGCATCAACAAAGGAGGCACAAAGAGGTGCGAGGTTGTCATCAGCCCAACTAAAGGGGTAAGCAGGGACACACAAAAGAGAAGGTCTCACTTAGAAACATCCTCATCTCTCACAAGAGAAATTGTAATACCACCACTCATCCATACCATCCAACAAATGTCAGTGCTTGGAAAAGCTAATCTGCAACTCCTTGTTAACAACAGTCCTCTCAGAATTGCTAGAGGAGCAATGTCTCCAACCTCCTCTCTTAAGTGTCTAGTTCCCCCCTCCAGCTACAGGGCTCACTCATACACACAAGATATTACCATGCATGTAGTACATACTCTACACATTTACATGGACCTGACTCACGGATGGCATGTCACCGCAAGGCTACAGACATACATATAATAGAGTTTTACAGCGACACAGATAAAAAGGTCTGGTCACACTACTGATCATCTAAAAACGTGATATGCTGGAACAATGCATGCCTTAACAACGTGGTCGGAACCATGACAGCATCGTTTGCAAGCATTGTAGGAGGCTGCCCTGGTTAATAGTGGGTACCTAAGGTACTTACACCTTGTACCAGGTCCAGTTATCCCTTATTAGTGAAATGTAGGCAGTGTTCTAGCAGCTTAGGCTGTCAAGAGGTAGCTGTAGCAGAGCAGCTTAGGCTGACCTAGGAGACATGCAAAGCTCCTGCAATACCACTATAGTTACACAGTACTGATACACAATAAAAGACAATACTCAGTGATACCAAAAATAAAGGTACTTTATTTTAGTGACACAAGGCCAAAAATATCTTAGAGGCAATACTCCTTCTGGAGGTACGTATTATACACAATATATACACTGGAGACCAAAATCAGGTAAGTAAGTAGTCATAGAATAGTGCAAACAATGTAAAATACAATAGAAATCATTAGGCCTAGGGGAAAACAAACCAGATACTAAGAAAGTGGGATGCGAATCACAAATTCCCCCCTAGGCAAGTGTAGTGTGTAGAGGGGGACTGGGAGTGTAAGAAAACACCAGAGGTAAGTAAAATAACCCACTCCAGAGCCCAGGAAAGTAGGAGAAAAGTACTGCAAGTTTCCCCAGGACACACTACAAGTCGTGATAAGAGTTATTGCAAAAACAAAGCAAGACTGCAAACAACAAATGGTGGATTCCTAGACCTGAAGACCTGTGAAGAGTGAGACCAAGTCCAGAAGTCACAGAAGATTTTAGGAAGGACAGGAACCCCTGCCAACCTAGAAGATGGTGCAAAAGAGGATTCTCTTGTTAGAAGACATCTGTAGAAGAGCACCAAAGAAGATGGCTGTGGGTTCCTGCATGATGAAGGAGATGTCCCATGTCGAGATGTTGGATGCAGGCTGTTTGCGTCGCTGGATTCGTCCAACAAGCCTTGGTTCAAGCAAGGTTGCGGTTTGTGTCAAAATGCCGCTGCCTGGCCCTTGGAGGGACCTGGGGGCCTCAACTTGGACTGAGGAGGCAGAGGGAGCTCCCAACACTGTAGAGAGCCCACAGATGACCAGGCAGCACCCACTGGAGTTCCAGGACACGGGGCAAAGAATATGCAAATTGTGGTTGGTGCAGCACAACAAAAGAAGGTCCCATGCCGCTGGAGAACAACTCAGTAAGTTGTGCATCGCAGAATGGAGTGCTGGGGACCTGGGCTACACTGTGCATGAAGGATTCTTGGAAGAAGTGCACAGAAGCCCAAGGAGCTAGAGATGACACGGTGCACAGGGGTACTGTCGCAAACCGGGAAGGCAAGCTCTTACCTCCTCCAAATTTGGACAGCTGGACCTTAGGACAGTCTGGGTCATGTTGGTACACCACCTGTGCTCCAGGGAGCATACTCGTTGTCAGGAGAGGAGTCCCAGAGAACCGCTCGTCATCTTAGAAGGTGCCTCCAAGAGCAGGGAAGTGACTTCGTCACTACACGGAGATTCCTTCTGTTCTTCTGGTGCAGGGTGAAGACAGGGAGTCCTCAGAGCGTGCGCACTTTGGAAACTGTTTCAAATGCTGGCTAGAGCTGAAGTTGCAGGTCACAGGTGTCGTCCTGGAAATGTTGTTGCAGTTACAGCGGTTCCTGGAGCAGTCTGAGGTAGATCCGACGGTCAGAAGCTGAAGCAGAGGATGCAGATGATTCCTGGAGGAGTCTTGCAAGCTGAATCTGAAGAGGGACCCACAGTAGAGACCCTAAATAGCCCTGAGAGGGGGATTGGCTGCCTATACAGGTATGCACCTATCAGGAGGGCTCTCTGACGCCACCTACTGGCACTGGCAACTCAGAGATCTCCAGAGTGGCCGCACACCTTGGAAAACAAGATGGCTAATGCCAGGGACACAATGGAGGAGCTCTGGGCACCACCCTTGGGGTGGTGATGGACCGGGCAGTGGTTACTCCCCTTTCCTTTGTCCGTTTTTGTACCAGAGCAGGGACTGGGGGTCCCTGAACCAGTGTAGACTTATGCAAGGAGGGCAGTAACTGAAGGTTAGACATATAGGTGACTTATAAGTTACTTAAGTGCAGTGAAAATGGCTGTGAAATGGTGTGTGCACTATTTCACTCAGGCTGCAGTGGCAGTCCTGAAGAAAGGTTTGTCTGAGTTCTTTATGAGTGGCTCCCAATGCCATGGGTACCTAGGTACCATATACTAGGGACATATAAGGAGAGTCCAGTGTGCCAATTGGAATTGGAATATGAAGTCACTAAACTATAGTGACTAATTTGGAAGCAGAGAGACCATAAGCACTGGAGTTTGTTAGCAGAACTTCAGTGACACAGTTGAGCACTACTGACAACACACACATTAGGCCACAAACTATGAGCACTGGGGTCCTGGCTAGCAGGATCCCAGTGAGACAGGCAAAACATACTGACAAATAGGGTTTTAACTATGTCCTGGCTAGCAGGATTCTAGTGAGACAGTAAAAACACACTGACACACACTCACTAACAGGCCAAAAGTGGGGGTAACCATGCTAGAAAGAGGGTACTTTCTCACACGCATGCCTTTACAACGCATGACTTTATGACGAATTTCATTGTAAAAGCATGCCTAGTAAAAGTATGTGTGGAAACGCATGTGAAACAGCATGTGTGGTCCTTTCATGCAAACCCCCACCCACCTTGACACTTAACATTACCCCCACCCCTAATACCTAAACTACCCCGACCCCACTACTTGCCCTGAGCCCTAAAAAAACTATCCCAACCCACCCACCCCATCCCCTATAAACTAAAGTACCCCGACCCACCACCCACCCTGAACCCTAAAAAAACGATCCCAAGCCGTCCACCCCATCCTCTATGAACTAAAGTACCCCAACCCTCATCCACCCTGAACCCTAAAGAAAAAACTACCCCTACCCACCCACCCCTGACCTATAACACTGAACTACTCTGACACCCCCGACCCACCCTAAGCCCTAAAAACAACTAGCCCGACCCCCACCCCACAAGCCAAAAAGTAAACTAACCCAATCCCCCACCCGCCCTGAGCCCTAAAACCTTCCCCCATATAAACTACCTTGAACCCCTCCATCCACCCTAAGCCCTAAAATAAAACGACACAACTTCCCCCGTGCCCCTAAAAACAAAATTACCCTGGCCCACCCTGAGCCTCCCCCAAAAAACACCCTGGCCTCCCCCTGCCCCTAAAAACTAAAGTGTCTTGACACCTCCCACCCACCCTAAGCCCTAAATCTACCCTACCACTAAAAACTACCCACCAACCCTGCCCCAACCCCACTTACCTCACTGTGTCCTCTCCTGGTCCTTCCTCCTCTTCTCTCCTCCCTAATTCCGCCCTTCCTTGAACTTCCCCCACCCTAAGCCCTAAATAAAAATATACGCCTGCCCCAGCCTCACTTACCTCATAGAGTCCTCCGCGTCCTCTCCCGAACAAAGCATGGCTTTTTCTGTGCCTTAACCATGCATCTGCTTAATTTAGGTTAAGGCACAGAGCCATGCATTGTTTAGGCAAACGTGGTTATGATTGCCTGGGAAATGTCCTCGTCCTTAAGGACGCATTGTTAAGGATGTTTCCCAGCAAAAGTGGGACCTGTCCAGTTAGGCATGCCAAAAAATGTTTGGCTGTCAGGCATGCCAAGGAGAAGTCAAAGCAGGATCAGGGAGCAAATCAGCATCACATAACAAGTGGACTTGTAGCCTTCTAAGTTTCCTAGGTCCATGCGTAATTAGTCAGTCCAGACTCAGCTTTTAATTAGGATTCTAGGATTTTATACTAGGTTACGCAAGACCACAAATCCCAGAGTTCTAAGGAGAAAATGGACCTGGTCTCACTAATAATCATGCATGGACCTGGAAAACTAGAAGCTACATAAATGCCAATACACCGGATTCAGGCAGTAGACTCCTGATTTTTTAAGCAAACAATTGCTTTATTTTAAATGTCTCCGGTCTGAATTGACTCTGTTGTTGAGTCTGAGGTTTTGCATAATTTTGCACATGATAGCTATCATGCAGTATTTCCGCTAAGAGTTCTGGACTCTGTTGCACCTGTTGAAAGGGTTTTAAGGTACTTTTTTTGTGGAAATCTTTTTTTATGTTTTCTTTTTTTATTATTGGTAATGTATTTTATTTTCTACTGATAATTTTCTGTGGTCTTATATATCGTATGTAATTATTTATTTTTTCTGCCTGATGCGTATATATGTATTGTAAAATGTTAATGTGAGCCACCTTGGAGTTTCCAAACCATTAATACATTTGATACATGATGACTCTGTTTCAATTGTTGTCAATGAGGGAAATTCATTTTCCTGATTATATTTTTAAATCTGCCACTTTCCTCTTCTAAAATGTTGGCATGTATGCAGTGATGCCGTTGACTACCCAGAGTCAGTAAATGGTAGAAATGCCCCGTCTTTGCTATATGGATGTCACACCTGGTCAGACCCAGAAACAAAGAGTCATTCATCACAAAATGACTGTGACAAGGTCAACCATGAGAAAATAGTTACAGTGCATACACTTCTATATTTCAAAGGGAGATTAACAGCGCTTCTAAGAAGCAAACAGTTACGTTACACGAAGTAACAAGTATTTACAGGCATCTTGAGGTCAATTGATTTGTCCAGAATCACACGATGTTGAACAGGCGCTGGGACACGGTCCTGGCTTTCTAATACCAGTCTGTAGCTCTGGCCGTGAGGTCACAACCTCTACTTTAACGACAGGCTGGAGCAGCCTATTCAGACCTGCCTGATCACCACCCGATCCCAACTAACTCTACTCAGTTGCACTTGAGAGTCCAGCCATACTCAATTCGCTCCAAATCGGGCGGCACCCACCGACTGTAAGAGGGTGGAGCGGACAAAGACAAGTGCGAACTACAGCCAATCAACACTTCGGAATTCTGTATAGTGCACTTGGACTGGCTAGGATGCCACCAATGCTCCAATCGCAGGTTACCTAACACATTAGTAGCACCGCCCACTTCCAGATGACTCGCAGAACATGTTCTGTTGTGGGACTGATTGTTATGCGAGCTGTCTCATCGGAGATAGAGTGGAGCATACTGGCACAGGAGCACGACTTGGCATAGAGGCATATGGAACAGCCTGGCGCAGGAGGGAGCAGAACGGATGCCACAGGTGAGGGCAGGGAAGCTGGCACAGGAGAGTGCATAGCAAGATGGAACAAGAGAGGTTAGGGCAGCCTAACACACGAGAGACGATGGCACATGATAGTGGATCACGAATCGTGGCAGACGGGCAGCAGTAAATGTCACGAAGGGAGAGCCCAGCATCCAATTTAGCAGATCAAAACAGGCTCGCGGAGCAGGTTAGTCTTCCACAGGAGGAAAGGGCAGGCTTGCTGAGGAAATCAGAGTAGAATGGCAGGGAGGGCAGGGCAGCCTGGCACGTAAGAGCAGAGTAGCTTTTGAATTGCAGGGGTGCCTCTAGTGCAGAGGTAAACACCGGAGTGATCTCCAAGCTCCTGGTGTTGATCGTGGATCATGTTGTTGTGCATAGACGGACTGCCACGTTTTCCTGTGTTTGATATCGTTCATCGAACCCTGGTGTCCTGTTAACTTCAGGGACGCACAGTGAGCCCGCAGTGATTATGGTTCCAATTAGTTTGAACAGCTGGTTTACTCTGTATAAGTTTGGTCTATTCGAAATATGTCAGTGCTGGATATTTTGGAATGTTACCTTCCTTAAATACAGCTATAGTGTATTCTAGCCGCGAGTGTTATGCATACGTACTTCACTTAAGCTTTGGCCAGCTCGTGTTTCGGTTGGGTGTTTGTTACTGTTTCAGACTAAAGGCATGTAGTTTACTTGTGCTGTGTGGTCATTTTGTAGCAGACCTGCTCTCTATCAGTTTTAATAACTCTATGTTTTACTATTGAGCATGTTGTCATTTCACCACTATCGTTACATTTTTGTGTATCCCTTTGTTGGTAGCATTAGCCGAGTGGTGTTTTTAACAATGACCATTCAGTACTGCCCTTTACCTGTGGCCATAGTATGTATGTTTCATTTGTGATAGCTGCAACCATGCTGTGTTTTAGCAGGGAGCGGCGTGTGCCTATGCTTAAAGTACCTGTAATAAAGCGGCAATAAAGCCAAGGTTAAATTATGGAGCGAGGCAAATTATGCTGTGTATTAAGCCCTTAAAAGTAAATTATGCTACACATTCTATGGCACTATTGTCTAGGCGTCTTTAATATTAACACAAATTGATACAAAACGGACCCCGTTGCTATAAAAATACTTGTTGGTTAAGATTTTTTTTTATCAGTATTCAGCAAAGCCTATTTAAGATATTGATTATCGATGTTTAATAATTTTGTGTTGTATATAAAGTACAGAAGCAACATTTTATTAGCACTATCCTTTTTACATTCCGAATTTAACCGCTTTGTGTAAAATATATATAAAGTTGCATATGCGTACAAGTGCATGCTTACTGTAGTAAATGGTGTGCCTTATTTATTCTCCACAGTTTTAGCCATTAACCTATGATTGCGCCGTATGGCATTTATTCTTCCCTTAAGAAACAGGCATGGAGGGCAGTACATCACGTTTCATATTATTTATGTAAATGACACAGTAGAGGGATGAACGTTAAAAAGAGGCATAGGACGTTTGAGATTCCTCTCAGGTATCTTCATTGAAATAACTGCTGCTTTGAGAACAGTATCCCTGAGGTAAAACTGAATTTGTGTGAACAGTGCAAGACCGAAATACACAAAATGCATGGTAAAGAAGGATTCATTCCTTTAAGTGTTTAAGGTTTTCCCTACTGGTGACAAAACCTGTCTCCCAGGCCATTTTACACTATCTTTGCTGTACGCAGTCGAGCCTTGTAGGGGGGAAAGGGACGGCGCGGTGCGTGCCTGGGGTGGGGAACGACAAAAAAAATATATATTTTTTAAAACATATCTTCCTAGCTGCTCCGGTGTCCTCACTGCAGGCACAGGCTTCCAGCCTGCCCTGTGGCCAATCCTAACACTGATTTCATGCTGCTGACAGCATGAAAGCAGTGTTAGGATTGGACATAACACCCAGCGGGCTCCGAGGCAGAGTGGGAGCCTCTACCTGCTGCCTCCAACCTGGCAGTAAAGTGCCAGGTTAAAGAGAGCACAGTGCACATTTGTGTTTGGCCGACCTGAGATGGCTAGTCAAACGTACATGCGCACTGCACTCCCCGTCCGTCCCTGTCATCGCCATTGGCCCGCCCCTTTTACAATAGGCCGTTGGCCCCGCCATAGCGGAACAGCTGCCTCAGGTTGTACGCACGACTAGAACAATGAAATGCTAAACCTGATCAGTGGTCTTTTACAAAGAGTCAGTTCTGGGGTTGCTCTCTTTATGGTGTATTAAGTACCTTTTTATTTTCTTTGAGTTAGACATACTTTTTTACATCTGTGAATTATGCAGTATTTAGTGGATTATGTTACAAATGTGAAAACATCATATCACTGTGAATAAAATGGGACTTTATCATTCTCTTCCAGTTGCTTTGGACATACAAATTTTTTAAGCACCCAGTTCCAATACAGTGGTTAAAAAACTACATTTAATTGAATGGTAGCATCCCCATAAGAGTGGTCATTATTTCCCGAACCCTGCCTTTTTTTTGTGTTTTTTTTGGGGAGGCGGACCTTCACTTGTGCTGTCAAATTTATCTATGGATTTTAGGGCAAAGCTGCGCTAATGAATAATGACAAAGCTTCTACCACTAACATTAGATAGTTCCAGATCTGACTCTGTCCTGTGTTTTCTTTCTCGATTGTACAACTTTATTAAACTCTGAAACTGGTCCATGTCAGTGGCTGCCGCTAGTTAAAGCGAAAAATAGGGGAAAGGGGGGCCCACATACGCACACACTCAAACTCACTCACCCCCATGCATTCACACATTCAGATACACTCCCATTCACAGCATACACTCAGAAATACACATACATTCATACATACACAAGCACCAAACATTAAAAACAAATATTACCTACTGAAGCATTGGTGGTTGCAGAAGGGTTGGGAATGCTGCCTCCTCTCATTGGCCTACCTTGTTACAGAGTTGGATAGGGTCAGTGAGCGTTGCCGACACCCCGCCCCACTCAGTGACAAGTTGTCACTGATAGACATTTGGCCCTGGGCTTAAAACTAAAGCACCCGGGTCTGAGGCGATCAGTGACGCTTCTCCCTTGACATGAGGGGAGGTCCTCAAGGTGCTTTGCCAGGCTGAGGAGGCCACTTATTCAGCCCAGCAAAATTCAGCTCAGGGAGTTTGGGTGCCTGGGCATTTAGCTCATGTTTAGCGCCTTGCTGCCTGACCTCCACAAGAAAAGTGTATTTTAGGCTGACATTTGCTGAGCCTAACAGACCCCCTTCACATGGGAAAGAAAGGTTGAAGGGATGGCCTCACCGCCCTTAAAGACCAGCAGTTGTTGGTCCTTTTTCCTATGAAGGGGCCCCGCTTCAGGGCAACCTCTGACATGCCTGAGTGGGAGTGAAGGGAGGGTAAATGGAAGAGCATGACCAATGAACCCTTCCAGTGCTTTTTTATCTCACAGCTTGTATATTCTTGTTGCTCTTATCATTAGTGCTTGTGGGCACTTAGTTGCCAAACAGTGGGAAAGGAGTACATTAACATTTGACTTTTTATAGCAACTGAACACAAAATAAATGTTAAATGTCATTACTAGTCTATGGTTAAATGTGTTAATGACTCCTGCAAGTACTCGGGGTCTCAGTTTTTCTCATGTCAGGTTAGTAGCTTCTACAGTCTTGTTTCTTTCGCTGCTCTCGGGTACTTTTAGACTGGCTTTTCCAATTAGAACTACACTATGACGTATACTAAAAAGTAGAGAAATAAACAGGCCTAAAAGAGGTACTGGTGTCTGGAATGGATCATCTAGTGATCTGTGCAGTATATGATTGGAATTCTTTTACATATAACATTTGTAGTTTCTGTTTACCCGTAGTATCCTAGAATGTAAAGATCCTGTGAATTCTATGATTATGCTTATCACATAGCAAAGGAAATGGTATAACATGTTGGAAAGTAGGTGGAATAACCTCCTTTTAAGTAATTTCTTCTTGATTTCTGATGGGCGGCACTAGTATATAGGGTGTGTATTAGTTGGAGTGTATATTTCTTTCGCCACCAGTACCCCTTTTACCAACTAGTGATCTGAAGTGGCTTGTATTTATTATCTAACACCTAAGAAATCACTGACACTTGCCACTTTCTTTTGTTATCATCAGACGCAAGGTAAAAGTACATCTGTTCCAGCACTAGCAATATACTGGCAACTGGACTGCAGCCATTTAGACCCACAACCCAAAATTCATCCAGGTATCCCCCTTAATCACTCTTCCCCAGATTAATATCTCTGCTGAAAAGTATGTTCCCACATCCTGCTGGTAAGAGCATGTGTACAAAACGCCTCTTCTATTGGATTTTTAAAAGATGTAGTTTTGCAACGACGGAAAAAGTTTCGGCAATGCTATCTACATGAAATACCTGTAATTGCTGTATGTGTAGCTGCTCCTCGTTTAAGGGCCCCAGGGTCAGTCAGTGTAGCCTTGAAATCATCCCCTGGCTGTTACCCCCACGGAGCAGTTACCATTCACCGAAGATTAATCATTATGAACTAATTTTCTTTCAATATGGTATAATAGGATTTTTATTACCACCCATCCTTTCGGTAATCTTCAAAGTGTCTACCCCCCTATAAGTGAAGGCATTTCTTGGTCAAGTCGTATTGAGTGTCACTAAATGTATGACACAAAGGCATCTAATAATGGCTTCTTAAAAAATCCTTATGTGGGCAATAGTTATGGCTTCATCCTCCAATTTTCTCATAGGAGCAGATGTCGTTTTGTCTTCATGCTACAGGTACACAAAAAGAGGACAACGTGTTTCAATTATCAAGTGGTTGATAACCACAATTGTGAGTGGAGGGAAAACGATGTAGTGCCATGCTCTCAGTCTTGTTGTTCTCTATCTAATTTGGAATCCAAAATGTTTGGGTACAGTGTGTCTCAAAAATAATCTTATGCCTTGGAAACCATAAAAAAATAATCCAAATAGTCATCCATACTAGGGCCAATCCAAGTTTTATTCAGCTTTCATGTGATGACATTGCATGAATTTAGTCATTACAACGACTCTAGTTGTCAGGGACACTTTAGCAGAGCTTTGGGACTTCCGCAGGGGGGCTACAGTCCCCAGCCACCATTTCAAGCCCAGGAGAAGGGCCAACATGAGCAGAGGGCGCTTTTCAGCGTCTTGTGATCACATGGGGCACTTCACCAGAGCGTTGGGACTGCCACAGTGGGACTGGCGCCCCCTGCCACCATCGCAAGCCAAGGAGGAGAGCCAGCACAAACGGAGAGTGCTTTTTAACGCATTTTGATCTCACGGATGCAGGACGTTTCAGCAGAGTTTTGGGACTGCCACAGAGGGAATACAGCCCCCAGCTACCATTGCAAGCCAGGAAGAGGGGCAGCACAAGCGAAGAGCACCTTCAGCTCATCGCGATCCATTGGGCACCAGACAAAGGTGGGACACGCCCGGGCGCGTGCCCAGGCCAAGACCGGGCCCCTCTTCGTTTTCATCACCGGGATGACACTGGGCCACTCTCCTTGGCTCCTCTTCTTCAGTCCTGCCTCTCTACACTGGTATTTTGTGTGACTGCATGTTTGCTCCCATCACCCCTGTCCGTTTGTGAACCTGAGTTGGGCAGAGTTACTTTCTTTGGGGGATAAAATAGTTCTTTTTTTAAGACCAGGGTAGAGCGGAGGCTCATAGTACAGCATGATTTACCATTAACTTGCACCCCTTAATGCTCTGCCCCGATGGGAAAACAGGAAATAAGTTCTGCTGTACTGCAGGTCCAAGGACATACCACAATTGATAGCTTTCTGCCCAGGGCTCACTCGTGCTCTTTCTCTCTCTTTCTCTCTTCCCCTCTTCCCCTCTTTCTCTCTTCCCCACTTTCTCTCTTTCTCTTTCTCTCTCTCTATCGCTCTCTCTCTCTCTCTCTCTCTCTCTCTCTCACACACTCTCTCTCTTCCTTCCCCTCCCTCCCTCTGAAGTTGATTGATCTCAATCCCCAGTGTCCCGATCTCAGCGCAACGCTCAAAGTAGAGGTCAGGTTCTGTCTGGAGTGACCTCGGTCAGTGGGCGCCCCAACAGAAGGAGAGGTAGAGCCTAATCTTCTTGATCCCAGCTCAAATCTACCAAACGTAGAAAAATAACTCAAAAGCCTAAAGTGGGAGTGTCAAACAGCTTGCTTACTTCAGATCAGTGCACTATGACTTCTAGTATAGTGCCTTCTGGGATATTTTAGGTGAAAGGCTTGTTCACCTCCTCAATGCAAAGCTGCGCCCCATTTAAGGTTGCCTCGCCGCTATTGAGGAATCTTTGAGCATCCATGGTAAGGGCTGTATGATAGGACCCACAAGGCAGTCACTCACTGAAGACTTAACTTCTATTCTAACGGTCCCCAGATCACCGTCGGTGAATCGAATACCAACGGACACGAGCTGAGACCTTCTGATTCTTTCTCTATGTCTGAATTGAAAAATGGGACACTAAGAATTTCACCCTTTTGCCTTTTTTATTATTATTATTTTTAAATAAACATTTGGATCCTGCCAACTTTGACCACACTACTAGAAAAGCCTCATTCCAGCTACTGTAGGAACAAATTCATGTTTCTGTATGGACTAGAGGATAATGATGAAACATCTGGGGCAGGATGGTACCTATGCTCTGGGACCATCTGTTTCCTCGGAGACTGAGAGTTTGTGCCCTTGTAGCGTGAGTAGTCTTCCGTTCCTGAATTATCCTGGTAATCCGAGACTGCTGAGTGGGCAGCACAGAACAGAGACAGTTACTCACCTACCTGGCATTACACGTTGTCTGACGAATGAGGGGACCCATCACTGTTACTCTTAATCTGCCACCTTGGTGATTCATGATTCGGACCAAGGAGTTAAGCCACCTCATCAGCCTGAAGTGAACCTGAAATTATTGTGCTGGAATGTTGCAGGATGAGCGTCCAAGTTATCTATTTAAGATTGGTGTGCCGTTTTTAACAGGTATGACACTGTATTTATTTATTTTTTAATGGGTATACATGCTATAACCACCCTGCCTCCCCGTCGCCTTCTGGTTGGGCAATGGAGGTTAGGCCACCTGGTTTAATGTCACCGTTGTCTGTATTATAGAGAAGTTACACCTGAGTGGGGATAATATGCAGACCTTTGATCTGAGGTGGGGCTCTAACTTTGGCCTGGTCTTAGTACAGTTCTATAATAATGATTTCTCAGTTAGGAACAACCAGAATTTTTGTTGGCTCTTTGAATTTGTGGATAATGTAGCAAACAGGAACTCGTGCTTAGGTGCAGCATTCACTGTTATATTGGCTGGTGATTTTAACACCAAGTTGGGTGCCATTCCTATACTGTTGTCTTTTACATTTTCTCCCTATCTACCAGACTATAGGTTGGAGGCAGATATAAATCCCAGGGGGTCCTTTTTGCTTACTTTCCTGGCAACATATGATCTGGAGAGTGCTGTTTCCAGCTTCATGGCATCTGCAGCCCCAACATACATGGGTAGTGGGTCTGGTTCCATAATTGATTGCATACTTCTAGAAATAAAGATATTCTTTATTCTCTATTCTTCACCGACCATCAGGGCCAACGACTGCGGAAGCACCGCCAACAGGCTGGCGGTGCTTCCTGGGCCATTCTGACCGCGGTGGTAAAGCCGCGGTCAGAAAAGGGGAACCAGCGGTTTCCCGCTGGTTTACCCCTGGCCCAGGGAATCCTCCAAGCAGCGCCGCCATGGGGATTCCGACCCCCTTCCCGCCATCCTGTGCCAGGAACAGGATGGCGGGAACGGGTGTCGTGGGGCCCCTGGGGGCCCCTGCACTGCCCATGCCACTGGCATGGGCAGTGCAGGGGCCCCCTAACAGGGCCCCACAAAGATTTTCAGTGTCTGCTTTGCAGACACTGAAAATCGCGACGGGTGCCACTGCACCCGTCGCACCCCTGCAAATCCGCCGGCTCCATTCGGAGCTGGCTTCCTCTTTGCAGGGGCTTTCCCACTGAGCCGGCGGGCGATCTTTTGGAGATCGCCCGCCGGCCCAGCGGGAAAGTTAGAATGACCGCCGCGGTCATTTGACCGCGGTGCGGTCTTTTGGCGGTCTCCGCCCGGCGGGCGGCGCCCGCCGGGGTCGGAATGACCCCCATAATCTCTTGCCTTCAAAGGTGATGACCTGCCGACCATATATAATTACCATAAACCCATATCACTCTCAATAAATATTCCTGTGAAGAATAACTGGCCGCAAGCAGCCTATCTCCATGAAAGACAGGGTGAGACTAGTTTGGCAATCTGTAAACATGGGAATGATTAAGTGCAAAATTGTTGACTAGTGTGTTGGTCTGATTAACCTTTTTTAAAAGAGGATGTTGAGCCTATTGTAATGCAGAACAGTTTCGCAGAATCAAACTCCTTGCTTACAAAAACGATAAAACCCGCTTTATTTGTATTGGGCAGCAGGCAATTGAGAAAGTGACCCAGTTTGCATATCTTGACATAATGTATGACTGCATTTGCACTTGAAGCCCGTGTGTCAGCTACAGAAAAAATTGCTTTCTGCATGCGGTTGGTTCAATCTTTTCTCTTGCCTCCTCTATAGGAAAAAATCCATACACCCTTCACTTGAACTCTATAAACTCTATATGAGGAAGTGTCTTTCTATTTTATCTTGTGGAGCAGGTGTATGGGGCTATAGGGATGTGGGCAATATCGAATCCAAGGAAAATAGAGGGTGTTACCGTTTATAGGGGGCCCCTTAAACAACATCGAATTTTGCTATCCACCAGAAAATGGGCCTGGAGTATAGCAGAGATCAGATTTTTAACCTTGTTTCCCTGATGCTGTGGTGCTCAGTTTGGTATAATGAGTAAGCTAGTCTGATTTAGGAATTCATTTTGGATTGTCTCTCCTGCTTTAATAGGAACAGGACCCCGGCTTAAATATATTAGGAAGACAATTTATGCCCTAGATTGCCCTTCAAGAAGCCATCAGATTTTCCAAAAAGGATAGAGAGTGGAACAGGGAGTGTTTTCTTTCCCATAGAATGGCCCACAGAGAAGGTGGAGAATTATTGAAGCCCTCAGTTAGGGAATATTGTCTCTTAAAAACCACGTTGGGGGTGGCATCCTATGTGAGTCTGGTCCTAGGCACTTGGGAACGTATGTTGTTATCCTTGTACAGGTTAGTCTCAATTAAATGGCTACTCTGATTTCCACAAGGCCAGTTTGCTTCCTTTGACATGTGTACATGCTCGTGTGATGAGATGTCTCCCCAGACCCTGCTCCATTTTGTTTTCTTCTGTAAAGCTTACCTCCCCCCTTACTAATCCCTCTTTATTGCCTGTACTATGAAAATCCAAATTTAGCAAGTGTAGAGTGGCGTTGTTTTCATTTGCAACAAGTAGAATGTCCTGATACATGTATAGCAGTAGTCTTCTTTCTAAAAGAAAAAAAAGCATGATGTTTTAATATTTGGTCTTTTGGATGTTTAGATGGACTGGTTGATATTCATGTTTTTTACTTTTTTGGATGCTTCGCTCATACTTTTATGCTTGTTATAATCATTTAAAATTCTGTGTGTTTTCTTGTATCTTTTATGATCTGCTTCGTATGCGATCGAATAAAGATGATTGATCGATTGACTCTAGTTGTCATGTCAGTGACTGTTTATCTCAGTCAAATAGTTTCTGTTCCATTGACCAACTAATGTATTGCACATTTATCAGGTCATTAAATCTACCTAGTCATGTTGTCAACAATTCGAAAGCAGCCAGAAAAAAACAGGAAACTCCTTCAAAAATCTTTTCCAGTGTGTCCACTGTGGGCAAACATATACTTTATGAACCTTGCTGATATTTTAAGCCATGATGTGCAGGTCCCAGAAGTTGTCAGTGCAAACATTTAACTCGGGTTGCCATCTTGCCAACGTTGTAGTTATTATCTTTCTGTTTGGGTTAAAAAAAAAAATAGGGCATCCCCATTCATAGAGGTTTCCTCCTACACACTGATTTTGAAATACCCAAGCAGAGGAACCCGGGAACACTTCTTTGGTACTTCTTATCAAAGGATAATAACTGTAGCAGAGCTTCTATTATAATTTTGAGATAAGTGGTATTCTGGGGAATATCGCTAGCAAAATGGTAGGATAGACTCCATGTTCTGCCAGCCCACCATACAATCCTGAATATATCTAGTTCCTGGCACATCACTGATGTCCCAAAAGTGCAGAATAAAATGGCCTTATTCCCACCAATTGAGTGTGGTAGCCCGGTGGAGCTGAAAGACCGTGGTGCGTGCCTTGAACCCTGACTGACTTGTAGACAGAGACAGGAAATGATGGCCACAAGGACTGACGACAGCTGACTGTGGCATGGTGGGGTGGCTGTGATTTGTGCTGTGTTTGGAATGATCAGAACAATAAGTCGCTGCCAAGAATGATCTGTGTATGCATACCCACACCCCTTGCATATTCGCGCCTACAAGAACTAGGTATGTGCAGTACGGAGGCATCACATGGCATCATAGTAATGGTGTGGGATCTGAACAGAAGTATGAATAAAGAGCTAGATATATCTGCGACAAGTAAGACCAGCCTTCACCAGGTGGGCCAATCGCTTTAATGGGCGGACTCTTTGGGTCTGATAGATGCATGGTTCCCTGCGATTAGAGAATAATTGTACTTCTCGGCAGCATATTTCACATACTCTCTTTTGGACCTCTTCCTGGTCCCACTGATAGCTATCAATAGTACTAATAACAATAATATCTTTATTCAGTTCTAAATGTAAAGCCATAAAAGAACACAGCAATCATATTTAAAATATATGGTCTCAGCAATATTATATCAGACATACTAAAACACTGCCATTAATTAAAAAATGTGATATCAATAGAATGACAGGTTCAAATTTTTCCCCACCTGAAAAATGGCCATGCAGCATTTGAGATGGTATGCTGAAGGCTTGGTGGCTTACTTACAGCACATTTATGTAGTCGCTAAAGGATGACACCGAAGTGTTCTTTCAGCTTAACATGGGTTCTGTATCCCCATCACGCACACAATGGGATGTGTATAGAGAGGTCAAATGAGGCAAAGTACTGGAGTACCAGTGAATGTGGAAGACATTGACCATCCTAAAACAAAAACTCTTGAAATTTGAAAGAGAATACACCACCACCAAGGAGGCTGCATTGCTCTGCAACATAGAAGTCACCCATCAAGCAATAAGAGAGGTTGAATTAGATGCAGCAAAGGTGTGGATAGCATTGCAAAACCATCTCAATAAGTGGGGTGACAAGGCAGAAACTCTGCTTCACTGACAAGCATCTCCTCAAGGGAAATATTATGTAGTGCCAGAAACATATGCTGACGAGGCAGTCAGGATTGTATATTTGCAATCTATTACTCAGCCTTTTCCAAAATATTACCAAAGGCTTTATGCAACAAGGTCACTGACTGATCAGACGGAGTGAGAGAATAGGATGGCAGATTTGCTGCTCCCCTTCCTTCCACTGGCTGTGTGGAAAGAGTTAAACTTACCCTTTATGCTAGAGGAATTTTCTGAACCTCTAACAGGTTTAATCAGTGATAAGATGCCGTGCCCTATCGAACTCAAGGCAAAGTTGTGGAAAAGACTGTCTTCCCTCACTGGTGGAAGTGGTAGAGGAGTTAGTCTTTACAGGGCAGTAACCTGAGAGCAGCAACTATTGTAATAGTCCCAAAACGTGGTCATCAGATACACAGGTGCAGCTCATCCCCCATCATACATCTTTTATAAATTTTGAAACAAAAATCATTGCCAGGTCCCTGGCCAACTGCCTCACAAATGTTATCACGTTACTGGTCCACATGGACCAAAATATTTTCATGTCTAATAGGGGGTTGAAATGCAACTTGAGGATGAAATATATTTCCATTGAACAAACATACATGCTTTCAGGGTTGACTGCTATTGCCCTTGCCCAACTTGAGAAAGCCTTTGATACTTTAAACTGGCCCTACTTGTTCTTAGTGCTGATGGGCTACAGATTAGGGAACTACTTGATAAAATATCTCAAGCTCCTACACACTAAATTAATGGCACAGGTTTGTAGGAATGGTGTGTTCTCTAAGATTCCTATTGGGAGGGGCACATGCTAGGGGTGCCTCTTTCCCCTTTACTATTTGTCTTATCTATTGCATCATTAGTTGTCTGGGTTTGGAAGGATGTACTGTTGTTGGACTTAGACTTTGGAGAAAGTAAGGCCAACAGCCTTTCACTATACACAGACAACCTTCTACTGTTTATCAGGTACCCCAAGTTGTTGGGCACTCATTTGTTGGAAATACTATATACATTTGGCATAATGTTTAGCCTAGTCACCTTCTAAGAAACAAAAGTAGCATTTCCACTGATTGGCGGTAGCAGTGCACTTAGCTAGCAGTCTTGCCTGCCAATTGTGTCAGGTAATTTCAAATACCTTGAATGCAGATGGCACTAATCCACAATTGGCTTAGGAGCTAAACCTGACCCCATTGCTCCATAAATTCTGCACTGAACTATTGCAGTGGAACCTGCTACTAATCTCATTTGCAGGCATGGTAGTGTTGTTTGAAATGCTCTCACTCCCTCTGATTTTGTGTGTCCCTCAGCCTATCATTAAGCCACCCCGGCACTTATTATGTGAACATGAGAAATGTGCTTGTGTATTCATGTGGGAGTATAAGGTGCCCAGTTGGGCTTCTGACAAATGTGTTTGCTCATGGAACAAGGGAGTCCTTGGGGTGGTGAATGTGCATTTGTATTATTGGCAGAGCAAATTACTGTTCTCAATGACTGGCTAAAAGGGATGACACAGTAATGTGGGTTTATCTACCAGAACTTACCAACTTAGTAGTATTGAACAACTGGTGACTAAAGTGGTGCTACAGTTTTGGAGAAAGGCCAACTGATCACTATGATGACTTAGAGGAGTGGAATGATGAATGAGACACCCCTCTAGCAAGGCATTCTGCTTGCTAGGGTTTCCAGATTGGGGGGGGCAGGGGTTTCCTCAGGTTGAGATATTGACATAGCAGGAGTTGGGGACATCTGAAAGACGAGCTTCATAACATTCTTTTGTGGACTTGAGCTCTAGAAATCCTGATTTTATAAATACTTACAAATATGACACAGTCTAGGGCAGGGGTTCCCAACGTTTTGACTTCTGTGGACCCCCACTTTATCAGTACAGGAAGTCAGGGTCCCCCACTGAAACATTATTCGAATTCGGGGACCCCCCAGTGAGTCATTACTGAAAGCTGGGTACCAAATTTGTGAATATTATTACATTTTCTAAGCAGTCACAGACCCCTGAGGAGGCTTCGCGGACCCCCAGGGGTCCCCGGACCACAGGTTGGGAACCACTGGTCTAGGGGATTATACAAAGGCCAATCGAGAAGTCCTGGAGTACAGCCAATAGGAGAGGAACCTGACCCTGAGACCCCTCAGGAGTTGGGAACAAATATCTCAGGTGTATAGATGCCTGGTAATTGAGACCCAAGACAATCTGGTAAAGCTTAAAAAAAAAAAGAAAAAAAAAAGCCTGGGAGGGGGGTGTAGGACCTATGGAAAAGAAATGTCTTGAGGGTGGCAAATATAGCTGCCTTTGCTCTTGCAATCCTGGTTAAACTTAGTCATCCAATTTTATTACACTCATACTGCACATGTTTACAGCACGCCAAAATGGGGAAGATTGCACCCCCGAATAGTTTCAGATGCAAACAGAGCATTGGTGTTTTTTTTATATTATATGCTTGACAGAGCTTGAAATATGGTGGTGTTCCTCATGTCACAAAAGTCTTCAGAATGTGACAATATATGTTTTAATAGATTTAGAGCAGTAACCATTTAAACGTAGAAAGTTGCTTTGGCACGTTTATGAATGTGCTTTTTTATAATGCATAGTTCTTCTTAGGTGGTATTTGAATTAAATTGAATGTTAAAGGATTAATGTATTAAAATGTAATATAGTCTCTAGACTAACAGATTATATTGAAACAAATTTGAGTTTTTAATAAAGAGTTTAAAATGTGTGTAAAAATGAGAGAAATGCAATTCTCTGCTATATTTAATGAAATGTGTTAACACTGCTTTCTTGCTTAAAATAAATATTTATTACTCATATTATTGAAGTATTATTAATGTTGAACTTATAAGTTGGCATAATGTGTGTTTTATTGAAACATATTACTTGAATGTAATGTGATTTTTGTCTTAGCACAACTGAGACCTGTAGAGTTTGCATTCATAGTTGAGTTAGAAATGCTGATTAATATTTTTTAATGTGAACTTTCTTGTAGGATATGTTCCCATAAGAAGCCAAGAGTTTGGTAATAGACCCCATTGTTTTGGCATAGAGAGAATGTGTCTTATCACCCATGGAAGCGTAACAGTGTGGAACATGGACTGACATTGTATACAGTTGTTTCAAGCTTGCACTGAGTTTCACGGATGGAAGATGTTCTCATGGAAAGCTTGGAGAAGGAAGAGCGTGTTACAATTTGGAATTATGTGATCGATTATTATTATATGATGGCCCTTCAACGTAACATGGACTGATACCTTTGGCGAATCAGAATGCTTAGTGACTTTTGATATTGCAGTGTTCAGTTAGCCTATGGTCAGATGCTTAAAAATGCTGCCCTTATTCCCGTCTCGGATGCTTTTCTGAACAAGGGTCCCTTGAAGAGGAATCTCCCTCTCTGCTTTGCCTTTTTGAAATGTTCCTTTGAGTTTTAGAAATCTTTTTTTGCCCTTTCAGAAGACTCTTGACCAAACTTCTTATATGTTGATGCTATCCCTTTTTATCTCTCTTTTGCCTATTTTAATTAGTAACTTGAAGTCTGATATTATCCTTTTCCAAATTTTATTTTTGCTTTTAGTGCTTTTTGTATTTTGCCCACATGTGTTTCTCCCCACATATGCATTTTCCTAATTTAGTTCTTATAGGGTTTTCCGTTGCCCAGCCTGAATTGATAACTTTGTTAAATTTAAATTGCTTATGATTGCTAAACATCAGCAACATTGGATATCTGTATTTCAGAAATCCCTTTTAATGTTACGTATTGTTTTTCTTGAATGTTTAGTTTTTGTGAATGTTAGTTTGACTAAATTTATTTTTGTCGCGTTGGGCAACCTCTGGTAATAATGTATATCTATGACTTCATATTGAGAATAGCCTATGTGACTTTAATTTTGAGTTTGTGATAAATGTTTTGACCTTATTTTTAATTGGAGTCTCCTTGTATGGCCGAATGGGTCATACTGTTTAAATTTATTTAATGGTGTTTGATTTTTTTTTCAATGGTTCTACCTCATTTTATTACTAGTTCAAAAGGTACGTCGACCTCCGATGAGCATTGATTCCTGCGGAAGATGAAAATGCTCCAGCATACTCTCGCCCAATATAAAGCACACAGTACCTGAAGTCCTACAGATCCCCATTAACATGTCACCAATAATCACTGTATTGAGAGTTATGAATGAGGTGGGATTCCTATATGGTGCATGAATATTAATGTGCTTGGGGTGTTTGGTGACAAAGCAAGACATTGATAAGTATAGGCTATTAATAAGGGGTCCACCAATAAAGGAATGGCTAAGTGGAATGGATGGATTTGAAATGTAGGGAGAGTAGTATAACAGGTATGAGGCTACCCCCACACACATGAAACTTTATGGGATTCCTGGATCTCTTGTCTTGAACTTGAAGTGTAAAATGGATGTGAGTTGTACATGTTCTCACAACAAGAAAAAGTAGATAAAGTTGCAGTCATGGAGTCATAATTGTTAAGACAAATAATATGTATTGTGTGGCTTATACAATGTGTTGTGTACGGACAATAAAATCAATAAACATAATAGAAACAAGCATTTGCAATGCAATAGGGTCTCGCAGTTCTCCGAGTTACAGCTATTAGCAGTTGTAAACTCCCAACCGGATTTTTCATGCCAGATTGAATAGAAAAAAACAGCGCGATCGCGCTGCTACAGTTCACTCGTGGTAAAGCCTATTGGCAAAAGGGCATTTAACTATGTAACAGGGTCGATGTTCTGCAAAGCGCTCAATTTCTGCCAAGCGAGATTGCGCTGCGAACAAAAGATAAAAGGTAGTCCACAAACCTGATGGGAAACAGCGAGCCTCGCATGTTTTCAGTACTTGGTCGCTGCGCTCGAGGAGGGCTAACCACCAGAAAAGGCATGATGTATGCGTGCCATCCACTAATGAAAGCAAGCAGATTTTAACAGGCAAGCCCACGATCCAATGAAAGACACTGACGTGACATGGACAGGGCTCCGAGCCCTTTTCTAACCCCTAAAGCGTTTTGCAAGTGAAACGCATGTGCAAGCGCATGCGACGCAGGCTCGACCCTAAAAAGGTAAAGGCCATTCCAAGCGTGGGCTGCCATCCCCAGATATATGCAGTGTTCTGTCTGCAATTTGTATGACCAGTAGGGCGCTATTTATTTGAGGTGCAGATTCTATGTCGCTCAGCCATAAGCAGTGAACATGTGCTTCCTGGTGAAGGACAGCCTGCAAGCACACTGTTTTCTGGTGTATTGTGTTCATCCTCACATCACTTACTTTCAAGAGAGATTCACCTTGGTTATCTTAGGAGCAATGAAATAATTCTGGCCTTCACATCTGTGCACCTTACTTGAATTCACTCATAAGCACACTGCTAGAATGTGGTCTCTGGTTGGCAGTCAGTTTGCACTCTGTCCAAGCAGGGACCCTCACTATAGTCAGGGTAAGGGAGATACACACCTAGTATACCCCCTGCTCTACCACTTGGTAGCTTGGCATAAGCAGTCAGGCTTATATCGGAGGCAATGTGTAAAGTATTTGTACAATCACACACAGTAACACCACAAAAGTACTCAACACCAGTTTAGAAAAATAGCCAGTATTTATCTGAGTAAAGCAAGACCAAAACGACATAAATCCAACATACACAGGCAAAGTTATTATTTTTTAAAGATTAAACTTCTATATAGCACTTAGAAACACAAATGTTTTGAATTGGTGAAATAACGGCGTCAGTCACGGAGTCCCTCGGACCCCCAGGTATGGTAACTTGTGAAAATGAGGAAACACGCTGGTGCATGGAGTCAGGGATCGATGTATCGCTGGATCCGGTGTGGCGTGGGTTCCGGTGCTGTGGAGCGAAGGACTGGAGGCGTTGGTGCGAGGCGTCTGGTACTGGCTGCAGAGCTGTGGAGGTGAGAAGGCATCGTTGGGAAGCTTCGGATCCTCGCACGTCTGGCAAGGTCAATATCCGGCGGACACGACGTGGTGCGGCATCCTCACAGGGCCGCAGTCACACCACAAGGCTGTAGGCGCTGCAGCAGAGTCAGGTGTCACGGACATCGGTGTCACAGCACTTTAGAACTCACAGAGTCGTGGACTTTGGCGAGGCTTTGGTGGCAGCGTGACTATGGGGTCATTTCACTGCTTCAGTTGCAGGCTGCATTGCGGGATCTGGCAGCAGCGTCAGTCCTGGTGTCGTCCAAAGTCGGTACACTTCTTCTTGGATTTTCTTGAGTTTTTCACCAGCTTCTTAGACTGGATTTGGCACCACTTGGCAATGAAGGAGTCTCAGCAAGAGAGACCATGGTGCGGGCAGAAGATGTCTTTGATGGCTTGAGACTTCGAAATAGGGGGCAAATTCAGTCCAAGCCTGTGGAGAAACTTCACAAGCAGGCATTTAGGTGTAATTGTCAGTCAGCTCCGCCTTCCCCACTCTAGCCCAGGATACTCATAAGGATATGCAGGCTATGCCCCAGTTCCCTTTGTGTCACTGTCTAGAGGGAATTCACACCTGCCCAACTGTCAGTCTGAACCAGATGTGGATTCCACAGGTAGGCAGAGGCACAGAATGGTTAAGCAAGAAAATTCACACTTTCTTAAAGTGGCATTTTCAAACTGACAATCTAAAAACCAACTTTATCAAAATATGTTTTTTTTTTAATTGTTAGTTCTGACACCCCAAACTCAAAATCTCTAATTGCTCCCAATGGGAAACTGCACTTAAAATATATTTAAAGGCAGCCCATGTTAACATATGAGAGGGATTACAACAGTAAAAACCAAATTTAGCAGTATTTCACTGTCAGGACATGAACAACTCATTAGTACATGTCCTATCTTTAAGATACACTGCACCCTGACCATGGGGCTACCTAGGGACTACCTTAGGGGTGCCTTACATGTATAAAAAGGAAAGGCTTGGGCCTGGCAAGTGGTTACACTTGCCAGATCAAATTGGCAGTTTACAACTGCACACACAGACACTGCAGTGGCAGGTCTTAGCCATGTTTACAGGGCTACTCATGTGGGTGGCACAATCAGTGCTGCAGGCCCTCTGGTAGCATTTGATTTATAGGCTCTGGGTCTCTAGTGCACTTTACTCGGGACTTACTAGTAAATCAGATATGCCAATCATGGAAAAGCCAATTACACATATAGTTTACACAGAGAGCACTTGCACTTTAGCACTGGTCAGCAGTGGTAAAGTGCGCAGAGACACTAAACCAGCAAAACAGAACCCAGTATACCATAAAAACAGGAGTTAAAAGGCAGAAAGACAGGTGAGACACGCCAAATGCTGCCAGGTCCCCATCGTACCAAAACCAGCAAAAACGAAGTGCAGCACATAAACACAGGAAGCAGAGGTAAAACGACACGGATACTACGCCAAGGATGCCAGGTCTAACCCACACATATCCCTCCACATTTTTGTAAATCCGCTTGTTAACTTATTTTTGTACTCCAAAGAGAAGATATTTTCCTAATGGTCAAAACCTCTCCCCGTGCACTTCGACCAATTTAGCGTGTGTTTGATTCTCTTTCACCTCCCTGAAAATGATTTACTCTTGCCCTTGACAAAAGTACCTCTCTAAGGGCCAGATGTAGCAAAGGTTTTTACCCATTCTGTGTCTATGGGAAAAAGTGTTCGTACATATGGCCCTAAATGTTTTCCAGGATAGGAACAGGTCAGAAAATAATTTGTGAATAAGCGCAAACTTATGGGTGTCCTTTAACCTTCAAACACATAAGTGCCCTATTAATACACACAAGAGGGTATATACTCACACAGAAACCTCCCTCTGAGGAAATCCTTTTTTTAAATGCAAAAGGTTTTGTTAATTATTTTATATTTAATAAGGAAGGTATACGTGCTGTGCGACTCTATTTTATTGCAATATTTGGTTGACGTCGTGGTGGTTCCTGGTGTCTTGAGAGTCTTAGTTAACTCAAGGTAGTCCAATGGCTGATGTTGTTATGCTGCACACATTTGATGTATTTTGTTGATGCACTTTTGTAGTAAGCATGTATGCTATGTAGAGATTCAATTATATGACAACTTTTCTAATAAATAGTGGTTCCAAAATAAGATTGGGAAGAACAAGGAAAATACAGGAGAGCAAAACAGATAAAAGGGCTGTGTGTTAAGTGCTATACGAATGTAGGTCCTGAACATGGCCTAATGGTATTTGTAGGGGCGGAATTAGACCTAGGATGAGGATGACAGTGTTTCTTTAAAAAACAAGCAGTATTAAGAAGTCATGAGCATTGGTGATCCTCAAAATTTTAAACAGGTGCAGCAGTGAGGCTGAAATTGCACAGTCTGATGTGTGCACCTTCAAAACCTTTTTGAGGTGTGTTAGACTTTTGAGTTTATTCAGGGTCATCCCCAGTCTTTTTGCCCCCTACCTCCTATTTTTTCTGACCCGTTTCTGTTGGCTTTTGAACTCTGAGCACTTTACCACTGCTAACCAGTGCTAAAGTGCATATGCTTTCTGTGTAAATTGTATTGTTGATTGGTTTAACATGATTGGCATATTTTATTTACTAGTAAGCCCCCAGTAAAGTGCACTAGAGGTGCCAAAGCCTATAAATCAAATGCTACTATTGGGCCTACAGCACTGGTTGTGCCACCCACATTAGTAGCTCTGTAATCATGTCTCAGACCTGCCACCGCGGTGTCTGTGTGTGCAGTTTTAACTGTAAATTCGACTTGGCAAGTGTACCCACTTGCCAGGCCTGACCCTTCCATTTTCTTACATGTAAGGCACCCCTAAGGTAGGCCCTATGTAGCCTCAAGGGCAGAGTGCAGTGTATGGTTAAGGTAGGACATATAGTACTGTGTTTTATATGTCCTGACAGTGAAATATTGCTGAATTCGTTTTTCACTGTTGCAAGGCCTGTCCCTCTCATAGGTTAACATGGGGGCTACCTTTAAATCTGATTAAAGTGTAGATTCCCTGTGGGAGCAGATGGACATGTGGGGTTTCTGAGCTCACAATTTAAAAATACATCTTTTAGTAAAGTTGATTTTAAGATTGTGTGTTTGAAAATACTACTTTTAGAAAGTGAGCATTTTCTTGCTTATACTATTTCTGTGGCTCTGTCTGTTTGTGGATTCCCTGTCTGGGTTAGTTTGACAGTTGGGCTGGTTGCACCTCACACTAGACAGTGACACAAAGGGAGCTGGGGTGTAGTCTGCATTTCCTGATGAGCCATCTGTGCTAGGAGGGAGGGGAGGAGTGGTCACTCACACCTGAAAGGGCTGTGCCTGCCCTCACACAATGCCGTCTCCAACCCCCTGGTGAGTGTCTGGGGCCTGGCCTCGGCAAGGCAGAATTTCACATTTAAATGAGACTTTACTTTGAAGTAGGCCTACTTCAAAGGAGAACATGGGTATAAGAAGGGCACCCAAAACTATGAACTTTAGATCACTTCTGGGAACCAAGAGGAACCTCTGCCTGGAGAAGAGCTGAGGAAGAAGAACTGCCCTGCCTGTGACTGTGCTTTGTGGAGCTATCCTGCAGTTGCTGCTTCTGCCAGAGTAAGAGGGCAAAGACTGGACTTTGTGTGCCTTCCATCTTGTGAAGATCTCCAAGGGCTTGATTTAGAGCTTGCCTCCTGTTGTTTGAAGTCTCAGGCACAGCAAAGACTTCTCTCTGCCAGCACCTGGAGTCTCTGGAGTGACTTCTACTCTGCCCTGTGGTGCCCATCCAGTTCCTGGGACCCTGAAAGGAGTAGTTCGGGGAAAAGATTGTCACAGCTTCGATCTGCAGCTGGGAAATCGGCGCGCCGCCGGCTTCATGGCTGAAAATTGACACTTGCCTTCAACGCGACCCGAAGATCGACGCACGGAGCTGGAGAAATGGCGCGTGCAACATCACTGACGGTTGCTGGGGAGATCGACCCCACGCTGTGTGATTTGTGGATCATTGTGCGGGTGGAGTTCCGACACAAACACCGATGGGTGTGTAAAAACAACGCAAGGCCTGCCCGGACCCGAAAGTGCTGACTGGATCAACGCATCGCTCTCCTGCAGAGAGAAGAAACAACACGCCCGACCCGACGAAAGGAGAAACAACGCAAGGTCTCACTCGTGAGTGAAATCGATGCATCACAAGCCCTTTTTGACGCACAGTCGCCCATACAGGGTTATTTTCGACGCACCCAAGGTACATTTTCACGCTAACAGTGTTAGTGTGTGTTTAAAACTACATGAAGACTCTTTGCTTTTTTAATTGATAAATTGACTTGTGTATTGTGGATTTTTATCATTTTGGTCTTGTTTTTTTAGATCAATAGTCTATTTTTCTAAACTTGTGTTGTGTCATTTTGTAGTGATTTCATTAGGTTACTGTGTGTGCTGGTACAAATATCTTAAACACCTAGCACTCTGAAATTAAGCCTACTGCTCGTGCCAAGCTACCAAGGCGGTAAACAGGGGTCCTCCCGACACCAGTACAGGTCAGCCTTGCATTACTGTATGTGGGGCAAAATCCCTGTTACTCAAGCATGTGCTATGTTGCATTTAGCCACCATTGCCGCCATAGCTAACTGCAGTCTCTGATACTTCACCCAGCTTCCTTCCCCTACTATATTTAAGAGGAGCAGTTTGGGGTCCAAGGGAACCTCCTGCCAGGGTATCCGAGTACTCTGAGACTCCTCACCAAAAACCCTATATCTCAGGGCAGGTCCATACTATATGGTAAAAGGTGCCCACCAGACAACACAGCCTCAGACACAGTGGGATGTTGCCCCTGCCCATCTTGTGTAGGACCACCCTGTAGTAATATGCCGTACGCAGTAGCCGCAATTGGACCAGTTTGAACGGAGCCCGTATTGACACCTCCCTGGGGCTCTTCTTCACCTCCACCCAGTCTTCGCCATCCAGCATTCCCACATCTGCCTCCCACGCAGCGCGAACAGAAGTCAACGTGTCAGGGGAATCATTTATCAGTTTATTATAAATCACAGAAGTGGCCTTAGACTCCAGTGGAGCTGAGAAGAGACAGTCCTCTAGAGGAGCTGATTCTGGCAGCTGGTCGCCCTACAACATATGACAGCGTAGGGCATGCTTCAACTGCATATATCTAAAGCGTTCAGTGTCTCTGTGTCATACTCTAGTCGGAGAACATGCCTGCTCCCTCCAAATGCTACAGAGAATTATGGGACCCTGCCATCACCACTTCACTACCCAATTTGCATGGGTTTTGAGGCAGGAGATACTTTGGTGTTGGGTGTATAGTTTGCAGTCTCAAGGCCTTTGCACCCCTGCTGCCCACACCCAGTCAACTTCATGCGTGGCTTGGTCTGTTTCATAGCACAGGCCACAATTACACTGACTTGCATGTGAAGCATGCTGCACATGCTGACTGACTCACCAACTGTATTTTGCAAGGCCTGTTGAAGGGGTGGTGTTTGAGTGAAATTGCACCATTCCCTTCTCCCCCTCCCCCCCCCCAGCCCAGGTTGGTGAAAATGCTCTACGAGCAAGGGATTTTTTACAATATTAGATGTTAGATGCCTTTAGTCCTTAGGAACAGGCCTGATGCCATGGAGGCAATATTCAAGTACCAAACATGTTGATGGAAAATAAAAACAGGGTCCATTGCTTGACCCTCAGTCTCGTGGTAGGGAGATAAAAAGATGTTTAGCTCACCGACGTCCAATTTCAATATAGGTCTGACAGATTTAACAGATATATTAACATAAATGTCAACATATTTGACTTAACATCACACAGACTAGGGAGCCTGTAACTACAGCTGATAAAGAATAGTAACTTTGAATGCTTCCAATGCCCGATGTGAAACCCACTGATGAAGCATACCACACTAAGTAGGGCAGTGTTCATTATCTTTTGAGTACATGAATGCAGGGCAATTTCATAAGAGTTTTTTTTGTTATTTCCTTGAAGGAGTTTTGTACTTTCGGTATGTTTATGGAGAGTGTACAACAGTCCTTTAGTGCTGCACTCCCTCTTTCCTGGGTTATCTACCCGTATTGTACCTTTTCTCTTTGTGTGGGGGAACCAAGTAGCATCCCTCCTACCACAGATGCCTGTCCTTTGCTTGGCCTTTATCTCCATGGTGTACTTTTATTTAGCTATGAAGCCGGATATAAAACGTTTCACTACACAAAAGCTATTTGCATGGCCTGTGCATGATGTGAGTGAAAGGGTGACCCCTTACAAAGCTTATGAGCAGAGTTTATTTTTGGTTTTACATGTGAGACAAGCATTGTTTGAAATGGAGTAGACGACTTTAAATAAAGCTGAGAAGATCCTCCATGCCACCTGTAACACCTCCCGCCAACCTAGACATTTTAGCCAACAGCTCTTTGCATGTTTGGGTTTTGAACCCATAATGAAAGTGTGAACAGCAAAACTGAAAACCCCACAATTCAACACACTTGTTTGAAAACTGCAAAAATAGGTTCTGATAACCTGTGTCATAATACCAAAGCACAGACTTGTGAAAGGCAAAATAAAACGTAGTTGCTGGGTTTCTGCCTTTTTTTGTTGCAGGCCCTAACCGGTTACCAAGTAGTTGAGAGGACAGCCTTAGACTTTCACATGCAGATGCCTGCATCTCACTGCCAATGGGCTAATATACACAAGTTCCAGCGAAAGACTTTACCGAAATAACACAAGCAGCAAACGGCCTAGTGCTGCTGTCTAACTGTAATCTTAAATTCCTCATAAAAAAATCTTCACTGTATTTTCGAATGGATTTATGGATTTCCTGTTAAGGCAGCAGTGAAGACAAAACATTTTTTTCAAGACAAAACTCAGTAATGAGACTAGAAAAATGCCACACCCCACCACCCCCATCGAATTCCATTACATTCCTAAATGGCACTGACTCCCACCAGACCTCTGTCTAGTATGTATTTGTTGGGCTGTCTGGATCCAAAGTATGCAGGCACCGGCGTTGATTTCACAGAAAAGGGTGTTGGACCTTATGCCGCATAGACAGGACTCGTGATTTATGCTCTTCGCTCCCAGAAAGTGTGTGCAGATTGGAAATTAAAGCAGTAAGAAAACAGCAACAAGGCAAGCTGTTTTCTGATTTAATTTTTGGTAGTTATGGAAAATGTCCACTACTTTAAAGATGATAGAATAAGTTGTCCACCGTGAACCACGAAACGGCATTCTAATTTGTCCTCAGTGGACTAAATTGTGTGATTTTGGACAAATAGCTTTAGCTCCTGATTGCTAAATACCTTTAAAGACTATATTTAGCGGTGTATAGAAAAACTTAAACACTAGTGCTGTGCGTCACAAATGTTCTTTCATTCCGGTGTATAAATGAGTGCCACCAAAATATGTATTTACTTTTCCAGTTTTAACTATGCGCATTTCACTTCCCGCAAAATGAAATCTACCAGTATGGTTACTTTTCAAGTGTTGTAAGTTTAGGGGTGGGAATATTGTGGTTCCGGGTGTCCACTAAAATGTGGCAAAAGCCCCAAATCTCAAATTTTTAGGTATCCACAAATGTTTTCAATCGTTTATTGAGCCTGGATTCTTTCAGGTGACATCGGATAACTTTTAGGGCTACCTTCACAATGTCCCATTTTTGTACACCCTACAACACTCCTTCGATACACTGACACAGGTGACTTTCAGACGCCTGCATTCCATGCTCACAGACCTTATCTGGGGGGGGGAGGGGGGGTGTTGGTAAACACAGAGTAGCCAGAGAGTACTTACACCTCCCAATGCTAAAGGGTAGACTAGCTGTTCCAAATCTGGAATTATACTATCTGGCATCACAACTCTAAAATGCAGCCTACTGCCTTGCAGAGTGAGTAAATTGGGAGAAGGACCTATTGGCGGACGAGGCACGGCACGCGACCCAACTGCAAATCTTACATTCTGGTGGTCGGGCAAGGATAAAGTCCCATATATTGTTAGACACACTGCATCACTTTGGGAAAGAGCGGTGAAGATAGTTTTACGGAAGGCACCCTTTGCCCGGGAACTTGAATTCTGGAACCTTCCGGCGTTCCGACACTTGGCGGGCACTGTCATGTAGGACCATGGAGAATGGGGGGCTGCGTGACACTGGGCAGCCTCTATCCAAATTAGATGTTTATCACTTTTGAGGCAGCACATGACACGTTTGCGGTAGGGGAGGGTCACTTTATTACGTATGCAAGTATCGTGGACAGTACGAGACCTCTGGCCTGAGTTCCCCCCTCCTCGCTCGTCTTCTGACCTCTAATTGAACTAGGTGGCGCACAACATTTGATCTCCTACTTATACAAAGCTATGTTGCCATATGGACCGAGGGTGGAATTTCCGGCGAGTGCCGAGTGAGAGGTACACCTGGGAACACTCATGGTGGATAATCAATGGAAGAGGTCATGCTTCCTAACTTGTACAGTTTGTAATGCATGATTCAAACTTCTCCTCTTCAATTATTTACACCACACATACATTACACCCATTACACCTATACTCCTCCATAGACTTGACCCAGCCAGACAAAGTAACTGTCCTCGGTGCCCTGAGCAAACAGCAATGTTTTTGCACTTAGCATGGCAATGCCCACAGGTCATGGAATTTTGGAACACAGTAATAAATCATTTATTTGACAACTCCGCTATAACTATCCCACGAGACTCAATAGTGTGCCTACTGGGAGACATTAAGCTACGCAAGGGTAGGAAAATGGCTCACAATTTCACTCAGCTGACATTAATCTTAGCTAAAGGAAGAATGGATATTACTTGGATGGGTCTCCTGGGCCCCAGTATGGATGGCTGGCAGAGAGATGTTACAGAATGGTCTGTGGCGGAAGAACTTTGAGTAAGGAAATGTAAACGAGATGATAAAGCAGTTAAAGATCTTCAAAAACGGGTGGTTTCAATAGAGAGATTTGAAGGCCGGGATGGGGGAAGAGTGGGAAACTGAGACCAATGAGGAAGGGTGATACTAGTGAGGCTGAAATTGAGGATGGTTGGCCATGATTGTGTCCCTAAAGGATTAGGATTACTGCTGGCTATAACATGTAATATATTGCTTCATTGCCCATGATGTTAACATAAACATGAGTACATATATGATGATCATGTATAACACCACCATCCGATTGACAGTGATTGTTGTTTCTCCTATGTTTTACGGTTACCAATTTCAACGCTATGATGTATTGGTTTACAAGAAAAGAAACTAATAAAAGAAAATTAAAAAAAACTTGGTCCCATTTCCAAAACGTCAGGTCCATTCTAGGCCCCATTAAGTTTTAATTACGCCTGCTTAATTTTCTTAATTTCGGTCATTTTGTGGCGCACTTGTTATATAAAATTACTGAAATGATGCCATTACACTCTTTCACATGATTACGCCGCATTTGCAGTAAAATATATAATTCAGGAACATCGCGAAGGACCTGTCGTTCTTGGTACTTCTGCTTTTGGCAGTATTTATTTTGTCAAGATGCATCAAAAATTGTCAGGTTGAGGTATTTCACTCTATACAATGCTACATATTTGGATTATGTGTAATGTTCCTGATTAAATTGAAGCAAATTATGCAAATTTCGCACACACCTAGCCCAAGCTTGCTGCTTGATTTTGCACTCTGTAGTCTGGTGATGAGATTGATTTGGAGGCCAGTGTAGACTAGGCAGCCATAGTCCAGCCAGATTATCCAGTAAAGCATTTCGCAATGTACTTTTGACAAACGAATAGCGCCAACACACTTTTACTGCTGACATCTTCGAATGCAGCAAACACAAATCTGTTTACTTTATATTTAATTATCATGGACATATTGTAATATTGACGAAAGCGAGTTGCATCTCTTGCAGTGGCTTGTATTGCTTTTTTAGTACTGCTGTATCTTTAGCTTAGGGCTTCTGTTGGCAGAAATTGTGCACGAGTCTGGGAATGTTACATGTGATGTTGCTTGTTAGGTGTGATGATAATACATTGTGGCAGACCCACTTTCAGCACTGCACTGTCTTCTGGAAAAACAGCTTCAAGCGAAAATAGGCCCTGTCATCATCTATTTTGTTGGACTCGTTTTCGAAACAATTTTGAATTGTATTCATTATTTTGTGCTAATTGAAACCGATCCAATGTCCAAATTATGAAAATATAAGTTAAACTTTTAGAAACGGGCTCACACAAAAGTAGCTGCAATATGTCTTGCCTGGGGCCCCAAAAACCTCAAGATGACACTGGATTGGGAGGTAGAGGTTGAGATAGAGAGATAGGCAGAGGAGAGATGTAAAGAGAGAAAGATCACCTTGGCAGGTGCCTTCTTTTTAGGTGGAGGCCCTGGGCAGTTGCTCACATTTCCAGTGACTTAAAACATCTGATTGGAACACCAGTTAGGAAATAGGACTCTGTGACTCAGTGGACTAAGTCATTCAGCCACTCAAAGTGTGTCTGTGGTTGTAGGTTTGAATTCTTATGGGCGTACTCTGCATTTAATCCTTCTGAGGTTGATAAAATGAGTCTGATTGTGATAGGCAGCAATATGCATCTGTTATTGCCCCAAAAGGAAGACAGTGCACTTTACTGAAACATGTAACGTTTGTGTATTTCATGAAAGTGTTAACAGGTTAGCTGATATTTGCAACATTTTTACATTCAGCAAAGAGGCAATAAAACGTTCTGTGGGTGATATTCATTAAGATGTTCTCTGATGTCTCTGTGTGGCTTGAAGAAAAGAAGAGGGACTGGGAGATTGATTGGTCCAGTGCACGTTCTCCCAAAATGTACGATAAAAGTCACTGAGTGCACAGTTCCAAAGTTCGAGAATAGGGCTCAGGACCGCGTCTCGCTGTGTAATACCCCGACAATGCAATATCCTGAATGATTTTTCACCCCCCCTTTTGGAAGTAGTTCTTCTTCGAAACCATGGTCGGTGACCAACAGTCTTGTCTAGTAAACACAGACTTATAGTGAGTAATTACTCAATTTTTCTTATTTTGATTGACTAGTTTGTTACTTTACATTTCTTGTTCTGGAGAAAGATTTATGTTTGAGTCCTGATGAAGCGCCAGTGGATCCTTTTTTGGACAATTTTTTTGGGCACAAAACATGTTGACTTTTGTAGAGGGTTAAGTGACTTTACTTTACCCTTTGTGTCTGTAAAGTGTGGGACCATTATTTCCCCTTCACTTTTCACCTGTTTTTAATCTTGACCGGGTCCTCGCCTATTTATTAAACATTTCCTTAAATTGAAGGGGCACCCAAGCCAATTTTAATTTTTATGCATCTCTCCAGTCGCCTCTTGGTAACCTAAAGATTTTGTGATACCAAGGCATTATTTTCACTCTTAATGGCTCGAAGGTCTGATGCTGGACCTCGTCAGACATTGCAGCGCCAGTCTGATGTGGAGCATGGCCTGATGATGATGCATGAGGGCTATTGCTTCTAATTAAGTGTGTGCCTGTGAGAGGGGTGTTAATACCCTCCATCCTTCGGAACTGTGCACTCAGTGACTTTTATCGTTTCTGTGTGGTTGCCTTAGAGAAAGACTCAAGCGAATCACAATAAAGAATATTATTGTCTACTGACGAAGATCTTTATTAGCGGATTGGACAAAACTCTTTGAAAAACGTAACCAGCTTTAAACTAAAATACCTTTTACTCAAACTACATGCGTAGGTGGCAAGTTGAATTCAGCAGTAGCCCATCATTATTATGGCATCCAAAACGAAGAATGCCAGCCTGGCGAAATCAGGCTAACGAAAAACTTTATTTTGAGGCAAGTTCATAATGATAAAATACCTTTTCCATGAAAATACAAGGATTTTCATGAAAGGATTTACCTGTGCAGGGTTTGAATCGTGGATTCAGTAAAAACAAAGAACTTCCTACAATTCCTAGCTATTAGAATTTATAAAAATATATTTTTTTTTAAAGACAATAAAAAGAGGTTTCAGAAGTTTTTTTAGTGTCTGTCTTGACCTGGCAGGAAATGAGCAGACGATCTTGCCACAGAGCATGAAGAAAAGAAAGGGTGTGCGACGTTAATTAGGGTGAAAAGTGTGTGTTGTGGGTATCTTAAAGGGGAAAAATGAAGGTTTGTTGGTGGGTGAAGTTACCGAGTTTGAGAAAGAGGAGTGGTTAAAAGTAAACAGAGTATGAAAGGGAGGGGAGGGTGCGATGTTAAGTGCGGACCCCCTTTAAAAATAGGGTAAATCCAAGCAGAAAATAAGTTGGTGTAAAATATTTTTTTTAAAAGAACCTCCAACCTGACAAAAACTTTTTTCACCAAGAAGGGCATTAACTAGGTTTGTTTTGTAAGCTTGGTGAAAGCCATGCTAGGTGAAAAAAATCTTAAAACCGGTGTTAGGAAATTACCAAAAGTTTGCAATTAAGCCAGTTTGAGTACTTTTCTGCGATTCACGGTAAAAGGTTACTGTGAATGCATGTGCGTAACAGAACGCAAGCGGGTTTGTTTTGTCCCCACTATTTTAGAGCGCGAAATGTATCATCAAAAACTAATTTAAGGATGCATGTCGTGTAAAAATATAGTGCAAAACGGTGAGTTTGCAGTTCGAGTAATCGCACTTATGTTCACGAAACCAAATTAGACAACATTCGCTCACCTGTAGACAGGTGATATGCTTTTGGGTCTGTGACGTCTGCAGTTATTATATGAAACTTTTTTTAAGATGAAGTTAATGAGTTGGGTAAAGTAAATGATGTTAAAACGGAGTTCCTTTGTTCTTCGTGGGATTTAAGTGGCTATCACTATGGAAGAGTGAAGTCTGGCTTGTGGTAAAAATCAGTTGCCATTACTTGAAGTTAATCTGACGGATCAGTCATTTGCTTTCCCCATATCACGTGTATACGCTTGTACGGGAAATTACTGGTGCAGATCAGAACCACTGACGCGCCTTTCACGCAGGCCTGCCTAAAGTTTGCGGCCTAGGCTGCAAGTAACACAGAGCTCAGCAGCTCGCGGTGTGATATCTTGGCCATACTCCTGACAGATACCGCATGACCCCGTTTTTAAAGCAGCTTGTCTATCTTCCAAAACATTATCTATTATTTATCGGTTGTGGTGTAGCGATAGCAGACGTGTGCAGAGACTGTGTCACCACAACTTTTCCCATAGCTACCGAATTGCCCACCAGGATGCTTTGGTGGGGTCAGTAACACCTTTCTGTCGCGTCTTCCATACGCATGCGTAGTCTGATAACCTGCAGACGGGCATGACATCCCCGAACACGCTGCATGAGTTTTGCTCGCCCGTGGTTTCGGAGTGTCGAGGCTTGTTTTCAACAAACACTGACATAAACTGTAGCCATATATCAGGTTGTACCTGGATTTGTGGCTGAGAACTTCCAGAAGGGAGGATGTTTTTCTGGCACACAAAGGCTTCTCAGCCCGGCAGTCACCGCAGGCTCAAAGGTTGTCTTCTGAAACGCTTGGGCTGTGTAGGAGAGGCCCGCACCGGTTGAGACATGATTCCACCGTATCATGACAGCCCCTTTGCAGTGCACACATTGCTTCACGGAAGTTTGCCTCAGCTGAACACTGCTGTGGGTGAAAGTTCGGCTCTCACTTTTGTTTTACCTGTAGTTCTGCAGGTTTACGTGCTTCGGCAAACAATACGCGAAAGACAAGTAGAAAATAAGTGTTGCTGAAACTTAGAACGGTTGCGAGTGCTGTGGTGGCCCGCTGTGATCTTCGCGTTTGTTATGTTTTAATACCAGAAGACCTGTTATTGTCGAACTACATGTAACTTGTAAAGCCTGCACAGCCCTCGGTGATGACTAGCAGCACTCCTTGGGCTTTTGATAGCAGAGGAAATACATGTTTTGATTAGTCATTTGATGTAGCCCAATCCCCGTTTTCATTTATTTTGAGAACGTCTGCACCAGGAAGCTCTGCTAGTGAAACATGTTGACCATGGAGGATATATATTTTTTTCTAAGCAATTCTTTTAGAAGTTCATTGTGACCTTTTGAATTGAGTTCAAAATCTGAAATTGCGCTTCTAGACTTTCTCTGGTTGTAAGTGGCATTAATGGTGCTCAGTGATGCTGTTCAAGAGCACGTCTCCGAGGACGGGCCCCAGGGGTCATGTTCTGGTGTTCAGGACAAGGCGTAGGCAAAATGTAATTCACTAAACCAAACCTTGGTAAACTCCCACTGCAAACTATTCGCAAACTCTTTTGTTACCTCATGTATGCAAAACTCCAAGTAATTTTCTCCAGGAGGGCATTGGTATGATCTGAAATAGCCCTATCACACTAGTATAACTTCTGGAAAGAGGCATTTTCTTCTTGAGCCAGTCTCCTGCCAGAAAATAAATGCACCTAATTTCGCATAATTGTCATGAAAATTATGTGTACTTTATGCCCTCCCCCTTCTGTTTAACCTCCTCGCAGGCCAGATGGACTGAGACAGGTTGAAGAATTGGTCGCCAATTCTGCATTCACTTGTGTGACATATGTTCTGTTAGGCTACATCATAAAAGTCCAGTCTCAGAGGATCACAGAATAACCTGGTTAATGAATATTAATTAGGCACATCACTAGTTGCGCCTCCACCCTTGATTAGCTACAATCACTGGAATGATGGCCTGCAAGGGGACGACAGTCCTCCATCGGTGTGTTTTAATTCCCAAATGTTGGTTTGTATTTTTTTTAAAATAGTCAATGTTCCTTAAAAGAACAAGTGCGGCCTTCTAAAATAAAAGTGTTCCGTTTTTAAAAACGTCTGTAATGAGCAGACTTGTCCCTTTTGCTAATCAGTGATCGCCCTTATTTTAGGTTTTGGTAAATGATCAAGGATTTGGGATTGCAATGAAAGCAAAAAAAAAACCATACATTTCATACCAAATTGCAATTAGGAAGTGAAGACCCCCATCACGTAGCCTTCTAGGTGAACTCATGATTCTGTATGGGTTGCAAAACCCGTTTTTCCAGTGGGAAATACTTTTTTGAGTCATAAAATGGGTTTATGACATATCTAAAAACCATTTTGTGGTTGCGGACGATGATTTTGTGAATCACAAGGGTTGAGATAGCAAAATTACTGTACAGCTGGCTTCCAGGTGGAACACATGACAGTGTGAGGGGCAGACCTGGCCTATTTGCTCTGATGCCCTTCGTACGTTGTGTGATATATTACCGTATTTGCTAACATCAATGTACTCGATTTAACCGGGTCATTCGAGACTGCAAGTTTTAGCAAGTACCTTTGTTTTGTGTTGAGTACTTTTCCTTTAAAACAAAGACCCATCAATAATCCCTTCGTTGCACTTGACAAATAGGCAAGCCTTTTTTCTTAAACATGGCTCTAAATTGGGCCCCAATTCTGTGGAAAGATGTTTCCCCTTCTTCGTTTTTCAATGCAGGTGTTGTGCGTTAATATTTGTAATGGGGTAAGAGAAATTACATGCATGAGCAGACTTCTCTCTACTGCCTCAAAAGCCAAGGCTTGTCAAAAATGTTCCTTTATGAAGTGGCCATTTGTCAGCTATGGTTTTGAGGTGTTACTTTGAAGGATCCTGGCAAGCCCAGTCCTTGGTACTGCTCTTACAGCGAATGACTCATTAGCACTGTTTGCCACCTTTCATGTGGCTGATTTTGCAAGCAGACCTTATCCCGTGGTTACTTTGTTGGCAAACTAGTATTATACATTTTCCTGCAATGTACATAGACCAGCCCCTTTTCTCTTCCTTAATTTCCCACACATCTAGTTGGAAATCTCAGGTGATAGTCTCTCCTTTCACAGGTGGAACCAACTACCCCTGGGTAATATAGTTAATTGGTATATGGCAGTCCTCAACCTGCACTGCTTTCCCTTGACTTTAGCTCAGTTAACACAGGCCCTGGCTTGGGGCATTCAAGCTTGCTGCGACTGCCATGCCATAGCCATCCCGGCATCTACCGTTCTAAGCCAGCCAGCCAGCCTGCATGTGAGTGCTGTGGTGTAGTTGTGGTCCTGTTCGGTAGCTCACCAATATGGAGCTCTCAAGAGCCCTTTACCTGCTCCATTAGGCCAATGAATGAGAGAGTCAATGCTTAAAATGCTTCTGCTTCTGAAGAGTACGCACTGATCTGATCACAGCAGTGAAAGCTTCATTTACCACCAGCCATGATCCAAAAAAATACAATTTTGAGGGTGTTCTCTTCGAAATCCTAACTGTTAAATAAAAAGTTTAATTTAAATTCAAGAAGGTAATGTTGTATTTATTGACCTGGGTTACTAAGATGTGCACTCACCTAGGCAGGAATGTTTATATACCTTACACGTCTATGTGAGGTTGAAGGGGTGGTAATAATTGTGAACAAAATGTTCTATGGACTCACTTTTAATAAAACTCTACTTAAAAACTGTGTGTGTATTGTTAAAGAATGGATTCACTCAGGGGTGCCTTTTCCAATGCTTCAAATTCAGCCATAAATGTTAGTTGTGCAGAAAAGACTGTCATCTTACATGCCATCATTTGCACCTTATATGATTGGGGGGTACTGTGTTGATCGCTGAGCTGTGTCGTGATCAGGCTCAAATTCTTTAGAGTGCCCTCTGTGCATGCATGTTGTCGCTATATGTTAATTCATCACAATCTCCTATCTCTCTTGTGGAACTACCCAGTCCACACTGTGCCCGTATATTACTTTCTAAAAGTTTTGATTCCTGCTCCCCATAAAGATCTCCCCTTGAGAAACAGGAGGACCACTTGTGCAGCACTTCGCTTCGGAGAAAAACAAATTCAACTGGATGTTAAAAATGGTGCCTTAAAACATCTTCAAGCCAGCTGTAAAAATATCAAGGAAGAGTGGTAGTCCGCATCCATTCAGCACAGCCATAAAAATAGAAGACAGAAATAGCATTCATAAATCTAAGATATGAAAGTGATGGAGGATTGCTGTGACTAGAGTCAGCTATATCAATAAAAGACTCAACAGCATCCATAAATCTGAGACATGAAAGAAATGAAGGACTACTGTGACTATAGACACTGTCTTAAGCTGCTGAAACATCAGGAAGACTTGCTGTGTGGCTGCCCCCCACAGTCCGTCAAGAAGGCTTAGAAATGACACTTCTGTGACCACATCCACAGCAGTCACAGAGGTAGGAGGGTGAGAGCGTGCAAGAGTGTGATTTACAATCTCTCATGTAATGGATTTTTTAAAGTTGACTGAGACACAGAGAGAGTTAACAATAATAAACAATTCAAATGTTTGTGAAGCCTGTTTGGCCACACAATAAAGACCAGGAACCGTTGATTGGCGTTAAGTAGTTTTATTTTCAATCAGTAATTAATCCAATATATATATATACGCATGTCATAACAATGTTAAAAAGATATGGAACCACACCTTGCAAGCAGAAATATCACAGTTGGTGCAGTCTCATTAGATTAAGATACAAAACAAAAACAACCATAGCAGTACTGAAACTGATAATTAGAAAAGGGTATTTAATTTCACCTAAACAGGAAACGATTCTAAAGCCATCTTATCAGAGTTCTAATTTTAGGAATGAGGATGGTTTGGATGAAATCTTAGGGAAATTTGGAAATGCGAGAAGGTTTCAGCATAGTGAAGGCTTTAGTAAAAGTCTTCCATCAAGGGAATACGTGTTTAGCATGAAGCTTCACAATTGCAAGAATAAAGGGACCAGAGGGGTCTGTACCTCTCAAAGACTAAGGGAATCTGCCTTAACTTCTAAAAGCGTAAGCATTAATTAATACAAATAGAACCTTTAACATCAGTCGTATCTCTTCCCTTCCCACAAGGAACCAATCATCTCCTTGTCTGATGTGCACATTTGCAATATCACCTGAATTTCTCATCCCACAGAACTCAGGCAGTTACTGTAACCTTGAACAGCCCCTGTTCCTGATACAAGATAAATAAGAAACTTTAGCTGCTCATTAGGTCTTCACACCTCTTGCCAATATTTCTCTTCTCAGGTCTTAATACCAGCAAAACGAAGCTAATGAAACCTTGAAACACACCTGCAAAAGAAAGGACACACTAACCAAGCAAAATACATTTTAAATTAAGACCTTTAGTCAGCCTAACTTTAACCACCATTGAATGTGCATTTCAAATACATAATTATACAGCCACACATATAAGTAGTCAAAATAAATGCTGAACCAGAATAAGGAATACATGCTTACTTCTGCAAATACATCATAGTGTGTACATATAAAACGTGAATAATGAATACATGTACGCATTTTAAATGAACATTATTACGCACATTTATAAAGTCTCCAGTCTTTCAGTGGTTACATCTCATTAATGTGTTTAAGTGTTCACACATGTTAATACTATTAAGGCACACATTAAATATAATATCAAATGTGCAATGGGGCCTCACTGATTTGTGGAGACTTAGGCATGGAAGGAAGCAGGTTTACTCCTACCGCACACACACACACCACACACACCACACTACACACCAGGATAGACAGGCTGTGCTCAGCAAGGTTATGTTACGCAGTGCGAACCGCAGAATATCTGGGACATGCCCTTTCAGACCACAGTCTTCTTATTCTGAGGTCTGCTCCAAGTCTGACCAGCAATACCACTCTGGAAGCTACAACCTGAAATGATAGAAGCTACTAGTTGCAAGGAATCACTGGGAAGGGCCATAACAGATTATTTTGTAGTTAATCAGGGGTCGACCTCGTCTGCCTTGGTGGAAGGGAAAGCCTTTAAGGTTGTGATAAGAGGGCATTACATGGGAAAAACGGTGGGAGCACGGAGGGCGCTGCAAGAGGAGTTGCAGACCCTCAAAGCTAATATGCATGATCTGGAGACGACCCAGAGGACGGAACCCCAAATTGGGATAAAACTACGGGAATTACACAAACAACATAGTGCAGCATTGGAGAGATTGCAAAACATTGATCATAAAGCATATGTGGACTGAACTCATGAAGAGGGGCAAGTCGAGCCTCCTATTGGCTTGGTTGAGCCACCCAGAATTAAGGGGTATACCTATCACACATTTAAACACAGGGCCAGGAAAGCATGTCTACTCCCCAGATTTAATTAATGACAAATTTAGAAAATATTATGGGACACTGTATGGGCAGCCAGAGGTAATACATGATGCTGATGAAGAAACAATTCTAAACAGACTTCACTTACCAACACTTCTGCAAGGGGTACCTAAGATGCTGGGGGGACCTATTACTGCCATGGAGCTACGTCAAGTTATCAAGGAAATGGCCTAGGACAAACCACCAGGGCCTGATGGCCTTCCAGCTGAATTTTATTTGACATGTATGGATACACTGACTCCCAAACTAAAAGCTTATGTACACTGTCCAGAGAGGGAGGCAAACTATCAGAATCAACTAGGAGTGCTTTAGTTGTCCTGTTGCCCAAGACAACAAAAGAATGGGCATGTATCTCAGCATATCAGCCACTATCTATGTTGAATACAGACTTTAAAATCCATAGTGAGGTTTTGGCAAATAGAATCCTTCCCCATATGCCCACTCTAGTCCATGATGATCAAAACAGGATTATCCCATGTAGGAGCACCTCCCTTAACCAGCGCAGACTTTTCCATATCTTGTGTCACCTGGAGATGCAGTCCCACACAGAGGCCACACTTGTGTTCATAGACCTCGAAAAAGCTTTTGATTCTATCTGTTGGGACCTCCTGACTAAGGTCATGCGACGCATGCCCTGGGAGAGGGCTGGATAGAGTGGGTGGCGCTGTTATATATGGAACCCACAGCCCGGGTATGAACAGGGGTCACTGTCCCTCCAGAGTATGCCATTTTTAGGGAGACTAGACAGGGTTGCCCTTATCCAGCTTGCACTTGCCATAGAGCCATTGGCGGCCTGGTCCAAGCGGAAAGGATGCACACTGGCTTACTAGTGGATGGACACCGTCGTATCATTTCATTACACGTGGATGATCTGCTTTTATATCTAGAAAACAATGGGAAATGGTAGAGGACACTTTTGAAAGACTGGAGGAGTTCGGGAGTGTGTCCGTCTTGTGGCTGAACTATGCTAAGACCTGTCTATTCCCCTGAGATACTCAGCCCCCACAACATCTACCACTGGAAATCAGATGGTAGCCCTCCTTTTTTTGATACCTCAGTAGTCAAATTTATCACACTATGGAGGATGTCTATGAAGAAAATCTGGGTAGAGCATGCCGTTCCACAAAAAGCAATGTTATTTTTATTGAGATCCCTAAAAATGTCCCTGATGGCTCATATAGCTGTAACAAAGATGGTAACATCTCCTCTATTTGCTTGCAAATATACAGATTAACATTTTGGTGGGGTGATTTTGTCAGTTGGATGCATTAGTCCTTATATGAGATGTGAACAGACAAAGAGTGTCCCTCGCAACCCTGAAACGTCCCCCAACAGAAGGAGGACTGGGAGCACTAGACTATGAGTTATATTATTTAGCAGCACAACTGCAATGGATTGCCAGGTGGCTCGGACGGACACAGCAAGGGGGGTTGGACAAGCTAGGTTTGGCCCCGCACCAGCACAGGTTGTTGCAGCGGTTATTAAGAGCAGATGTGCCAATTCCCCACCCAACAATATTGATGAGGGCAGCACTGTATGCTTGGAAGAGGAGTCAGGTGAGGGCACGCAGGCCGGCTAAATATGCACCTGGGCTCCACATAGTGGGTCTCCCACATGGCACACCAGTTGCTTATTGTGCATCAGCGGAGCTTAGGAGTTGGTTGGCTGTTGGTTTGATGACTGTTGGAGACTATTATCAAGAAGGAGGACTTATCCCGCTGGGGATCCAAGACTTACTGGGTACCCAGTTCCTGACCTACAGGGCTGTGACAAGTGCTTATGCCGATTTGTGGCATTGCGGTTGCCAAAAAAAACCTACGCACACAGTGCTTCAACTTCTTCTCTCATTGGGGTTCACTAGAAGGGTGATCACCTGATTATAAAAGGCGTGGAGTGAAATAGGACGTGCCCCCCTAACAAGACTGAGAGGAAAATAGGACGGGATACTGGGAAAAACAATGTCAGAGAAAGACTGGAGCAGGATGTTGACCTACCCTAAAAGTGTCACACGTAACTCTAGACTTCAGTATATTCAATTTAACTTCCTGTAAATGACTTACTTTACGCCACATACGCTAAAAGCAATTTGCGGGGGAGATACCCAGGGATGCCCGAGATGTGGACAGATGGATACCGACTTTAGTCACATGATGTGGAAATGCACCTTGGTGCAGGGCTATTGGGGGGCAGTAATGAACAGGCTACGCCGCACACTTGGTCGACTGACTCCATGTACGTTGGAAGTGTGTCTGGTGGGAAATTTCCCCAGATCTCAGAAGGATAAGGTTGGGTCCTGATTCATGGACTTAGCGTTCGCACTGGTGAGGAGCTTATCACAATGGTCTGTAAATCGTCCGGAGGCCCCAGTTTTATTGCATGGGAAAAATATGTCACGAAGTGGGCGGGGGCAGAAGGGCGAGTCCTTCAAAAGGAGGATAGTATGGGGATTAGGAGGCAGCCTATAGCACACCTCTGGGATGAAATAATGGAGGTGTGGCTGAAGCCAACTGTCGGGACCGAATCTGAGAGCTCAGGCTAAAGTCACAGGCCGTGGAGACAAACTGGCTGAGGAGGAACTGTATTGGAGGAGTGACAATGGCCTGACTGATGTGCAGGGGGGAACATGTGAATTGGCATACAGATCACAAGTGAGGTATGGTACTATACTGCCTGGACACCGGGCTCATAACTGTATGTTTCCCACAAGGGTGAGAGGTCTCTTACCTGCCGTGGTGGCCTGACTAGAGGGAATAAAAGGGGTAGTGTGGCCCTGCTGATGCCTTGCCTTCCACCAACACCAAATTAAGAATATACGGAGTTACCAATCCCTACCTGCCTTTTTAATGTTAATTTAATGTTAGTTTCATTTTGTTCCTTGGTTACTGTTCAAGTCCGAAGGCCACAAGGGTGTAGTAAAGACTAGGGCGCATTAAAGAAACTCTTCATCCCCTACATAAGACATACTCAGGTCCTCAAAGCACTGATTTAATAGTTATTCCCCATCAGACTACCTCCAAGTAATGAAAGGGAATAGGAAGGTATGAGAACTACACTACAGGCTCCACATACAAAGCAATATGTCGCTGTAATGATAGGTAATTTGAGGGGATTGCTAGTTGATAACGTGGGTGATACTAGGGGGTCCATATAGATAAAGAGCTGGAACTAACAAACAAGAAACACAATCTAAGACCATGAATGTAACGCAGACTAGTAATGATGTAACACACTGGAAATGTATGAGAAAAGGGTTGAAAGTGACGCAGTGCTATCTGAGTGTAATGCGATGTAATGTAGCAATATATGTAGAAAAACGCTACATGTTTATAATGTTATAATATGAACACGGTTGTAATGATTAAATGCATACATATACCAATAAAGAGAGTTGAAAAAAATATAATATCAAATGTAAATATGTATTTGTGCAATGATAACGTATAAGATGGAGTCTAAATTGCGCTGCTTCAAGGGAAAGTGGTGTCCTTTCACGTACATCCTCAAGCCATCGAAACAGCACTAGCATAGTGTGTCCTGGAGTGTGACGGTGAGCTGTTGAAAAATAAATCCCTATGTATTAAAAAGATTGCTATCCATTGTAGTGTCCTATAAGGAATACTTTCATCGGGAACCATTTTTCCTATTGTTTGCAGTGCTACTGCCCAATGCACTTAATCCCCAAAACAGATAACAGATGCCATATCAGCTTAACAATTTTTTTTTGTTTTAACTGACAGCCCGGCAAGAGCCGGCATAGTGCACAAAATACATAGGCATGTTTTTTTTTCAGTGTGCCTTGAGGTGTTCTTCAAACTGACATATTTTTGAGTGAGGATGTTTGCCAAGGTCAAGTCTCTCCGCACGTCTTTTTGCCTGGGGGGTCATCTTGTGGCTCAGATTGCTGCTCCTCTCACTGATACTCAAGAACCTTATCCCACAGCTGCTCTCAGCCTTTTGGGCGCAATCATCTCAGCCAGGGCTGTGGTACAGAAGTAGCAGCAATATTGAAGCCTTTGATATAACTTCATTTCTGCAGTTTTTTAACTTAAGTTTGGGTTTATGACTGTCCGAAAGCCAGAAATGTGTGTTCAGAAGTCTATAACACAAACTTGGTGGGACAGCATAAAAAATTATAGACAAATTTTGTGTTTGCGGTTTTTATCAGTTAAAGGTCGTATTTTGCACAGCATTACTTAACTCTTCCCAGCCATGATTGATAGCGGGTTGTGCCGACGACAACACATGGTCCTCACATGCTATGTCATAGCTGCACCAGATTGACTGCTTTATGAAGACTGACAGATTAGATCCATTAAGCCTGCGGTGAAACACTCTTGGATTGTGGGAACCTAGAGAAGTGATCAACAGGTTGCCTCATCTATGGGTTGATATAGAAAATCAAGAAAAAACCTGTAGACCGCAGTTGGATGAGGGTACAATGTATTTAAAACAACAGGGTCCAACAAGGTACCATTACATTTACAAGTTTGGCAATGGAAGATAGCTGAAAATCTATTTTAAAACTAAATCAATTTAGAAACATAATTTATGAGAAGAGACCTTGATTGCAAAAATAGCTATTATATCTTTCAGTCAAAATTAGGCATGTGATCTAGGCAATAATAAATGACGTGCCAGTGCTCAAAAGTGAGGGTGACCATGTTAGTGAGAAGTAGTGTATAGCTCGTATAAAGTTATCATTTGAGACAGACTCTATAAATAAAGCAAATTAAAAGAGCATCATATGATCAAGTTGTTATCCATATGCTCTTTATTAAGGAAAAGTTCTTTTGGAAAATGACTGTCGTTTCCACTCCTTAAAGAGTCATGGGGTCTGCATCAAGATGAATGGAGTGAAACAGCACTATATTGGTTCTATGCGACTGAAACCATGGGTAGTATGGTACCGCTTAGAGTATGGCACACAACAGGAAGGTTGGTGCATAGTTTCAATTAAGAAATCAACAAAGTGGGGGCCCTGGTGTCACCTGACGGAAACAGTGGGGGGCTGGGGGCTAAAAGCAGCTTTGGAAAAATGATTCATACCAACCCTTCGTTACACCAAGTAAGTGTAGCAAGAGAGTATGAATGGCCCCTGGAAAACTTGGGAGGGTATATTTTATTCATATGTACAAGAAAGTTGTGTATGCTTCCTCGGGCAATAGAAGCTTCCAGTGGTGACACAGAAGAGCTGCAGAATGTAGACCAACGGCTTGGATAACAACAGAAGGATTATTTCTGACAGTATGCAATGTACGCAGACAATGAAACAATTAAAATTTGTTTCCAAGATTACACTACAGAAGAGTAGTTCATGGATAATATTTTGCCACCTTATCTGTCACCTCTACCCATACTTTTGTTGGGGTTTGATTGGCTTTGTGGACAAAACAGTGACTTTTTCCCTGCGTTTGACAAACAAAAGTAGGTAAGAGTCACACATGATGAAACTTTGCACAAACAAGAGTTAACAGTTATGCCAAGCTAAGGTTCCAGCTTTAGTAGGAATTATGTTTTTTAGTGTTTTGCCTATTACATCTTTTGAAAAGCGATAGGAATTAAAAAAATAAACAGTGTGAAGTTATTACTATGGCGTGGTAGGTGGGGTGAGAGAATGGAGAGGTTGTGTAAAATTACTCCTTCCCACCTTACAGGAGTCAAAGGCCCATATGGAATATTTGCTGCTCTATTTATGATCTTTTGCAGCTTTTCCAAATAACTCTAAAATGTGACTCATTTGAAGGGGATGCGCTAAACTACTTGTGGGGGACTACTTATCCCAGACTCCTCTTGGCCCCCAGAGGCGGCCATTTTGGGGACCAGCTGCTCATTCTCGAGTGCAACAATGAGCGCTATAAAGCGTGGGCCGATCACCGCAGCACAGGACGAGCGCGGGCAAAGCCCGAGCCCATCCACACCCAGCCAGAAGAGGCTGGGCTGGGCCCAGTCTCTTGGCTTATTTTATTTTGTTTCTTTCTCCTTTGCGTTTTTATCCATAGACATTGAATGTTGACTCGTATAGTATAGAAAGTGATGAGTAAAGTAGGGTGCACAATAAGGATTACTATAGGGCTATAACAAGCTTATGACCATTGCTAGCAGGCTATATTTGACTAGAAATCAGTCATGGGCAAGAAGAGGGTAGCCTGCAGTAAAACACCCCTAGGGTGCAATTCTACAACCATCACTTCCTTTTTGGCGCAAGCAGTTAGTGTTGTCTCTAGGGAGATTGATTTGGCAGAAAGGCGGTGTCTTTCGGTTGCACAGGTTCCCCCCATACTGATATTATAGGGATGCCCGACATAGCCTGCCCTCCTATCTCAGTTTCTATCAGCACCTTAAATGGCTCTATTCCTTTAATTAGTTCAGATGCCCCTATGGTCAGTAGTAGGGTACTTAATTTTCATGTGGAGCACCCAAACCGAACTATAACTACAGCCTCACCTGCCACTAAGCGTAAGAGGAAAGCTAAGCCTATTGATGCCCTTTCACCTCCTATAAGAGAGTCAACTGTAGGAGAGTATAGTGAAACAGTCAATCAGGGTATGGTACAAATACCGGATTGGGATATAGTTGCCCAACGGTTTATAATTTCCTTGAACAAGTGTTTAACCCCCTTAGAGATAAATTAGGGAATTTAGAAGTAGCTGTAGAGAACATTTTAGGATTATATCAGGGTCAACAAAGGCTGTCACAGAGGGGGAATATAGTTACTACAAACGATCCTAAAAAGACCCCTTTGGGACACCCTTCTTCATTGAATGTTCTCCCCCCTGAAAATACAAGACAGGAAGAGACAGCAAGAAGCAGTCGACGGTGCCATGGCCTATGTTTGCATTATAAGCGACCTGCATCCATTTTAGCTCAAATAATTAATCTATCTACTCCCAATGTGTCTTCAACTGTACCTGATGTGGCTCCACAAAAGTCTTTAGCTGTTGCATCATCCTCATACTTACCAGTGATTAATCTCCCCCCTGCTTGTTGTCCATATGTTGTTGTTTTGGCTGGTGTTCCTTCTGTACTAAACTCACATTTAGAATCTACCTCCCAACTACATAATAGGATCAGTCACTGTTTAGTAAATCATTTTAAATTTGATATCCGTGATTATGGAAATATCTTGCTGACTCACTGTGTAGCCTGGATCGGTCTCTCTGGTAAATGTGTCCTTGGAGACTGTATTATTGTTAACTTTAGGTAGCCACATCTAGCAAAGAAAATTCTCTCACAGCCTTTTGAGACTCTTGGCAATTCGGGTAAAATTAGAGCTTTACCTCTTGGTTTTTTATATAGAACAAATAACCCCGAAAGCCCATGATTCCTTCCTTGACTTGCCTAGCACAGCCTCCTTAGGTGTTTTCAGTCTTATATGTAAAAACTGTTTTGATCCGTTGGTAGATCTTAATGAGATTTCTTCCTTGACTTGCCTAGCACAGCCCCCCTTAGGTGTTTCCAGTGTTATGTGTAAAAAACTTTTGATCTATTGATAGATCTTAACGAGATGGACTGACGGTATAGGGGCCTCCAAGAAACGTAGTTCCATGTGTCAGGGATAAGGAATTGGACGGGGATGTTTCCTTTAGACCTCTTTCTTATCATAGTGTGTTTTCACATCATGGCGAGCCTGCTTTAGAACGGGTCTCTTCCATCACTTCTTTGCCTTTGTCAAATACCTCATCAAGGAAAAGGAAGTGAGGTGTACTGTAATAGCCAGGGTAGGGATAGACAGCTTTCCCTGTTAAGCTGGAATGTGGCTGGCTTAAGAAGCAACATTTCCAACCCAGAGTGGATATCCTGTATTGAAGGTTATGATTTTATTGTATTCCAAGAAACTTGGGATACCACTTCTGTATTTTTAAATGTTTTTTCCTGTTATTCTTGCCCTGCTGTTGCTGCTCAGTTTGGAAGAGCTAGTAGCGGTCTTGCTATCTGGGTAAAGATTAATATCAGAATTACTGTTACAGTTATAGATACAGGTAGTTCTGCTTATGAGGGCTTATTTACTAGAGACAATAAGCGAGCTTTCAGTTTATATTTAGTACATTTTTATAACAATAATTTTTCCAATACTTATAGTGACCTGTTTGAGGAGCTATTTAGCTTTATTGGAGGCCTAAGCTTTATGGGAGGAGTATCACTCAACAACAGAGCATTTTAATTTGTGGTGATTTTAATGCTAAAATGTGCATTGCTAATATGGATTTTTGACTAAGGAGTAAGGTTACTGAATAAGTGCCCTGTGATGGGAGAGGACTGTATCTGAAGAATCTAGTAGCTCAATATGATTTGTCAGACGTAGTTATATTTTTCAAGGTTATGGTCCAGAAAAGCCATCGTACAGAGGAGGGAGTCGTGGTTCTGTTATTGATTATGTATTTGTCACAATAAACTGTCTTCAGTGGTGTAAAAATAGGATGGTGTTAGAAACTGCATGGAGTGATCATAATGCCATCCACCTAGATGCTTGTTTTCCCCTGAATAAGGACACCAACCCAAAAGTGTCTGATGGCATCAATAAACATACGAGGGATGGCTTAAGGGTAGTGTGGCATTTAAAAGACCCTTTAGCAACACTAACGGGCCTTATAAGAGACAATCTCTCAATTATCTTAGGATGTTTGGAGGAAGGTTCTTGGGCTGAGTTGTTCCAGTGCTATATGCTATTATATGAAGCAGTCAAGAATATGTTATCACAACCTTTTAAACTTGAAATAAATAGTCCCTGTTGGTTCGATACAAAGTGTTCTATTGCTAATCGCCATTTGAGATCAGTGTTAGTGAAGCTCCCCAGGGATAAAAAAAAAAGAGGTTCAGGAGGCAAGACACTTTTATAATGCGGCTATAAAAGAACGGATGCACTCTCTAGTTAATAAGGACTGGGAAATTGTGGAATGGGCTGCTGCTCAAAGTAATAGCAAGGTGTTTTGGGAGAAAGTTAACAGCCTCTATCAAAGGGATGTACCACAAAAAAAACATCTAAGCAACAGTACCTCATGTCATGATTGGGTAATACACTTTAAAAATGTTTACTCACAGGTAGCTGATAGAGAGTTAGAGACCGTACTGCAGAGGACACTTGCATTTGCTGTTCCCCGGCAAGTAACAGTTCAGAAGGTTGAGATGACCATTGTTTCGAGCACAGGTGGAAAGGCACCAGGCCCTGATGGGACCCCAATGGATCTATTTAGATGTCATCCGGGTCTCTGGGGACCCCTACTTGCGAACTTATTCAATAACTCATTATGCAATAAGATACCTGAGTCTTCTCTCTACAATTGTCCCAATTTAAAAAAAAAGGAGATAGGGAATCACCTAAATGTTACAGGCCCATTTCTTTAGTTGACAGCTCTTTTAAGATAATAGGGAGAGTTATTTTTTATCGTTTGCAGACTTGGACCACAGAGAACAAAGTATTGTCTCCCAGTCAATATGGTTTTCGACCTGGTGTTGGAACTGTAGAGCAGTGCTTGAATTTACATCTCATTGTAAGTATATATACTGTTACTAAGCACGGCCACTGTACCTGGCATTTATTGATCTGTCTACCACGTTCAACAGGGTAAATAGAAGTAAGCTCTGGATGATGTTAATGTCGACCTAGTCAACCTTCTGTATGGATTACATGAAAATGTAGGTGCTAGGGTGCGCTATGGCCAGCAGTTATCGGACACCTTTTCTTTAGAAAGTGGTGTCCGGCAGGGGTGTGTTTTGGCACCTCTCCTTTTTGTCCTTTATATAAATGAATTAAATGCCAGTCTCTCTAGCTCCGCATGGGATGTACAGATAATTGCTAATCTCCCTGTCCTGGCTCTGTTGTACGCCAACAATGCGGTTTTGTTGGCTTACGAATCTTAGTTGATGCTTTTGTGACCTTTATACATAACCTAGACATAACCATTATTTTAATAAATCACATATTATGACCATTGGACATGGAAAAAGATCAGTAGTGGCCTTGAGAGTAGGAATAAAATCCCTCAGTGCTGTTAGGAATTTTTGCTATCTGGGACTGGATTTTTCTACAAACAATTCCTGGTCAAATCAGGTATCTATATCTTGACAGAAATTGGTTAGATCTGCCTGTTCTCTTCTTAATTTAGTAAGGAAAGGCAGAAGGTCCACGATCTCACCATTCTGAAAATCTACAAAATGCAATGTATACGGACTGTGACTTATGGCGCAGGAGTATGGTGTTATCAAAATTGCACAGCAATTCAGGTGGAAGAAAATAGAATCTATAGGCGTATACTGAACCCCCCACCTCTGAGTGCCAGTTTTATTTTACACTCTGAATTGAATATGGAATACATCACGGATGTGATAAAGCTGGCTCCTCTCCTGCTCTAGGTTAGTGTGTGGTGCAGTAATAAGGCGAGCCTTAACAGGGAAATAATTAGGGATTGTTTGAAATTGAATAAAGGGCCCACTATCCCATGGTTAAAGTGCATAGCTAATTCCCTGACCAATACTGACCTGCCAGAATTGTTTAACAACCCTAATGTGATTGTCAAATCAGATAAGATGGTGGTGAGGCGGAGATTTGAGGAGTACACCACCCAACAGAGGATTCATGATGCTCTTTGTAAACTGAGTAGCTTCAATTTTTATTTTACTCTGGCGGTTGGTGATACCCCATTGTTCCTGACATTAGAGCTATCAATATTGGAGAGATCGATACTTTTTAGGTTCAGGTCAGGTACTGTATGGCAACTTCTCTGTTTTAACAATGGAAATGATGTGTGGGGTACTTTGTTGCTACCTTGTCCTTGCAGTGTTTGCGCAAAACAATTCCTACTTCATTTTATGTTTTTCTGTGTTTTTTATAAGAGACATTTCCAGACATACCTTAAGCCCTTGTTAAGAAAATCAGCTATTCTAATGTACAAAGAGGCTTTAACCTTTCTTCAGCTGTTAGGTAATACATATGTCTGCATTGGAGTGTGAATTTGATTTAAACATGCTATCCCCAGTAGCAGAACAATGAGGGACAACTAGTAGGGTATTTATTGGAGTGGCCCCATTTACGATCATATTGTATGCTAATGTTTATCATTAGACTCCCTATTAGACTATAAATGATTTGCCAGATATATATATATATATATATATATATATATATATATATGCATTTTATGCGGTTATGTCCTCCAGTTTGATAATTGATAAATTCGAAACAGACGCCAAAATTGGAATTATGTATGTCCAAGCACTTTAGATGGATTTTAATATTTCATGTAGTATGCTAGTAATTTTATGATATGAATGTATTTTATTGACATAGGGGGTCATTCTGACTTTGGCGGGCGGCGGAGGCCGCCCGCCAAAGTCCCGCCGTCAGAATACCGCTGCGCGGTCAAAAGACCGCCGCGGTAATTCGGAGTTTCCCGCTGGGTGGGCGGGCGATCGCCAGAAGGCCGCCCGCCTGCCCAGCGGGAAACCCCCTTCCACGAGGATGCCGGCTCCGAATGGAGCCGGCGGAGTGGAAAGGGTGCGACGGGTGCAGTTGCACCGTCGCGATTTTCAGTGTCTGCTATGCAGACACTGAAAATCTTGGTGGGGCCCTGTTAGGGGGCCCCACGACACCCGGTACCGCCAGCCAGGTTCTGGCAGTCAAAACCGCCAGAACCAGGCTGGCGGTAAGGGGGTCGGAATCCCCATGAGGGCGCTGCCTGCAGCGCCGCCATGGAGGATTCCTCAGGCCAGGGGAAAAGGCGGTTTCCCTTTTCTGACCGCGGCTTTACCGCCGCGGTCAGAATTGGCCTGGATGCACCGCCAGCCTGTTGGCGGTGCATCCGCGGTCCCCGGCCCTGGCGGTCCATGACCGCCAGGGTCGGAATGACCCCCATAGTGTTTAATGGATGTTGTATCTACAGAGAATTAATCGGATGACCTTTAATAGAGTTCTTGGTATTAGAAATATATTTTAAGTATTCGTCAGATTATGTTGGTTGAGGCCTACTGAACAAACCGCAAAACTGAAATTTTGTATAATTTTTAACTGACTATTTTTTGTATACTTTTATGTTTTTTTGATAAGCCGAATAAAGTTATTTTGACTTGACTTGACTCATTTGAAGAGAGCGATAGAGTAGAAAAGAGGGGGTCCCAAGAAAACCTGGTGGGATCTTAAAAATAATGCATAATTGGTGTAGTAGGATGGGTATTTTTGTAAAAGTGATGCACCTGATACTAACTGTCTCTAAAGGTGATTTGAATAGGCATTGGTAGTTGGATAATGTTTGATGGCTCGGTAGTGCTGCAAACATTTAGGTTTAATTGACACAATTCAACTGAGGAAATGTCACGGATATACTTTCAGAAGCAGCGTCTATTGCCATCGGGCCAGTGGTTCAGCACAATGGACTCATTCATCTCAGTTCCGCCTGGTGGCTGATCAACTGTTTGAACCAGGTGTGCACCTGTGTATTTACAAGCTGTGCAGCATACTGTGAATGCTGCAACTTCCATGACCCTAAGGTCAAGCAATCTGACCATTTAAAGTACACAAATGACCTTGGATGCTAGCGCGTGAGTGGCAGGGAATCAACTTTGCGCGGTCAGAAGCACCAATTTAGCCTATTTTTCTAGCCTGTTACTCGCCATGAATCAGCTCACGTGTAATTGTGTGTTTCTGTTAGAAAGATTGGAATCCAATTTTTTTTGTGTGTTTACTACAAAGACGGCCAGAGAGTTAGTTGAAAATTTGAATAACAGACAACTAATTATCTCAATAGCTTCTAGATCTACTCTGATTATCCAAGATGAAGTTTGAATGTTTAGTTGTGAACCTCTCTGCTTTATTGAGGGGGTCACAGCCTCTCTCTGCAAATGCATAAAACAATAAGGAATTGAAGAGCGCAGTCAAAATGCCGACCTGTGCAAATTTTGCAGCAAAAACAATGACTACCACTATATAGTCAAGGTAAATATATAAAAGAAAGTATAGATTTGCTGTTTTTAACTTCACATCTACTTAACAGTATACCGGTATTTGAAATGGTAGATTCAATATTTTTGCACGTTGATATTTTGACTGCGATTTGTGACTCTCTCTCTCCACCAATCAAACTGGGCCTAGTAGCGTAGGAGCGAAGAAGGCAATTGCCATACATCTGACTTAGTGATGCCTACAGACTGGTTTGTTCAAAGGAGGGTACAGAATAAAGAGAAATGTAGTCTTGGTGCTATCACTGTTGTACGTAGCCTGTGAAGGGAAAGTGACACTGAGATGTTGGGTAAATCTGCTTTTACAAGGGGCCTTCATTTCACCAACTATAGAAAGTGTTTGCCAGCCCGGCAGGGGTGTAAAACTAGAAGCCGTAGGATGCGCTCAATATGACATCACTGTAGTTCTGATTGCAAGATCTTTTCCACATTGTGCGTGACAGCGATTTCCATTTTGCCTGTTTTGTCTAAAAGATTTATTTGAATGTTATCTCCTTCCAGTAAAATGCACATAGTCAGAAAATATAGTTCTCCTGAATTATACCTCTTCTGAATAGATGTTTGATTCCCAAGTAAATATTGCCAGAAATGTGGATTATGAAAGCATCAAGCCATTACCAGGCAGCCCATGGGGAGCTGGCTTGGCCAGTGCCATATGAAGCATTGTTCTTGCACTATAAATTTAAAACCCCCTATTGAAGTGGACTGCTGCTAAGATTTTAAAATGTAAAGGCCCACGGCTTGTTCATGTTACCAGTCTTTGCAGTATTTTTCTTTCTTCTGTGCAGCATTTTCTGTCATTGCAAAAGTTGAAGAGGTAATATGATAAGGTGTTTACCCATACTAGAGGAACTTAACTATCTCATTTGTGTTTTTTTCTCAGTTGATTCAGCTAGCTTTTAATACGCAACATATAACTCACTATTGTTTGTAATTGTTATTTATAAACATCTACGTTGCTGCGGAAGTACCATTATTAATATACAGTCATTTTGATTGTTGAGAGTAGAGTTACTAGTAACTTATTTGTTCTTTTTCATTTTCACTATGTATCTCCTATATGACCAATCCTTAACGTTTAAACCTGCACCGCAATGCACAGCCTCCATTAATAGCTATTTTGTGCTATTTGTTAGAAGATTTAGAAAACAATTTATCGTAAGCATTTTCTTTAATTAAAAAAATGACTACAATAAGGTGTGTTCCAAATCTTCTAAATTCAAAAAAGTGCATTTTTTTTTTTTACAAGTGGAAGCGTTTCACCTTAGCACATGAGTCTAGATCACTGCATTGACAGTATTGAATACAACTGAGTTTTTAAACATGACTGAGAAATATTTCTGCACCACCCTGCTGGCGGTGCTTTTAGCTAGACAAGAGGCAATGCTGGGGGACATATGTATTCTGTTCATGGACTAGATTCTTAACAAACACGGAGCAAAATAAAGTCAATTAAATCAAACAAAATACTGTTTTTTGCAAATCACACAGCCTGAATTCACGTGTTTAAATGTGGTCTCATATGTAATAATGAACAAAAAGGAGGCACGTTGAAATAAATTGTTTCCCTAGGAGTACGCAGTTTGTTCAAGCAGGGAATCCATAATTGCGCCCAGATTTTCCAATTTCACACTGTGCAAGTCAGCCACTAGATAGGAGAATCTTTCTGACATCAAATGTTAATGCTTTGTTTTTAATTCTTTAAGGGTGAGATTAGTCTATGGGTGACGGCAGAATCCAAAATTATTTTGTGTCAGTCTTACATAGTCTTACAAGGACAGAAAAGAGCTTCGCAACAAACTATGTTACACATTTTTTCCAGCACAAGGAGATTTGCTGAGATTTGCAATATGCAGACCCAATGTTGTGATTCAAACCTCATTCCCCATGTTACAAAGTTGGCAGCAGTAGACACTAGTCCATATTGCCTACCGTGGAAGTTTGGCGGGTTTGGGCTCGAGGTTCAAAGAGGATCTCAAGCTTATCCAGAGCCAGGCATCTGGCTCTAGCCTGTCTCGAGTTTTCAGTGGCTCACTAACCTTTATGCATAGGGCATCATTGTTTGCTTAACCGTTGATACAGTAAGTTGTTACTTCAAGTGTACACGGAGATGGAAACGTAAAGTGGCAGGCTGCAGTGGTCTGTATGTAGGGAACAACGGAATGTAAAGCTGTTTATGGAAGAGCTAAAAGTTGTGTTGTTTCAGTGGAGCTTACTGAAGCTAGTTCCAGTATTTCAGGGCAAGTAGGAGAAAGAACTGCCGCCATCCTTGGACTTTCCTAGAGTATACAGGCCCCAACTCAACAGTATTGGAAAAGGGTCCTAATTCATCCGTTTCGACTCTCCGCTTCTCCCATTTTCTCTGGAAGTAAACTTTTCTGTCAAAATCTTCAGTGCTCTGAAGTAACTGAAAAGTTGCATGTAGAACATTATAAAACTACAAAACAAATGCATATATAGGTATATGCTAAACTTTGTTGATTCCTCTTGTAGTAAATTTAGAGCCCCATTATGTGAGGTTATTTATGCATCTTGGATTCCAACCAGTGATTTATGTAAACTTTATAATTTTTCAGAATTCTCAAAATTGCAAAGGAATACGCCTCAGAAACCACTGATCTCCAGGTACATGTCTACACTCATTACCTTTCTCTTGTATATTGTCTACACTGTTGGAAATCCACAGGAATATCCACAACTGATTTGTGCATCTGTAAAGTTTGCCTTTTTGTTCCCTCACTGACACGTTTTTTCATGTGAAGAAATGTGTTCCCTTGGACCCCCTGATAAATGGAGATATTTGGAGCAAATTTAAGCCCAATTTGTGCACTTACTTCCCCACGTTGAGCAAGTAAATGTGGATGTCTAAACTGGGTGTGAAAATCCATTGGGAATGTCTGTGAATACTCACAGAGTTAAAAATTAATTTCACTCCATTCTAAATTGCCCCCCATATCTTAGCTAAATCCATGTTTTCATACTTGTGACAATGGAAGATCTGCAATGCGCATGCATTTTATGGGATTCTAAGTGGGATTCTTTGTCTGAAAATACTTCGTAACCGTACACTGTGACTCTTTATGTAGGAATTCGTACCCTAAACACTAATTCTTGTGATCCGAAGCGTGAAATACAGCCATAAAAAGGTTCTGTTATTCGGTAGAAAAACTATGAAGGAAACTACATTAGCCACAAATAACCGCTGTACGTGATTTATTTTTTCTGTCCTGTCCTTGTCGCTCCACACATGAAATAAACACTGACGCATGTATTTTGTGCAATCCTGGTGCTATAGCAACATCATTTTTGAGCAGTATGCATTGTGCATGTCTTCAGCATAAAACCCTAATGGAATTAGAAAAAAGTTGCGCACAAAGATGATGCAGCCCTTTTGCTTCAATGTTTAATTTCAGCTTCATTGTGATGGCCTTGAAGGCAGCTGAATAGAAAAAGAGATGCAGAGTTATTCCTCTGCCAGATACCTTTAACCCCGTTGCTGCTGGGCCTCCACTTCCCTACCCCCTCAAATGCTGAGCAAATCTTTGGCTATTTTGGGTAGCTCGCACTTAGGGCTCCACAGCTTTTTTTCCACATAAGGCGTTCATGCCAAATTTGCATGCTTTTTTCCAACAACCTGGGGTTTCTAAAGGTACCCAGAGTTTGTGGATTCCCCTGGAGGGGACTGGGGAAAAAGGCAATATCTAGCAAAGTTTTGAGTTATTTGAGAAAAGTAGGAAAGAAGTGCTCTGGATAAAAGTTTCTGTTCCCCCCCCCTAAAAATGGCATCAACAAATGGTTTGCTGTGCTAAAGTCACCATCTTCCCAGCTTTCAGGAACATGCAGAGCTGGATCAAACAACCTAATTTTGTACCACGTTTTGCCATTTTTCAAAGAGGTAGCCTATTTTATTTGCTCTCAACCCACAATTTATGATAGAAACCAATGCAAAACTCATGGGTTATCCAGGAAAATTATAGATTTCTGAAAATCTGAAAAGCAGACAAAATCGCAAATTTAGCAAGGGGTGATATGTGTAGACCCCTCAATGTTTTTTCTAAGGAAATAAGTGTTAAAATCAATAAATATTGAAAATGAGCAGGAATAAAACATCCATTTGTGACATAATTTTGGTGTGTAACTTTTTGTCACGATGACCGATTTACAAAAGCAATATGCCGTTATGTCCACTAGACCCTTCTAGTTGTGGTGATATGTAGAGTTTGTAGGTTCTCCAAGAACCCATGGTACCCAGAGCCAACAACTGAGCTGCACCATGCAATGGTTTTCCATTGAGTACCGAGTATAGAATAGTTCATATGGTGAAATATGTAGAGTGAAAAATGGGTATCACAGAAATCTATGTATTTCTGAAATGGGCACTAGATATGGAGTTTAGGAGCAGTGGTTATTTGTACATCTCTGAATTTGTGGGTACCCATATTAGCATATGATTTTGAGTTATTTTTTAAAATGTCTTCTTCCTGATACACTGGCTTACCCTTCAAAGACACAAGTGCAACAAAATCCAGTTGTTAATGAAAAACAAATGTTCTACTCTTTCGTGCTCCAAAATATGCCCCACTTGTGTGGGTAGGTCTGATGCCTGGGACAAAAAATGGGCCGAAGAACAATGTGGACGCACCATATGTTCCACTAAAAACGGACCCTTTTTTTCCAATGTGGGTATCTTTTTGGATCCTATCTCAGTCAGCTCCTAGGGAAACCTAGCAAACCTGTACATTTGATAATGTAGACATCTCGGATATCCAGGGTGAAGTGAATTGCGTGGCTCTCACTAGGTTTTTTTTACCTTAAATCCCTTGCAAACCTCAAACTTTGACTAAAAAACAAATTTTCCTCACATATCTGTGATGGAAAGTTCTGGAATCTGCAGGCAGCCATAAACTTCATACCACCCAGCATTCCTCCACTTGTCCTGATAAAAATGCTACATTATTTGTGTGGCTGGGCCTAGTGCACGCAACAGGCAAGCATCAAACCAAGTGGGGGAACGCTGGGTGGTAGGAATTGTATGGATTCCTGCTGAATCCGAATGTTTATGCACCAGAAATACAAGGAAAATGTGCAATTTTATGCACAGTTTGTGGTTTGCAGGGCACTGTGGGTAAGAAGATGTTGTAGGATCCACGTAAGGCATACCATCCTGGTCTCCTCCAGATGTCTAGTTTTCAGAAATGTCTGGGTTTGGTATGTTTCCCCAGGTGGTAGCTGACCCAAGGTTGAAAAATGCAGCCATTCAGCATAGAAGTAGGATTATATTGGGACTTAGCCCAACTCTGTTAACCATATGTATAAAAAAAATCCCTACTTACCAAAAAGAAGGGGGATGCTTTAGTCCCTGAGAGGCAGAATGACTGTTGGTGTCATATTCCTTTCAGGTGTATAAACCTTTGGAAACTTGGCAGACCAATGTTCCACGACAGGCCTACTTTTGAACAACCTGTTATGGTCTGGACTGTCCTGGGGCAACGCAATAGACATCTCACATTGCTATCACCAAAGTCACTGTAATTATGCGTAAGAGCACCAAATTATCAGACAACGGTTGACTAAATTATGTGGCACTATGTGGCACTTTTGTTTTTTTTGTATAACGTCATTATGTTTTTGATTTGTAAACATGGTAATACTGTCTGGTCAAACATTTCACCTCATTAGTACCAGTTTAGCAATCAAATGTAGAAATAAGCAATTGAAAGATGATCAGTCAACATTTGCACAGTCCCTTTCACTGTGTGAACACACATACTGCATATGGCACATAAATCTACCATCTGCTGCATAATCAGCAGATGGTGGACTTATGTGGCATTAGAAATGTGTTTTCTCCTGAGGGCAGTCCCTGCCCCCAGGGGAAAACACACTGTAAAGATGGGACTCCAATAAGATTTCTATAAAGCAAGATGATGCTTGAACAGGATTTATTCCACAGAAGAAATTCCACCCACGGCCTCTGACCATTCTCAGAGATAACTGCCCTTACAGTATCATTTATCAGTAAACATTCTACTAATACATAACCTAATATGTAATAATACATTTCATATTAATGGAGTTATAAAGGAACATGTTTTGTCATGGTAACGGCATTGTCCCATGAGGACAAACAACACAGAAAAGTATAACTTAAAGAAATATTTACACATTATTACACACTAGATAAAGTTGCACATTACCACACACACATATAAAAAATATATGTATATACTGGCCCCCAAAGGGGATTGACCCACGTGATGGGGGTTGACCCTCAACCTTCTTTTCATTTTTTTTTATTTTTAAATTATGTGGCTCCCCCTGAGGAGCCACATATTTAAAAAAAAAAAAAAAAAATGAGGCCCAAGATGGTCGGTCTGTGAACAAGGAGGATCGACTCCCTGTCTGTTTCTTTTCTTTTTTATATATACATCCCCCGATTCACAAGCAGGAATAGATTTGTGAGAGGCATCGCTGGAAAGGGCAGACTCTCCCCTTTCCAACAATGCCTCCCAGAAGAATAGGGAGGCATTCTAAAGCGAGAAAAAGGTGAGTGAACTGCTTGGGAGCAGTTCACTCACCTGCTGCTTCTCCGTTCTGCTGGAAGTTTGTGACATCAGCACACCTCACTGCGCATTGACATCATGGAACGCGAGAGGGCGGCAAGGGTTAGAATTCTGCCTCTCCCCCACCTTTATAAGAAAAAAATGAATCCTTTGGTGAAAGCACCGGGGAACGTTTTCTGCCCCTCCAGGGTTGGCCACTGGCTGACAAACACTCTAAGGAGGGTGTGCGTGTGTCAGCCATTGGCTGACACTCATACGTAAGAGGTAAAGACATCACTCCATTATAATTGTAACCTGGTAGAAGAAAATCAATCATGTGTAAACCTTGTAGAACCAATACCTTGATCAAAAGATTGCCTGGAATATCATGTTGTAAAAGAAAAAGGTGCTGCATCAGCCCATCTTCAAGATTTCTTTTTATCTTATAGTTTAATGGTTATGCAACTTAACAGTAATATCACTTCCATAGAGGTTTGTAAGGGGATATTTGTGTTTGTGTTTGTATTTTTATAGCATATTACAGATTGTGGTTTCAGCAGGGCATGTGAGTGTATATCAGTCCATGTATCGTGGTTCAGAAAAGCCATGGAGGGTGTCAGACCTTGCATGTTAGCAGACAAGCAGTAAAATATGTACTGCATCAAAATTAAAAAAAGCATTATCCCATTCCTGTCTGATGCCTTGACAACTAAGCATTAAAGGTTGTTAAAAGTCAACAACTCACTATTAATGTGTGATTGATAGTCCATTATCTGTAAATTTTGAATGACCTTGTCAAATGTTTCTTCAGGAAGAAATGGTAAATTGGCATTACAGTTACGTGCTTCATGTGCAAGGTAATTAGTGTGTGGGCTGTACAAATACCCCATAACATTTGACTAGGATATGATTTTCAAACCATTGGATATGTGTTTCTCATCGCATGGCGTTCATATTGGAGACAAAGTGAAGATGTTTAAAGGGACTCCCAAATCGTTACTTTTAAATGTCCTGTTTGGGAACTGCCTTGAAAAAAGCATTTTGTCATGTGGCATATAAATCAACCTTAACCAGCACAATGGATTCTACTTACATTTTTAGCACTGTGATGTACAATTTCTTTTTTTAACAATATAGCCAAACACAGTCTTGCACTTTAGTGTGTCAATTCACCCTTTAAGCATTGGGACTAATAGTATATATTTTGTTTATGTCCATAAGAGTGCTTATGAGAAATTACCTGGTGTAAATGCAACTTATCTGATAATTGAACATAGATTAATTATTGGCTTCCACTCAAGTAAACCATTCATTTGTATGCTTTCTTTAGTCTGTAGTAGGGGCTTTGGTTAATTAATATGCTGCTTACCAATATATTAAGATATTGCAACCACTTTTTATTTCAAAATTCTATTTCCATATTAGTCCAAATATGGTACAATAGTTTCTCATCTTGGCTGTTGTTAATGGAGAATATATTTTTTCACATCAGTTGTATTTCTTAATTGCAACTGATGTAACATACGCACTCTGTCTGCACCTATTTAGTTTATTCATAGTATGTGAATCCCAAACTGTGTCAGTGAATCCATAGTTCAAGAATGTTCTTTTAGATAAAGTCACAGCATTGCATGGTTGCTGTCTTTGTATTCCACATACATGCTTAAAAATCTGGTTTTGAAAGTAATTTGTCATGCTCCTTTATTTCTCAAGTGTCAGAGACAACCCAAAATATAAACAGATTTACTCTTATGTGTGATTCTTTTGCTTATCTCATATTTTTTTCAGATGTCTTATAATATTTTCTGTTTTCTCATGTATACAAGCATTACAATGATTTCATTTTCAGAACCCTATTTGCTATTGTTGTTTCCATGACTTGGATACTCTGCCGCAAAATAGAGATCAGTTAATTTGTCCATTATAGAATCTGACCTTTTGTATGTGATTATTGGATGTCATCCAAGTTTCATGCGAGTGCATGGCTAGTCTTGTACTATGCAGCGATGACCTGTAATAGTCTCTTAGTTTGCATTGCTTCTACATCAAGTTAGTATTAATCTGAATTGTTCATCTTCCCTCCATCTAGTATCTGTCAAATTTGCTTCTTTGAGAGATGATCAGCTTTGTTTTGTTTCTTGGCCATTTGCAGGTATCGTTCATTCATCTCTTTTGTTATGTTATGCAAATTAATCTTCTGTGAAACAATTTATTTTAGAACTGAAAATTCTCTATGGAATAATATATTTAGGATTTGTTTTCCTCAGTAGCTCTCTGTATGCACAATGTTATTTGTCATCATGTCTTCTCAATGCACAATATTGTGCATTTTTCCATTCATGATTTTTTTCCCCTGAGTCCATACCTTTCCTCTTACTGATATCACAAGTGAGTTTGTTACTGTACATATTGATACTTAGATCAGAAAGAGTTCCATTATCACTTCTTTGGTTCTGTCTCAGATTACAAATAATTTTTAAATAAAATTGAGCAACATGAAAATGTTGTCTGGATATTTATCATATATTCTACTTTATTGCCAACTTCTTTTCCCATCAGTGTAGAGTCAAAGCAGAGAAGTCATTGTAGATGGCCATATCAGGACATTTGGTCATATGTTTCAATTCCAAAGACCAAGATAGTATTAGGCAGGCTGTTCTCAGTCATTTCTGCCATGTTGCTATATTCAAATGGCATGATACTATTCTCTTAATTTAAAAAGAATGTACATGCTATGAGTCCTACTTGATGTTTGTGTTACATAGCATCAGATCATCCATTGTGTCTGACTGATATGATTCCTGCCAGGATGTATTTTTGGCAAATGTTCTAGGAGGGCAAAAGTGTTCAATTCCATGCACGCTTTGTCATCTTCTAATGGTCTACCTGCTTCTTTCTGATATTTCTTCTTTCTTGGGACAACAATAATGCCAGCCTTATTGGCCGGTTTTATGACTATTGTAGATCTCATTATAAGCCCATAAACCTTGCCCTTTCCTTGTGTCAAACATTTTCTTTATGTTAATTGCTTTTTAATATGCTGTATATTCTTGAGCACTAATAAATGTAATAAGTGAAATGTATCTCCAGCAGGAACAATAGTGCTAAATGTTGATTTCTATCTCAGTCCATACATTCCAGTGTTACATGTGTGTTTATAATGGGTGCCAGTTATAACAACTCCTCATATGAGTTCAATATGTCTTCCCAATTTATCCTGTGGTCTAGGAGTTTAGAGCTCCTCTGTCGCCAAATTTTTCCTTGTAGATGCTTTTACTTCATTGTTGGCTTTCTCTGGAGTCACATAAAATGTTGCATGTTTTCCCACACATTTCCATGACATTTTTCAGGCTGATTTAATTATAATGGTTTCCAGACAAACATTAAAACCTTTCTCAAGGGTTTTTAACTCTCTGATAAAAGTCTGTTGGATAGCTTGATTAGGGAGGGCTCTGCATTTTCTTTCCTTGTTACCGTCTCTTCTGCATTCTCTTTTTAGACTAAATTGAATGGTGTGTAGATCTTTCCTCTCCTTGTTATTCATGGCCACTTTTTCAAGGAGTTCCCCATCCCAGATACTAGTACAGTAGACTCATTGTCTAAAACTTGTATTTTCATATGTGTGGCTTGTCCCTGATGTGAAGTGACTTCTCCATCTGAGAAATCTATACAGAACTACTAGATAGTTCCTGTTCTACTGGTGTATGACAATTTCAGTTGCCTCGATTTGTATGCTTTAGTAATACCTCCGTACCATCATATCGACCAGGCCAGATGACTTGCCTCAATATTATGTGGTTAGGTTTTAATATCATTATATCATTCTCTTTTACATCGTCCCAATTCATTCTCCTTTACATCATCTCAATATTTCCTAATATATTTTTTATATAGCTTTTAATTGACCTTTTCACAGTTTGTTATGTTCTAACCTTAACCTTATTATTTATGTTATTTTTAAGTATTTTCAAATGGCTGTTAACTTTACCCTTTTTCTATGAGTCCCTGTTTAAATATATAGGTGATTTAGTGGGGGTACTCCACTTTGTTTCAAGGAATCAAATCTATTGGTGGATGTGTAGCTTTTCCCCTCGAAGTAATAACTTTAACTCTAAGTAAATCACATTATTTTCTTTGTTTCACTTACTTTAAAGTTCTTTTTATATTTTTTATATAGGCTTGTATTTCTTTCTGCTCTTTGTGTCTACCTAACTCTTCTTCAAGATCCATAATGTATTTCCTTCTTAGGTTTCTTCAAGTCTCTTGATACATATTTCATGATGATTTCCATTATGTGTTTAGCATTGGCAATGGTTTTATTTCCCTACTGTTGCAGCATCCCTGCAGGTGTCCTGATGACTGAGCACTAAAAAGATTATGAAGCCTTTTGATCCATATCCTATTCTATATAGATTTTTAATGTTGAATCGTTTTTGTGTAAGTATTTCAAATGGCAAAAGATTTGGATTTAAATCCATTTGTCTTCCCTATTGTTTAATTTGAACTTTCTCGTTGTTAGTGTTAACGGTTTTTTTCAACAAGTAACTCGCTGCTGCAGTTTTGTTTCTTGTATCTACTGTGGCTGAGGTGCTGTGAATCACACAATAAATAGAGAAATGAAGAAAGGTTAAATGTAACTAGGTGGTTGCTGTTTGAAACCTAACTGAACTGTGGGTTACCTAATAGACACAAGTTACATCATCATCATCACTGATGATGTCATGTGGTTGTGTCAAGCAGGCTTAAGGAAAACAATGTTGTTTTTGTACACTCTGGGGGTGATTCTGATTCTGGCGGGCGGCGGAGGCCGCCCGCCAGAATTCCGCCCTCCAAAATACCGCGCCGCGGTCAAAAGACCGCAGCGGGTATTTCAAGTTTTCCCCTGGGCTGGCGGGCGGCCGCCAAAAGGCCGCCCGCCAGCCAGCCCAGGGGAAAACGACCTTCCCACTAAGATGCCGGCTCAGAATTGAGCCGGCGGAGTGGGAAGGTGCGACGGGTGCAGTTGCACCCGTCGCGTATTTCAGTGTCTGCTAGGCAGACACTGAAATACTTTGTGGGGCCCTCTTACGGGGGCCCCTGCCGTGCCCATGCCATTGGCATGGGCACGGCAGGGGCCCCCAGGGGCCCCGCGGCACCCCTTACCGCCATCCTGTTCCTGGCGGGCGAACCGCCAGGAACAGGATGGCGGTAGGGGGTGTCAGAATCCCCCATGGGGGATTCCCAGGGCAGCGGTAAACCGGCGGGAGACCGCCGGTTTACCCTTTCTGACCGCGGCCAAACCGCCGCGGTCAGAATGCCCTGCGGGGCACCGCCGGTCTGTCGGCGGTGCTCCCGCCGACCCTGGCCCCGGCGGTCTAAGACCGCCGGGGTTAGAATCACCCCCTCTGTGTCCTTTTACTTACTTCCAATACCTTATGGCTACAATGCAGAACTGAACACAATGTGTGGCATTTGGCAATGCCCTATGCTATATAGATGTACAGCAAATCACAACAAAACTTCAGGTTGGACCACAACGTCTATTCCTGCAAAGTTTATTGTAAGCCTGTTTGTCAGTTTGTACTGAGTACTATGTGTGACATTCTTGTTGGACTTTGAATAGCAGTACAGAAGTTGTGAGACCCTTCTATACTTTTCTCAATGTCCATATCTGCACAAACCCTGTCACTGTACTTTTTGGGGAATAAACTGTGCACGTTAATTAAAGAGATTCATTAAACTGTGTCAAAGACTTACTCATTACTGTAATGCAGGGCACAGAAGAGATGCCTTGTAGCCATGTCCTGGATGCATTATGCACAGGGTATGGTCTGGCACCATGGTTATGGCTGCCTCATATATTATAGGAACAACAGTCCCTCATACAAAACATATAGACAACTCATTACATAACGAACACAATGATGCCTAAATATGTTGTGCAATGGACAATATGTGTATTATTTATTTACATTATTATCAACAAAATATATGTGGAGAATCAAGAGTGAAAAGAAAAACAGTCAGAGGAACTTGGGCATATGGGTGTGACAAATTGAACTTCACAAATATAGTCACGATTTTCAAGAACCACTGCCCTTTGTACAATATTATCAACAGTTACAATTGTGTCTAGGTACTAAAGTTGACGACGTAACAAATCCTAGGATCACCATCAGGACATAGGCCCGCATTACTACCCTGGCGGTCCGAAGAAAAAGCTGGCAGTCTTGCATCCTGTCACCAGGATGGCGACGGGAATAGGCATTCCTGTCGCCAGGATACACTCACACACATGTCCACATACCTGCACACATGCACCTACATACTCCCACACACAAACATACCCCCACGCGTCATACACCGCCATTCACACTAACATACATACACAACACCGCACTCATGCACTCACACACCCCTCCCCCCTCCAGCGCAGACATACATTCACACACCCCTCCCCCCTCCGCACATACATACATTACCACACACCCCCTCCAGCGCATACATACGTTCACCACCTCCACCCTAGCACTGCATACACGCACTCACCTGCTCTCCCGTCCACTGACACACATGCACCCGCTCTCCCATTCACTCACCTAATCATGCACCCCCATCCACTCACACAAACACTTCCCCCTCCCTGGCCACTCACACAAACACTCACCCTCCTCCCCATCCATTTACCTACACATGCACACACACCCACCCCTTCCATCCGCGCAATTGTTTTCACACACTCAATCGTTTACATACCTGCACACACACACTCACCCCATCCAAAAACATTGACACACACCCCACCCCATCCACACTCACGCACACCCCCTCAACCATCCACAATCACTCACACATGCGCCCCAAACAACCCCTGCATTCACGACAATCGCACACGCACTCACACATGCACAGTCATACACCCCACCCCCCTTGTAGGCGATCCATTTACCTCATCCATCGAAGGGGTCACCCGGGATGGGATGACTCCCGGTGCTTCCACCGATGGCAGCATCCTGCCATCGGGACACCACCACGCCGTATTACGTGTCATAATACGGTGTGTAGTGTCCTCTTGGTGAGGTGGTGCCAGCAGTGGGACCGGCTCTTCATCACTGACCGACAGCACTACTGGTGTTGGAATTTCACCCTATTTCTGGCAAAATTCCAAAATCAGTCATAATAGGGCGGTCTTAAGACCGCCAGAACAGTCGGTCTTTCGGCGCCTGTGGTGGTCTTACAAAAAGACTACCGAAGTCGTAACAGGGGCCATAGTTTAATGCGTGAGGGAAGAATAACAAAATTGTAAACCTGCAATGTGCGGCTGCCAAACCCTGACACCTGAGCGTATCATGCATAACGTCAAGCCTTATACTTGCACTTCTGGGTTTTAGCGTTCTCACAAGTTAAATATTGATTATTTGCCTCGGACACTGCTCTTAGCCAATGGGTGATTTCCTGCTTGGGGCAGCAATTATAGTAATACCAAAATATGACATTTGGTAACCTCAGGAATGTTCCATTTGCTTCTTGAATACTGGTGTCCTTTTGCAGATTTTGACCTTGTCCGGTCTTAACTGTATTTCTAGCTCCTCTTATGGACAGTATATTAAGGAACTTGTGCCATTGCAGGTTTACAAATAAAAAAGCCAAAGAGTTGTGCTGCAGGGGGTTTGGCCTGCTTGCCCCAAAGACAAAATAAATATGAAAACTTGTTGTCCTTGATCCCAAACAGTATGTCCCGGGCATCGGGCTATATGAATTCCACACCCCTGAAAAACGTAATGATGAAATCCATGGGAGTCAAAGTTCTTGATTTTTCCAGAAAACTAAGGGTCACTTCTAACTAATGGCATCGTTTTTTTTATATTTCAAAAGAATTTCTGACCCAAATTGAAGTTAGCATTATTCCTTCCAATTTCACCTAATTTTTCAGTCTTTTCTGTGGCAGGTCATTTCAACAATAGCACTCATCGATCCTACCATTGACTTGATGTTGATGCCACTAGAATCTCTTTTGCCCAGTACTGACATGACTATCTGGGAAGTGCTTGATCTAGACATAGTAAGGCTGACCCAATTCTTGCAGTTGACATATCCAAAGATCTTTTGTTTGATCCAGAACATTAAAGGTTATGGCGCTCCTAAAAGCTATTGTTAGCCAACACTTTTTGCCAGTTCATCCTGTTGCTAGTCATTAGTTCTTTGTTACAGATACAAATGACGTTTGAACTTGAGCAAGTAGTGATAGCTTCAGTGTGAAAGAGACCTGTTTTAAATTGTTCAGTGATCAGCAGCTATCACCCCATGACATACCTTTCATTTTTGGGTAAGTTATTGATAAGCATAGTGACTGCTGTGCATCAGCGCTTTATTGATGTTAATGAAGAATACACATAATATTTCAGGTGGTTTCTTTATTCACATATAGAGAAGATACACCGGTTCACTGCTGGCAGCAACTGCTGAGGCTCAAACTCCTCCACAGAACCCTAATTAGGAAATTCTTACACATTATTTAGTTTAAGTTCCAAACAAATCTCAGCAATCAATAGAAATAACATTCTGTACTTTGCCTAGCGTGCTTCCTGTTTCAGCACCCCACGTTGTCACTCCTCCCATTTGGGGAGCACAGTCCGAGATGTCTACCACCACCTTCCATTCACTTAAATGTCGCATGCCTCTGTGCTCACTCTTTGAATCAGGGAGTTCACAAGTAAGCGGTCAGGTTATAGAAGGAAGCGCAAGATTGTGCAGACCTGTCTATAATACACATCGCACAGGAGCTCATTTTGTAAGTGTCAGATGTCAAGGGGTGACCCCTTAAAATGTGCATGGGTATGGCGGGCCTGAGACAAGGTCACGTACAGTGCAAGGTGAATTGTTGCTACTCCAGCAATAGATCTGCCTACTTTAAAAAATAAATATATTGTGTTAGAAGCGGGTGCGGAGCCTTGAGCCAGTTACTGTGTAACTAGTTGTGAAGGGGCGTCTCTGCGGGCAGGGCAATGGACAGAGGGTGTGGCTGTGCAGAGAACTGCTTAAGTCACTCCTAAGCCCTCCAATACCCCCAACACCAAAACAAATGCTTCAGATAAAGCTGCCCGCGTTCATAGAGGTTGCAAAAGCCCCAGTGGACATCAACCGTGCGGGACCCACTGGGGGAGCTGAAAACCCTTTCTCAGTAGGGCTTTCCAGCTCACGTTCTCTCTTGCCAAGCGACAGTCTCAAGGGAGCCGATAACTTGTGTCCCAAATGGTGGGAGCGTGAGAGTTGGCAGTTTTGCTTCATGCTGCAATGATCTACACTTTACTGAATTTAAAGTCATCCCAGCAGGAAGTTCCACCTCGGGATTTTTGGCACCAGAGTCGCACGTTGAAGATTTAAAAACATTCAATACCCCTTTGTTTCAAGTTTTTAATTACTGAGTGTATATAGTGTTCATTTGCGTCACTGAGAAGTGACTAACACTGACGTTTCCAGCTTAGAAAATCGAGATGAAGGTTTTAGTTTTGAGCCAAAACACAAAAGGCCTTGTGTTCAGCCTTTTAATCAGCTCCATGTTCTGGATGCCAGATGACAACTTTTTAACTGTTCTCTTCATATTACCGACTCTATGTATCTGCATATCTGTTTTTCTACTGCCCCAGGACTCACAAACCTGTTTCCATTTTTATGCACAGTATTATATAAATCCCACTTCATAACATGACATTATAGAGGCATTAATTCCCGGGTAACGTGTTGGTTCCCAGCTTGTGCGCCTGATTGACGGAAACTCGCCCCAAGGAACAGTTCCCCAGGATAAGCTGCTGTATTTGGGTAGCAGCATGTCCACGTGTTAAGGGAGGGAGGAGCCCTTATTGGCCCGGTGACAGCATCACACTTTGTAGTGTGCCCTCGAGTGCTGATATAATCTTTCTGTAATTGTATATTTAAAAATCAGTCTTTCAAGCAATGCATGGAACAAAATAACCACTTAGGGCTTTTTTTTTTTTTTTACATTTTCGTGTTCATGTTTTATATAAGTGAAAAGCTGCAAAGACTGCGTGGATCTGCGACACTCTAAAATTCTTGGGGTACAAACTGTTGACCGGCTGTTTTCCCTTCATTATCCTCTTGGCATTACTTGTCGTGCGAAGAGTTAACCTATACTAAGGAAACGTCTGTTTAAACCATCTTGGAAAGTGTCCATTATCGCTCAGCTGGAAAGAAAAGCACTTAGGGACAGATGTACAAGCATTTTTCAAGTCCAAACTGGCTGATTACTTGAAAAATGCTTTTTGGGAAGTACAAAGCCCAAACTGCGATTCTGTAACTTGTTACCGAATCACAGTTTGGGTTTTGCGATTCGGTATTAGGAAGGGGTGTGTCAAGGGTGTCCCTTCCTAATACCAAATCCAAATGGTAGGTATGATTGCTTTGTGACCGTGAATGCAGTTAGCACCAGTTTCGAACTGGAGCTAACCTATTTGCAAGCGGGAAGGGGTGAATGGCAGCAAAAAAATTTTTTCAGAGGAGGCAGTGGGCCCACGGACCACTGCTTGCTCTGAAAAAATGAAAAGAAAACTTTACATTTTTGATTTTTGAAATGCATCTCGTTTTCTTTTAAGGAAAACAGGCTGCATTAAAAAAAAAAACTGCTTTATTTAAAAGCAGTCACAGACATGGTGGTCTGCTGTCTCCAGCAGGCCCCCATCCCTGTGAGGGCAGCCATTCCCAATGGGGTCGCAAATTGCGACCTGCCTCGTGAATGTTCATGAGGTAGGTCATTTGCGACCCCAATGAGAATCGCAAACAGTGTAAAGTTCACTGTTGTACATCCGGTATTGCGACTCACAAATTGCGAGTCACTAAGACTCGCAGTTTGCAAGTCGCAATACCAGATCTTTGTACATGTGGCCCTTAATATCTTAGGAATTCCAAAGCAAAATGTGGGCACTGTTTATTGAAAACTTCAGTCCTTACAGATAATGTTTCATGGTAAGATTTCAGACATAAATATCAACGTAGGAATGCTATCAAACATACAGTTGCTGGGGGTCCTCCACTTATGTGCATTACTCGTGTCAAATTAATTGTAAGTAACCAGCTTTACTTTGTCTTTGGGTCATCATACTGTGAAGACTAAGATATGTCTGACAGATCCCACCTATACTATATCCTGACGTTGGTGTGCATACTAAATATCGAAATCAGACTATCGAGGGTACTAAATATAGAGTACAGAATGTCGAAAAAACAATCATCAGGTAAGCCTTAATGTTCTGTACCTGGCTCCAACTATATGTACCTACGTGGCACATATATCTTTAAGATACGTAGATGTTAAGAATGGTTAATCTACACTTCAGAGTATGCCATTGCCTTTCAATATTTTGTCCCTTGATATTCTGTCCTCGACATTCTTGTAGGCCGACATTCTTCATGTCTATGTTCAGTAGTGCAAGCCCGACGTTTCCTTCTTTACATTTCTCTGAGTGCTTTACGGCTGATTTCCAGCTCGCAAGTTAACTTAGATTATTCACCCTTTATCCCTCCCACTAGACATTTCTGATCCCCTTAAACACAGAAATCGGGATCCCAAGGTATGTGGCACTTAACAAGTACCTGCTATTTTCTTTTTTCCACACATTTCTTCATGAAAAATGCGGGAAATTTGTGTGCAGAAAGTACCTGAAAAAATGCATAACACAGAGGCATCTGTGCACAAAACATTCATGCCACAGGTAGTGGCTCGTTTCGCCATGCAGTACTTGGAATAAATCTGTATTTCTGTACCTGGTTAATACTACACATTAAATAATCTATGTTTACCCAGTGTGGTAAATACCCACTCATTGCCACCGTAGTCTGAATGAGCAACAGAGTTGGGGCAGGTCTAAGGTGTCAGTACATTTCTGGTCCTGTGAGCACTTGACCAGCATCATTGTGCCTTTCACTTTTGCCCAATGCTATATTGTCCTACTGTTCTGATGCAGCATTGAACACAGCCATTAAGAAATGATTGCTTAGTCCGTGACTGCACTTGCCTCAGCTGGGCCGTGGTAGGACTAATTAGGCACATAACTTAACATGTGGGCAGCTGCCTTTGATCTTCATTATCATGCTTGTGCTTTGGTCCAAGAATTTGATTCCTCGAGGCAGTGTAAAGAGCCATGAGGTTATTGACTCTACATGAAACTGTCTTCTTGAACGCTTCAATTAGGAGCTATTTTACATCATTCTTCAAAGATGCAGTTCTGTGACTTTAAGATATTGTGGATCTCTCATCTTTTCTGGATAAGCCTGAATTCTCTCCAAACAGCCACAGCCAGCAGTGCTGTTGTACAGTACCAAGAAATTATCAAGTGCAGTTAATGTATATGAAGAACAGGGAGGTGAATTGAAATCCCATGATCACACAGACACTGACTGGAGTATCTGCTGAAGGAGGGACTCTTCGTACCAAATCTCAGCAGGGTGGAAACATGGGAGCTTCACGCCCAGCATAAAAAAGTGCTTACCTTATCTGACGCATGGTCAGATGGCTCATCACGTTAAAGCTACTTTTCCAGGTGGCATGTTAACAAAATATTGACTTTAAAATATTGACCTGCAACCGTGTAGAATACAATATGTTGACTTGCCCAATATCATTAAGGTAACTAGATGAGTAATTATAATAGTAATTCTGAATTATACTTTCCTTACTTTTTTAATATTCCCATGTGTCTGACTGATCCAGAAAAACTTCCATAGCTCATACAAACTAGTAGGTGACACCATAGGCATTCGCTATGACTCCAGATAATAAGAAATCAAGTCGTATATAGGCACTACTCTTGTGCGCTGATGTGCGTTTCTTTTTTTTTTCATGCTCTTCAGTGTGGATCCCTAGCTTGTCTTCTGCAATTTTAAATTTAAAACAACGTTTATTGAAAAACAACATTTTTGGGCAGAGTAGCAGGGGTGTGGCCACGGAAGACTAAGGATTTTAAACTGTATCAAGCGCTATATAAATACTATATAAATACTGCAAAATAATAGGTGCTGCAGGCACACGCCGAGCTGAAGGACAAGGCTTTGAAAAGGAAACACAAAAACACATAATAGATGCCTCTGCTTCTGGACTTACCCGTTCTCAAGCTCAGTCACTTTATGGGTATCCCCAGGAATCGACTCAGGTTTTCTGCTAAGCCCATTGCATAATTTTTAAAATAGTAAGTGTCGGGACCAAAGTTATGCCCACAATCCCACGCCCAGCCCTTTTGAAGGTCAGGATGCTAAATACCAAGGCAGCATAGTCATGATTCCACAACTCATGCCTCTCTTGTCCAGCACAGGTTCTTTTCATATAAGCTTTCTCCATTTGCACTGTTTTTTTCAGTCTTTCTCTACCTCTTGCATTTTCCCCTTTGTGTTTTTCCCTACCTTGCTCAATATCAAAGTCTGTTGAGGAAAAATCAGTGCTTGTCCCCAAAAGTGACGGCACCTGTAATCACCGTCTCAAAATAAGCACTGACTGAGCACATTTCTGATCGTGGGAAACATGTTGATGTTAAAGGGGAGGGTAAAATCCATTCTTGTGCCAGCAACTTTGGTGCCATTTGATTGATTTTCAATAAACTTGGAACGCATTAGGCCTGTTTAACTTCTGAGTTTCATGCAAAAAACGATTTTATTTAATGGGCAGGACAAAACGTGTTCCTTTGCTAATAAAGTTAGCTCCGTTTGACAAGTCCACAAATACATCATTGGAAATGTCATCTTTAGTGATTTTTTTTGTTGGCATCTCAAGTTAAAACAGTGTAAGAATCCAAGGTCTTATGCATTTCTGATAAGAGAGGTTAAAGATAAGGGTGGGACATCAAAAAAACTTTGATTTGTTAGGTTTTGGTACCATTGACAGGTCTGCACGAAATATGAGATATCACAATTAAGCTTAATTTGCAAACTGTATGTGCAGCTAGTGGTTGGCCGCATGGGAGGTTGCTTGCCTGTGGTAAACCACAGTTTCACATATCTGAAGGCTGCATGTAACTGTGGTTACACAAGGGCAGGGTTCTCTTCGGGCCTAGTCCTTGGCCAAGCCCTGAAGTCAACAAGTCAACCCCTGCTCTAAAAGTTGAAGGCCACCCAGAGCATGTGGTAGCCTGCAACACGATATAGAGGCTTTAGCATTCAGCACCATTTCTACCACATACAACAGCACAGCCACCAATAAACACTTTTCTTTCCACCTGAAAATACACAGTTAATTAATATAAGGCAATGGCGTAGCCAGAAAATTAAAATACACCCGCTTCAAACAAGCTGTCATGGCACCAAGGGAACCAATTAAGTCATCACGACCCTTCCCAGAGGAGCTCTCTTGTCTTTTCCATCCAAACACCTATCCATTCATGCAGTCATTCGTCCATCCACTTGCTGATATCCACAATTTCACCTTTAAATTCCGTAAACCATTCATTGTTTTATCTATCACTTGGTCTTTCACCAATCCGCCCGTTTGCCCATCCATATCCATACCTATCCATCCATCTCCATACCTACCCATTCATTCACTTTTTCACTCATCAACCTCTCCATCCACCTGTTTACTCATCATCCATCCATCCTTTCACTCCATCCATTCACCCTCCCTTTTACTCACCCACCCATGCTTTCACTCAGCCATCCATTCTTTCACTCCTATTCCCACCCATCCACCATCATCCATCCATTTATCCTTTACTCACTCATCCATCCACTAACTCATCCATCCACGCCTTCACTCATCTTTCTATTCACCCTTCCTTTCACCCATCCATCCTTTTACTCATTTGTCTATCCATCCATCTACCCATCCACCCTTTCACTCACTCACCCACCCTTTCACTCACACACCTATCGCGGTATTTATTAACCTTTGTCTGCCAAGGTGCAGACAGAATAGGCCCATCAAGATCTGCACCACTGCGGTAGCTGCTAAAGCGGGGGGCTCAGTACGCCCCTGAAAGGTTATGGTTAGCGTTGGTCTTAGTGCATTAATCAGTGTTTAAACAAACTATGTAATTGAATTTAAAAACGCAGTTAAAGTGCAGTTATGGTTAAATGGCACCGGAACCCCGTGAAATTCTATAATTACTGTTAGCTGTGCAAATCATAGGACACCTCTTTACAACGAGCCGTAATTCACACATCAAATGCAAGTGCTCATCCGTTTCTTTTGGCCAGGGTTGAAATTAGTTTTGTACGTGGTTAGTCCGTGTCTATGCACAGCAGGTCCCATTGGACTGGAATGCCACCTAGGGAAATGTACAGTTGTTGATATTAAATCAGATATCCCATCTCTCAGTTTTTCGTTTTTCTCATGTAAAAATAAAAACGTAGACATTTGCATCTTCTGCCTTCATATGGTAACCTTCCTAATTTATTCCACACAGAAAACACATAAAATGAGTGATTTGTAAGGGACTGAACATGAAAATATGTGCACGTTTTGCATGTGCTAAAGCAAAGTTGGCAGAATATAAAAATGTGTACTGAGCAGAATGTTTGCAAGAACCCACTGCAGTGCTGCAGAGTTCAACCGTTTTAACCCACAGTGTTCTTAGAAAATGTTTTCCATTCTCATAAGCGTCGAGATAACACTAAAGTTATTAACCAAGAAGAAAAGAAACAGGTGCCAGACTGCACTTTCTTCAAACAAAGGTGAGATCCACATACAGTGCCTTTTATGGTCTCTCCTAGCTAAGACCAATGTGACCAAAACACAGAAAGAGGGCTTTGGTTAGCCAAAGTCTTATTTTACATAGTAGCAAAATGCTGGGCTGAACAAAAAGGCAAAAATAGAACCTGGGGAATAGCAATCATTTGGATGGGAAGTAACTGTTGGGCAGCAGACACAGTGCAAACTATCTGTTAATGACATTTCTGCAAACTCCAGCGTTCCTTTTGCTTTTTTGTCATCATGAATTGGAGCTTGTAAACTGAGCGCACTCTCGCTCCCCTGGGGCCATTCCGTCCTCATCCCTGCTGCCAACACTGTGACCCTGTTCTTTTTTTGTAAAGAACACCTGCCCTTTGGAGACAGGGCTCGAGCTGCCTGCTCAGTTCTCACACTGGGCAGGGATTGTGATGTTTAGTTTCTTAATTGACCTGATTTAGAATAAAGCTAGCTATGAAGTGGAGAGAATATACATGGAATATGCTCCCATCTACCCCCACCACAACAGTGCATTGTATTTATTTTGGTTTTAAGCATGACTGTGTGCAGTTGTGGTCGTTTATCCTATGCAAACTTTGCCAAAAAAATGTCAACGCGTGTAATTTTCGCCAGCTTTGTTGGAAGGAAAACGTTTCGCAAATGTAGGTTTTGCAGGAAAAAATCCCTACATATAACTCCTTTTAGTGGATGAAAAAGGGATTTGCAGGAAAATTCTTACCCAAACCCATTTTAGCAAGATTCGTTCCAGCTGATGATGTTTTGCAAAGTTGACAAATTTTGTAACATTTGGAGGTATAATTAACATTTTGTCATCCAAGGTTATACACCTGCATAGCAGTGAAAACACAGCGCTCTAGGACATATACAATTAAAATACCGAAATGAAGAAATAGAAGGCTTTGGTGACATTTGTTTAGCGTTTTTCAACAAACCATATCCTAAATTTACAGAAATAAACGATCCCTGAAGTAAATCAACTTGGGCGTCGGTTTTGACTTCAGCTAACATTCATGCTTAAAGTATACACAGTGGTCAGGTGTGCTAACTTTCGGTTGTCCGACCTTGAAAAATCCTTTCTCTTCTGCACAAGTCATCAGGTGGAATTTACTAGGTCCCTGGACACTACAAATCTGGACTGACGTAACATAATCTATCCAGTGTGCCACAAAATAAACAATTTACTGCAGTGGGACCAAATCTAGGTGCCCAGCAATGACTGACCCTGAAAAAAGAAACACAGCAATGCATGCCACCAAAATGCACTGCACTGGGATGCGGCTGATTACAACCAAATCAAAATTCTGTGTTCTTTGTACCATATACAAGACCTTTGCACCTAGATGCAAGGATCCTAACCGGGAACCTTGTATCTGGAATGACTCTGACAGAGTTTTTTTTTGTTTCAATTCTTTATTAAACTTTTTTTTTATAGAGAAAAAGTAAATACAAAAATATTCATTAACAAAATAACATATACAATGAATTATTTAAAAATAGAAAATAAAAGAAAACCAAGTGTACTAATATAAAAGGAAACTTTCCATAATCATTTCGTATTGAATATTGACAATGATGAAAAAGAAAAGAGAAACCATGAATATATATCATACTCATTATTAAGAAATATTTAAGCAACCTACTAATACAATATGCTTTCCTATAACATATTAAAGAAAAAAAAAAGTGATAATTATTTAAACCATTAAGAACATATATTTTGATTGGAGAGATTTAATAAAAAAAATTTTAAGTATTTCTTAATGACCCAAAAATGAAACATTATTATTTCAAAAAGGGGTTTTGTATATGATCAAATTGTTGTAGATTATCGTTCAGTTTATATATCATTCTTTCAAACTGTGCAGTTTCAAACATATCCTTCAACCAAGATTGAACCGTTGGTATAATTTCCAAAAACATAATATGTTAACTTTAGCTATACTAATTGCCATAGAGAGCCATCTAAATAACTGCGAAGAAATTCTACCCATTCCATGGGTATCATGTAATAAAAATAGGCGAGATGTTTGAGGTGGGATATTGGGAATAATTTTTCCCAAATATTTGATTATTTGTATCCAAAATTGTTGATTCTCAGAGCATTCCCATAAAATATGTACAATATTGCAGTTGGGTTGATGACATCTCCAGCAATCAGAATTTGTACTAGGTTTAGCCGAGTAAAGTTTAGAAGGTGACCAATGCCATCAAGTAATTAAATTTTAACCTCACACCACAAAGGTTCTGGTTATAATTCTCTAGGAATTTAGTCCATTCCTTATCTGAATAAGTATTATTAAGTCGTGTAGACCACCATATTTTCAAATTTTCAGAAGTGTGAAAATGATTTATCGATTAATAAAGAATATAAACCAGATACCATGCCTTTAAAAAATTTCCATAAATAAATATGACAAGCAATGGATGAATGTATTATAGGATCTGTATTCAGGTTTGTTATGGAGTTTAAAATTGACGTTAATAGTACATAATTATTAAATTGTGCTTTTGGGAGTTTATACGTTTCTTGCAGTTGTGAGAATGAGTTCAAGGAATAATTCTGTGTATATAAATCTGATAAAGTATTAATTTTATGATTTCTCCAAACAAACCAGTTAAGTTCTTTACCCTTGTGAATAATTGCTGAATTATTATATATTGGTGCCTTTAAGTGAATATGGGTGTTACATTTTATAATTGTAGGTGCTTTTTGCCATGCCTCTTGAGAAGAACAAATGATTGGAATAGAGAATTGTGAAAAATTTGGACATTTAATATAATAAATGGCCTTGGGGGTGGTAGTTTTCAGTAAAAATTGTTCCAGTTTCACCCATATAGGCATATTATCATTTGTGGATATCATATAAGTTGAGTGCGATAATTGTTGTGCTATCCAATAATATTCTAATTGTGGGAGTCTAAGACCTCCTTTTAAAGAAGAAAAATGCAATTTTGAGCCACTTATACAAGGGTTTTTTCCTCCCCACATAAAACGAGTAATCAAAGATGTAGTACTTTTGAAGAAGTTAGAAGTGATGGGAAGTGATAGCATACTGAATACGTAGTTAAATTTTGGAATTGTATTAATTTTAACAATCTGTACTCTACCCCATAATGATAGATTTAATTGAGACCATATTGTAAAATCTCTTTTAAGTTTATCTATAATAGGGTTCAAATTGTCCATCATAATATTCTTCAACCCAGTATTAAGTAGAATCCCAAGATATTTAAAATGTGATGATTTCCATTTAAAAGATAAATTACCTAATGAGATTGGTGTACTATTATTGTTGATTGGTAAAGCTTCACATTTAGACCAGTTAATCTTATATCCGGAGAATATCGAACATTGATTTAATAGATTAATCGGAGCTTTAACTGAAGAATTTGGGTTAGATAATGTGAGGAAAATATCATCTGCATAATAAAAAGCCTTTACCTCACCTGTTGAGGAGCCAATTCCTTGCGTATTAGCATTTTGTCTGATCGCAATGGCTAAAGGTTCCAATGCAATAAGAAATAACAATGGAGAAAGTGGGCATCCTTGTTGGGTACCGCTTAGAATTTTGAAATAAGAGGATGTGAAACCACTACATGTCATCGGGGCAGTTGGAAAATGATACATTCCCTTAGTTAAAGTAATAAAATCAGTCCCAATACCCATTCTATTCATGGTTCTGAATAAATATCCCCATTCTACTCTATCAAATGCATTTTCTGCATCCAGGGACAAAATTATACTTTCTTATGACTTATTGCGTTGCTGCCATAATAAATGTAGAATTGTTCGAAGATGATTTGAGGAGGATCAAGATGGAACAAAACCTACTTGAGAAGAACGTATAAGCGATGTAATGACAGAATTTAATCGTATTGCAAGTATTTTAGCCAGAATTTTAATATCGGAGTTTATTACAGCGACAGGTCTATAACTGGAGCATTCCAATGGGTCTTTATCAGGTTTAAGAATTACGGTAATGCGTGCTCTTAAAAATTCTGGGGGAAAATGACCTTTTTTTAAAGCTTCATTAAAGAAGGATTGTAATAATGGGATAATTTGAGTTTTTGTGATTTTATAAAATTCATTGGGAAAGCCTCCTTCTCTGGGGGCCTTATTTGTGGCTAAACAATCAATGGCTTTTGCAATCTAAGTGTCCCTCTAATCTTAATTTCTGTTCTTGCGTTAATTTTGGAATCTTTAAATTAGTGAAAAAATAATCTTCCTCCTTAGTGTCTTCGCAGTTCAGTGATGTATAAAGTGTTTGATAATAGGTCTGCAATTGTGCCATGATATCTGTTGGTAAAGTAATCAAGTTATTTGAAGAGTTTCTAATAACAGGTATCGTTCTGCATGATTCCTGCTGGCGTAGTTGATATGCTAAAAGACATCCAGCTGTCTCCCCCCTTTCATAATTACATGGACGAATTAGAAACAGACATTTTTCGGCTTGAGAAGTATACAAATTATTGAGTCTGAATTCGGCTCAAAGTAGATTTTTTAAAATTTCAGGAGATTCAGATTTATTGTAATCTTTCAAGAGTGATACAATCTCTTTTTCCAATAAAATCCTCTCATTAGTCAATTGATATGAGTCTCTCATAATCATTCCTCTAACGACTGCTTTGCCCGGCTCCCCATAATATACTAGCATCTGTGACTGAGTCTTTATTCTCTTCAAGAAATTGGTCAACATGCTGACACAGATTAAATTTGGCTTGAGGTGTCTTATGCATAGAAGTATTGAATCTCAAATTAGATTTAGGAGGTTGTGTAATTCAATAGTAATACGCAAATCTATTAAGTCGTGGTCTGAGAGGCTACAAGGAGTAATTCCTGCATGTGTTATTGATTGTAACATTGCGAGTGAAGTTAAAAAGTAATCTATTCTAGAACAAATTAAATGTGAGCAAGATGTAAACGTATAGTCTCTATCATCTGGGTGTAGCAAACGCCATGGTTCTTGTAATGCAAAATCTTCTATATGATTTTTTTAAACATATCTATCACTTGTATGATAAATATCTGGCTTGCCAGATATATCAATGAATGGGTCTATAGTAACATTCCAATCTCCTCCAATCAGTAATTTTGTAGATCCAAAGGAAGAAAGTAATCTACTAATCTTTGACATAAATATCGTTTTGGAATCATTGAGTGCACATATCATGACTATGATCATAAATGAATTTCTAATACGGATTTTAGCAAGTGCATATCTGCCACCATCATCTAACCATGTTTGAATGATTTTAAATGGTAAATTGTTATGAAATCGAATAGCTACTCCACATTTCTGAATAGGTCCATCATCATTATTAGAATTATTTTGTGTTACCCTAGCGTGTATAATTTGGCCAATCCAATCTCTTTTCAATTTTACACTTTCTGATTCATTAAGATGTGTTTCCTGTAGTAAAGCAATATCTGTTTTTTGTTGTCCAAGAAAATTAACTATCTTCTTTCTCTTGATAAAGTGTGTCAAACCATTAACATTCAAGGATACAACATTCAAAGGTTTCAATTTATAAACTGCCATATTTAGATTAACAAAACAATATCAATCCAGTTCTAATGATAGAAAAGGAGGATATCGGGTAAAGTTAAGAAGAAGAAGGAAGAAGATGAAATATATATAAAAAATGAAAGATGATGAAATTTCAAGTAAATCAATAAGAAAAAGTGTTAGGAATGAAATCTCAAATCAGTTAAACTTTTATATTAATTCAAAATAAGAAATTATTATGTTCGATGGCATATGTTGCTGCAGATACACATGTGTGGCACAGTCCGCTGCCTGGTGTTGGGCTCGGAGTATTACAAGTTGTTTTTCTTCGAAGAAGTCTTTTTGGTCACGGGACCGAAGGACTCCTCCCTCCTCGGCTCCATTGCGCATGGGCGTCGACTCCATCTTAGATTGTTTTTTTCCGCTGTCGGGTTCGGACGTATTCCTTTTCGCTCCGTGTTTCGGTTCGGAAAGTTAGTCAGAATCTCGGAAGAAAGCGTCGGTATTGTTCCGTTCGGTATCGGGATAGTTAGGTACATCGACACCGATCATCGGAAGACTTTGGGGTAGTTTCGATCCCCAACCGGGGCCTGGTCGGCCCGACCGCGTGCGACATCGAAGCCGATGGAACGGACCCCGTTTCGTTTCTGCCCAAAATGTCACAGTAAGTATCCTTATACAGATCAGCACTTGGTCTGTAACTTGTGCTTGTCCCCCGAGCACAAGGAGGATACCTGTGAAGCCTGTCGAGCCTTCCGGTCCGGAAAAACACTCCGGGACCGAAGAGCCAGGCGTCAACAAATGGCGTCCACGTCGACAAAACAACGTTTCGACGAGGAAGAGGAAACATTCTCGGTTCCGGAATCAGAATCCGGAGACTCCGACGTCGAACAACAGCAACAAACTGTGAGTAAGACGTCGAAAAGTAAATCCATCGACAAACCGAAAGCCCAGGGGACGCCACTGCCAACAGGCCATGGCTCGACCCATAAAACAGGCGACCCGTCGAAGGCGCCGAAAAAGGGCACGCCCATAGCGAAGACACCCGACTCCGGTCGAGGGACCGCCATGGAGCAACCTCGGAGCCGAGAAAGCGGCTCCGAGAGACAAAAACAAGATACCGGCACCGAAAAACATCGGCACCGAGAATCCATGCCGAAAGGAACAAAAATTCTGTCGGTGCCGAAACCGAAAAAAGATTCTCTCTCGGCGCCGAAAAATACCACACCTTCATCCTACTCAGAGGAACAAGGAATAAGTGGCCAAATGCACAGATTTGGACAAGAGCTCCAAAGTGTAGAATCGGACTACACACAAAAGAGACTGTACATCCAGCACGACACAGGGAAGATATCAACCCTTCCCCCAATCATGAGGAAAAGAAGGATCGAACTTCCAAAGGATGACGCACAACCACAAGCCAAAGTGGTTAAAAAAGTCACGCCTCCGCCCTCTCCACCACAGGCATCGCCGGCACAAACACCGCCACAAATGCACTCACCAGCGCAAACTACCATAAGTCATGACGATCAGGATCAAGACGCTTGGGACCTGTATGACACCCCAGTGCCGGACAATGATCCTGAGTCATACCCCACAAAGCCGTCACCGCCAGAGGACAGTACCTCATACTCGCAACTGGTGGCTAGGGCAGCAGAATTCCACAATGTCCAACTGCATTCCGATCCTATAGAGGATGATTTTTTATTTAACACCCTCTCGGCTACACACAGCCAATATCAATGTCTCCCAATGCTACCAGGGATGTTACGGCACGCAAAACAAATTTTTGAAGAGCCCGTAAAATCAAGAGCCATCACCCCAAGGGTGGATAAGAAATACAAACCACCACCCACAGACCCAGTGTTTATTACTTCGCAGTTACCACCTGACTCCATGGTAGTAGGGGCAGCTCGCAAGAGAGCAAATTCACATACATCTGGCGACGCCCCACCTCCGGACAAAGAAAGCCGAAAATTTGATGCGGCAGGGAAAAGAGTAGCATCACAGGCAGCCAACCAGTGGCGCATCGCAAATTCACAAGCGCTGCTGGCCAGATATGACCGAGCACACTGGGACGAGATGCAACTTCTCGTAGACCATCTTCCCCAGGAATACCAAAAAAGGGCGCAGCAAATAGTGGAAGAGGGACAAACGATCTCAAACAATCAAATCCGCTCTTCACTAGACGCAGCCGATACTGCAGCAAGAACAGTCAACACTGCTGTCACCATAAGGAGACACGCTTGGCTACGCACTTCAGGCTTCAAACCTGAAATCCAGCAGGCTGTCCTTAATATGCCCTTCAACGAGAAACAACTTTTTGGCTCTGAAGTGGATACAGCCATTGAAAAACTTAAAAAGGACACAGACACGGCCAAGGCCATGGGCGCACTCTACTCCCCGCAGAGCAGAGGCTCTTTCAGAAAAACTCAATTTAGAGGGGGGTTTCGTGGCCAACCCACAGACACCACCAGCCAACAAACAAGAACCACACCATATCAGGGTTCCTTCCAAAGGGGAGGTTTCAGGGGATATCGGGGGGGTCAATTCCCAAGGAGTAGGGGAAGATTCCAGACTCCAAAAACACCTCCACCTAAACAGTGACTTTCAAGTCACGCAACCCCTTCACTCAACACCAGTGGGGGGAAGACTAAGCCAATTCTACCAATCTTGGCAACAGATTACAACAGACAATTGGGTATTAGCAATAATCCAACATGGCTATTGCATCGAATTCCACAACTTCCCACCAAACATCCCCCCCAAAACACGCAAAATGTCACCACAACATTTAGAACATTTAGGACTAGAAGTTCAAGCACTACTGCAAAAGGATGCAATAGAGTTAGTACCAGTACAACAAAAAAACACAGGAGTTTACTCCCTGTACTTTCTAATTCCAAAAAAAGACAAAACATTAAGACCAATATTAGATCTCAGGACACTAAATACCTACATCATATCGGACCATTTTCACATGGTCACACTACAAGACATCATTCCACTGCTCAAACAGCAAGATTACATGACCACATTAGACCTAAAGGATGCGTACTTTCATATACCAATACACCCTTCTCACAGAAAGTACCTACGGTTCGTATTCAAAGGAATACATTACCAATTCAAGGTGTTGCCATTCGGAATAACAACTGCACCAAGAGTGTTCACAAAATGTCTAGCAGTAGTAGCAGCACACATCAGGAGACAACAGATACATGTGTTCCCTTACCTAGACGATTGGCTAATCAAGACCAACACAGTAAAAAAATGCGCAAACGACACCACATTTGTCATACAAACCCTTCACAAACTGGGGTTTTCCATCAACTATACAAAATCACACCTAGAACCGTGTCAAACACAACAATATCTAGGAGCAACCATCAACACATCAAAAGGAATTGCCACTCCAAGTCCACAAAGAGTGCAGGCATTCCACAAGGTAATAAGTGCTATGTTTCCAAACCAAAAGATACAAGCAAAACATGTGCTAAAACTTCTAGGCATGATGTCATCATGCATAGCCATTGTCCCAAACGCAAGACTACACATGCGACCCTTACAACAGTGTCTAGCATCACAATGGTCACAGGCACAGGGTCAACTTCAAAATCTGGTGTTGGTAGACCGCCAAACATACCTCTCGCTTCTATGGTGGAACAGCAAAAATTTAAACAAAGGGCGGACATTTCAGGACCCAGTGCCTCAATACGTTATAACAACAGATGCTTCCATGACAGGGTGGGGAGCACACCTCAATCACCACAGCATTCAAGGACAATGGGATATACACGAAACAAAATTTCATATCAATTACCTAGAACTGTTAGCAGTATTTCTAGCGTTAAAAGCCTTCCAACCCATAATAACACACAAATACATTCTTGTCAAAACAGACAACATGACAACAATGTATTATTTAAACAAACAAGGAGGAACACACTCAACACAATTGTGCCTCCTAACACAAAGAATTTGGCAGTGGGCGATTCACAACAACATTCGCCTAATAGCACAATTTATTCCAGGAATACAAAACCAACTAGCAGACAACCTTTCGCGAGACCACCAACAAGTCCACGAATGGGAAATTCACCCCCAAGTTCTGAACAAGTACTTTCAAATTTGGGGAACACCCCAGATAGATTTGTTCGCAACAAAAGAAAACTCAAAATGCAAAAACTTCGCATCCAGGTACCCACACCGCGAATCACAAGGCAATGCTCTATGGATGAGTTGGTCAGGGATATTTGCGTACGCTTTTCCCCCTCTCCCTCTCCTTCCATATCTAGTAAACAAGTTGAGTCAAAACCAACTCAAACTCATACTGATAGCACCCACATGGGCAAGACAACCTTGGTATACAACTCTACTAGACCTTTCACTAGTACCGCATGTCAAACTACCCAACAGGCCAGATCTGTTAACACAACACAAACAACAGATCAGGCATCCAAACCCAGCATCATTGAATCTGGCAATTTGGCTCCTGAAATCCTAGAATTCGGACACTTAGACCTCACACAAGAATGCATGGAGGTCATAAAACAAGCTAGAAAACCTTCCACTAGACACTGCTATGCATCTAAGTGGAAAAGATTTGTTTACTACTGCCATTCCAATCAAATACAACCATTACATGCCTCTACTAAAGACATAGTAGGATACTTACTACATTTGCAAAAAGCAAATCTCGCTTTTTCATCTATAAAAATACACCTCGCAGCAATATCTGCTTACCTACAAACTACTCATTCATCGTCTCTATTTAGAATACCAGTTATTAAAGCATTCATGGAAGGGCTAAAAAGAATTATACCACCAAGAACACCACCAGTTCCTTCATGGAATCTTAACATCGTCTTAACAAGACTCATGGGTCCACCTTTCGAACCCATGCATTCCTGTGAAATGCAATATCTAACCTGGAAGGTCGCATTTCTCATTGCAATCACATCCCTCAGAAGAGTAAGTGAAATACAGGCATTTACCATACAAGAACCATTTATTCAAATACACAACAATAAAATAGTTCTAAGAACAAATCCAAAATTTCTGCCAAAAGTAATCTCACCATTCCATTTAAATCAAACAGTAGAATTGCCAGTGTTCTTCCCACAACCAAATTCTGTGGCTGAAAGGGCACTACATACATTAGACATCAAAAGAGCACTAATGTATTACATTGACAGAACAAAGCTAATCAGGAAAACAAAACAACTGTTCATAGCTTTTCAAAAACCACACATAGGAAATCCAATCTCTAAACAAGGCATTGCTAGATGGATAGTCAGATGCATTCAAACATGCTATCTTAAAGCCAAAAGAGAATTGCCTATTACACCAAAGGCACACTCAACCAGAAAGAAAGGTGCTACAATGGCCTTTCTAGGAAACATTCCTATGAGCGAAATATGTAAGGCTGCAACCTGGTCTACGCCTCATACGTTTACTAAACACTACTGTGTAGACGTACTAAATGCACAACAAGCTACAGTGGGCCAAGCTGTACTAAGAACATTATTCCAAACTACTTCAACTCCTACAGGCTAAACCATCGCTTTTAGGGGAGGTAACTGCTTTATAGTCTATGCCACACATGTGTATCTGCAGCAACATATGCCATTGAACTGAAAATGTCACTTACCCAGTGTACATCTGTTCGTGGCATTAGTCGCTGCAGATTCACATGTACCCTCCCACCTCCCCGGGAAGCCTGTAGCCGTTTAGAAGTAGATCATAAATCTTAAACATCTGAACATTTGTAAATAATTATTAGAAACTCTTAACGTACATACATATTCACTCCATTGCATGGGCACTATTTATACCAAACAACTCCATCCTCACCCTCTGCGGGGAAAACAATCTAAGATGGAGTCGACGCCCATGCGCAATGGAGCCGAGGAGGGAGGAGTCCTTCGGTCCTGTGACCAAAAAGACTTCTTCGAAGAAAAACAACTTGTAATACTCCGAGCCCAACACCAGGCAGCGGACTGTGCCACACATGTGAATCTGCAGCGACTAATGCCACGAACAGATGTACACTGGGTAAGTGACATTTTCATTATCGAATCTGTCAAATACAAAATAAATTGTCCAGCACAAGTGATAAGACAATAATGTACATTTGACAACTAAAACTTTAATCTGGGGAGGTAAACCAAAGTGTCGTGGAGAGGTGAACAGAGAGGAAGAAGAAAATGCCATTTCAAATATAAAATAAAATATCTGATATTTTAAACAAATATGATCTTCTAAAGGAATATAAATTAAAGAAGAAATATGTAAAGCGGCATTGTCTATGATTAATATTTCAGCCTAAATCAAGATTTCAAGGGTGATCTAGACTTATCTCTTGGTTGATATTTTTTCCATGCTTTAAATTTACCACCATATGTCCAATTACGTTGAACAGTTTCCCATTCACTTTGATCTACATCCTCTGTGGTGTGCAATGGAGAAGATTTTTTTTATTGGCGAGGGAGAAGAAGATTTAAGTTCCATCTCTGAGTCCTTTTCATCTAAGTCATTCAAAAAAGATTCCAAGTCACGAGGATCTGAGTATTCTTTGGTTTTCCCTTGGAAAGTTATAATCATAGTGGCCGGTTCCAAAAGACCAAATTTTATATCTCTTTTCTTTGATCTAGTGCGTACATTTTAAAATAGTTTCCTTTTGAGATTAGTGGGTGCTGAAAAAGCCTGCTGTGATGATTACCTGAGATTTCTCATATTCATATGGTCAATGTTTTTTAGCTGCCATGATTATTTGACTGGCTTGTTGATGTCGTAGACAGCAGACTAAGATATATCTATGTCTAGTGGAGTAGTCTGTCCCACATGATCGAACACGGTGAGCTCTCTGAAATTCTAAAGGCATTGTAAAAGTGATGTTCATCAATGTTGGGATTGAAGTGGACAACAAGTCTGAAATATTATCTTTCTCAATTTGTTCTGGAAGACCTATAATTCTGAAATTGTTCCTTCTACTCCGGTCCTCTAAATCAATCACTTTTTGCTGTAGGTACCAAATACCTGACCAGTATCAGGTGCCATATCGAGGCAAAATTCAATATTCGTTATTCGATCGTCCATTGACTGCATGCAAGATTGAAACTTGCTAACATCATTCCATAATCCTTGAACTTCCATAGTGTTGGTGGAAACTATATTGTCCAGGGACGCAATGGAGGATTTTATGTCTAATAGTTCTTTCAGGATTGTATCCATAGCTGTTGAGGGTAATTCAATAGAATCAGCCATTTTACATTTGAGATCAGTGTCGGCAGGATTTGATAATAAAGCTTCACTATATGACAGTTGCCTTACTACTTTAGGTTCTGACATAGGGAGTAAATTAATTATCTTCAGGACTTCTGTTTATAATAGGTGTTTAATCACTTCAAAATACCATTAGAAGAGAAAAGAAGCAATGAACCAATTCAATCTCCAACTCCCCAAACGAGTGTGATATCCGCCGTGTAAATTACAGTCAATTTTTGTCAAGAGTCACATTAATTCTGTTAAGCCATGCACGTTATCTTTCATCTTCCAAGTTAAGTTACATTATGATAAGTTTATTCCGGCCGGACAATACTCAAGATAACACTTGACAATCTTGATGTTGTTCAGCACAATGAAATAGGGAGCAATCAGATTATCCTGTTTCTTCCGGGCTAAACATATGTTATCCTGCTGTCCTCCACAAAGTATTGCAATACGATATAATCAATCAAATAGGAAAGGAAAAGAAAAAAAGGGGCATCTGGCGGTTATACATGGCCATTTCAATGCGTAATGTATTAAATCAAAAAGTGTGCGTGTTTATTAATTACCACTAGGCCAATGTAATCTACATTGTACTGCGTAGCAATATGATCGGGCATGTCGAAGATTTTCTAAAAGCAGCATACAGCGTACCTGATGTTGCGTGGTGTACTAAGGAAATAAGCGTCCTTGTTTTTATGTTCCAAAAATGTAGAAGTAAGCGATCCGTACATTTCGGAGCTTGAGACACACTTCGCGTCGCCATTTTAGCCTCATCAATTGACTCAGTTTTCAGCATGTAATTAGATTGTATAGCAAGCGGTCCACATAATTTTGTATCCTATGCCATTCTGTTGGTATCCAGCACAAATTCTCTCTTTTTACAGATGTCTGTAGATCGGAAAAATGTCTTTTGGCCTATTTCCCCGTCTCCGTTCTTTCCAGCTCTAAAGAGGAGCCGCCATCTTCCACAGCGCTTGGCTCTGCCCCCCTCTGACAGAGTTTGTGCCACAATTTCTCCAAAGTAGTCTGGAGTTAATTAACAATCTAGATTACCTCTTAACTGTACTGATTCCTTTGTTCTTCAAAGTATGCTTTTCCGTTCTTCTGAGCTGTTTCCCCATCTTTGTTATTTTTTTTAGGTATAACCAAATAAAAGGTCAGGCACCGTGTCTTATGTATTTAACTGAAAAAAAAGCTTCAAGACACATCTGGTTGCACTCAGATGTTGATTTTTTGAGCACAGAGTTTTGATTGGTCAGAAGTGGCGTGCTTCCACTGAAAAATGGTGCTTCTTTTGAATGTTTTGTCTTATGGGAATGCTTATGCTCAATACAGCAGGACTGATCTGGTATTGGTGAGAAAATATTAAACACGGTTGTGAAGGTTTGATTTGTTTAATGTGGCAAGTAAAATAAATGCAATGTATCTGACTTATTGTGAAAAGCACATGTTGAATCCAATAGGCTTACACTGCATTAATGTCACCAGAGAGGCATTTTGTTTCATTGGATCTCACAGATTACCATAGTAGCCAAAGATTATTGTGTTGGTTACTTTGACAAACCCTGCAGTAGGAGGTTTGTACTGGGATAATCATTGCTCGCCTGTTTCGGGAGGGCCTGACAGATATATTTGTCATTGAGGCCCTTGTAGCCAACACAACATAAACTCTGCCTTCATATATATAGATTATTTAGATCAGCCCTCTTCTGTCTGTTGGCGTGCTAGTCATATTTTGCTTCTCATGACAGCATTTTGCACAGGGTAAATGCTTAGTCCATTTCTACTATTTGCGCTATTCGCCTGTGAGTAGTAGCATCTTTCCCCTGATCAAATGTGCACATCTACCTGAAAAGGAGAGCTTTTCAGTGTCTGAACTAGAGGCCATTCCTTTAGTTTTCCATTTTTTCCCTTTTTATAGATCCTTTCTTTCCTTCTTTGCCTTCTAGAGTGTCTCAAAGTTCCCCAGAGGGTGCTACCAGGCCAATCACTTGCCCCCCAATTCATCTGTAACATGCTGCATCCTGTGAGCCCACTATGTCTAAACAGGGTGGTCATGTAGGAATAGTATTGTCCATAATTCACAGTTTTTCATTTCCAAAATGCCCCATGTTTAGAAGCATTATATTGCCCACCTTAGAGTGCAACACTATAAACTTTGTCCATCAAGTCTGATGCTTACTGATCGGACATCTTGGAATGGTACTATGCATAGTGTAGCTTCGAAAATGTTGCTTCTACACATGGCACTTATGCTAAAACTTTAAAACAACAATGCAATATGTACCAAAGTCTTGGAAGACAGCCTCCCTCTGCCTTGTTTTAGTATATTTTTTAACTGCCTGCCAAATTCAGGTGGCAGAATGATTTGTTTCAAATTTTATTCTTTTCATTAGCTTTCATATTCTTGTTGAGTTTGCGGACCTGTTATATAGAAAACAGGTAAGTGGGGAAAGTTGGTAAGTAGGTGGATGAATAGGAGTACGAGCCACAATGACTAACAAAGTGCCTGGATGAGGCCTATTTGACCACCTAACTCATTAGTGGTTGAAGAGGCACTTTCAGTTATAAGCCAGACCAATGGCCACTGCCAGTGCTTGTTTTTATTATTTTTACCTCCTATAGACAATAATTGGTATAAGCTGTACACCAGGTATTTCCTTATGCTATAAAGTGACACTATGGTGGTCATTACAATCCTGGCGGACGGTGTTAAAGCTGCGGTAATAGCGCAAACAGGCCGGCGGACAAAAAAATGGAATAATGACCCTGGCGGAAACCGCCAACAAAGACAGCCACTTTAACACATCGCCCGCCACGGCGGTACAGACAAACAGCACGGCGGTCACCGCCAACAGACAGGCGGAAGACAATGTACCGCCCACACCATCACAACACACCAATCCTCCACTTTTTACGGGCCGGATTCACCGTGGATAAAAACACGGCAGAAACAGCTTTTGCTATGGGAAAATGCTCACCTCAACACATCCCACGAGGAACGAGGACTCCATGGACCCGGAACTACAAATCTTACCTGCCCTTGCATTCCTGCTCATCTATGACCAACAGTGACGTAGGCGCAGAACATACCGGTGAGTACTGCACCTACGACACGGGGGAGGGGGGAGGCAAAAGTTACAGGGACACCCACCAAACACCCCCACCCTCGCATATTACAACATACACACCAATGCAGTCACAAAAATCACAGTAACAACCCACAACCCCCCCTGAAGAATGCAATGACAAAGCGAATAGCGCCCAAACATTGTATTGTGCCAATATACTACTCATTAAAAAATATATGGATATATAGCACGAAATCTGTCAAAAATAAATGCTGCCAAACAAGAAGTAGTGCAGATATGTACACAACAATGTCCGTGCACCAACAGTCCAAAAATGCATGGGCGACGCCCACAATAGATACCTGACCAAAATCCGAGAGAACACTGCCGGGGCATCAGATAGAAACACTACAGGCACCTCAGGGGGAAGGGAAGGGGGGGGCACCTCAGCCACATGAATGCGAAGCCAGATCCACGACGGGGCTCCATTGATGTATCCTGGGGAGTGCAAAGCCACAGTCTCTCAAGTCTCGACAGTGGTTGGGTTGCCCACTGTGCCATCCTGGGGAGTGCAAAGCCACAGTCTCTCAAGTCTCTACAGTGGGTGGATTGCCCACTGTCATATCCTGGGGAGTGCAAAGCCACAGTCTCTCAAGTCTCGACAGTGGGTGGGTTGCCCACTGTGCCATCCTGGGGAGTGCAAAGCCACAGTCTCTCAAGTGTCTACAGTGGGTGGATTGCCCACTGCCATATCCTGGCGAGTGCCAAGCCACAGTCTCTCAAGTGTCTACAGTGGGTGGATTGCCCACTGCCATATCCTGGGGAGTGCAAAGCCACAGTCTTTCATCTCTACAGTGGGTGGATTGCCCACTGCCATATCCTGGGGAGTGCAAAGCCACAGTCTCTCAGGTAGATGCAGGTCTCCACTGGTCCTGGAGGGGGACTGGTGCCCAGACTCTATGAGTCTCCCTGTGAAAGTACCTGTCCTGTCACTGTCCCAGCTGCACATGGGAGAACGATGCCTGTTGTGCCGGACTATTCATACCCACACGGTCTTTGCCCTGTTCAGCGGTCTTCACCATGGCGGTCTTGTCCTTGTTCAGCGGTGCTTTGCCATGGCTGCCTATAGACTGTTCAGCGGTGCTTTGCCATGGCGGCCTTTGCCCTGTTCAGCGGTCTTCACCATGGCCGTCTTGGCCTTGTTCAGCGGTGCTTTGCCATGGCTGCCTATAGACTGTTCAGCGGTGCTTTGCCATGGCGGCCTTTGCCCTGTTCAGCGGTCTTCACCATGGCCGTCTTGGCCTTGTTCAGCGGTGCTTTGCCATGGTTTGCCATGGCGGCCTTTGCCCTGTTCAGCGGTCTTCACCATGGCGGTCTTGGCCTTGTTCAGCGGTGCTTTGCCATGGCTGCCTATGGACTGTTCAGCGGTGCTTTGCCATGGCGGCCTTTGCCCTGTTCAGCGGTCTTCACCATGGCGGTCTTGTCCTTGTTCAGCGGTGCTTTGCCATGGCTGCCTATGGACTGTTCAGCGGTGCTTTGCCATGGCGGCCTTTGCCCTGTTCAGCGGTCTTCACCATGGCGGTCTTGGCCTTGTTCAGCGGTGCTTTGCCATGGCTGCCTATGGACTGTTCAGCGGTGCTTTGCCATGGCGGCCTTTGCCCTGTTCAGCGGTCTTCACCATGGCGGTCTTGTGCCTTGTTCAGCGGTGCTTTGCCATGGCTGCCTATGGACTGTTCAGCGGTGCTTTGCCATGGCGGCCTTTGCCCTGTTCAGCGGTCTTCACCATGGCGGTCTTGTCCTTGTTCAGCGGTGCTTTGCCATGGCTGCCTATGGACTGTTCAGCAGTGCTTTGCCATGGCGGCCTTTGCCCTGTTCAGCGGTCTTCACCATGGCGGTCTTGGCCTTGTTCAGCGGTGCTTTGCCATGGCTGCCTATGGACTGTGCAGCGGTAGCCTAAGATGGCGGTTCAGATACTGACATTGGTGTGTGGCATGACGATCTCCACAATGGACATTGGTGTGTGGCATGACGATCTCCACACTGGACATTGGTGTGTGGCATGACGTTCCATCATTGCCCAGCGGGGCTGTGAGATTCTGGACCCTCCTGGGCTGTGACTCCGGCGGTTGCGGTGGTCTCCTGACCAGTAACGATACTTGAGCCCTCCTGGGCTATGACTCTGGCGGTGGTCTCCTGACCAGTAACAATACTTGAGCCCTCCTGGGCTATGACTCTGGCGGTGGTCTCCTGACCAGTAACGATACTTGAGCCCTCCTGGGCTATGACTCTGGCGGTGGTCTGCGGACCATTAACGATACTTGAGCCCTCCTGGGTTATGACTCTGGCGGTGGTCTCCTGACCTGTAACAATACTTGAGCCCTCCTGGGCTATGACTCTGGCGGTGGTCTCCGGACCAGTAACGAGGGTGCTGGCGGTTGTGTCTGGACCGCCGGAAATGATGGTGCACTTCTCCGCCGTGACACTCACAACAGGTTGGGGAGACTTCCTCTGGACCTTCCCCACCTTCTTTTGAGTTACAGATGACTCACCAATCGCCTTGGATCCCATTTCACTGTTTGTACCACCAGGAGTCTTGACACGCTCCCGTCGTCCAATCTCCAATTTCGGAGCCTTCACAGGGGGTGGGCTGACAGTGCCTTGGCTCCGGGTCCTACTGCCTGCCCTGGTGGACGGGGCACTTCAAAAACCTGGAACTCGCACCACTGGTACTGGAGGCATTTTGGCTGAGGCGCTACGATGGGACTGATGAATTGGAGGGGGGTGGGGGCAAAAAGGTCAATTTGACATAGGGACAGTTTCTGACGTACACTGGGATGGGTAGTTGGAGGGGCTCTGGGAGTGGAGGAAGAGGAGGTGGTTGTAGGAGGTGTCACTTTAGGTGTTTTGGGTGCAGGTGCAGGTACTGGAGGCTGTCGTGAGGTGGATGGATGTTGGGTGAGTGATTGCCGGCGTTTGTGTACTTTGGGAGGGGGCGTCACAGACACACTGGGAGAGGACACAGGGGACGTGTATATGGCAGTGGAGGTGGTGAGTGCAGGTGAGCGGCTTGTGGTGCTGGGTGTCCTGGTGCGAGTCCTAGTGCCTGTAGATGTGGTGCATGCAGGTGTGTGTGTAGACGAGACTGGCAGGGAGGAGGGAAAAGAGGAGGAGGGGGACACAGTGGAGACAGTGGATGTTGCTGTGTCTGTATGGGTCTGATGCTTGTGTGAGTGCTTGTGGTGAGTGTGGTGCCTATGTTTGCTTGAGCTACTTTTGGGTGTTGACTTGTCTGCATGCTGGTCTGTAGGTGTGCTTGGGATGGGCTGGGGTACAGGTGATTGGGTCTGGGTGTAGGAAGTTGGAGGGGGGAGGCTGGACACAGGGACAATGGCTGCCATCAGTGCTGAGGCCAGAGATTGCAGGGTTCGCTGAAGGACAGCCTGACCAGAATGAATGCCTTCCAGGAATGCATTACCGTGTTTCAACTCTCGTTCTACACCCTGGATGGCATTCTCAATGGTAGACTGCCCAACAGTGAGTGACCTGAGGAGGTCAATGGCCTCCTCATTGAGGGCAGCAGGGGTGACAAGGGCAGGGCCTGAGGTGCCTGGGGCGAAGGTGATGCCCACCCTCCTGGGTGAGCGGGCACGGGGTGAATGCTGAGGGGCTGCGGGGAGGGCGGTGCTGGTAGGGGAGGTGGCGGCTGTACCTGTAGAAGTGGGGCGCACAGATGGTGCCGCCACCACAGGGGAGCTCCCATCGGCGGACGAGTCCGTGTCAATGTTTGGTGATCCTGTGGCCGACGTGAAGCTCACCTCGCCCTCCGTCCCACTGGTGAAATCAGAGTCTGTGGTGTGGCCCTCCATGGCCATGTGGGATGCAGCTCCCTCGTGCTCCGGTGCCACTGTACCTCCGCCTGATGATGCTGATGTACAGAAGGACAGGGAGAGCAGAAAAAGGGTGGAGACAGAAGAAAGAGAGTTTTAGTGCATGGCATACCGCTACCGTTGGTGGACAAGACAAACGCAGCAGCCCCCTGCATTACGCCGTGCTCCTGCCCTCTGCACATGCAATTCCTGGGAAATGGCCTACATGGCAATGGTAGACATCTGCCCACATGGATGGCAAAGGGGCTACTATACATCATTTTGCCATTTTTTTTAGCTGGGGTAGAGTGCCACATGGCCTACATAATGGAGGGGCCTTGCCTACCTAACTCGCCCTGGCCTAGGGACACCCACAGCCCACCACCCCCACCCAGACAGCTCCACAGCACGCAAAGTCCATTGCATGAGGTTGAACTCACCCCCTTGTGTCTGCTGTGATGTCCTTAAGCGCCCATCCAACTCCGGGTAGGCCACCGCCAGGATCCGGAACATCAGGGGGGTAATGGTGCGACGGGCACCCCTCCCACGTTGGGAGGCCATCCCCAGCTGAGCCTCCGCCGTCTTCTTGCTGCAGCGGCGAATGTCCTCCCATCTCTTCCGGCAGTGGGTGCCCCGTCTATGGTGGGCCCCCAGGGTCCGGACCTCCTTGGCGATGGCACGCCAAATGTCCCTCTTCGGTTGGGCGCTGACCTACATGACATGCACAAGGAAAGAGGAACAGTCATTACCTACTGCACCGTCGTTGTAATTGGCCCCCTCCCAACTCTATCCCTGTGGCCCATTCATCCCCATGCATGACTGTTCTATGTACTCTGCCCCCTTCCCTCATCCACCCAGCCCTCTCCACCCAGGCCTAGCCCATACAACGTGCTCCCTGTGTACTGACCTGTTAGTCTGGAGGACTGTAGAGTAGTGTATACTGGGGGAGGACCCCATCCACAAGTTTCTCCAACTCCTGTGCAGTGAAGGCAGGGGCCCTTTCCCCAGACGCAGCAGCCATCGTCGCTTCCAGACCGAGGTCACAGCAGCACTAGTAGTGTAGGTCCTCTCCTGTCGAAGGTCAGGTATCTAGTGATTGAATAGATAGAAAATGGTGGTGACGTCCGCGGCGGTGCGCATCATCACCGCCAGCGCACCTGTTCATTGGCTCCTGGGACCCATAGGGTCCAATGTTAACCAATGCAGCATTGAGCCGCGCTCTACGACCGCCTACTGCGACGGTGTGCAATGCCAGCGCAGTTACCCCACTATCCCATTGTCCCATTTTAGAGGTCAGGCAGCTGCCATTTCAGGGGCCCACATGGCTTCATTTACTACTGCGTCACACATACCGAGGCCTACACTCAAAACCTTTCCCGGATGGGTTAATTGTCTGGTGTAGTCTTGTGTATGACTGTGGGTACATACCTGGAGGAATGCTGACAGTTTTTTCGCTGTTGTCCTTCTTAGGCACCGTCAGTTGGGACATATTGGAAGATGGCGGAATCCGCCGGTGTACCGACCGCTGGTGGACCTGTTGACAATGGAAGAGCGACATGTCATCGTGACCTACCGGTTTGACCGTGCCACAATCCGGGAACTATGTACCCAGTTGGAGCCTGGCCTGATGTCACCAATCCGCCATCCGACTGGAATAGCCCCTGACGTGCAGGTGCTGTCAGTGCTCCATTTCTTAGCAAGTGGGTCTTTTCAGACAACTGTGGCCATGGCATCAGGGATGTCCCAGCCTATGTTTTCCAACGTCTTGTCCAGAGTGTTGGCTGCCCTGCTGAAACACGTAAGGAGATACATCATTTTCCCTGAGGTGGCGGATTTGCCTACAGTGAAAGGTGACTTCTATGCCCTGGGACATATCCCCAACGTCATAGGTGCCATTGATGGGACCCATGTAGCTCTGGTCCCCCCCGCAGGAAGGAACAGGTGTACAGGAACCGGAAGAGTTATCATTCGATGAATATCCAGATGGTCTGTTTGGCAGACCCGTACATCTCACAGGTAAATGCAATGTTCCCTGGCTCAGTGCATGACGCCTACATCCTGCGGAATAGCACCATCCCTGATATGATGGGTGAACTCCAGAGGCACCGTGTATGGCTATTGGGGGACTCTGGTTACCCCAACCTGTCCTGGCTACTGACCCCAGTGAGGAATCCCAGGACCAGGGCAGAGGAACGCTACAATGAGGCCCATGGGCGGACTAGGAGGGTAATCGAGCGGACCTTCGGCCTCCTGAAGGCCAGGTTCAGGTGCCTCCATATGACAGGTGGATCCCTATTCTACTCACCGAAGAAGGTGTGCGACATCATCATCGCCTGCTCCATGCTCCATAACTTGGCATTGCGACACCAGGTGCCTTTTCTGCAGGAGGATGATCCAGATGACGGTGTTGTTGCAGCGGGGGAGCCTGGGAAGCCTGTGGACAGTGATGAGGAGCAAGATGAGGAAGATGAAAACGACAACAGGGAGTCAGTCATACAGCAATATTTTCAATGAGACACAGGTGAGTACAATTTCATGTTTCACATTATTTTACATTTCACACGTCTACCTCTATCCTGTACCTACATTTCACTCCCTATTTCTTAACTGAGTTGTCCCCTTCCATTTCAGTTTCAGTAATGTGTTGACCTACGTGTCAACAGCTTGCACCCTTGAAAGGCTTGTGATGTGTGACATTGGTATGTTGACCTTCCAATGGCTAACCTTTTTTAACACTGTAATTGACAATACAAAGTTCACAATCATTGACTGACTCCAATATTATTGAGGTTTCAAGGATGTTTATTGAAGTGCATACAAATGTAGGCGGGTTGTGAAATGGGGAGAGGACATGGTGGAATAATGTCCATGGCAGAGTCCAGTCTATTAGTCTCACAGGTGCATTGCACATCTGGCCATTGGAGGTGGAGCTGGGGCAGTTCCAATCTGGACAGGGTAACAAAGTGGGACAGTGGGGGGACAATCAAGGTAGTCTTATTTCCTGGTGGGGGTCTTGCCATCTTGCTCTGTCCTGTTCCTGGATCTCAGGGCCCGCTTGCGTGGTGGTTGTCCGTCTGCAGGGGGTGGGGTGCTGGTGTGTTGGTCCTGTGGCGGTGCGTCCTGTCCACTAGCGCCGGCAGAGGTGGTGGGCAGTTCGTCGTCCTGGCTAGTGTCAGGGGCCCCTTGGAGTGCCACGGTGTCCCTCAAGGTCTTTTGAATGTCCGTCAGCACCCCTACGATGGTGCCCAGGGCGGAGCTGATGGTCCTGAGCTCCTCCCTGAACCCCAAATACTGCTCCTCCTGCAGGCGCAGGGTCTCCTGCAACTTGTCCAGGACCATTGCCATCGTCTCCTGGGAGTGGTGGTATGCTCCCATGATGGAGGAGAGGGCCTCGTTGAGAGTGGGTTCCCTTGGCCTGTCCTCTCTCTGTCGCACAGCAGCCCTCCCAGTTCCCCGGTGTTCCTGTCCCTCCGTCCCCTGGACCGTGTGCCCACTACCACTGCCCCCAGGTCCCTATTGTTGTTGGGGTGGTGGGTTAGCCTGGGTGCCCTGTAGTGGTGGACACACCGCTGATTGACCTGTCCTGGGTAGGGAGGTATGGGTCCGCAGGGTGGGTGCTGTGCTGGTGTTCCCAGAGGGTGGCAGTTCGGTGTTGGGCTGTGGCTGGGCAAGGGGAACCGACTGTCCTGAGGCCCACGATGGTCCGGGCTGGTCATCAAGATCCAGTAGGGCAGAGCTGCTGTCGTCACTGTGGGCCTCTTCTGGGGGTGGAGTGGTGTTGTCTGGACCCTCTGGTGTGGTGACGGTCCTTCGGTTTCCTGCAGGGGTATGAGAACATGATTATTGCATGTGTGTGTTTCATGGTGTGCAATGGATGGGTGTGCGTGAACCCCAGTGCAGGCATTCCTGTGTGGGGGCTTGTGTGGTGATGGTTGTGGGGTGTTGTGGGTCGGTGCAGTGGGCATGCTTTAGTGATGGTTGTCCATGCTTAGTTGTGTCATGCAGGTCTTGGGGTTGGGATGGGTGGTTGGTGTTATGGGTAGATTAGTGAGGAGTTAGGGTGATAGGGGAGGGTGTGAGGGTGGGGGTGTGTGATAGCATGCAGGTAGGGTGGGGGATATGATAGTGAAGATTAGACTTACCAGTGTCTGTTCCTCTGACGACTCCTCCGAGGCCCTCAGGATGCAAGATGGACAAGACTTGCTCCTCCCATGTTGTTAGTTGTGGGGGAGGAGGTGGGGGTCCGCCGCCAGTGCGCTGTACCGCGATGTGGTGCCTGGATACCGTTGAACGCACCTTCCCCCGTAGGTCGTTCCACCTCTTCCTGATGTCCTCCCTATTTCTTGGGTGCTGTCCCACAGCGTTGACCCTGTCGACTATTCTTTGCCATAGCTCCATCTTCCTGGCTATGGATGTGTACTGTACCTGTGCGCCAAATAGCTGTGGCTCTACCCTGATGATTTCCTCCACCATGACCCTAAGCTCCTCCTCGGAGAAGCGGGGGTGTCTTTGGCGTGCCATGGGGTGGTGTGTGTGATGTATGGGGTGGTGTATGTGTTGATGAGTGTGGTGAGTGTAGTGGTATGTGGTGTTTTGTGCGTGGATGTTGTGTGGGAGATGGTGTAGTGTGCCTCTGTGTGATGGTGTTATCTCTTCTGTGCTGTCTCTCTCTGGCCTTCGTCTCTAATTTGTGGTCGTAGGGGTTTGTGGGTGATGTAAGTGTGTGTTTTATATTGTATTGGATGTGTGGGAGTGTTGTTTGTATGTGTATCAGGTGTGTGTATTTTGAATTGTCCTATGTGGCGGTGTTTTGGAGAGGTGTGTGTATTTTGAGTGCGGCGGTGTGTACCGCCAATGGAATACCGAGGTTGAAAGACCGCCGCGTGGATTCGTGGGTCATAATAGCATGGGCGTGTTTCTGTTGGCATGGAGGTGGAGGATTTGTTTCCGCATGTTTATCGCTGACCTTTGGTGTGGCGGTATTGTGTGGGTGTCTGAATTTCGGCGGATTCCGTGATGTGTGTCATAATAGCTGTGGCGGTCTACTGCGGCCGCGGCGGTGTATTGGCGGTCTTCTGCACGGCGGTAAGTGCCTTTTACCGCCAATGTTGTAATGAGGGCCCATGTGACTTAATTAGTTTGAATAAATCAATACTGTGTATAATAAAAATTCTTAGATTTAAACACAAGTCAAGCTTTACTCCTGAACTTGTAAATACACAGCATTAGTTTATTTCAGTTCATTTATTCTTCTTTCAAGTAATCCATCGTCCATCGATATTGAAATTGTCACAGTGAAAGTCCTCATGTAATCAGTATATGCATGCTTTCCAATACCAGTTCGGCTTAGACCCCAAATTTAACATCTGATAATGTGCTTAAATGATGCTTTGTATCGTTAACATATGATAATGATTTATCACAGAAGCCTGTAAAAAATTATGTTCTTGTGCTCAGAAATTCTTTCTGTGGAGAACCCATGTCTGATGTTGTGAGTCTACCAGGTGGAAAACAAGCTTGTTAAGAAATTTTAGTGAAGTATTTTTACAAGGATATCTTGTCCTTTATATATGTTCATCAGTCATTAAACCATCATCCTTGTAATTTGATGTACTGACCGGTTACAAAGGGGCTTTATCCAAACTTTCATAAAAATTAGTATAATTCAATTGATTCAACTTCTCATTATTGTACTCACACTTATGCATCACTACATGGTTGATACCTTTGTCAGCCTTAAGGGTAACAATAGTATCATTGTTTTATAACTTCTGATGTTCTATAATCATCAAGCTAATGTGTCTTCTCTCATATCTTTGCTTTTAATCAAGGAAATCCATTTCCTTGAATACTTCTTTAAGAAATACATCTATATTGTTGCTTGCGGGCAACTTTGGAACAAATGTGAATTAACACTTCAACTCACTATTTATACTACAAGAGTAATTAATATCTAAATGAGAGGGTAACCACCTAATAGACTCTGGCTTTTCTCTTGTTCTTTAATTGATAACTGGGTTAGAGAATCCAAAATGTCTTTCAGAGTAAATTCACTCATCTCATGTACATGTTTAGCTGTAACCGCTAGTCAACTTATCCAATAAATGTTTTAAAATTTGATTTACAAACTTGCTTAGGTCAGTTCTGAAAGTATTCAAATCATAGTGTTAGACGTCAAAATTCCATTGCCTTCTTTAGTAATGAAATCATGGCAGAAGTCATATCTTTACTATACAAAGTTATTGGAGAAGCATCCTAAGTTTTACTATCTATTCTTTCTCTAACTGTTATACGGTTCCAACTAACAAAGTAGGATTGTGTATTTGGTCAACATAAAGGTAAGGGTATAAGGATTCAGTCTGCATATACCATCAGGAAATGTTGACACAATTTCTAGCTAGCTCGCAGTGACACCCCTGCATCCTTGAACTCCAGGATAACAGATGGGTTTTGCAACCTCGAATATGGTTAGTCAAATTCCCAAGGAAATCTGGAAAGCTAATCTACCCTTTCATTTTCACTTACAAGTACCCAAGATTAGACACAAGGAAGGATGCAAAAATGTTGTTTAGAACATTTATTGCAATAGTCTTATTCTTGCATAAAAAACAAGAACTGCGATTTTTAGGCAAACAAGACAGAGCATGGTAACCAGCATTACAGAAATGGTGAAAAAGAAACTGTTCAACCATGGTTCTGTGATTGTGTTAGTATCTGTACCTACATACACTGCTGAGAGCATGGTTGGAGCGCCCACAGCCGGATCTATTGGGAGAGCTCCTACCTCCATACTTGGGTGAGATGGACCAGGACACCAGGCAGACAGTCTGGTGTAGTGTGGCTATTGGTCCAGGGAAAGGGAGAGCTCAGATTCAAATTCAACATCAGAGTCATCCGAGCTGCACCTCTGGCACTGTATGCATGCAAAGTTTCAGGATAAGCCCAGCAGAAGTGCTCCTTGGGTGCATATCGCGAAGAGACGTTTTTTATAATATAAGCACTCTCCGTGTCACACTGTCAGAGATGCAACCTGACACTGTGGTGTGTCTATAAACATGGAGCTGTCTCCACGGACAATCGGAATGTTCAGACATCATGTTCTGTGTGCTCAGCCTTGGACGGATTGTACATATTAGATGGCTTAGTAAGAAGGAGCAACATGTACAATGATTTCTCAGTACATTATCACATAAACGAGACGCCATGCAAAAGTTTACCAACATAAAATAAATGCTAATTTAAAATCTGATAGAGACTTCCAGCTGCAGATTCCTTACCTTAGAATTTTCCCAAGTGACAGACTGGACCTGAAAGATTTTCATGAGCAGCACCCCTTCGAGCCGGTAGGTGGCATTGATTGGTTCCACATGCATCATCGGCATCGTTCGCCCCAGAAATTACCTCCGTGGCACCTATGTAGGAGCCACCCAGGCAAGCTGATGTCAGTTCTTTTCTCTCCGTGCCAGACAGCTACCATCTCAGTCACTTTTCAACTGGGCTTTTTTTCAATATTTTGTCAAATTCTTTTTGAGGTTTTCCTCCTATTGTGGCAGGGATGTCATCCATGAAGTCAAGCTTTAAGCCCTGGGGCTCCTGTCACTGACTTGTTTGCCTATGATCCCCCAAGCGTGACTACGATCTGAAGTTGTGTTTTAACTGCCACACCATGAATCAGAAGGCCTTGAGGGAGCGGTCCCTCGATTTCATAGTTGCCCAATATGTAATGCTGCGATGTTCAAGGTCTCAGTCGAGGGGAGGTTCCCAGGAGCAGTTGCGGAGTCTGAGGTCAATGTCTCACTCCAAGTCCTTCCAACACAAGAAGATAAAAAAGTCAAAGAGGTCTCAGACTTCTCCTCGTCTGTTGGCCAACTAGATAAGGGAGCATCAGCATCCACTGCCAGGCTCCGCAGTTGCACCTGCACCTGGGCCAACTCCACACCTCCCTGAGTTTCCCACAGCTGGAGCAACCCCCGCTCATTTGAAAGAGTGTGCCTCGTATTTAGGTTGGCCGACACCTTGTGCTCCTTTGGGCCCCAAGGAGTCGGCATGGCCCCTTCTGGTTCTATGCCTGCAGCTAGGGTCTCAGCTGCATTGGGCCATAAGGATCCTTTCCTTGATCCAGACTGACAGCCATCATACCATCTCGAGTTTCCCCAGTGTCCGTCCCGATTCTCCTGGTGCCACCCCGTTCGGATCCCCGATTCTCATACAGAGCTGGAGGCGTATTGGTCTACACCATTTCTGGCGCTGTCTGGAGCCGTGCCTTCCAGTTCAGAACCTGAGCCCTATTCCTATCGGCTAGAATTTGGGGTGGTCACTGGGCCCTAAAGAATACCAGCCCTATGAAGATCCCAATATGAACTGATGTGAGAAACTTGCTGAAGCCAGTGGACTGGATTCTTTTCCAGATACTAGTATGCTTTGTCCCTCCTACCGTGGCTATGAAGGAGGGAGCTTCTTTTGCAGTGGTGGTATGGACGGATACCAAGAGGCTGGACACTTTGGGAAGATGTTATCTTCCACCAGCCTGGCTTTACAGTCCTTGAACACCGTATGTGTTTTGGGCCATTATTCCCACACTCTGTGAGGCACGGTTGCACAGGTGCAGCCTCTGTCAGGCTGTTGCCCATGAGAGAGATGCAAGTAAATTAATGGTCAGAGCAAGGGGGAAGTACACCTAGACTTCCATGGTAATTTAATCAATAAATAATTATAAATATACAATCTATGTAAAATCAATAGTGATTTATTGCTTTTGTTATGTTTCTTCATTACATTTTATCACAGAAAAAAGATTATACTTGTGTTGATAGGTGCTCCTAATTTGAAAAACACAGTGAAGGTGAATATTGTGCAGAGAAGTGAAGGTGATATATACAATATGTACAGAAGGTGGTTTAAGAACAATATGGACTTCCAACGGCTCTGTCAATCCAGGAAGCCCTGAAGTCACATAAAATTTCTTTACAGTTTTTAATCCACATTCAAAATCATGTTGATGTTTCGACCCCAAATGTAGATATTTGCTATCATGGACATCCAGTTGGTGACAGGATTTTCCATCACCTACCTCAACTGGCAGTCCTTAACTCAGACACATGAGTTTTGCAGATCGTCCATGGGGACTACTTATTCCTCTTTATGACCCCGCCTTCCCCAAAGCTACCATCCAACAACAGATTATTGAAGGATTAGATCTCCCTTCTCCGCCAGGAAGTCATGGCACTCTTGGTCAAGAGAGCCATAGAGAGGGTGCTTGACGCCAGAGGTAGGTTGTGATTGTTATGCCTGCTACTTTCTGGTCCTGAAAAAGAACGGAGGCCGTCATCCTGTCCTAGCCCTACTGCCCCTCAACTATTTCCTCAAGAAGGAGAAGTTAAAAATGCTAATTTTAGCTCAGGTCCTGCCTGCCCTGGATCCGGGAGACTGAATGGTAGCTTTGGACATGCAGGGCGCATATTTCAACATTCCCGTCCTGCCTGCTCACAGGCATTACCTGTGATTCATGGTGGGCCAGGAGCGTTTTCAGTTTGCCATTCTCCCTTTTGGCCTTACCAGTCTCCCTCGGGTGTTCACCAAGATGATGACAGTGGTTGGAGCTCATCTGTGGAGATCAAGGGAATCCGTCTTCCCCTATCTCGACAACTGGCTGTTAACGGCCCACTCTCCCCAGGCTGTTGTCTCCCACCTTCAGACTATGGCGGATCTCCTGCATTTGCTGGGGTTTATTATAAATATGTCAAAGTCACACTGAAGTCCCTCTTATATGCTCCCTTTCATCAGAGCTGTTCTGGACATAGTGCACTTTTGGACTTATCCTCCTGAACGACGATTTAAGGATATTTAGGCTATAATACCAATGTTTCAGCCTCTATCCTGGACTTCAGTGAGACAGACTCTGATGCTGTTGGGACTCATGGCCTCCTGCATCCTGCTGGTAACACTTACTTGATGGCATATGCAGGCTCTGCAGTGGGACCTGCAGTTCCATTGGGGCAGCGTAAGGGGAATCTCTCTGAAATGGTCCAGATCTTGGAAGGAACTGCGAAAGACCTGCAGTGGTGACTAACAAACTGCGATTAAGTCCCTGGCAGAGCCCACTCCCTTCCCCAACCAGATCTCACAGTAGTGATGGATGTGTCACTCCTGAGATGGGGTGGCAATCTGGGAGAGGTGGCGATCAGGGACTCTGGTCTCTGGCGGAATCCAAACTCCATGTCAACTTGCTGGAGCTCCGAGTGATCCTGCTGCCATTGAAAACCTTTCTACCCTCCATCCAGGGGAGGCTAGTGTGGCTGCAGTTAACATCTTTTGACCTTCCCCCCCAAAGTTTGTAATGTCATCTTTGTGGCCATGTGGCCCTCCACTAAGATGTACGCATGCTGATGGAGAAAAATGGTGGCGTGGTGTGCAGAAAAACAAGTTCATCCCCTTTCAGTCCCTCTTACTCAGGTTCTCCTTTTCTTACTCTCCCTTGCCCAGCAGGGCTCTGTGCTCTGCACTCTCAAGGGCTGCCTTTCTTCTATCTCTTCCTTTTTGCGGTTGCCTGAAAAGCCATCCCTTTTCCAGTCCCCAAAAGGGTTTTGTACATCTCTTTCTTCCCTCCCCATTTATAATGCCTTAGTGGGACCTTAATCTTGTACTAACTTTCTTGATGTATGCTCTTTTCGATCCTCTCCATATTTGTCCCCTCAGGCTGATAATCAAAATAGCCCTCCTCATGGCAATTAAATCTTCCCGAATAGTGAGTGAGCTTGAGGCCTTGTCATACAAGTCTCTTTACCTCCCCATCCTTCCTGACAAACTGGTTTTTCCCTCAAAAGCCTCCTTTCTTCTAAAAGTCGTCACTCCATTTCATGTAGACCAATCCATCAACCTGACTACTTTTTATGCTCCTCCACATCCAGCGACTCCACCCAAAAAAGTGTTGTTCCACCTTGATCGAACTAAAGAAGTCTGGGTGGATGGCCAATTCTTCGTGGGGTATGTTGGAGCGAAGAAGGGTTGGGCCGTGCAGGAGCAGACCATCTGAAGATGAGTTGTACTTTTCATTAATATCTGCTACACACTGGCCACACTGCAGCCTCCTGAGGACTTGCTTGCTCATTCCACCAAAGCTAAAGCTACGACCACTGCATTAACTGCAGAGTTCCGGTCATGGATATCTGCCAGGCAGCAACGTGGGCCTCTTTACACACACTCACAAAGCACTACTGCCTGGACAGTCAAGTCGATATGGATGGGCACTTTGCCTCTTCAGTCCTGCATGACTTCTTTTTTTGAAAATGGTCTGCACACCCACCTCCGGGGATGGTATTGCTTTGGAATCTATTCTGAAGTAAGGAATCTGCCACTAGAAGTCTCTGTCAGATGAACAAAACTACTTACCTTCAGCAACGCCTTATCTGGTAGAGACTATATTTAGTGGCAGATTCCTTACCGACCCACTCATCCTCCTGCTCTGCGTACTAATTCTAGAGACAGGCCTTTCAGGCCTTAGTTTTCCACATCAGTGGGCAGTGTTCTTCATGGCTCAGTGCTTCTGGCATGGAAAGTCGTGAAAAGAAACTGACAACGGCACACCTGGGTGGCACGGATAGCATTTTTGGCGCGAATGACACCGATGACGTATGCGGAGCCGATCGATGCCCTCTACTGGTGCGCAGGGGTACTGCTTACGAAAAATCTTCTAGATCCAGCCTGACACCTGGGGAAATTCTAAGGCACTGAATCTGCAACTAGAAATAGGCTTTACTAGATAAGGCGTTACCAAAGGTAAGTAACTTGTTCAAAGTGTGTTTAAAAATGGAGTCTCTAAGCAGGCCCCCACTACATAATCTCCTGCATCTGCATCAATATTCTCACTCTAATTCTTCTCCATGACCAGGAACTGATTTCTACTAAGTGTCATTCTCCATCCTGATCCTAACCAGCCTTTTCCTCTCCTATTCTTTCTGTACTTTCCTTAGAAAAAAGAAAACAGGGGAAGCCACAGATGTGGTGGCACCCTTTTCTTCCCTGCCACTTTAATATGCTGTGTCTCAGAGCTCTCACTAATGTTAGAAGCCACCATTGATGTCTTGTTATAGGAATTTTCCTTTGGTTTAATCAAATCATACATTTTTTGCCTTTTGTGTTTGATATCCTCTTAAAAGTTTCTGAATTCTTTTTTTACCTGTTCATATATACCTAATGCCTCTATATCATCTTCAAAATGTCTCTACTTAGCTTTGCTATGTTTCTATGTGCACAATAATAAAGAATAAGTAGCTTCATACCTCTGGATAATTTTTTGTTCTCTTCATATTTTCACTAAGCCATGCCATCCCCCCATTTAGATATGATACGTTTTTTTTAAGCATGATAAAAAAAAAACTTTGTTTTAGGATTTCACTATTATCATTAGCTTTATCTCACTGTGCTCATAGCCCACCTAGTTTTCCAAATAATTCTTCCACTAAACACAGAATATAGGTCCAGATTTAGGAGGGTCTAGCGCCTCCTTGCGCCACATTAGCGTAATTTTGTTATGCTAATGTGGCCCAATGAGGTCAAAATTGACATGCCATATTTACAAAGTGTCGTACGGCATGCACTGCGCCACTTTGTAACCCCTTGCGTCACATTATGCCTGCACCAGGCATAATGGGGGTCATTCTGACCCCCGCCGGTGGCGGATGCCGCCGGCCTGGCGGGAACCACCAGAAGACCGTACCGCGGTCGAAAGACCGTACCGCGGTCGAAAGACCGCAGCGGTCATTCTGAGTTTCCCGCTGGGCTGGCGGGCAACCGCCAGAAGGCCGCCCGCCCGCCCAGCGGGAAACCCCCTTCCACGAGGATGCCGGCTCTGAATGGAGCCGGCGGAGTGGAAGGGGTGCGACGGGTGCAGTTGCACCCGTCGCGATTTTCAGTGTCTGCCACGCAGACACTGAAAATCTATGTGGGGCCCTGTTAGGGGGCCCCTGCAGTGCCCATGCCAATGGCATGGGCACTGCAGGGGCCCCCAGGGGCCACACAACACCTGTTCCCGCCAGCCAGGTTCTGGCGGTGGAAACCACCAGAACCAGGCTGGCGGGAAGGGGGTCGGAATCCCCATGGCGGCGCTGCTTGCAGCGCCGCCGTGGAGGATTCCCAGGGGCAGCGGGAAACCGGCGGGAAACCGGCGGGACACCGCCGGTTTCCCGTTTCTGACCGCGGCTGTACCGCCGCGGTCAGAATGCCCATGGAAGCACCGCCAGCCTGTTGGCGGTGCTTCCGCGGTCGTCCAGGGTCAGAGTGACCCCCAATGTATGCAAGGGGTAATTTCCCAGTTAGGGGGACCAAAAAAATTGCGCTAAGAAATCTAAAAGATTCTTGCACAGAGTAGTTGTTAAATGGAGGCACACCATTATTTATAATGGGCCTGTATGTGCTTTGAAGGATTGGAGTCAAAATTGTTGATGCTAATCCTGCAAAGCGCCAAACTAGTGTAAGAAATGTTGATGCTAGATCCCTAACTACTTCCATGGTGCACCGTATCTTAAATACAGCGCACACATGGTGGCGTTAGGGGGCGCTAGGGGGGGCAAAAACAGTGGAGCTGCATTTTAATGCAGCACCACTTTTCTTAAATCTGCCGCGCAGTGTGCATGCCAACCCTCTAAATTGATTGTATACAAAGCCAATGGCAAATAAAAGGAAAACTGCAACTATTAATATCTAAATGCTTCCAGACAATACTGACATTATCAGGAAGGGTGCAGCTTGTTAGGGGCATCTGTTGCCAAGCAGTGCCCAATCAGTTCACAAAATTAACTTGCCAATTACACCGCCAGAAGCAGGTTTAGAATAGGATTTCCCTTGAGTTTTATACTTTTTTTCCCCTCACTGTCGTGCTCATTTAGAGCTCTTGTCGCTAAAAATACAGGTATACCCTGATATGGAAAAACGTTACCCTATTTAGGAGCTCACCTAAAGCTATATATATATATATATACATATATACAGGGAGTGCAGAATTATTAGGCAAGTTGTATTTTTGAGGATTAATTTTATTATTGAACAACAACCATGTTCTCAATGAACCCAAAAAACTCATTAATATCAAAACTGAATATTTTTGGAAGTAGTTTTTAGTTTGTTTTTAGTTTTAGCTATGTTAGGGGGATATCTGTGTGTGCAGGTGACTATCACTGTGCATAATTATTAGGCAACTTAACAAAAAAAAATATATACCCATTTCAATTATTTATCATTACCAGTGAAACCAATATAACATCTCAACATTCACAAATATACATTTCTGACATTCAAAAACAAAACAAAAACAAATCAGTGACCAATATAGCCACCTTTCTTTGCAAGGACACTCAAAAGCCTGCCATCCATGGATTCTGTCAGTGTTTTGATCTGTTCACCATCAACATTGCGTGCAGCAGCAACCACAGCCTCCCAGACACTGTTCAGAGAGGTGTACTGTTTTCCCTCCTTGTAAATCTCACATTTGATGATGGACCACAGGTTCTCAATGGGGTTCAGATCAGGTGAACAAGGAGGCCATGTCATTAGATTTCCTTCTTTTATACCCTTTCTTGCCAGCCACGCTGTGGAGTACTTGGACGCGTGTGATGGAGCATTGTCCTGCATGAAAATCATGTTTTTCTTGAAGGATGCAGACTTCTTCCTGTACCACTGCTTGAAGAAGGTGTCTTCCAGGAACTGGCAGTAGGACTGGGAGTTGAGCTTGACTCCATCCTCAACCCGAAAAGGCCCCACAAGCTCATCTTTGATGATACCAGCCCAAACCAGTACTCCACCTCCACCTTGCTGGCGTCTGAGTCGGACTGGAGCTCTCTGCCCTTTACCAATCCAGCCACGGGCCCATCCATCTGGCCCATCAAGACTCACTCTCATTTCATCAGTCCATAAAACCTTAGAAAAATCAGTCTTGAGATATTTCTTGGCCCAGTCTTGACGTTTCAGCTTGTGTGTCTTGTTCAGTGGTGGTCGTCTTTCAGCCTTTCTTACCTCGGCCATGTCTCTGAGTATTGCACACCTTGTGCTTTTGGGCACTCCAGTGATGTTGCAGCTCTGAAATATGGCCAAACTGGTGGCAAGTGGCATCGTGGCAGCTGCACGCTTGACTTTTCTCAGTTCATGGGCAGTTATTTTGTGCCTTGGTTTTTCCACACGCTTCTTGCGACCCTGTTGACTATTTTGAATGAAACGCTTGATTGTTCGATGATCACGCTTCAGAAGCTTTGCAATTTTAAGAGTGCTGCATCCCTCTGCAAGATATCTCACTATTTTTGACTTTTCTGAGCCTGTCAAGTCCTTCTTTTGACCCATTTTGCCAAAGGAAAGGAAGTTGCCTAATAATTATGCACACCTGATATAGGGTGTTGATGTCATTAGACCACACCCCTTCTCATTACAGAGATGCACATCACCTAATATGCTTAATTGGTAGTAGGCTTTCGAGCCTATACAGCTTGGAGTAAGACAACATGCATAAAGAGGATGATGTGGTCAAAATACTCATTTGCCTAATAATTCTGCACTCCCTGTATATATATGTTCGATGGCATGTGTAGCTGCAGATACACATGCTGTGCATAGTCCGCCGTCTGGTGTTGGGCTCGGAGTGTTACAAGTTGTTTTTCTTCGAAGAAGTCTTTTCGAGTCACGAGACCGAGGGACTCCTCCCACTTCGATTCCATTGCACATGGGCGTCGAGTCCATCTTAGATTGTTTTTTTTCCGCCATCGGGTTCGGATGTGTTCCTTTTCGCTCCGTGTTTCGGTTCGGAAAGTTAGTTAGAATCTCGGAAAAAAAATATCGGTATTGTTTGCGTTCGGTATCGGGTTAGTTAGAACAAATCGACACCGAATTTTGAAGAGCTCCGGTGGCCCTTCGGGGTTTTTTCGATCCCCCGTCGGGGCCTGGTCGGCCCAGCTACGTGCGACTTCTAGGCTCATGGAACGGACCCCATTCCGCTTCTGCCCAAAATGCCATCACAAGTATCCGTATACGGTTCACCATCTGGTCTGTAACTTGTGCTTGTCCCCCGAGCACAAGGAGGATACTTGTGAAGCCTGTCGAGCGTTTCGGTCGAGGAAGACGCTGAGAGACCGAAGAGCCAGGAGACTACAAATGGCGTCCACGCCGACAGGTCAAGATCGTTTCGAGGAGGAAGAAGAAGCTTTCTACGTCCGCGAGTCGGATTCGGAAGAACTCGACGCCAAAGAAACAACCAAAACCGTGAGTAAGACGTCGAAAATCAAGACTCACGAGAAGTCTACAAAAGCCCAGGGGACGCCACCGCCAACAGGCCATGGCTTAACCCGAAAAATAGGTGACCCATCCAAGACACCGAAAAAGGGCATGCTGGTGTCAAAGTCATCCGACTCCGGTCGAGATACCGCCACACAGCAACCTCAGAGCCGAGACAGCGACTCCGAGAAACTTCGGCACAGAGACAGCGGCACCGAAGAATTTCGGCACCGAGACACCACGCCGAAAACAAAGAAGGTTTCTTCGGAGCCTAAAAAGACTTCCGAAAAGGTTTCGGTTCCGAAACAGCCAGCCTCGGAGCCGAAAACTAGTTCCTCTACAGAGGAACAAGGATTAACCTCCCAATTACATAGATTTGGAGAGGAGCTTCAAGCTGTAGAGCCTGACTACACACAAAGAAGGCTTCATATTCATGAGGACACAGGGAAGATAACCACTCTTCCCCCAATCAAAATAAAAAGGAAACTTGCCTTTCAACAAAAGGACAAGCAACCACAGGCAAAGGTGGCAAGGAAAACAACCCCACCACCGTCTCCACCACCATCAATACATGCATCACCAGCAACAACTCCACCACTGATGCACTCACCAGCTCATACCACAATGAGTCAGGATGATCCCGATGCATGGGACCTCTACGATGCTCCAGTGTCTGACAATAGCCCAGACTCTTATCCTACAAAACCGTCACCACCTGAGGACAGTACATCCTATACACAGGTGGTCGCAAGGGCAGCCGAGTTTCACAATGTCTCCTTACATTCGGAACCAATTGAGGATGACTTTCTCTTTAACACCCTATCCTCCACCCATAGCCAGTATCAATGCCTTCCCATGCTCCCAGGAATGCTAAGACATTCAAAACCAATTTTTCAGGATCCAGTTAAAGGCAGAGCCATAACTCCAAGGGTGGAGAAAAAATATAAGCCACCGCCCACAGATCCAATATATATTACAACACAACTAACACCAGACTCAGTAGTTGTGGGGGCAGCTCGTAAAAGAGCCAACTCTCATACCTCAGGCGACGCACCACCTCCAGACAAGGAGAGCCGCAAATTTGATGCTGCGGGAAAAAGGGTTGCAGCACAAGCAGCAAATCAGTGGCGTATTGCAAATTCACAAGCACTTTTGGCAAGATACGACAGGGCTCATTGGAATGAAATGCAACATTTCATCGAACACTTACCCAAGGAGTTCCAAAAAAGAGCGCAACAGGTGGTGGAAGAGGGATAAAATATCTCAAATAATCAGATACGGTCTTCCATGGATGCAGCAGATACAGCTGCAAGGACAATAAACACTGCAGTCACAATACGAAGGCACGCATGGCTGCGCACTTCTGGGTTCAAACCGGAAATCCAGCAGGCTGTGCTCAATATGCCGTTTAATGAACAGCAATTGATTGGGCCGGAGGTAGACACTGCCATCGAAAAACTCAAAAAGGACACCGATACAGCCAAAGCCATGGGCGCACTCTACTCCCCGCAGAGCAGAGGCACATTTCGGAAAACACCTTTTAGGGGAGGGTTTCGAGGTCAACCCACAGAAACCACAACCTCACAAACAAGGCCTGCCTACCAGGGTCCATATCAGAGGGGAGGTTTTCGGGGGCAATTTAGAGGGGGCCAATTCCCACAAAATAGAGGAAAATTCCAAGGCCCCAAAACCCCTCAAAATAAGCAGTGACTCACAAGTCACACAACCCCATCACATAACACCTGTGGGGGGAAGACTAAGCCAATTTTACAAACTTTGGGAGGAAATAACAACAGACACTTGGGTCTTAGCAATTATCCAGCATGGTTATTGCATAGAATTTCGCCAATTCCCTCCAAACGTCCCACCGAAAACACACAATATGTCAAAACAACATATAGATCTTCTAGGACTAGAAGTTCAAGCATTGCTACAAAAGGACGCAATAGAATTAGTACCAATTCAACAAAAAAACACAGGAGTTTACTCACTGTACTTTCTAATACCCAAAAAGGACAAAACTCTGAGACCAATACTAGATCTCAGAACACTAAATACCTACATAAAATCAGACCACTTTCACATGGTCACATTACAAGACGTAATCCCACTGCTCAAACAGCAAGACTACATGACAACATTAGATCTAAAAGATGCGTATTTCCATATACCAATACATCCTTCACACAGGAAATACCTAAGGTTCGTATTTCAAGGAATACATTACCAATTCAAAGTGTTGCCATTCGGAATAACAACTGCGCCAAGAGTTTTTACAAAATGCCTGGCAGTAGTAGCTGCACATATCAGAAGGCAGCAAATACATGTGTTCCCGTACTTAGACGACTGGTTAATCAAAACCAACACGCTAAAACAGTGTTCACAGCACACAAAATATGTCATACAAACCCTTCACAGGCTAGGTTTCTCCATCAACTACGCAAAGTCACACCTTTTGCCGTGTCAAACGCAGCAATACTTAGGAGCGACAATCAACACAACAAAAGAGATTGCCACTCCAAGTCCACAACGGGTTCAAACATTTCACAAAGTAATACAGGCCATGTATCCAACGCAAAAGATACAAGTCAGAATGCTAATGAAACTACTAGGCATGATGTCTTCATGCATAGCCATTGTCCCAAACGCAAGATTGCACATGCGACCCTTACAACAGTGCCTAGCATCACAATGGTCACAAGCACAGGGTCAACTTCTAGATCTGGTGTTAATAGACCGCCAAACATACATCTCGCTTCTATGGTGGAACAGTACAAATTTAAACCGAGGGCGGCCATTCCAAGACCCAGTGCCACAATACGTCATAACAACAGATGCTTCCATGGCAGGGTGGGGTGCACACCTCAATCAACACAGCATCCAAGGACAATGGGACATACATCAGAGACAGTTTCACATAAATCACTTGGAAATGTTAGCAGTATTTCTAGCGCTGAAAGCATTTCAACCCATAATAACCCAAAAATACATTCTTGTCAAAACAGACAACATGACAACAATGTATTATCTAAACAAACAAGGAGGGACACACTCAACACAGTTGTGCCTCCTAACACAGAAAATATGGCATTGGGCGATTCACAACCACATTCGCCTAATAGCACAATTTATTCCAGGGATTCAGAACCAGTTGGCAGACAATCTCTCTCGAGATCATCAACAAACCCACGAATGGGAAATTCACCCCCAAATACTAAACAATTACTTTCAAATTTGGGGAACGCCTCAAATAGATCTATTTGCAACAAAGGAAAACTCAAAATGCCAAAACTTCGCATCCAGGTACCCACAAGATCAATCCCAAGGCAATGCTCTATGGATGAACTGGTCAGGGATCTTTGCATACGCTTTTCCCCCTCTCCCTCTCATTCCATATGTAGTAAACAGGTTGAGTCAAAACAAACTCAAACTCATACTAATAGCACCAACATGGGCGAGGCAACCTTGGTACACGACACTACTAGACGTGTCAGTAGTACCTCATGTCAAACTACCCAACAAACCAGATCTGTTAACACAACACAAACAACAGATCAGACATCCAAATCCAGCATCTTTGAATCTAGCAATTTGGCTCCTGAAATCCTAGAATTCGGACACTTGCACCTCACACAAGAATGTATGGAGGTCATAAAACAAGCTAGGAAACCTACCACTAGACACTGCTTTGCAAACAAGTGGAAAAGATTTGTGTATTACTGCCAGAATAATCAAATTCAGCCATTACACGCATCTCCAAAGGATATAGTAGGATATTTACTACATTTGCAAAAATCAAATCTAGCTTTCTCTTCCATAAAAATACATCTCACCGCAATATCAGCTTACCTACAAATTACTCATTCAACTTCACTATTTAGAATACCAGTCATTAAAGCGTTTATGGAAGGCTTAAAAAGAATCATACCACCAAGAACACCACCTGTTCCTTCATGGAACCTCAACATTGTCTTAACAAGACTCATGGGTCCACCTTTCGAGCCCATGCATTCTTGTGAAATGCAATACTTAACGTGGAAAGTTGCATTTTTGATTGCCATCACATCTCTAAGAAGAGTGAGCGAGATTCAAGCATTTACCATACAAGAACCATTTATTCAGATACATAAAAATAAAGTAGTTCTAAGAACAAATCCTAAATTTTTACCAAAGGTTATCTCACCGTTCCACTTAAATCAAACAGTAGAATTACCAGTGTTCTTCCCACAACCAGATTCTGTAGCTGAAAGAGCACTACATACATTAGACATCAAAAGAGCACTAATGTACTACATTAACAGAACGAAACTAATTAGAAAAACAAAACAACTATTTATTGCCTTTCAAAAACCTCATACAGGAAATCCAATTTCAAAACAAGGCATTGCTAGGTGGATAGTTAAGTGTATTCAAACCTACTATCTTAAAGCAAAGAGAGAGCTGCCTATTACACCAAAGGCACACTCAACCAGAAAGAAAGGGGCTACCATGGCCTTTCTAGGAAATATTCCAATGAACGAAATATGTAAGGCAGCAACATGGTCTACGCCTCATACATTTACCAAACACTACTGTGTAGATGTGTTAACTGCACAACAAGCCACAGTAGGTCAGGCTGTACTAAGAACATTATTTCAAACTACTTCAACTCCTACAGGCTGAACCACCGCTTTTAGGGAGATAACTGCTTACTAGTCAGTGCACAGCATGTGTATCTGCAGCTACACATGCCATTGAACGGAAAATGTCACTTACCCAGTGTACATCTGTTCGTGGCATGAGTCGCTGCAGATTCACATGCGCCCACCCGCCTCCCCGGGAGCCTGTAGCCGTTTAGAAGTAGATCTTCAACATTTGTACATTTGTAAATATATTACTTTAACCTTTATTATGTACATACGTATTCATTCCATTGCATGGGCACTATTACTAACATACACAACTCCTACCTCACCCTCTGCGGGGAAAACAATCTAAGATGGAGTCGACGCCCATGCGCAATGGAATCGAAGTGGGAGGAGTCCCTCGGTCTCGTGACTCGAAAAGACTTCTTCGAAGAAAAACAACTTGTAACACTCCGAGCCCAACACCAGACGGCGGACTGTGCACAGCATGTGAATCTGCAGCGACTCATGCCACGAACAGATGTACACTGGGTAAGTGACATTTTCCATATATATATATATATATATATATATATATATATATATATATATATATTTATATATATATATATATAAAGTTTTCTGCTCTGGCAAAGGCAAAAGAATTCAATAATCAGTGTACAACTTCGCTAACTCATGCACTGCTGTTTTTATTTCTACTGACTGAAGAGTGAAAGTCAGGGGGACGCAGGCTAAAGTATGTGTACTCGTTGTAGGAGTCACACTTGAAGTTATCAATAATAGTGATTTCAGGTGTATTCAGTGGTTTCTTCCAAGAGGACGGTGCCCTGACATGTCTATTAATCATGTTTTACAGATTTACTGCCTACTTTTCGTTGGTGTTATTTTTTGAGGTCTTAGTTTTTTGGGGTGTCGAAAAAGCATAAGGTACGAATAAATTTCTCCATGTGTAAATGTCTGCATGCTGCAATCCCTGCGGGTATTTAAATGTGTGGCAACGTGTATCTAATTTGTCATGGCACATTTCTGCTTTTTGGCACTTACCACATCACTTTACATGGCAGTGTAGTAGATGCATTATGTCTTAATCTTTGTCACTTTTTGTGTGGTCAACAGGTAGCAGAAATGAATCCGTTTTATTTGGCACCATGTTCAGCTGCTACATCATCAATGGTTGGCACTGTATGATTGTATGTTGAAAGCCCTAAAGTAAATTCACTTGCAGGGGGGCTGTCAAACGAGGAGTATCCAGTAACTGTAGGGTGCAATGTGGCTGGTGGTCTGTGGTTAACTTTTCTACAGCGATAGGGAGTTCATCCTTCATCTATTTGCTGCCTAAGAAATCAGTCAGTAAATCTTGTGCTTTCTACATGCTTCTACGTGCCTGAAAAGCCACTGGTTGGGTTCAGCATCTCTTGCATCAGGGGCACCAAGGGGTTCTCTCTCTCTCTCTCTCTCTCTCTCTCTCTCTCTCTCTCTCTCTCTCTCTCTCTCTCTCTCTCTTTTCTCTCTCTCTCTCTCTCTCTTTTCTCTCTCTCTCTCTCTCTCTTTTCTCTCTCTCTTCTCTCTCTCTCTCTCTCTCTCTCTCTCTCTCTCTCTCTCTCTCTCTCTCTCTCTCTCTCTCTCTCTCTCTCTCTCTCTCTCTCCTCTCTCTCTCTTTTCTCTCTCTCTCTCATACACACCCCAGCTCTTTTGTGCATCGAGTTTTAGGTCAAGGTTCAGAAAGGACCTTTTGATTTTGCTAAAATGCTTTATTAATATAATAGTTTTACTTATAGGGGCTTTCAGGCCATTGGGCTTTTGTTGTGTCACATATTTATTGCACCCTCTAGAGCATGGGGCGGTGTGTCAGCCTGCTTTAGCCACTGAGTTATGGCATTCTGTTTTTTCACAAGGACCACATACACACACAAAGTATTTAACATTATGCTGGAGACTACAATGAACATTTGTGCTTTTAGGTTGAGCGCTCAAGTGCTCTGACGTGTTGTAATCTATTTGTGGGCTTTTAACCACGTACACCGCACGCCCCTCACTATCACTCGTTCATGGGCCTGCCTTTCAAAAATCCATTATCATCATTGGTAAATGCTTTGTTTGTCCCTCCTTGGGGCAGTTTTGTTACCACCTTAGCCATGGACCCCCCTGCTACATGGATAATTGCACTTTTGTCGATACGCTTGACTGCGAGCAAACCTCTTTTTCCTTTTGTGTCTCTCCTTCACGCTCATGCTCATGGTGGCCATCTTGCTTTGAATCAGCTTGCTTATGTCAACTGTTTTACTTTTCATTTTCAATTTATAATGACAAGAAAAGTCCAGTTAGGAATTTACAACGTTAATAGGTCTAACTCGAGCAAACACGAGACCCATTGCATTGCCAATGCTTGTTTGTTTTGTATCCTGGTGAGTGCCCAGAAGCTTCCCCAAAAATAACATTTTGGAACCGTAATGGCAAATGAAAACAAACTTTGGCAAAGTCAAAAGTCTGGCAGCCAACACCAGATCTACTGGCTTTGCCAATGATTGTTTTGAGATGTTGCTTAAACTGTCTTGCACCCAGATACATATATGAAAATTCATAAGATATGAACAAATGTAACAAGCAACTCCAGCAGCAGACCATTTCTTAACAATGAACAAAATAGAAATGCATATGTGTTTGGAGGTACTTACCCAAGTGTGGGCACAATAGTGTAACAAACCTGCACAATCTGCAGCCTGACCTTCCCTGATCAGCAACACATTCTTGTCCCTTAAAGTCTAGAACTAATTTCTGCTCAGCTGGAGCAAAGAATGTCATATGAATTTTGCTCCCATTGTTTGTAGTTAACAGTAGGTAAAGAAATATACTCTACTCTGAATGTGTATACTATACAGTTCATTTAAGATGAGTTCACCTTCATGATACAAATTGTTGCTTACCTTGAGAACAAAACTGAAAAATTACATAGGTTTTCAGCAGTTGTTTGATTTTAAAAGAAAGTTTAAAATGGCAATGATAGTTTGTGTAAGATTTAGCTAAAGACAGGTAAAATAAAGCTGTGTTAGAATGCCCATCAACTGTGCCACATTTGTTGCAACACAACCAGAAGACACAGCAAGACCTTGTGCACCTCACCCTACTCATCTAACATAAGTTGTTCTAGAGTCACCCACATCTTAAACTCACGCTCTGGTTAAAGTTCCACAATGCCACTCTAGTGGCAGTTGCGTACCATATAAAAGCTGGATAATACAAGATTATGTATTTCTGTAAGCTAATTTGCCCTCATTCAAAGAAAAAAAGGTAAGAGTAGTTCTTCATGTTTCAAAGACGGCGATTGGTGAAACCTTGCCAGTAATTATCCCATCTGTTTTTACTCTATGTAAATTAACTTGATTTTTTGGGCCTTTGTTTGTTTGATAGCATTTGACATGTTCCTATCAATCAAAAGATGCTCTTAACATACTTTGGACAAAGCTTGACCTCCATTGGTATTCTCAGTACCGCAGCAGTATTTTATTTTTCTGCATTAGATAATTTGGTGGTGTTGGTAAATTAGGAGACTCTCTTATCAATTCTCATTGTGTTATGAAATGAAACTGTGCTATACAGTGAGATTCTCTTCTAACATTTTCCTCACAGGATAGGTGTCAATGCCAAACCCGTTAAATTAACCCTTTCTTTTCCTGATTTTGGTGCAGATCAGATCACATCACGAGGAATCTCACATGAAGCAGGTACCGGACCACTAGACAGTTTAATGTTTACACTTCAAAGACAAATTTGTATCTGATTCAGCAAACAGTGATATTTCTGTATTCATATCCAGATGCAACAATGTTTTTTAGCATTTTATTATCAACATTTCTTTATTAAGATTTTTTGTTCCCCAAAAAGGGGTTATCTGCATATAAAAGAAAATATTCACATACATGTGTAATCACTGGGTGTGCAAGATCGCTTCAATAGGACGAAAAGACGAAAAAGGGGAAGGGTAGAGGATGAATGGGGAGGAAAATAAGTAGGATCGCAATGTTTTTGAAGACACACATGATGCAGAGTTCATTACAGAGGTATTCCGTATGACAGACAATGCCTATATTGCTATTATTGCACTTGCGATCTGCTTGTTTACGGTTCACTGCCCCATGGAGCTTGTCCAGCATTTTATGTGTCTAAAGTTAGGAAGGTAGAGATATTACTAACGTAGTATATTTTATTGAGTATTAAAAAAACATAAGTATAATTAAAAAACGCATAACTTTCCTTCAATTTTATCACAAATTTCCACAATTTCGAAGACAGTGAAAACAAAAGAGAAAACCTATTCATTTGCCAATTTGCTAGTGACGTATACGCATTCTACAGTTTATTAACTAATTTGTTCATTCTCTTTGTTTATATTCAGAGAAGAGTGGGAACACAGAATAGTACAACATATGTTATTTCCAATTGAATTTCTCTCCATTTTTGGCCTCCAAATGTAACAATATTTTCCAAAATGCAATATATCAAATGCTAGGATGGGTAACCCGAAATTTAGATCGGTACAAATCACCACTATTCCTAAATCCGGTTTCTTGGGCACATTTCATAAATTCATAGGTTTCTTTCATACACCTTGCCATTCATTAGATTTTACCAATGAATTGAGGCACTGTCAGTACAAAATGAAAAATAATTACAAGCGCTAGCTCAATTCTTGGCTCTGAGTATCACAGGTTTTATTTACAACAAGCAAAGACTAGGTATATCTTCAATGGGAAGGGTCTGATGGACTTAATAGTATATCACTTTTGTTATTCTGCCATTGACGCAAAAAATTACGGATGAAAAAATTGTCAGCTATTACTCTTTTTTCCAGTTTTTTTTTTTTTACATTATTTTTTATTTCAATTTTTGGGGTGCAGCATGAGCGATCTACACAAATGACCACTTGATGAATTTATGATTCTGTCTAGTTTTTAGGAATGTATAGCTTTCCTAAAGCTTGAAGCTCATGGCACAGTGTCCCAAACATCCGAAAAGGCCCACATTCAAGTGGGAAAAGCATCACAGCTAAGAGGTTAAATGCACAGTTCAAGTTCGTGGCTTTTATTATAACTCTTCACATGCCGAGAAAAACCTTTCCTGTTCCTACCCAGAGACAAACATGCACAAGTTGCAGCCGCCAGCATCCTGTCATAAATCGGCAGTAACAGCTGTACCGGGACTGCTTGCATACTAGCTAGCCATACTCCGTGGCGAGCCCAAAACCTTTTTGTGAATGGTGCATAGACTCCGTAAGTTCCACCACGTGGTGGAAGGTTTATGGTGGGGAGAGGGGGAAGTGCTGTATTCACTAGCAGTTGAGAAGAGGGCGACATTTAAATTCCTAAACTGAGGAATATGTTGACCTTGAATTTAGAGAAATTGAGAACTATCTAGGCTTTCCTGTACTTAAATGCGTTTATCTTCGTTAATGTATTTTTTAGGATTTGCCTCAGTGAGGTGAAACTTTAGGTAATTGTAATTGTAAATTGCCATTTATATAGCGCTCACTACCCCTGGCAAGGCATTGAAGTTTTTTGTGGCGAGAAGCACAAAACTGCCAACCCAAAAAATAGTAGATTAGTAATATGGGCTTCCCTTTTTCCTTGTGGATAAGTTGGGGTAAGTTTAAGTTTGTGCTTTCAAGTTCTTGTGTGTTTAATAGTGTTTTGCTTAAGGATACAGAACGGAAGTGGATTGGAAAAAGTTGTGAGTTATTGATATAGTCATTTTAATATTCATTTTAATGCCATAGAAGGAAAAGACCTTCTACCTGTATTGCAAAAGATTAAAACGCAAACAATATAATTCCCCCTGCGTGCCTTTCAGTCAGGTGAAGGAGGCGGGTGGAAGAAGTACTTACTCTGGAGGAGACGTTACATGCTTTCCTATGTCTGGCACTGTGGTCCACCTCGCCTTAAGAGCCCCAACATTTTGTCAGTAGCTGGCTGTTCAGTAGCCAACTCCCCGGCTTCCTGAAGCAATCTTGTTTATCCCCTCCCCCTGCTGCTCGGGTCGCTCCGCTGTGGATGACAGCAATTACCTGATCTAGTGAATGTTTGTTCTTACATTATATGGCTAATTCTTTGCAACTTGTAGGCATGGATGGGGTGATATCACTTGTACCCATCTCGTTTATTGTCAGCTATTCATATAAATCTTTCCCTCCGGGAGTTCAAAATTGCCAACAAAGGTCATCTTGTGATCCTGGAACACACACCAGTGCCAAGTACCCATACAGTAAATGGACAGCCTTGGTTGATGTCAACACCCTCTTCCCATCACTCCTCAAATTATACAGCATTTACTGCTTCTGTGTAAAGTTTCTGTTGTAAATGTTGTTGCTGGTGCTTCTGTAGTTGAAACAAATAATAAATCTGTGCGGTTGGTATTCCTAGAGAGCTTTTTAGAAGAGGAGTCTGTGTTATTGTGTTAGTTCCTCACATTACACGCTTCTTAATCACCGTGAGAAAGGATTCCATTTCAGGTGATGAGATGAGAATCAGTTGTAGCGAATTGTAAGAAATGTATTTGATATTCCCGTTCGTAGCCAACTCGTGCATGAGGTGCAGCAATTAAACGCCCTGCTGAAATCAACATTTTCAAAAACAACAAGTTGATGGATAGAATGCTTTAATTAATCTCAGCCACTGACAAACGCTTGGGCCACATCCCACAGCAGTGTGGACTCAGCCTTATGCAAATCAGTCTTGGCCCTGCTCCCCATGGGAACAGTCTAGCTTGAACTGACCGGCCAAGAGGTCCTCCATTGACCGGAAATAAGCATCTTGGGGACCGGTTTCGGGGTATCACCTCTCCTCAGCCAGGCTTCCTTGAATCCAGGGGCACTGAGCCTAGGACCCACGTCTGGGCATTCCCGGCACACTTACGGCGGCAAATGCAAAAGCAACAAGTTGATGGATGGAAAGCTTAAATTAATCTCAGCCACTGACAAACGCTGGGGCTGCATCCCAATCCATTGTTTTTTTCCCACCATGACACCCCAGTTTGGACCCAGCCATACTCAAATCACTCTTGACCCTGCTCCCCATGAGAACAGTCCAGCGCACACTGCCAGGACAGGTCCTCCCTGGACTAGAAGCAAGCATCCTGGGACTGGTTTCAGGGTATCCCAACCTCGTCCAACAAGTTTGAATCCAGTGGCACAGTGAGTCCGGGACCCTTGTCCGGGCATACCCGGTGCACTCGGGCAGCAAATGCAAACACAACAAGTAGCATTTTCAGCAGGAAATGAACATTGACAAATGTAAATACACAAAAGGAGAGCACTGGGAGTGTTGCTAGCCCACACCGCCTCCCTAAAGAAATCTGTATAATCACTGAAGGTGTGGGGTAGTCGGGAACCAGAGGTAAGACTGGGTCAGTCTTATATCGGTGTCCAGTATTAGTTAGGTTGCTTAGAGTCCTAAAGCAGGGGAGTCAATGTTGGAGAATATCCAGATCCAGAGTCCGGGACCCTTGTCCGGGCATACCCGGTGCACTCGGGCAGCAAATGCAAACACAACAAGTAGCATTTTCAGCAGGAAATGAACATTGACAAATGTAGCCAGCTTTTAAAGAGCTCTGTAACCCCCGCATGAAAACAAGCAATGGCAGAACCTTTGTTTTGCCATGGTTTCTAAGAAGCGTTATGGGGAGATGCTGGACTTTTGCTAATATTAAAAAGAATGAAAAAAGCAAAAAAATGCAGGGCTCAAAAAGCACTCCTTGTCTTAGGTGCAACTGGAACTGATGGAGACGTATTTGTGTGCAGATCGCTCTGAATGAAGGGGCAAAATGCCATGACTCAGTGTGATTGTCTCATGCTGTGTGCTGTAGTGAACAGAAGAACAATGTGAATGACCCAACATCATCAGACCAATAGATAAAGAGAGTTGGTTGAAAGCCCCTTAAAAATAAGTATACTACACATATAATTCTAGCAAAATCTATAGGTCTTGGCTAGTGCCAGACCTAAAAGAAAGTGAAATTATAGTTACATGGTGCTATTTTCGTTTGTCTAGCTTTAAAGTACTGGATCCCACAGTCCAAGAACAGAGACTAAGCAGCTATATTTAAAATTTCCAAGTGTTGCAGGTAATTGTATCCAGAAGTGCTCCCACTTGCAAGATGGAAAAGTTTTGGGTGAAAATGCAATGCACATTGTTGGGCGGGCCTCCAAGTCATGGAGCCTATTCAGCATTGTTTTTGCTATTCAGAAACATACCACCACCCCAGGAGGGCCTTTCTGAAAAACAAGGAAATTTCCCTGAACAGCTGTGTGGCCTTGGTTCATGGGGGACAATTTCTGCATATTTAAGCCTGGAGTTTGCAAATAACTTTCGATTTCACTCAAATCATATAATAATAATATACTTGCCTTCAGCCAGCCCCCTTCAACATTGGTTTGTCATTGTGCTTTTCATTTTTTTTTTCTACCAACCACAGTGGAACACGTGGGGCAGTAGGTCAGCCCACTTCAGCCATTGGCTAACTCTATTGTTAGTGACAACTCTTTCACAAACAGCACATCCTCAAGTAATTCTCAGTACACGTGACTGCTACAGCAAAGTGTGCATTGTGAATAAAAAAAAATGTTTTTGGTTTTAGATTCTGTTTATTTTTAGATTGACGAGGACTTCCAGCATCCCCAATAATAGAGGTTTGCAAAACCGATGACAAAACAAAGATAGTTTGGTTGCCACCGAAAGACTTATTGACTTTCTTTATGAATGCTTGTGACCACGTGCCTATCTTGTTTATTGCGAACAGGAAGAAACAACGTTCGAAAACTCGCCTATTTGGCCACTATTTAACAGCTTTATGTCAGACAAGGAAATCCCAAGGCTGGAATAGGACTGAGGCTCTGCCAACGCAGCTTCAGCAGTTCCCTGTCCCTAAATGAGAAGTGGGATCAACAGGTGGCCCTGATTGGACATCCCCCAGTTCCCGTCAGATGTGCCACTGCCCTTCTCTAAAATGGCCCCCAAAGCATCACGCGAGGATAAGGAAGCTAATGAGGGAGTAAGCCAAGTAGGAGAATAATACTTCTAACGTTCCATCACCTTTTTCGAGCGCCGCAGACAAGCGCCGAGGCTCAGCAGTGAACTTGTTCAAACAAGCGATTTCACTGGAAACCTTGTCGGTTCACCCGGACACAGACTGCGTTTATATGTTGGAGAGGTTTTCTCAGAGGCGGGAACGCATTTTTCAACTTGATTTGTTGTCAGGGTGCTCAGCCTGTGGCACAACCACGCCTAAAAGGAACAATGTGAACATTTGGAAAAGAGGCAGCATGGGTGCAGTGTTTTTTCACACTCGGCTCCTAAAGGGAATTCAATTCAAGCCATGTTCAGCGTTCCTGAGCAGCTTTACTGGGCTGCTTCAAATGCAACTGCTAAGACTTTGTGCATGCAGTCAAAAACAGTGAGGTGCGGGCTTTTTATCATTTTTCACTGTTTTATTTTATCATCTGTCAGCACAGAGAGTAATTAGCACACGTCTTACAGTTTTGTGTTGGTAAATTTCAGCAGGTCAAAGGCACATACTGAAATTTACCTTGTGCAAATGTGTGAAAAAATGGCAGCATGTATGGAATTTGGTACAGTAAGCACAGTGTTGCATGTCAATCCCCATTTTCCTAGTCAAAACTTCAGAGAGGAGATACTTTCTGCTCCTGGTAAATTATTTAGCCCCACATTATCCATTGGGTGTGATAAGTATCTCACTGATTTAATCCCACTTCATAATCCAGGCCTAAGAGTGTTATCACCCGTGGAAAAGCTTGTGCGCCTTGCTAAATTTTCACATTAATATTTTCCACCCAGGTCCCTTTATTCTCTTCTACTGACTTGGGACAAGCGGGACGGACACTGTGACTTCACACAATTAGTCCCTTGCTCATACTTCCCCTAAGTGTACCAACAGTAGTAGCCAGGGGCAGCCAATCCATATGGGTAACTAAGGTAGTGCTTCACTTACAGCTCTAAGTTAAATGAGGCGCCAAATTCGGAGGTAACGAACATCAATTAAAAATAAAAAAATGAGGACACAGCTTTTTAGGTTTACTGAGGGCTCGTGTTGCTCGCCGCTGGTCTGTAGCTAGCCCTGGCCACAGCTGCATTCCTGGTTCTTTAACCTGATGGCATATCCAGCAGGTTTGGCCTAGTGTTCTTAACTCGTATATTTTAAGGAACACTATAAATCAAACGATACAGCTGCTAAGTCCAGATGCCCTGTCCTTACCATTAATTAAACATTAATTCTTGAAGATGTTGTCTTACCTTTAGCCTGCAAGAACTCAGAGAATCTATATGAGGCTGGCCTAGGACTCCCTCCAAATAAGTCTTAGACTTGACAAACTATTCAGTGGCTTCATGAAGATTTCTTTAGCGCAAGCTGTTAGTAGCAGGGCAAGTGTGAGGGTATCCCATGTGACAGCCAAAGGCTTATATACAATTTATTTCAAGGAATAAAGAAAATGATGCACAAACATAACATTTGATTGTGAAATTACCTAATAAGCATCTATTCTAAAAACCTTTTTGATAAACAGCCTTTAGAATCAAATATGCACAACAAAATAGGAAAAGGCAATTGTGGATCAGATACAAAAATTGATGAAGAACCACTTTCTTTGATATAAAGTTTTGTCTCGGACCATTTTCTTACTTGGATCAATCAACATAGTACCGTCTTCATATAGGTATTGGCAGTTTCTGTTGACTGTGGTCGAAGTGCACTTTACAGTGTGCTCTTACGCTTTCTAGAGCTGTCTCTATGAATAGGTCACTTATTATGTATTCTGTTATATTATGTACTTTTTGAAATGGGGTTCGTATATAGGGACAGCAGTACAGCAGAATGTGTATGAATGCTGTTGTATATAGTTCTAAATACTAGAGGTTCCTTTGGTTGAAATATGTATTTCACGTAGATAAAACAATATCCATAAATGACGGAAAATAAATAACACATAGGTATAACTTAATTCCACTTTTGAGACTATGGCAGTCATATTAAGAACCATTATTAAACATGCAGTGCCACCTTCACATCTTTTTTATGCATCCTGTGCATTCACAATGTCTCGCAGGGGTTAGACCAGGTAAATGTGCTGAGAGCTTCGTCATAAGTGTGGAACTGTCTGTAAACCTCCTCAAGGGTTGGGGATGTGAGCATTGCAAAGTTTGGTTGGGTTTGTAAGCTTGTGAATGTCCATAAAGACATGGCCATGCCCCCTGCATCTTGTCCTCTAGGCACTGCTTTGCCGTGTGGGTACTGGCTATACTCGCTTCTTCTACAGGTCATGATCTGAGTCCAGGAGGTTTGCAATAAATACCTGCCCTATCCTAATGCGGTAGAGCTACTCCTAGCAGGCATGGGATTAGGGCATGAGTTGTGTCCAAAACGTCTCTGTGGCACTTGCACCTGAGCACATTTTTTAAACTATCCCAGCGTTGCTGCAGGTCTAATTCAGAAGTGAAAAATTGGCAAAAGAGAGTTTCCATTAAAAGCAATGTTATCAATTGTGTATAACTTTCTCTTCTTACACATGCTCAAACTAGGTTGATAGTTGTGGTGATTGAAGGAATAGATGTTCTGAAACTCCAAGTTGAGTTTTATGTTCACCCATACATCTTCATGACCAATACGCTTTGTCGACCGCCAAGACACAGAAGCTTGGACCCAAGCCTGAAATTTGGCTAATGAGATCTTGGCTTGAGTTGGCCATTAAAGTGAATTTGTTCTGTGTTACAAACTAAATGTACATGCTGTTGTCTTGATGGAAAGCACTGAGTTAAATGTTAGGTGAACACTGTGATAAAAAGGTATGCACAATTCAGAAAGGCACACTAGATAAAAAAATCTTTAAAATGTGCCGTAACTGTATGGATGGTATATAATAAAATCCAGTAAGAGTTCAACAGATGTTACAGTATTAGAGCCTGATTTGGATTTTGGTGGGCAGGATACCCTGCTGCAAATCTGGCCAAGCACACTGCCCATCAAACTGATGGTTCTCCTACTCAATTTAGAGTCAGGCGGAGTGTCATGTTTCTCACAGCGGAGCCCTGGTTGGCTCCACCAGGAAAAACCCTTTACTGACAGCCCAACCGAGATATTGGCAATATCCCTTTTAGTAAACCAATATACCACTTCATGTAAGTGCCTTTTGGATCTGTTTGTGTGAATATCATTAGTTATAAGTAAGAGCCCAAGCTTCGGGAAAGGTCCGTATCACTTCTTAAACTATTCTGCATCCAAGTGGGTTTGCCTTTTTGGACATGTCTGTTTTGTTACAGGTGAGCAGAGTTTGGTCAGACAGTATGTCTGTGGTGGTGGTGGTTAACAGAGAGCAAGGTGTAACATTGTTCTGAGGCTGTTGAAGAACAACATATTTAGACTAAACATGTATCAGGTGTACTCTCTGATGCTGCTCAAGCTTTGTCTTGTTTTAAGATGCTGGATTTCAGATATTTCCACTCGGAAGCAGCAGCAGAAGCAACACCATTCCAATCAAATGTTTCAGAAACTAGGCGTTCAGTCTAGAACTTGTTTCATCAATTTTAACCCCAAGTGCCATAAGAGCTTACGAAGGGGCCATTGAGAGTTGTCTTTCCTTGATGAACAAGGCAAGAGTAGGATGTTTACCTGCCATAATGTTTTACAGTTGTTGCGGATAGAAGGAAGATCCTCAGATTAATCCTTCTGGAATGTGCCACTGTCTCGGGGTGTACTTTTTTTTCTCACAGTTTTCAAATTCTGATGACTTTAAAGGGATTGAAACTGTTTGAGGGTAAGGAACAGACAAATAGAGGCTTATTGATAGGGATAAGCTTAGCAGAGTAATCAGTTGCCTTCTCTTTCTTGGTTATGTTTGAGACTGTTTTATTGAAGACAATCTTCTGTTTGTCTTTCTACTGGGTTTTCAAAATAAGAGAATTATTTGAAAAATCCAGCACGACCTAAGCTGTGGCTTCCTCCTTTTCAGTGTCCATTTGTCTGCCACTACTACTCTTCCCATTTCTAAACCAGGCCAGATGGGGAGAAGAGATCACATCACACTCAAAAGGGTGGTATTTCACCCGGACTGCCCAATCCTGCTTTAAAAGACTTACCTCCTCAAGCTTTCAGGTAGCTACATTGTTTTTGTTTACAAACGAGTCAGGGTTGGTGCTAACCAGAATAAGGCTCTTGACAGATGGAAATCAGAAGGGTGCAGGTGCATTGTGTGACCCCATCTGACAAGAAGGGAGACTAGGGTGTCTTTTTGCACTATCTCAAATATTCTTTTCCCTTCCCTAATTCTGTGAGCAAATTAGAATGAACAACGCTGGTATTTGTCAGGGGCTTTGGAAACACATTCATGTGACTGGCCAGGGAACACTTTTGTTCTGTGACCTCTGACACAAAGCAAGGAGAGGTGGCTTGAGTAAACAGTGGTTTGATGTTGGAAGACCGAGAGTGGGACAGCTGAGGAGCCTTGTAGGGAAGACACTGAACAGGGGACTTATGCTGCCTGAGGTAGTAATACTTCACATTGAGGGCAACGTTCTAGTGGACTGTGGTAGGAGGGACCTTATTGAAACCGATAATAGTGGATGTTTCTTGCTTGATCTAAGAATCCCAAAGGTAAAGATTACCTAGTCACCCATGGTTCCCAGGATTGCTTAAAGAGGCGGCGGATCAGTGGAAGGACTGAATAATTCTTTGAAGCATCTCAACAAGTTCACGCCTAAGCTCCTCAGCACAGGGTGTTTAAAATGTATTCCTCATGGTTGCTCAGGGAGAGCGATTTTTCAACATGGCTGGATTGCATTTGTCTCCTTTGATGAACAACGTTTTTATCAATCCGTTTTGTTTTGTATTGGAGCTATTTTTAGCTCTTAGAGAGGTGACCGAATGGCGGTAGACTTTTACTGGCCTGTGATGGTGAGTCTTGTGGTTTGCACAAATGAGGTTGGACATGATGCACCGTCATGAACACAGCAGGAGGCACCCGTTGTCTTCATGAGAGTGCAAGGCGTTCGCTGCATACTACTCACATCCTTCAAAGAAATTGCATTGGTTTTACCCCATGTGGGCCTCAGATGAGTGTTGGTACGAGGGTACTGCAGCATGGTTTCTCAGCTGTTCATGACCTGCAGAATGTATTCCATTGATAGCCCACAGAGTGTGGGGATATCAGACCTGCACAAGAAGACAAAGAAAGGGGCTGTCTGTCCCGAAGGACATTAGGGTGCCATAGAGATCAGGGTGCATCTCTGGCATGAGGTAGGGCTCTTCTGAAGTGCAGAACCCATACCTCAATTTGGTGGGCGATACCTTACGATTTGCACAGACTTGGAGCCCCTATTCCAGTGCGGCTTGACAAAGGAAACACATGTCCGGGTGCAAATTAAAAACCTACTTTACAAACAAAGTATATTTGGATATGTGAATGCCTGTCTGGATGAGTTGTTCTTGAAGGAAGTGCATAATGTTTAATGAAAACTGCCAATGTTTACTGTGAATATGAACTATATGTAATATAATTAATGTGACCTGAGATGGTATCCTTTCACCACAACTTTGTCTCGAGCCCACTCTCTTTGCTATTGCTTTGCTTATGTTGAAACTTTCTCTCAGCCCCTTCTACAGGGCTAACAAAAAGCTGCACTGTCAAGACACACCTGAAAACGCATCTTATGTAAAAGAGTGGTTTAAAAAGGGGTCTTGGCCAACCAAGATGGCAGAGTTGACGTGATCCACACAAGCTTCACTGCAGTCATAAGCGGAATTGAGGTGTTTGAACATCTTTAGTCCTACCTGGCACAGCAGACCCCTTCTCTGCATGTGGCATGCAAAGGACACTACAAGAGGAGATATTTTGGAAACCTGAGGAGAGTGATGGCGGTAAATTGAGGGGATAGTGGAGGCTGCATGGAGTACTGCCGGAGGCCCCGCTGCGAGTTGGCTTGCTGCTGAGAGACCAGCCCCCACCGCAGTCCCAGTGCCTATCCACGCTCTGGGTGCCCCATCGCAAACCCGTAATCACGAGTTGAGTGACCCCTACAACGGATTACAACACATATGCAGGGAGGTGAAGTGTTGCATTCAAGACTGCCATACAGTGTCCATTGGTAGACTTGCTTCGCAAAGGCTTGCAGCAGCAACTCTTGTGGCAGCCAGACAAGCATATTTAGTGACACTGGTTGACACTACCATTCTCCAGGTACCCTGGGAGCTTCAAAGGGAAGGAGTAACAGGTAGGAAAGTAAGATTACCTTCTTCTTTGAGACGAACATTGCTGTATGCTTGACCTCAAGGTGTCGTTCCCGGGTTTAGGAACAATAAGCAAAAACATTAACCAGGCATGCTCTTCCCACCACAACCTCCCACCAAATGTACATATAAAGAGGTTGGGGAACCCAGGCCTTCTCACTACTTAAGACCTTTCGATCTTTATTGTCCCTGAAAGCTTCCATTCCATCCCTGTCTGACCTTAAGACGGAGGTTACAATGAATTCTGAGATGGTGAATGAGCAGGGAATGCAATGTCATGGTCTCACTCTCTGAACGCACCATACAGCGTACTAAATAACTGGTGCTCGCTGCCCCTCACTGAAAGCTGGACTTATTGATGGGCACCTGGCTCTATGGAACTGAGGCACAGAAAACAACAATCACGAGAAGATGAAATGACATGCTGAGGAAGGTAGACCTGGGTACTTCCCTCCTGCTTTAGGTTGAGGCGCCCACCGACTGTAGTTTAGTGCAGCTCGGTTTCCCCAGAATATCGCTTTGCTAACTCCACACCATAGTGCAGTTGCTGTTTCAAAGCGACTACCTCTCCATTGCTGTACTAATTGAGGATTGTGGAGACCCTTGGGGTGGCACGTCCTTAGCACCTGCTGTCCTTATGCTTTCAAAAATGACTCAGAGTGTCCAGCTATTTCACTCCTACAGAAGAGAGTAACACCCCCTTTTTCACTGCTGGCAGCGATGCCATGGTGCTCACGAAGGAGGACCTTCTCCCTTAAAAAATTCAAGCCTGACCTCCGAGAGGAGTTGAAGGCAGATCTGAATGCATCTCTGGAACTGCTCAAGTCTGACATTAATACCAGGTTCACCACTCTCCAACATGATGTTGATTCAGTGGGCTTCCAAGCGTTGAATCTTGAGACCAGGGTCCAAGAACTGGACAGACATACGGGCCTGGTTGAAGAATCATCCTGCTCCCTCTGTATGCAGCTCCAAGCCTCAATATTGAAATGCGAAGATCTCAAAAACAGGTTGTGATGTGACAACATACGTATCCATAACCTGGAGGGAGGTGCAGAAGCTCCAGGCCTTGAGGCCTATGTGGTGGGCCTGTTTGCTGAGTTACTTAGAGAAGTCCACGTGAGAATCAAGATAGACAGAGTCCACTAAGTGGGCAGCCAGGGTGCATGAGGGGCGTCCACCCTCAGGATGTCTTGGTGAAACTTCACTATTTCAAGGTGAAAGAGGTGATTCTTCAAGCAGTATGGCTGAAATATGACATCTCCTTCTAGGGCACCACATGTTCACTTTTTCAAGATATAGCTCCCGCAACACTGGCTCGTAGACAACAACTTCGCCCGTCACAGACAAATTAAGGCAGGACCACATCAGGTGCAGATGGGCATACCCATTCGGCTTGGTGTTTGACTTTCAAAACAAGACTCATCATATCACCAACTTTTGAGCTGCAGTGACGATCTTGGGTATTCCACTCCCAGATGATCAACAACAGGGGGAAAACGCAAATACTCCTTACACAAGCCAATCGGGAAACACTTAAAAGAGTCAGCGGCTCTCACAAAGACACACCAAAACCCAGAGGAAACCTTGAGGGGTTAACAATTTTTTTTTTCTCCCTCCCGAGCAAGTTTCCTATACAGAGGAGCCTCTGTACATTGTCAGAGATCGGTGGCCCACTTCAAAGATCCACTTTGCAGTGCTCATTTCCTCTGTCTGCTTCCCCCTCCTTTCTTGAGGGAATGAAGGTGATCTAAGTTCATCACATGATCGTAAGATAGTAGTAGTCCTTCATTGAGGTATAATGAAGATGCCCTCAAACACCTCAGACATAAACAGCTTCTAAGGTATTGCTTTTTCAGCTTTTGACCATACGCCTGACTTGCAATATATCATTACTAAGAGTGTACTTGTTAGGGAACATGTTGTCCCACTATTTTTTTTTTAAGTTTCAAGATGTTTAGTTCTATGGTACAGGTGGAACCCAACTTTGTGATGGGAGGGAGGAGGGGAAATGGGTGGGGGGGGGGGGTAAATGAGATACACAATGCTTTATATTTAGTGGAGAAGCAGAGAGAGGGATGGGCGCAGGGACCTTATGTTGCAGAACCGAGCAAAAAAACACACACTAATTGAATCCCCATGGTGATCACTCACTCTTGTGGAATGTTAAAGGCCTTAATTCACCAGCCAAATGTCACAAATTGTGGAAATATTTGCTAGACCACCGGCATGACGTTGTAGCTCTGCAAGAGACTCATCTCAAATGGGATGAAGACCATAGGTTGAGGCATAAAGCCTACCCTAACATGTATAACTACTCAGAGTCCATGAAACATAATGGGATGGCCCTCTTCTTCCACGCCTTATTACGTTTTACTCCAGAAGACTACAAATCTGATGTAGGAGGTGAGAAGTATCTTGGTGAAAGGATGTCTTGCGGGACAGTCATGCTCCTTTGCTCCATTATACATCCCTCATGTTAATCATGTCTTCTTCATACAGACACTCTTGGATTTATTGGGAAGCCTTGCGGAAGGGGAAATTATCATGCTGGGTGACTTTAACCTTACATGGGACTCTGGCATAGAGAGCACCTACCCACCCTCAAAGATACCCTACAGGGAGTTTACCCAAAGCTCTAAAACAAGAAATGCAAACTTGACTCCTAGAGGACCCTAAATCGGTCAACTAAAGATTACTTATTCTTCTCTCATTCACACTGATTTATTCCAGATTGGATCACGGCTGCACCAACCAATCACTCACACCGACACTACTAATGGCCACCTTTCACCCAAACACCTTCTCTGATCACATCACCATGGTCTGGGGCCACCACCATCAAAACTTCATTGCTGGTTCTTTCCCACCTCCCTTGCCAGGGATTGCCTCCTCAGGGATGATCTTCGCAAAGCTATCATGGACTGCTTTTTCCAAATCAATCCCCCCCCCAAGTCACTAACCCCTCTACTGTTTGGAAAACGTTCAAGGCATTCATTAGAGGTAAATGCATTGCTCTAATTTCCACACTTAATAAACAAAGGATGAAAGAAAGATTAACTCTTGAGGTGGAACTTTGCACGTCAGAGCAGGCATATACTGACATTACTATTACAGCTGAAGGTCACAGCACTTATAGGGAAACTTAAAACGATATATACAAACAGGGCAGAATTCAACCTCCTACGTATCAAACACACATCTTACAAGCAGTGTAGCAAAGTAGCATCCCAGCTAGCAAGAAAATGTAGAATTAAACGGGAGAAGGAATATATTGGGGTTATAATGAGGGACGACAGCGAGCTGGTGGTCTCTGACTCAAACAAGGCCCGAACGTTTGGCAGTTTCTATGAGCAGCTATACGCTGTCACCCCCTCGACTGACCAGACTCAAACGGACTATCTAGAAATCATGGAACTTCCACAAGAGACTAACACTCAAAATGAGATCCTGGGTGCACCAATTAGTGCAGATGAAGTTAGGGATGCCATCATGGCTTTGAAGTCTCATAATTGCCAGGGCCAGATGGCTATACGGCTCTGTTTTACCAAACTTTTAGCTCTGACTTCATACCTGACCTTGTCATGCTTTTTAACCACAAGGCCTAATAAGGGGCGGTCCCAGACTGTCCCAACTTTGCATTACTAGGTTTATAGGATGATACTCTTAAGCGCAAACCAACGGTGACAGGGCCATTCTATGGTTGTGTCTTGCTGCAGCCAAACTAGCCTTAGCAGCGGCATGGAAATAAAAAGATACGCAATCACTATTGCAATGGCACGCCAGGCTATTGCAGGCAATCACGATGGAAAGAATGCCTGGCATATTTATGGAAAATTTAAAAACTTAGAATTCATTTGGGGCCCCTTAGTGCTATATCTGCCCCTATGTGCCTCCCCTACTGGCACAAGAGCTCTATACCTCTTTCAATTTTAGAGTGTGAAACCACAGTGGAACACCTGGGGACCAAAGATGCCTCCTTGACCTTTCGAACTCCTGTTGTCCCCAACACCACCTCCCCCCCCCCCACGTAGTCTACGACAATATTTTCAATATTTTTATGTTTTAGCTAATGATTCTCACAAGTACCGAACTTGTTCTTTTTGTTCACCCCTTTGGGGGCACTGTTCTTTATTTTTCTGGGGTAAGAGGGAGTGGGAGGTGGAATGTTATTTACATAATTTGCAAACCTGACAGCAGCAATGGTGATAAAATATGTACTGTACAATGAGAAACATCCCTCAACGGTCGACAAAGGATCGCTGAATTAGTTGACCTGAAATATGGTGGGATTTGGAATGTCTGCTATTATCAGTGTTAATGTATGCATAACACTAATAAATAGAACTTTGACAACAGAGTGGTTCACATTACACCTGTAAAATATGTTATCATCAGAAAGAGGACACGAAATTAATGTCCGATGCAAATATAATTGTGTTTGGCGTTAGGAGCACTTTTATTATTTAAACTTTTACAAAAAAGAAACCTTGAAATACCATTCAACTATCTTGTGTCTCACCCGTTTGGTGTCTAACACAGCCTTTCTATTTTTTTTCTCTTACAGAAATTGTATCATTTGCAATATTGCTGTTTATCTTTCGAGAAGCATCACATGGAATATTGCCTTCCTGGGTAAGTGTTTGCCTTTTACTAATTTACCCCCAAAATATAAACATCTATGCCTGTCGGTGTCAGTGAAACACTAATATAGTGGACATTTAAATTGCTCTTGAATTTTGATGTCATTGCATTGTACGACACAAAGCATTAAAATATTTAATGGGTTCATAGTGTTGTTTGTTGGTGCGTTTTCATATTACGATTTCTCGTTACAAGTATAATTACAGGTTTTTAATGTATTGGCACTGGAAATAACTATTAAAGGGGAAAAAACAAAAGACAAATGAGTGCATGGCTGTGAAGGCTGCCGATGACTTACAGGGCTACTTTCCTTCAGAGGGCTCAGTGTGGCTTTTGCCGTATAGAGACAAAGCGAGGACAGCTCCTATAGTGATCGAGACTCTTTGATAGATATAAATTCTAAAATGTCGTGTGGCATAGAGAGGTTGGAAAAAAGGTTGAAAATTAGACCGGTGTGAAGTGATGCTCTTTATTGTGATTTAACAATTTTTACATTTTGGTGCAGGAAAACGTTTCTTCGTTAGATATAATCCTGTGCACAGTAAGACAGTTCTGAAAAGTATATTATTTGATGCTACTCTTGCTCATGAATAGCTTTAGTGGGTCACCCTTAAAATTATAAAAACTCTCTCAGGACCGATGCTATATTTTTGACAAGTGGAAAAGAAATGGGTCCATCTTGAAAGTAGAAGTCAGAGAACATACTATAAAAAAGGCATTTGAATGTGAGCCTTTATAGATGTATTATCCAGGGCATTCCCGTCGGTGCCCTTTAATACTTTTTAATTTCGATGGCGGAATTGGAGTAAGGGCAATGTACTGATGTCCCTATATCAGTATATAAGGGCACCAAGAGGTATCCACTCCAATGCATACCTCTTAGTGCCCTTACTCCAGTTACGCCAGCGAAATTAAAAATTCCTCCCACCACTAGTCTTATCACCATCAGATTATTACAAACTCAGAGAATGTGACCAAGCAACTCCGATGCTACCTGACATAGTCTGCAAAATTGAACAGGCTTGCCGCTTTATCTCCCATAACGAGATGCTTTCAAAGGAATAATGCCATATCTCCGCTTCAGTAATTGTCTTCTAAGCTCTAGACTGAGAGGTTGCTTTAATGCTGGCAGTTTGGGGGAGGATTTGGGGGGCAGGATATACTTTGTTCTACAAATCGTTATTCTGATCTCTGTCTCAGTAAGTTACAATACCATTTGTTTGGAATTGCCACTTTTTTTTTATTTTATTTTTTTAACAAATATCAGTCAAAACAACGCTTAATATCTAGTAACCGCTTCAGCATGTGGTTTAACAGAGAAAACAATTATGCGAGTACAAAAAGATGAGAAATGAAAATAACAAAAAGGTTTCACGAGGAACACATTTTTTAATGAGAAAGACCACTTTTGAGGAAAAAAATGGGGAAAATAATGATCGGAAGTGAAACAAGAAAAATATTGTAAGATGGCAGTAGTCTTTTCTCAGTTTCAAGGGCAAACTTCAGACAAGCAGCAGCAAAGCCAAGAAGATGCCTTTGGCTGCCATACTTTTGGCTTTGTCAGTTCTAGTTTTGTTTGTCGCTGTTTTTTAAACAAAAATATTTTTCTGGAGGGGCCGGACACCAATATAAACAAAAAAAAAAACATTAGCTCAGTTCAAAGTTATTTATTGATCTCTCAAAGCGGATATTGCCAAAGTAATTCATGGCACTAAAGGAAATTAATTTATGTGCGGAAGTGCCCCTTGTGAAAGAGCAGAACACTGTCACTAGCAGTGAAGTTAGGTAATGGATAAAATTGGCTGACTCATTACCCCATGCTGTATGCTGTAGCGACTAGAAGAAACATGTGAATGGTATAAAAGAATACCAGTAGATAAAACGGGCTGGTTGACAGGACCTGTAAATAAGGATATAATATTCATAAACATAGTAAAATCAAAAGGTCTTGGCTAGTGCAGGACCTAACAAAACAAGCCAGGTGCAGCAACCGAGGTGCAAAAATTACACCAAAGGTGGTGTTGAGGGCATCACCCCATATGTCAAATAAAAACAACAAAAAAATAAGTAAGAAGACAAGGAGGTCAGTAGTAAGAAGAAGGAGGCGGAGGAGAGGAGTGGAAACGCAGAAGAGTGATAATAAAATGGAAGGGTGGTAGCCCCCTTAAGGAGGACAGGAAACACACTGGTAAACAATAGAGCTGTGGGTGGGATGGGATAAAAAGGGAAGAGTAAAAAAAATATTCAAGCCTTAAATACAAACTTCAAAGAGTTGCTATCCTACAGGTTTGTTTTTCTCAGAGCTCACATACATCTGGTCAATATATTTCCAATGAGGCTTCAGGGCTCGCACGTAAATCATGAGCAGTTGTCCTTGTGACAGAGTAATCAACAGTTCTGTTACAAAATTTGAAGTCATGAGTGTATAACTGTCAGTGTACATTTTAAAAACAAAATCCTTCTATTCTACTGTGTATTTACACGAGTACAGCCGCTTTGTCCACATCACATTTCCATTTCCCACTTCCATCTCAACATCTATTTGCAGCCTATTTTTGCATTGTGCTGTATCTGCATGCATTGTACTACAAGAATAAATAGACTACTTCAAGATACTCACTTTTTATGAGTTCCTGAACACTTTGATGCCCTTGATGGTTTTGTTTAAAAGATTGGTTTACATTTTCCCACAAAATTTGTTGTGATCGCCAAGAGTTTGGAGGGTGGGTGTTGACACATTCCATATGACAGGTGTCTGAGCTGAAGAACCATGCCTCCTAAACCTTATTGTGATAAGCAAACGCTCTTTTGCTGATCTGTAGGATTTGCTGCCACATAATTAGCTAGGTTTTTCTGGCTAAAGCCCATCATAATTTTTAAACTCCATCCACTGTAAGATTAGGGGAATTTCCTCAAGATGGTCCAGTGGCTTCCATCACAGAATGACAAGGACTGCTTTGTTTTGCCAAGGTTGTAATTCCTTGATGTTGTTGTATTGGGATGAAGGTAAGTTTATGTTATGAATAATCTACTGTAAAGATTTAGATACTGCACGTAGCTCCATGTCAATCTTATTTGATGTTGGACTTGCTGCAGTTGTTTCAAAGCTGATGTTGTATAAGCTACGAACAATATTAGTAATTTAATTCATTATCTCAGTTTTCGAACAATTTAATAACAAAATTAACAACAAGTTTTATGTCTTATGTATGTTATATGCTTCTGTCAGACAACCAGATCTATTTATTTCATAATTTAGTATTAGAAAGCCCAGCAGGCCATGTTTCAGGCATCTCAGAGCACTTTGAAAGAAGTGATACAAAGTAATTGTCTGTTACAGGGATAATCTTGAAGTTCCTAGATGTTTCTGACATGCTCTCATTGGCAATTTGATTTGTTTTCTGAATTCTGTGGTACTTTCTTGAAGTTGTAGATAGAATGAAATAGCATCTGTGTGTGAGCATGTTTATGTGTGTGTGTTTGTATATATGTGTGTGTGTGTGTGTGTGTGTGAAGGGCAAAAACCTGCAGCTCTGTCTTCAAAAAGGAAGTTTTGATGGTTGGAATCCATTTTTATACTATCACTTGCAAGACATTAAAGTTCTTAGTTGATAGATAAGGAAGATGCCAGTGGTAAACAACAGCTTGCATTGGCACTTCCTTGCTATAGACTGAACAATCTCTGTGTTAACACGAATACGTCTTGGACAGATACCCAGAGGTTGGCCATGGATTGTCAAATAGAATAGGTATAATGTCCTGAATTATGTTCTTTCTTAAACTGAAAGCTAATGCACCTTCAAAACAAGCTTCATGTGGGTGCTGTCTTGCTGGCAGTGTCACCCAGGACTCATGGGCCCCAGGCTCATATGTTTTTTACAAGTTCTGTGCACTTGCATTTGCAATCAGAATAGTCTGTGGAAGACCAAATTCATCTTTTACAGGAGATGCAGGAATGTGAGGACATTAAGTGCCCTAGGTAGGTGATGAAATTCCTTCTTGATGACTGTAGTCATGTGTGGAGTTACGAGAGATGATCATTAAAGAGAATATCTCTTCTGGTTTGGGGTGGTACTTAGTGTTGCCTGAATACATGTGGCACCCACTGTTGTGACTGGCAAGAGGTGTAAGCAAGTTGAATTTGAAAGACAACGATGATGAGGATCTATGTAAGGCCCTGGCCTTTTAGAACTATGCAGGTAATGGAGGTTGTTTTGGATAATATGATTGCCTGTTTCCCTTGGTACACGCTGTTGCTGAGGAAGCATATTGTATCTGTTCAGGAGTTTCCTATGATTTGTGTACATCAAAAGCATGCTTTGGTTGATGATATTCAAGATGCTGTTAAATACAATAATAATAATAAACAAAATAATATTAAAACACAAGTCTCCTTGGGTTTACGTTTTGTTGACAGTACTGAGGTGATGGATGTGTTTTGTAAACCCTGACAAATCCCATGAGGATAGCCAGGTGTTTTTGAAGGTGATTATGAAAGGATTGAGGAAGGGGTGGAAGTAACTTTTGTGTTATTCTGTCATAAGGATCCATCAGCAAGCTGGTATATCTCCTCCAGTTAGATATTCAGATTTGTGTATCATAAGCAAATCATTGGCATTTCCTATTACCTATGTCAAACAGTGTAGGCAGGCTTTAAAACAAAACTGGATGAGAGAGGATTTCTGTGGTGCTACATCAAGCAAGCTAGTGATGGGAGGAAGGAAATTCCTCCAATCTAATTTATTACAATCTCCTGAATAGGAAGCATGCAGCCAAGTTAACACTGATCATACCAGGTCATAATATGTGGCAAGTAAGGTTTAATATTTTATTAATGAAGCTGCCAGCCAGAAGGATTCAACATTTTAGAAACATACATAGGTATAATTGAAGTAACTAATAAGTTTAAAATCTTCAGCACTGGCAGCTGTTCTGTCTCTTTTCTTAGGAGACACCCTTTCCTGATTTTGAGTAAACTAGTTATTTGTGCCTTCGGCCTCTCAGGTGTTGCCAACCATTTGATGCCCTGCTACATATTGCTGGCAACAGAATCCGCTTATCAAAGCTATTTGTTAAAGATCTGTGCTGAAGCAACTGCGCACGTGTGCATTTGTTATTGTTAGTTGGTGCTTCCATACTTCGGCCTTTCAGCATCACCTCATCTTTTTGTTCAGTTATTTTTCTCTGTTTTCTTGCTACCCACTTTGTACGGAGGTAGTCTTTCGAGTGGTGTTCTTGTAAGAGGAAAGGAAAATGGGCCTCAAAAGAGGACAGAATTTGTCCCATTTTAAATTCCTGCAATAGGAATCAGTTTTTCCCACTATGTATTATCACAATGGACTTCAACTGTGGCCCTCACAGTATATCAACATGACTAGTTGCATCCAAGGAACTTGCAGTGTGCTTACCTTTGCACCAAGACCATATTGTCTTTGTATTATCCTAGGGGACCAGCATTACTAATCCTGAATGCTCCCTTTGTTTCATCATAGGCCAATGAGTATTTATCAAAAACATCTGCCGCAAAAGTGGCCTTCATGTGCTTTCCTATTCTTTTCTGGATGTTTGCAGAACAAGAGCACCATCTCGAGATCTGTCATTACCCAGTCTAGCCCTGATCCTTTATATTCTGTGTTTGTCGGACTCTCCAACATCCTTTCTTGTCCAAATAGATTCAGAAACTTGTCTTGGTGCTTTTCAAGAGTCTTCTCTCTCCTGGGCCTTGGTAAACACCTTCAGCAATGTTTCAGATCTCTTCCACAATGATAATATGCAGGTTTCAAAAGCTCATGATGGACTAGACCCCATGAAGCACTGTATTCCTCCATACCATATTTTAAATGCATTCTTTCAAGCGACTACTGGGATCAGGTGTTGCATCCCCAATCACACCCACCCTTCTGTCCCATCATCTCCATGTTCCTTCCTATAAAACCAGCTAGGTCTCTACTCAAACAAACATGATCTTCTGACAGCCACTAGCACCTGCCCTTTCTGGTCTCCATGAAAGAGCAAGTGGCTAGGCTTTTGCCTGTCAGCATAGAACATGCTGACAGATTGCAAATTACCTTACTTATTTTGTGGACAATGCCATGTCTTCCTAAACCACTTGGTGGAGTCATGCCTGGGGAGTCCATATTTCAGGTGGCCTTCGTGATTCTCTTGGTCATAATGCTTGTAGCCAAATAGGATAAGAACCTATGGGATCTCCTGAGGTTACAAACAAAACATTCACTTACATGTGAGCTCAGAATGGTCTTATTGGTTTCATTCACCTCTGCAAGATGTAAGACTGACCTACAGGACTAGTGTGATTCAGAAATACTTACCATTTAATTTTGGGGCATTGTGGTTTTTTGGTCACAACGTAAGTTTGTTCCGAAAATGTTGATTGATTTCTTCTTCTTGCCACTTCCTCATGCTTTCACTATTCTAACTTGATACAACGAAGTAATTATCACACCAGGGTGTACAAAGCAAAAAGTGGGGGGGAATACCTGAAAGACCGCCTATAAAGCCACAAGTGAATGATGTATTATTTATGACATCCAACATGATTAATTCATTTGCTGGTCTTATATCCCTCAAGTATTATGTGCACCCTCCAAGAACCAAGGTAGCTACATATGCTACTAAGTATATTTATATTGTACTTAATATTCTGTGGTCTCCAAGTTCAGGAAATCACACCTTAATGCTAACCATGAACTGATACAGACAGAATAGCTTGAAAAGATACACTCTCATTTATTTTGAGCATGTCAGCGAGTTTGCTGATCTCCGGTCTCAAGGGATAGTATTACATGACTTGGTAGTTACAACTGACTAATGCCCACCTCCTTTTGAGGTCAGCGTATTTGTGGGTATGAGCAACAGTTTTCATTGAAAGCTCTAATGAGAGAGATGTCCTGTAAGCTGATAGCGCAGGGCTTAGATATGGAGGGCACTATGTTCCTTTTATTCCTTGCCCCTCAGTGTCTGCCTTGTGCTGGGGAATGTTGCGTTTGGCGGAAATAGGATAGAACAAACCAAACCGTCTGCCCTTTTTATTTTTCACAGTTCAAAACGATCAATAAAGCAAATAAATACCACGGAGACAAATTAACACACCTCTTGTCGTATTTCATTTGTACATTTTATCATATCAATATTATTTTCAAAACATTTTGCTTCTTTGTAGTAATATTACACATATAGTGTTCAAGGTACTTAAAAATGCACTTCCCATAGTATAAATACATAAAAAGGAAAATGAACACACCCACAAAATTAATATAAATTTAATTCCTTCATTCACTTTCAACCACAAGCACACAACACACTCTAAAATGACTCAAGACCACACAGTGTCTGATTATCAGAGTATCGGCATCAATCTTGTCTCATTATATTTCTACATACTATATCCCATTTCTTGTGCATAACAATTATTTTTTCACTTCTTGGTTTCACATGTGTGTTCATTCCCTTTCTGTGTATTCATACTATGAAAAATGTATCTATGAAGTTCCTTGTATATAACGGGCCTAATTAGGAGTTCAATGGACTGGAAGATCCATCTGCTGAACTTCTGACAGGGAGGTTGCCGCCACACTGGCTACCTCCCCGCCGGCCCCGTGAAGCCTTTCCCGCTAGGCTGACTGTCGGAAACCGAGGTTTCCACCTGTCAGCCTAGCAGGAAAGTGGTGGCAGCATTGTCTCTGGCTCGTAATCGAGCCGGCCGCAATGCTGTCAACTGCACCCTCTGATCACTGACTGCACAGCAGGCAGTGAACATTGCGAGGGTGTTGGGCAGGGTGACCCCTGCACTTTCCATGCCAAGTGCATGGGCAGGGCAGGGCCCCCCCGTGGCCCCTTGCACCTGCTCTCTGCCAGTCTTTTCATGGCTGTAAAGCAGTCATGAAAAGGCTGGCGGAGAACCAGGTTGTAATCAGCAAGGCGGCGCTGCATGCAGCACTGCCCTGGCTGATTCCGACCTCCGCCACCGTCAGCCCGTCGGGATCACTGATCACAGTGGAGACGGAGATACCCTAGATGTCTGACCGCCAGGGTCTTAATGTGGCAGTCGGATCACCACAGCAGTGGCGGTCCTAACTGCTGCAGCTAGGCTGGTGGTCTCAAGACTGCCAGCCTGGTAATGAGGCCCTAAATGTTTAATATTGTTACAAAGTAGCAAAATACCTTGATAACATTATTGATGTAACAAAATGTACTAATATAGCCTTACAGCCCACTTTAGCAGGCTACACCAATCATTAAAAGCCCACTCCAACAAGGGAACCAAACTTGAATGACCTATCTATTTGAATATTTATTATTTGGAACTGTGTACTATCAATAAAGCAATACAGGGTAGGCATATTGGTTTATTCTCTTTATTTTTTTTCTCCTGTCCTGCAAACCCTTATTGCTTCACCAGGGGTCCCTTGTTTTTTCGTATGTTCAGGAATAGGACAGAGCCAAGAAGGAAGAGAAGGATAAAGTTATCTTCATTTGGTGGGGCAGGTTAGCACACTGCACCAGATCTCCAATGCTTTCTGGTAGACAGGGTCCTCAACATTGCACATACAAACAATTAAATGTTTATTGCCCAGTGCTGGTATAGCAAGGTTGGATACTGGATACATGTTTCTTGCTTTTAGGCTGTCTTTGTCAAGGAGCAATCCATTAGTTGGGGATGCTTGACAAACTGCTTTCAGAAGATCAAGTTCTTTATCAATTCTTTCACACAAGTGCATGCCCAGGGTTCATCAACCCAACATCATTTAGAAATTTTAAACAGTAGCTACCAGGTACTCTCTGCTGAAAATGAGCAAGAGCCCAGAAACACACTTGTAGAAGTACAAGCACTGGATATGCCAACACTGGAGACAAGCAATTCTCTACTTGTTAATAATTCACAAAACACTCTGAACTGAATCTACCAAAATGCTATGGTGGAATTAGTGCTGACTTGTTGCCAGAGTATCCCCCTTAAAACGTATCCTTATTACAACTCCCATTACCCCTAGAACTAGGCGTTCTCCTATTCTTACCACAATCCCACCTACGCCCATTCTGACAGCTGAAAACAATACACCGATCTACTCCTTTATGAGAGTACTGGTGATGGTCTGCTTCCACAAGTGGTAACCACCATGTTTGTGTTCTAGGCACACATGCACATAGATAGCCATAACAACTTTGACGGACGTTTTTGAGAAACTCTTTTGCAATTTATTATTAGGTGGAAGGTGCCAAATGATTTGGAACAGAAGAGCCCCTAGGGCTAGAAGTAATAGTCGCCACTGAGGTAACTTTAACCTTCAGTCCTATGTTGGGGATAGTGCCCAGATTATGGTCTAGCCAAATTACTATGTTGGATTAGGTCTACTGGACCGCCATGTCTTCCATTGTCATAGATGCTGTGTAAATGGTAGGCAACTAGGATAGGATCAAGCTTAAATTCCTTCCCTGTGATATTACGAGGATTTGCATCCACTCAATGAACAAACGATTTCAATTAGACCTTCATGTGTACAGTATTTTTTATGAAGGCAGATTTTTTTCACTGAATCTAACAAAGAAGATGATGGATCATAATTGTGAACTGGTTGCATATGCTCTGTAATACTGAGTTAAGTTGAGCCAACGTTTGTTTTAATACAGGCAAGACAAAATTACCTTCCTTTTAGTGGAACCAAAGGTTTATTGAATCCTAAATTTAATCAAGAAATTGGGCTTGCCACTTGTTTAAAGAGATGTGAGATCTCCTGAGTGACATGGCCGCAAGAATGTGTGAGAATTTGATTAAAAAGAGCTGCCCAGTACCTTTTTCCTGTAACCAACTTTCGTTACGCATTTTACTTCAGAAAGCAGTCCTCTGAATTTCCCAGGCTGTTGTTTTATTGATGCTTTCATTGTATGAACTGCTGAAGTTTTAGGCAAGAGCGGCTCCTTCATAAGGGTGGAGGAGCATTGCCTCCCCGCTGGCAGCAGCAGCTGCAAACATGTGTTTATAATCGTTTTTGTGGAAAGGGGCTGGGCCACAGGGGTGATGAGCAATGAGGGGAGGAGTGCACAGAACTTCCCCTCAGAGCAGCACATGTGTGTTTGGCCAGCTGTCTCGGACCGGCCAAACACACATGCGCACAGCGCTCTCTCCAGCCCAGCAACACAGTTGCTGGGCTGAAAGAACCTGCACAGGCTCCCAGTCTGCCTGGGAGGACCCTGGCTGGGTGCTTCCAGCCAATTTTAATACTGCTTTAAGCAGCATCAGGATTGGCACAGGGCAGGCTGGGAGCCTGTGCCTTCCCGGAAAAATGAGGGAGACAGGAGCGGAGTGGAGCGCTGCGAACAGGTAATTATTATTATTTTTTTTAATAATTATTTTTTATTTTGTTTAATTTCCCCTCCTGCATGCTGCCCCGCCCCTTCTGCTTAGCGCGAGCCGTGACTGGTTTTAGGCCTAGCTTGACAGCACCACTGTGTCAGACCTATTTCTCTCAAGTATTTAAAATGTAGATAGAGTAGGCTTTGGTACCAGCCAGAGGAGATTTCTCTCTCACATCAAGCTGTCAATTGTTTGGTATATCATTAAGCTTCATGTGAAGTACTTGTTTCGAAATAATTGAGGAACTATTTTACATAAGAATTAAAAAAAATGTTTTAGTCAGGAATCAACGTGCCAAGCAGGTCTGTTGGCCTTGCCAGTGGTTGTTTTCAACTGTAGCTCTGCTTTCTCCTGTTTTATTTTAATGTGACGTTAAGTAAAAAAGTATTGGAGAGGGACCTAATTCATAAACGTGTAAAGGAAATGGCCCATACAATCGTTTCGATGTTTTTCACAATATCAAGTAATTCATGGAGTGTTCTAGAGATGTGTTATAAAATATGTTTTTCTTTTTTATTTGCAATGTGCGGTAGTATTCAGTAACACGGGTAGAAAGGCTTCTCCGATATTGTTTCTCTTTGAATCGACTGTTTAAAAAAGGGCAGCTGACGCTTGGTGTACTAGAGACAGTAACATTAAAAATATATTTTCCCTAAGAAATACATCTTCCCCATATAACCTCACTCTTTCAGTACATCCTTCAGGGAAATATCTTAGTCAGACCACTCGACGCCTCAGACCACAAATAATGATTTTCCTCCCCACGTTACACATACTAAAGACAGCACTAGTTTTATAACATTTGTAAGTCAAACACCTTAGACCCACGCTTTCTCTGTGCTTACACCACATTCCTGGATACCTGTACTTAAGCCCCGGCGCTGTCCTGGCTCAAGTCTAAGTTATATGTATCCGAGCTGATCTGATAACTCACACACCCATAAACACACTCGAGGTATATTGCATTATACAGATATGTAAATAAAGGTGGGCTCAGCTGCGCTCAAATTTATAGTCTGAAAAGTTTGATATGATGGCCTTGGATTGTGTGACCGCTTGCATGCTTAAGAAATGATGTGAAAGGGTTTCTCGAAGCGGTCTGTGAGGACAATACATTTATTTCTTGTTTGATTCATTGTAACAGAAAGAAATCTTAGTGCTGTTTGGCAAGCTCCCCAGGGAGACTTTGCAAAGTATTTTCAGTTCATCATGTGGATAAATAAAATACCATATAAGTGCATGAGTGCTATGAAAAGTAAAGTCAGGATTTAGTTCATTACTAAAACATTATTCCACATATACAAAGAACAGTGTCAGGACATCCTGACCATATTCAGGTACTGTTTCCACCCTTTTTGCCATTATGTTTGCAGTTATTTTTTGGTGGTACTAGCTTTGCTAATTTATCATGGGGTACAGCGGTAAATAACCACTAAGAAAACAACATTCTAAATGTATCCGAGCTTGTGGTAAAACAGTGCATTTGCGTGGAACATTGTTTACAAAGTTGGAAAGGGATTGTGAAATAACTCCCTTCCCTACGGTGAAGTTCAGTCAATTTGAAAATTACTAAAAACAACCTTTGGGGTACAAATATTTTGTGGGGTCTTCATGTAATCATTCACAACAGCCCACAAAATGTCTACCAACAAGTGAAGAGGGTATAATAAAATGTTGGAGGGCAGGACTATCATCCGCTAAAAATGAGGAAAAGCAAGCTCATCTACTCTTTGCCTCATTGTAAAAGAAATTCTCAAACACGAGCGTTTAGAGGCATTTCTTTACTCTTTCTTAGGGTCCCTAGTAAATTTTGTGGACAGCCATAAAACATGATCTGTTGACTATTTCCTCTCTGTGATGTGTCGTCCTTTAAGTCTCAAAGAGAGGCGATCCTATTCCTGATCTGGTTTCACACTCACTGGTTCAATCTATCAACGTTATACACAGTTGTGATTGCATTTTTACCATTGACCTTCCTATCCTTAATGATCAAAATTTGATTGTAAACAACATAATCCTTTTTGTGCTTGCACGTGTGATCAGACAAGAGAGCGCAGCAAAGGCCAGATACAGTTGCTTTATTTTTTGCTGATCCTTTTGGCAGCGATTCATGATCAGGCCTCGGTAGTTTTTGTATTCAAATGTTCAAAAATACAATTAATACCATGTTGAACTGTGGATTAACATTCCTTTTTATCAACAAGTATGCTTGTTGATGTAGTTGGTTTGGAGGCTCGAGAGGTCTAAAAACTCTGCGTGTCCTGTTAGAAGGGAGGCCTGTTTATGTCATTCTACTCTTTCTCTGAGATTGGTCTGAATAACCTGCCACTGTTATCTTTCTCAACTCCTGTAATCTATCGCCTTCCTTCCTTTTCTATTCATCCGCAGAGATCACTTCCTCACATGATGGACTGGAAGGACTAGGGCAGCCAAAACGAGCTGTTATGGCATTTCCAGCTTCTGTTTTTTCTGTAGGCACCTTGTCTGAAATGCAGGTGAGGCCTCCTGCTGCATTCTGTTTTGCCCCCATAACACAATTTATGTATGAAATAATTGCTTGCCACAGAGATATTTGGCTAGAAGGGGAATCAAAAACTCAGGAACACAAATTTTGGGGGTCCTTTACTCATTTTATTTTCTAATTTTAGTTTAGGAGCACTGCTGCACCTCTATTCTTTGTTCATTCAACATAAAAAAATCAGAAAATAAATTTTGGGGTACCTCTTGAGGTCCAGTCCTTTCAATTTACTGCTGAATCCTTGCATTCTGCATTTTCACTTGAAATTTTGGTAAACATTGTGACTGATTCTTCCGCCCTATGTTTGGCTGGTGTGATTGCTTCCCTGTATTCATTAGTAAGATCCATAAGCTTTTCCATCCAGGTGTCAAAAGGAGTCAGAGTGATTAGTTCAATGGAAGCATCTTCCTCCAGGTCTCTACAAGGATTCTGTGTACTCAGTGTGGATTGGAATGGGTTAAAGCAAGTGTTGTTCCTGACCTACATGTTTGCAGAAGGTGTCGCCAGTACATTAAACCCTCTGCTGGCACCACAGCTGTGTTGAGCTTGACCAGCATCTCACAAGGTTATTGTTGGCCTCTTATCTGCAGCCTGCAGGATCCAATGGCATAGATCTTTGGGATGAAATCAGAAAGAAAGCCTTTGAAGCTTTCTACTTTCTTTAAAACCAACATGCTCATTAATGGTAGGCAGAACATGATAGGATGGTAGTTGTCTGACGAACTAAAAGACATGCTGCCCCAACCAGTCTGACATGTGCATTTCTCAGCTGCCATCACCCTACTTTTATATACTTCAAAAAATATGATGTGGTGATGATGTAGCTGATGGATCTATAATAATTGTAAAAGTGGCTTAAGTATTTTTGCAGGTGGGAGTATCTATTATTATTGGCAAATGGTGTTTTTGTCTGGCGTTTTATGCCACAATTACTTCAGGTTGCCAAACATCTTTGCCATGTTGAACAAATTCAGCACCTAATAATAAGCAAGGAATAGACCCGGTTAGAAGATTTTTCCATTAGGTTCAAATCTTTCACGCTCTCCATTTTGTATTTTTTGTGCTGGGCTCAGTTCACACCAGATTATAGCCTCCTGTCTGTATGCCATACATCAGAGGTTCCTCGGAAGGTCCCAGTGTGAACTGAATACATCTACTCCTACGACCATGAGCATGGGCACCAAAAACTCCATATCTGGGCCATCTGACCAAACTTTTGATCCATGCCTGTCTGCCAAGAAGCTTGCCTGAACATGTCCAGATCTGCAGAGACGCATTCCCCCCTCCCCCATCCCATTACTTTATCAAGGTTGTTTATCCCAAAAGATGGCTCCAATGAAAGGAGACAAATACGGCCATAGGGAGAGATTATTTTCATTGGTAGGTTGAAGTACTTTTTGAATAATTTAATATTGTTAATGTTCTGGTGTATGAAATTCCCAGTGCTTTTTAATCAATACTACAGAAGGGTGAGAGTTATTGAAATGGAGTTTGTCAGATAGACTATGGTGTAAATTTACAATATTTTTGTAATACACTGTTGTTCTTCATTCTCATTTAGGTGTAAAGTTACCCATAGTTTATATTTATTTATGTTAGTTTTGTATATTTAATATCTATTTTTAAAACATATTTATTGAACTGTATATTGGCCCCAGCCAACATTATGAAGAGTCAACATATCAGACAATTACTGTATGAACAATCAAGTTTTGTTTCTTTTGCAATTATAAAACACAGGAAAGTTAAAGTTCCAGAAGAGACTGCTTGCACTACAAATGACCTTCCACCTAGCTGAGCACTTTTAAAAGGGCAGATATTACCCTATTTATGTAAACTGAATGTAGGTTGTTTAGTGTCTCGTGAGCTAGAGATGACAGAACCGTTTTGGTTCCTGACTGCCTCAGTGGAACTGTCAGGTAAGTGTTTGGGTGTGGTGAACAGAATTCATGATTTAGAATGTTGGGTTTGTGGTCACATGCTGAGGAATAAAGACATGTAATACCAAGCTCTGTGTGTGGCTTACTCATTTAGGGAGGACAGTACACCTGGCGACGAGATAGGAGATATGTAACCTGAAGAACCAACAGGGCTCTCCCAGAGAGTTTGCTGTGGTCCAACAAACCGCTTGTGCATGCCACTCCTGCCAGTACAACGCTTTTAGAGAAGACAAAGACATTAAAGAGAAATTTGTGTATTATCAGTCAGAAATCTGCTAGTGAGACCGTGAAAGAGGTGCTGTGCCTCAACACACCACAGAGCCATAAGCCACAGAACACTAATGCTAAAGGCAGAGAAAACCAGATACTGTAGCATGCTAAAGGCAGCCACAGCCAGGTACATCGAAATTCTAAAGGAAGTGACAACCAGGTACAGTGAAATGCTAACTGCAGCAACAACCAGGTGCAAGGAAGTGTTGGAAGAGAACTAGCTAGGAACAGAGGATCGCTAAAGGAAGTGGAAACCAGTACAATGGAGAACATAAAAAATAGTAATGAACACATGAAAGACATAAAACAAGTACTTACTGCTAAAGAAGCCATACAATCGCAGATGGGTCGCAGTGACCCTGATGCACGCACGACGCAAGGACTCAGAGATTGCATGAATGGAATGAGTCCCATCGGGCAGCCAGCATTGACAGCAGAAAGGTCCACAGGTTATAATGCCACCGTTTTCTTGATACCGCCACTTCCATTTGATACCGTCAAGAAGCATAATATTGACATCAGATGGACAGCCTGAATTGAAACCTTTTGATAATTTCATCAATGCACTGGAAGAAGTGGATAACAGAAAGATCAAGTATCTCAAGAATCTTGCCACATGTCTATATGAAGTCTTATACTGTCAAATCAAAGAAGTGCTAAATACCAAGTTCAATCCAGTGCTGACTGTAGATTACAAGATACTTTTTAACCAATAAATACTGAAAGTTGGTGAAACAATCGACAAATGTGCTGAAGACTTGATACACTTATCAAGCATTACGAGTTCAATGAATTCAATGATGAAGAAGCCATATGTCTCAGAGTTATAGATGGTTGTTTGTCAGATTAATTCAAATGGCAAATGCTGAACCACTTAGTCTGAAGCGAGTACTCTTGGCTGCCAGAGCTGGGGAACATGCAGATTGATAAGCTGATGACTTACGGCCAGAGTTGCCCAAAGTGAGTCAGTCATGAACATGAAAAGTAAGCCGAAACACAAGGCAGAAGGACATAAATTGGTGTCTCCAAAGAAAAAGAAACTGCTTCAGATGCCGACTTTTGTTTCCACATGAAGATACAAGTCCCGCTATTGGATAAGAGTGCAGGGGCTGCGCGAAAAAGAACCATTTTGTAATGGTTTGCATGGTGATGAAAAACTAAGAAACTAAGTGCATCACGCTGAGAAAACTAAATGGATACCTGAACGTTCCAGAAGCAACATTCTGTTCACGCTCACATGGCCATAGTGCAATATCAGCAGAACCAACACAAAACAAAGTTGATCATTGTCTAAATCTTTGTCCAAGAGTTCTTTGGTGTCACTGTCAAGCAATAGTGTAGAAGATGGATGTGCGATATCAATGTTCACTTCAGAGAAACATGCACATTTCAGGCTGGGCGCATGCAAGGAAGAAGACAAGTAAAAAAAAAGTCAACAAGTCTAATTACAAAAGTAATTCACGCATTGTCCTAAAATTAAACTAAAGGTGAATGGTTGTCATACTTTTTATTATAGATAGTAGTGCGTCAACAAACATCATGCCCGAGGAGAAGTATCACAAACTGACTCCAATGCCCTGTCTCACACCGTTGAAGATTAAAATGTATACATGGGCTGTATCAATGCCATTAAAAAGTCAAGGTTCATTCTTAGCAACCATGAAACACAGACAAAAATGAAAGCATCCATTTACGTGCTTCAAGGTACTACCTCAAGTGCCTGCTTATTAAGCTTCAGTACTGCTCCTGAAATGGGACTAATATCTGTAAACTATAACATAAATGCTCATCATAAAATAGTACGTCAGTTTCCTTCATTGTTTCATGAATTAAGAAAACTTAAGACCATACAAGAACAACTGCATATTAATGAAGGTGTTCATCCTGTTGCTCAAAGACCATTCTCGCATTGCATTTGATTTAGAGGAAGCTGTTGAAAAAAAACGAGCCAGCAGCTGGGGCGGGGAATCTTCTAGGTTGCAGAGTGAGATGCCGCCTTTGGAGTAAGTGTGACTACAAGGGGCAATTCCCCCTGTTACCTAGACCTGAGGCAATTTGCCTTTTCACCATAGGGCCTTCCTCAGTTATCTTGAACAGGTAGGCCCAGTGTGCATTTCAATGCATTTGCTCACTTTTTAGCTGAGCCAGCCTCCCCCATATATCGGAGGGATCCTAGACCCTGACGAATGCCCCAGACCAGTTTGGCTATAGGATAAGGCAGAAACATGTTGGCCATATAATTTTGGATGACACCTTGAACCATTATGTTCAAGATTGTCTCAAAAAAATCTTTTTATCTTACCAACAAACACTGTTATTAAAGGAATAAGCTATACAGGTGATTTGTGAAGTAATTTTAGCATTTATTCCCCTTCAACTGGATCCCACTTTATCCAGAAAGATACATTTCAGCACTCCCTCAGAGTTCTTTTAACAACGAGGTTGAATCTGCCCAGGTGGTATCATCTTACCTGGGTGGGGGTAGGTGGTCAAATGATGTAGCATGACACTATGTGTGTGAGACCACCTAGTCCGTAAGGGGAACGCCCCCACCCTTCTCTGAACCCTCAGCCATCTCTACCACATTCCATGCCAACAATTAGATCACCAAGTCGTGGACCTACTTACCTGTGGAACGGGCCAGAATAGCCCGTTCTTAGCATTCCCCATACACGTTGTGGTATTGTTTCTTGTACAATGGAGATTGTATGGGGTTGATACACTCCCAGAACTGTCTTTGTGTGTAAAAAGAAAAAAACTTGAGACCTTATGAAATCATGATTTAATTGAGCGATTTACTGGCCCAACAATATGGGTTTCACTGATAGTAGTAGTGCCCAAAAAGGACCGTGAATGAGCTGAACGCATCTGTGTTGACATGTGTCACGCTAACAAGGCAATTGAAAGAGAATGACATCCAGGTCCACACATTGCTGACTTAATCTCACTGCTAAATAGTGCCAAAGTATTCTCTCACCTTGATCTGAACAAAGGGCATCATCAGTTGGAACTTGAAGAATATTCCAGGTACATTACCACTTTTTCTACTCACATTGGTTTGTTCAGATATAAAAGATTAAGTTTCAGTGTATCATCAGCTGCAGAACTTTTTCAGGATGTCATTCAACATATAATACAGCTTGTCCCAAATACTTTTAATTACAGTGATGAGATATTGGTCTCCGGGGTGACATGGAAAACAAATGGTAAAGCTTTTACGCTAGTTTCTTGATTATTTGGTGATGCCGGTCTAACCTTGAATGCAAAAAAAAGTGTGAATTCCACAAAACAAAACTCAAATTCCATATTTTCTCTGATGTGGAAATGACTCCAGATTCAGCTAAAGTATAGGCCACAGTACAAGTTGTCAACCACCTGACACCCACTAGATGTTACTGTGTTACCTTCTTTTCTTGGCATGGCCTGTTACTGTTCTAAGTACATACGTGACTTTGCCACAGTAAGTGCTCTCTTATTATGCTTAATGAAACAAATTGCTTAATTTCACTGATCACATGAATATGAACAAAGCCTCTAGAAAAACAAACATGCAATTGAGAATGCAACTGAAATGGCCTACTTTGATCTGAAGCTTCATACAGAGGTTGTTGTTGAAACAATCCCAGTTGCTATTCTTGCCCAACACAGTGGATGCCCAAATGCTTTAAGGCATATTGGGGCATATGCTAGCAGACATCTGTCACACACTGAATGTGCCTATTCACAACCTGAGAAAGAAAGATTAGCAGTGGTGTGGGCTTGGGAACATTTCAATGTTTTTTTATATGGAAAGCCTTTCACTTCTGTTAAAGATCACCAAGCACTGCTTGCCATCTTTGGCAATCCTAAAGCCAACATGCCTCCTTGTATTGGACATTAGGGTTTTCGATTACATGAATATGATAACGATATTTTGCACTGAGTAGGGAAAGATCAATACCCTGCTGACTATTTTTCACACGTGCCAGTACAGTGTCCTTGTACCACTTCCAAATCGGCTGAAGCACACATTAACTTCATAGTAGAGTCCAGTACACCTGTTGCTATTTCGTTACTGTCACGAGCACAGATAGTAACATGTTAATACTTAAAGACATTATTGCTCATCAATCCTGGAAACAGCACACTCGACCCCTTCATATAACAGTGAATATCAAAAATTAATAAATGTGAGAGATTAAATGCCCGTTATTCAGGAAGGTATTACCTTATGAATTTCGAGAATTGTCATACCGGAGAGTCTGCAACAACAGGTAATTGAAGTGGCACTTGAAGGACATTGTGGAATTGTGGCCACTGGATGAGCTCTCCGAGATCAAGTCTTGTTTCCACATCTTGATGAAAGAGTTCAAAGGGAATTAAAGGCCTGTCATTTGTGCAACTGCTTAGCTCCCAAAACATCCCAGTATCTGTTGAAGGTGCCTGATCTCCTGAAGCATGTGTGGGAGAGAATTGCCATTGGCTTCTCTGGACCCCATGACAATGAACGTCACTTGATTGATTAGTAGTGTCCCTTTCCTTTGGTAGAAGACCCCCTCATCCATCACTCAGGAAAAAGTTATTGAGAGGTTAGATTAAATTTGAAGATTGGTCCTTCAATTCTAAAGTCTGACAGCGGTCCCTCTTTCAAAAGTTGAGAATTCAGAGACTTTCTTTATCATCTCGGTGTTAAGCATCAGAAAGCACACTGCTTTGGACACAAGCAAATACCGTTGTCGAGCTTCTTATGAGCACAATGAAAACCGTTTGGCGTGCTGTACGGGAGATGTTTGACCTCAGAATAGCTCTTAAGGTGAAAGTCCTGCCACCCTGATGTTCGGGAGTGCCATGACGACCAAGTTGCCACAATGGACCAATAAAAGATCAACAAATTATGGAAAACTTTGTTACACAGATGAAAATGTACACAGACAAATGCAGAAGTGTTAAGAATACTATTTTACAGAAGATCAAGTCCTTGTAAGACAAAGGAGAAAACGCAAGTCTGTTTGATGCTGAACCCTTGAAAGCTGTGGCTAGTAAAAAACACTTGGTGACTGCTCACCATCATGGAAAATTAATTAAATTTTTTCGCATTTTAAGCATCTGCCTCATCAGTCGCCAGTTCCAGATGTCAGAAATGCACCTATTTCGACTGAGACTTCTGAGATCCCACTGACAACACCTGTTTCTGTCTCACCAGTGCCAGGCATGGTCACCTCTCCTGTCTCTTCACAGCCTCACAGGAACACGTTCTGGGTGGTTGATTTTCACTCCATGATGACTTATTGAAGAGTTGTGATGTGTATATGTAATATTTGTACTTTATATTTAACATGTGGGGGTGTGACAAAACCCTTTTGGTAACTGACAGACAGTAAAAATGTGACGTAAATGTTCAGGTGTGGTTAATGAGCAAGAATTCATGATCTTGAAGTTTGAGTTTGTGGTCACACGTTGAGAAATAGAGATGTGTAGTACTAAGATTCATGTGTGGCATGTTCATTTATAAGTACTGGGGCTGGGGAGGACGCTACAAGTTGCAACTTGGCATTTACCTTTTTAACCTCTGTGTTCAAAAGTCGGTGCAGCATGTGCATTCTGGGCTACTCAGTCTGCTTTCAAGTTGTGTGCTTAAACATCAACAGCCAGTGTAGCTATCTGAGAACTGTTGGTGCTTGCTCTTGCAGTCCTACACTGATGGTTGGACAGGCAGCAGCATTCTTCAGTGGTTATAACCTGCCTGAGAACTATTCGGAAAGATCTAGGTAAGTGCAGTTGCGATATTCCAGCACACACAAATTAGTACTTTTTTTTCCTCAACAACATTTGACCCTAGGGTTGAGAGGCAAGACATGCGTTGCAAACATCATTATTTAGAAGCCCTTGGTTTCTCCCGTTACAAGTACCATCTGACACTTTTCTCATGGTGGACATCCAGAGTTGTCCCTGCAAAATAGATGTTTCTTTTATCTAGGACATGGTCTATGCAAAAGAGTGAGATGGGAGGTTAGGTTGTGATGGTTGTGCGATAGAAGGTCACATCAGTGGTGTGGTCGAATATGTTAGTAAGACTTTTTTTTATTGATTTTTTTTTTGTAATATTACATTTTTGTAGTATTAATTACTATGTACTTATTGATTGCTCCACGTACCCAAGTGAACAAATAAATAAAACAAGCATTTGCAATGCAGTAGATCTCACATTTGCTTGAGTTAGAACTATTGTTGTTATAAATTCATAACTGGACTTTTCTTGACACATAAATTGGTCAGCCCTTCCTCATAATTTTGTCTTTTCCTGCTGCATAATTCCAGTGGCCCTGCATACAGCTAAAGCACTTCCATTTACTTTCTTCCTCTATCTGCAGCCTAAAATGAAAATGTTGCCATTTAGCATCCTAATTTAAATCTGTTATGATATTTCCAAGAAAATACCACTTTCACCACCTCACCATTCGAGTTGGTGGCTGGCTAACACAATTCCCAAAAAAATAGAGACAAGACAGGCACGGAGGAGGAACAAGAGAAATAAACTAGAAGGGTCACCCAAACATATCAAGAGTGTTCAAACAGTCATAGTGTGATAAGGATGTTAAGTTGGCCTGAATCATGGTTGTAATTGCAATGAGGAGAGATTAATAAAACATATACAATTATCCTGTAAATCCAATAAAAACCTTTATCAGAAATAGCCTTTTTGCATTAGACTGTAATGCTCATAATAGCCCTTATAGGACACCACAATGAAAATAGCATTTGTAAGAAACATTGTCATGAAACAATATAGTTAGCCCCTAAAGGTCATAACCACATGAAAATAATATTTCAAAATAATACACTGCAACCATATATTTAGCCCCTAGTGGTCATACCACATTACTCATTTTTAGGGCTAGCAGGCCTACTGCAATTAAATTACAAACAAGGCCTTTAAAACACAAACGCTCCCACCTTTAAAATAAATGTTACAACCACAAGAGTGCTTAAAGAGACACTGAATGGTGGGAGGGGTTATTATTTTGGGGTCTCCACTAACCTATTGTGGGGACCCAGAGATGATGTACACAGAAAGAGCACGTCATGTTTTGTAGTTGGTCACATTATCGTAGGACAACTACAGGCTGAGTTAGAAGCAAAAACATGTTGTAAAAGTAATGCCCTGAAAAGCATTATGAGGTGAGTTTCCTTGCCACGAATATTGTACTATGTTGCTATGTTAACTGTAATGCTTAGAACAGCCCCTAGAGGACACCACAATGAAAATAGCATTTGTAAGAAACATGGGCATGTAACCATATAGTTAGCCCCTAGAGAGCATAACCACACGAAAAGAAAATGTCAGAAAGTAATGCAGTATAATCTTATATTTAGCCCCTAGAGGGTGTAGTGCTTTACACGTTTTCTAGAGTTAACAGGCCTACTACAATGTTATTACAAACAAAGCCCTTAAAACCAGTGGTGGCTCGTGGGAGGGAAAAGGGGCGGCACGGCGCATGGCGGGGTGGGGGTGTCAAATATATATATTATAATAATATATTTTTTTAAACGTACCTTTTGCACCAAGCCTTGCGCTCAGATCCACTCCTCGACTGGACTGCAGGCACAGACTCCCAGCCTGCCCTTCTACCAATCCTAACGCTGCTTAAAGCAGTGTTAGGTTTGGACAGAGCGCCCAGCCAGGGAGCTCCAAGGCAGAGTGAAAGTCTCTGCCTGCTGTCTTCAACCCAGCAATGCAGCGCCTGCATTGTTGGGTTGGAGAGAGCCCAGTGCACATGTGTGTTTGGCCGGCCTGAGACAGCCAGCCAAACATATATGCGCACTGAGGGGGACAGCACTCCCCTCGCCCCCGCCACAACCTGAGGGCTCCACCCCTTTTACTATAAAACAATAATAAACATAGTTTATTATAGTTCTATAGTAAAAGTTTTGCAGCTGCTTAGGGGGGCGACGCCCCTCTGACATGGTGGAGGAGCCACCCCTGCTTAAAACACATACTGCTCCCAACTGAAAAACAAAACTTCAAGTCATGAGAGGGTTTAAACAGACACTGAATGGTTTGAGGGGTTATTATTTTGGGGTCCCAACTAACCTAGTGTAGGGATCCAGGGATGATGTACCACAGAAAGAGCACGTTGTGGTAGTGATCCCATTGTCCTACGACAACCACAGGCTGAGTTGAGAGCAAAAATGTTTTCTAAAAGTAATGGCCTGCAAAGCATTATGGTGGGAGTTTCCCGAGTGCAGTGAATATTGTAGAATCAGCTCTCCTGCTATTGGGAGAGCCGCTTTTCAGGATTTCTATGTTTTTTTACATAAAGAATTTATCAATTACAAATGTTTTTGTGAAAGCTATGTAGTGAGAAGGGGATAGGCAAAAGAAATGACTGATTAGGTAACAGTGTGAACAATGTTGCCAGTGCTTCAATACTGCTGATTGAGTTTGCGCTGTTAGTACTGTGAGTGCCATGGCCGCCATGAGCATGAAGGGGAGAGAAGAAAGAAAAAAAAAATGTTTTCCCACTCTGAAGTATATCGGCAATCGTTCAGTAATCCATGTAACAATGTCAGTCTACAAGTCGGTACCAAAACCGCCCCAAGGCGGGACAAACGTAAAGCATTTACAATGATGTCAAGGGATTTTTGAAAGGCAAGCCCATGGATGAGTGAAAGTGATGGGTGTGGTTAAAAGCCCACAGAATACTTACAACGGGTCGAAAAGCGCTTTCGCGATTGACCTAAAAATAAGGTGAAACCTTAGAAAAATTGTGCAAATCCTTAAGCCAAAATTGAGTCTATGAACTGTTTAGCACTTGAGGAGGAATCTTGTCCTCCCAAGACATTGAAACCACCAATTATCAGTGCCCTAAATGCTTTCATGATTTTAGGGTGTAAGATGCCATAAATGTGTTAGGTTCATACTCTATCATGGTGTAGGGCCAGTCGAGTGATACATTGCCATTGTTGGAGTGAATAATTGATGTTTCCACGTGATCCGTTATACTCTTGAAATATAAATAAGCAATAGTCCATCAAAGCAGGAATTAAAAAGATTGTTTGTGGATAACCACCCTCCTCTGATGCTGTCTTTACAGGGAATATGTAAGAACTTATATTTTTCTGTACTGCTTTTGCTGTAATGTTAGTGCTTTCATCCTATAGCCAAACTTCCATATTGCAAATGGTATTCCACTTAAATATCAACACAAAAATATAATCTGACCATACTATTGTGGTCAAAATATCATGGCTACAAAAATGTAATGGACCAAAATAGTTAAGGCACGTAAATGTTTCTTTTTAACTGTTATATTAGTATATGGAAGTTTAAAATATTGTTTAATTAAATACAGTTTTATTGGGGTGTTCTATTGTATTGTTTTATATTTTTCTTTTATTATATATGTTATTATAGTATTATCTTTTTTTTTCTTCCAAATATTGTTTATTTTTTGCGTAGTTGGGTATATTGGAGAATTTACTGGGTAATGATTTTCTAAAATTATATATCAGTGTTTATTGATTAATTTCATTGTTATATTTTAATTATTTGATTAAATGTATTAATTAAATATTACATTTTAATTTCAGTTGTGGGTTTTATTGGTGTATTGGGTGGGTAGTTTTTTTTTATTTCTATAATAAATTGTTAATTGATTAGTATGTTCATTTTTTAACATGTTCAAATTATTTGTTAAAATGTTGTTATGTATTAAATTTTAAATTAGGGTGTAGGGTTTATTGAGATATTGGGTAGGTAGTTCATATAAAGTATTTAAAAACAGATTACTTGATTAATGTATTAATTATCTTAATTAGTAAAATGACAAGTCATTAATTGTACTTAGTAAAGTTTTAATTGAAAAATTGTTTTACAATATTTGTATTAATTTTATAATTGTAATTTATTGTAATGTATTTTGTGTTTTTAGTTATTTTCTTATATTGATTTTATAATTGGATCTTTTTATTTGCTACATTTTAACTGCCTTTTTTTGTAAATTATTTTGACAGAATTTATTTTAATGTTTTTGTATTTTATGAGAGTGACAAGAGGTATAGTGTTAGGCATTTTTGATAATGTTGTATGTTTTTTATTTATAAAATTTAAAGATGAATATAATTTCTTATTTTTTCCAATGTACTTGAATGATTTTTGATATTTTGGGGAGGAAATTATGGTGGTCATTACAACCCTGGCGGACGGTGTTAAAGCGGCGTTAAGACCGCCAACAGGCCGGCAGTAAAAGAAATTGCAATTACGACCGTGGCGGAAACCGCCAACAAAGACAGCCACTTTAACAGCGCGGCGGTCACCGCCAACAGACAGGCGGGTGACAATGTACCGCCCACACTATTATGACAGGACAATGCGCCACCTTTTCCGGGGCGGATTCACTGCGGATAAAAACACGGCGGAAACAGGAATTTCGAAGGGAAAACGCTCACCTCTACACACCCCACGAGGAACGAGGACACCATGGAACCGGAACTCCAAATTCTACCTGCGATAGTCTTCCTGCTCCTCTACCAGGAGCACGAACGCCGGCGGTGAAGACGACGGTGAGTACTGCACATACGACACAGGGGAGGGGGGAGGGAAAAAAGAGTGACACCCACACGCAACACCCCCACCCCCACCCTCACCCACTACAACACACACACACTAATACATGTTGATACATTACAGTTACACCCCCCAAGACCCCGGAAGAATGCAAAGACAAAAGTAAATGATTGTAACAATTGTAATCCATTAAAATCCAGTACTCCAAAATATATATACACTATAAACAAATATATACATCAATAATACAAGTCCAGGTATTGCACCATTTATAGTCCGTGGACCACTGGGCCCAAAATGCATGGGCGAGGCCCACACTCGATACCCGATCAAATCAGAGAGAACACTGCAGGGGCATCAGATAGAAATACAACAGGCACCTCAGGGGCAAGGGAAGGGGGGGGCACCTCAGCCGGATGAGTGCACAACGCCAGATCCACGAGGGGGCTCAATGCCCACTGTTCAATCCTGAGGAAGTGCAAAGCCACAGTCTCTCAAGTCTCTACAGTGGGTGGCTTGCCCACTGTTCAATCCTGAGGAAGTGCAAAGCCACAGTCTCTCAAGTCTCTACAGTGGGTGGCTTGCCCACTGTTCAATCCTGGGGAGTGCAAAGCCACAGTCTCTCAAGTCTCTACAGTGGGTGGCTTGCCCACAGTAACATCCTGGGGAGTGCAAAGCCACAGTCTCTCAAGTCTCTACAGTGGGTGGCTTGCCCACTGTAACATCCTGGGGAGTGCAAAGCCTCAGTCTCTCAAGTGGATAACAGTCTCCACTGGTTCTGGAGGGGGACTGGTGCCCAGAGTGCTTCATCCTGTGAAGGACAGAGGTAGTGGATAGATCTCTCCACTGGTTCTGGAGGGGGACTGGTGCCCAGAGTGCTTCATCCTGTGAAGGACAGAGGTAGTGGATGGATCTCTCCACTGGTTCTGGAGGGGGACTGGTGCCAAGAGTGCATCACTCACCCCGTGACGGACCCAGTTGCGTCAGTGCCCCTGCCACTCATGGGCTAGCGGTGCTTGAGTTGGCGGAGCCCTGTTCAGCGGTGCTTGAGTTGGTGGTGCCCGGCCCAGCGGTGCTTGAGTTGGCGGTGCCCTGTTCAGCGGTGCTTGAGTTGGCGGTGCCCTGTTCAGCGGTGCTTGAGTTGGCGGTGCCCTGTTCAGCGGTGCTTGAGTTGGCGGTGCCCGGCCCAGTGGTGCTTGAGTTGGCGGTGCCCTGTTCAGCGGTGCTTGAGTTGGCGGTGCCCGGCCCAGCGGCGCTTGAGTTGGCGGTGCCCTGTTCAGCGGTGCTTGAGTTGGCGGTCCTTCATGGCCCAGCGGGGCTTGTGCTGGCGGTCCTTCATGGCCCAGCGGGGCTGGGGCTGGCGGGGCCCTCCTGGGCAGCTGGGCTGGGGCTGGCGGGGCCCTCCTGGGCAGCGGGGCTGGGGCTGGCGGGGCCCTTCTGGGCAGCGGGGCTGGGGCTGGCGGGGCCCTCCTGGGCAGCTGGGCTGGGGCTGGCGGGGCCCTCCTGGGGTGCTGGGCTGGGGCTGGCGGGGCCCTTCTGGACAGCAGGGATGACGGCGGGGCCCTCCTGGACAGCAGGGATGATGGCGGTCTTCTCTGCCGTGCAGCTCTTCCCAGACTTGTCGGGTTTCTTGTGGCCCTTCCCCACCTTGGGAGGTGTCACAACTGACTCCACACTCCCACCGGGACCTCTGGGAGCGGCTTTGGTGGCTGGAGTCTTCCCCCTCTCCCGCCGGGCACTGGCCAACTTCTGATGCTTCACAGGTGGGGGACTGGCTGTCCTGGTGGCCGGTGCACTCCACATACCCGTGACTACAGGCACCACTGGTCCTGGAGATGTTGTGGCTGAGGTGCTAGTTCGGGACCTATGAGATGGACGAGGTGGGGAGGTGTTGGAAAAAGGTCAAGGCTGGACATGAAATATTTTTGGGACACACTGGGACTGGTAGCTGGAGGGGGTTTGGGAGTGGAGGAAGAGTTGGTGGTAGTAGGAGGTGTACGTTTGGTGACTTTGGGTGCAGGTGCATGCGCTGGAGGCTGTCATGAGGTGGATGGCTGTTGGGTGGGTGTGTGGCTGCGTTTGTGTATCTTGGGAGGGGGCGTCACAGACACACTGGGAGAGGACACAGGGGACGTGTGAATGGTAGTGGTGGTGGTGAGTGCACGTGAGCAGGGTGTGCTGGTGGGTGTGCTGGTGAGGGACGTAGTGGCTGTAGAGGTAGTGCATGTAGGTGTGAGTGTTGACGAGACTGGGAGGGAGGAGGGAGATGACGAGGAGGGGGACACAGTGGAGGCAGTGGATGTTGGTGTGTCTGCATGTGTGTGTTGCTTGCGTGAGTGCCTGTGGGACGTGTGGTGCTTATGTTTGCCTGAGCTTCTCTTGTGTGTTGACGTGTGTGCATGCTGGTCTGTAGGTGTGCTTGGGATAGGCAGAGGTACAGGTGATTGGGTCTGGGTGGAGGAAATTGGAGGGGGGAGGCTAGAGACGGGGACAATGGCTGCCATCAGTGCTTAGGCCAGAGTTTGAAAAGCTTGGTTAAAGGCCGCCTGACCAGAATGAATGCCCTCCAGGAATGCATTAGTTTGTTGCAACTGCCTTTCTACACCCTGGATGGCATTAAAAATGGTGGATTGCCCAACAGTGAGGGACCTGAGGAGGTCAATGGCCTCCTCACTGAGGGCAGTAGGGGTGACTCGAGCAGGGCCTGAGGTGCCTGGGGCGAAGGTGATGCCCACCCTCCTGGGTGAGCGGGCACTGGGCGAAGGCAGAGGGGCTGCTGGGAGGGCGGTGCTGGTAGGGGGGGTGGCGGCTGTACCTGTAGATGCGGGGGGCACAGATGTTGCCGCCACCACAAGGGAGCTCCCATCAGAGGACGTGTCCGTGTCGCTGGTGTCAGCTCCTGTCCCCGCTGTGAAGCTCCCCTTGCCCTCCGTCCCACTGGTGAATTCTGAGTCCGTAGTCTCGCCCTCTAGGCCCATGTGGGATGCAGCTCCCTTGTGCTCCGTTGCCACTGCTCCTCCGCCTGATGATGCTAATGCACAGAAGAACAGGGAGACCACAAAAAGTGGGGGGGGACGACAGAAGAAAGACATGTTGAGTGTATGGATTACCGCTACCGTTGGCGGACAAGACAGACACAGAAGCCCCCTGCACTACGCCGCGCTTTTGGGCTCCACTGTTCAATTCCTGGGAAATGGCCTACAAGGCTATGGACGACATCTGCACACACAGATGACACAGGGGCATGAATAGCTGTACTTGGCAGTCTACAGAGGTGGGCTGGGGTGCCACATGGCCTGCCTTACGGAAGGGCCTTGCCTACGGAACTCGCCCTGGCCTAGGGAAACCCACAGCCCTCCTCCCCCACCCAGACAACTCCACTGCGCGCAAAGTCAGCAGAATGAGATTGTACTCACCCCCTTGTGTCTGCTTGATGCCCTCAAGCGCCCATCCAACTCCGGGTAGGCCACCGCCAGGATCCTGAACATCAGGGGGGTCATGGTGAGACGGGCACCCCTCCCACGTTGGGAGGCCTTCCCCAGCTGAGCCTCCGCCGTCTTCTTGCTCCAGCGGCGAATGTCCTCCCATCTTTTCCGGCAGTGGGTGCTCTGTCTGTGGTAGACTCCCAGGGTCCGGACATCCTTGGCGATGGCACGCCAAATATCTTTCTTCTGGTGGGCGCTGACCTACATGAAATGTACAGGGGAAGAAGAGAAGTCATTACCAACTGCACCGTCAAAGTGATTGGCCCCCATCCCTACCCTTGCCATGTGGCACATGCATTCACCGTCTTTCATGCATGCAGCACTCTGCCCCCTTCCTTCTTACATCCAGCCCTCTCCACACAGGCATAGCCCATACAACATGCTACCTGTGTACTTACCTGTTTGTCTGGAGGACCGTAGAGTAGCGTGTACTGGGGGAGGACCCCTTCCACGAGCTTCTCCAACTCCTCCGATGTGAAGGCAGGGGCCCTTTCCCCAGACACTCGAGCCATTGTCTCTTCCAGACCGAGGTCACAGCAGCATTTGCAGTGTAGGTCCTCTCCTGTCGAAGATCAGGTATCGAGTGATTGAACAGATAGAAAATGGCGGTCACGTCTGCAGCAGTCACGTCCGCGGCGGTCCGTACCGTCACCGCCGGCGTACATCGTCATTGGCTCCTGGGACCCATAGGGTCCAGTGTTAACCAATGCAGCATTGCGCCGCGGTCTTCGACCGCCTACCGTGACGGTGTACAACGCCAGCGCAGTTACCTCACATCCCATTGTCCCACTTTAGAGGACAGGCAGCCGCCATTTCAGGGGCCCACATGGCTTCATTTTCAACTGCGTCACACATACCTAGGCCTAGTGTCAACACACATACAGGCCACCTTTTGTGTATGATTGGTGTTCTGGGTAAACTGTGGGTATGTACCTCTGAGTTGTTTGACTCTGTGCTTGCTGTTGTCCTTCATAGGCACCGTCCGCTGGGACATGTGAGGAGATGGCGGCATCCTCCGGTGTACCGAGCGTTGCGGACCTGTCAACAATGGAGGAGCGACATTTGATAATTACCTACAGGCTTGACCGTGCCACAATCCAGGAACTGTACCCAGTTGGAGCCAGACCTGATGTCAGCAATCCGCCATCCCACAGGAATCCCCCCTCAAGTGCAGGTGCTGTCAGTGCTCCGTTTCCTTGCAAGTGGCTCTTTTCAAACAACTGTGGCCATGGCATCAAGGATGTCCCAGCCTATGTTTTCCAACGTATTGTCCAGAGTGTTGTCTGCCCTTCTGAAACACATGCGGAGCTACATCGTTTTCCCTCAGGTGGAGGATTTGCCTACAGTGAAAGGTGATTTCTATGCCCAAGGACATATCCCCAACATCATAGGTGCCATTGATGGGACCCATGTGGCTTTGGTCCCCCTCCCACTGGAGTGAACAGGTGTACAGAAACCGGAAGAGTTATCATTCTATGAATGTACAGATGGTATGTTTGGCAGACCAGTACATCTCCCATGTGAATGCCATGTTCCCTGGCTCAGTGCATGACGCCTACATCCTGCGGAATAGCAGCATCCCTTATGTGATGGGTCAAATCCAGAGGCACCATGTGTGGCTATTAGGTGAGCACCTGGAAGCAAGTCAGTGGGAATGGTTGTCTGTGTCTGGGGTTATCCCTCCAGGTTAGTGTGTATCTAACAGTTGCCCCTCACCATTTGCAGGTGACTCTGGTTACCCCAACCTGTCATGGCAACTGACCCCAGTGAGGAATCCCAGGACCAGGGCAGAGGAAAGCTACAATGAGGCCCATGGGCGAACTAGGAAGGTGATCAAGCGGACCTTCGGCCTCCTGAAGGCCAGGTTCAGGTGCCTCCATATGACAGGTGGATCCCTATTCTACTCACCAAAGAAGTTGTGCCAGATTATCGTGGCCTGCTGTATGCTTCACAACTTGGCTTTGCGACGCCAGGTGCCTTTTCTGCAGGAGGATGGTCCAGATGGCGATGTTGTGGCAGCTGTGGAGCCTGTGGACAGTGATGAGGAGGAAGCAGAGGAAGAAGACATGCAGAACAGGGACTCAGTGATCCAGCAATATTTCCAGTGAAACACAGGTAAGAATACAATCCTGCCTACTACATGTACTTTTACACTACTACCTCTCTCCTGTCTGTCGTTTTCACCCAGTGTATGGTCCCTGAGTTGTCACTTTTCCTTACGGTTTCACAGATATGGGTCCCACTGTGTGACATCTGCTTAGATTCCTCATGGACTAGAGCTGTGTGACATAGGTATGTTGACATTACTATTTAAAAAACATTTTGTCACTGTAATTGCTAATACACTATTTCGAAATCACAGACAAACTCCAGATCATTTTGTGCTTTAGGTGTGTTTATTTAAATGCAAAATATTGGAGGGGGTAGTGAAATGGTGAGGGGTGATGGCGGAGGAGTGTCCATGGCGGAGTCCAGTATATTAGTCTCACAGGTGCATTGCCCATATGGGCATAGGAAGTGGAGCTGGGGCAGTTTAATTATGGACAGGGTTTACAAAGTGGGACAGTAGGATGACAATCAGGGTGGTCTCATTTCTTGGCGGGGGTCTTGGCATCGTTCTCTGTCTTGTTCCTGGATCTCAGGGACCGTTTGCGGGGTGGTTCTCCGTCTGCAGGGGGTGGGGTGCTGGTGTGGTGGTCCTGATGGCGGGGCGTCCTGTCCACTAGCGCCGGCGGAGGTGGTGGGCAGTTTATCGTCCATGCTAGTGTCAGGGGCCCCTTGTAGTGCCACAGTGTTCCTCCTGGTGTTGAGTACTTCCTTCAGCACCCCTACGATGGTGCCCAGGGTGGAGCTGATGGTTCCGAGTTCCTCCCTGAAGCCCATATACTGTTCGTCCTGCATGCGCTGGGTCTCCTGAAACTTGCCCAGTACTGTTGCCATAATCTCCTGGGAGTGGTGGTATGCTCCCATGATGGAGGAGAGGGCCTCGTGGACAGTGGGTTCCCTTGGCCTGTCCGCCCCCTGTCGCACGGCAGCCCTCCCAGTTCCCCTGTGTTCCAGTGCCTCCATCCCCTGGACCGTGTACCCACTGCCACTGCCCCAGGTCCCTGTTGTTGTTGGGGTGGTGGGTTATCCTGGGTTCCCTGTAGTGGTGGACACACAGCTGATTGACATGTCCTGGGGACGGAGGTATGGGCCCGCTGGGTGGGTCTGTGCTGGTGTTTTCAGAGGGGGGAAGGTCTGTGGTGGCCTGTGCCTGTGTGAGGGGAACCGATTGTTCAGAGGTCCCCGATGGTCCGGGCTGGTCATCTAGATCCAGTTGGACAGAGATGCTGTCATCACTGTGGGCCTCTTCTGTTGGTGGTGTGGACATGTGAGGACCCTCCTGTCCGGTGACGTTGGGTATGGGTCCTGCTGGGGTATAAAAGGATGTTTGTTAAATCTGTGTGTGTAATGGTGTGCAATAGGTGGGTGAGCATGTACCCAAGTGCTAGCATTCCTGTGTGGGAGGTTGTGTGATGGTGGTTTAGGGAGGTGTATGGGTATGTGCAGTGGGCATGCTTTAGTGATGGGTGTCCATGCTTTGTTGTTGCATGCAAGGCTTGGTGTTAGGATGTGTGGTTTGTGATGTTGGGACATTTGTGAGGAGTTAGAGTGATGGGGTGAGGGTGGGGGTATGTGCTGGCATGCAGTAGGGTGGGGGATGTAATAGTTAAGATTTGACTTGCCAGAGTCCATTCCTACACCTACTCCTGCGAGGCCCTCTGGATGCAGAATCGCCAAGACCTGCTCCTCCCATGTTGTTAGTTGTGGGTGAGGAGGTGGGGGTCTGCCGCCAGTCCGCTGAACCGCCAGGTGGTGTCTTGAGACCACGGAACGCACCTTCCCCCGTAGGTCGTTCCACCTTTTCCTGATGTCCTCCCAATTTCTTGGGTGTTGTCCCACAGCGTTGACCCTGTCCACTATTCTTCGCCATAGCGCCATCTTCCTTGTAATTGAGGTGTGCTACACCTGTGCTCCGAATAGCTGTGACTCTACCCGGATGATTTCCTCCACCATGACCCTGAGCTCCTCCTCCGAGAACCTGGGGTGTCTTTGCCGTGCCATGGGGTGGTGTAGGTGATGTGTGGGGTGGAGTGTGTGGTGATAATTGTGCTGATATGTAGTAGTGTGTTGTGTGAGGTGCGTGGAAGTTGTGTGGGTGATGGTGTTGTGTGCCTGTAGATGCTGTTGTTCATGCTGGTGGTGTCTCTCTCTGGCCTTCTTTCTGAATTTTTGGTAGTAAGGGTTGGTGGGTGATGTGGGTGTGTGTTTTATATTGTAATGGGTGTGTGGGAGTGGTGTGTGTATGTGTCTCGTGTGTGTATTTTGGATTGTCCAATGTGGTAGTGTTTTGTAAGAGTGTGTGTATTTTGAGCGCGGCGGTGTGTACCGCCAATGGAATACCGCGGATGAAAGACCGCCGCGTGGATTCGTTTGTCGTGATAGTGTGGGCGTATTTCTGTTGGCGTGACGGTGGAGGATTTGTTTTCGCCAGTTTATCACTGACCTTTGGTGTGGCGGACTTGTGTGGGTGTCTGAATTTTGGCGGATTCCGAGATGTGGGTCATAATAGCTGTGGCGGAATTCCGCGGCGGTGTTTTGACGGTCTTCTGCACGGCGGTAAGCGACTTTTACCGCCAATGTTGTAATGACTGCCTATGTTGTTGGGGTTATGTGTATCTGACTTCCCACAGATATATGATCTTTCCCAACTGACTGTTAGGTTGGAAATTGAATAATAAATCTGACAACACCAATGTATGCACTTTCCCCAGTGTTTGTTAGAAGGGAGCTTGAATATGAATAAACTGACCCACACCATCCTCCCCTAATAATGTATACCTATTACTTATTGTTTGTTAGACTGTTGCTGGAAGAGTAATTCCCCCCCCCCTCTAATGTATGCACTTTCTGTGATGTTTATTAGATTGGAGTTAAAATAGTATTTCTGTCTCCTCTGGCTCCCCACTTGATGTATCAATGTTTCTTACTGATTGTTATATTGGAGTTAAAATAGTAAATTATCCCCTCTACGTTTATACCCTTTCCCCAGTGTTTGTTATATTCATAAATTACCACTCCCATAGTTGTATGCACTTTCCCCGTGTTTGTATAGTCAGTAGTCTCCCCCCCTACTTTGCCCCACCTCTAATGTATGTACCTTCCCAGATTTAGGTCCTGATCATTGCCCGATTACGATCTTGGCAAATGGGATACTAAGTCACAAACCTGACGGATATCCCATCCGCCGAATTACAAGTTCCATTATATCCTATGGAACTTGTAATAGGGTGAGCGGGATATGCGTCATGTTCGTGACGGAGTATCCCATCCACCAAGATTGTAATCAGGCTGTTAGAGCTTGGCAGAGTAGTTAATCCATCACAGCTGTGCCAGATATCCTGTCAGCTAAAATATAAATCCCATAGCCTATAATTGGACCTATATTTTGGCGGATGGGATATCTGTCATCTTTGTGACGGAGTAAACCCCCTGTCAGACTCTAAATCTGGCACTCCTTTTAGCTGGCTCAGAGTTAGGATCTTGAATTTAATAATAATGCATGCTTTTTTCTTGACGTCTGTTAAATTGGACTTTGATTTTTATCTCCCTAAAACCGATGCATTTTTAACAGTGTTTGCACAATTGTACATAGAGTACTTTATTTGAGAATTTTATTATTTTGATGTATGTTTTTGGATAAGTATTTGTTTACTAATGTTTATTTTGTTATATTTTGTAAGAAATATTTTGATTTTAATTCAAAAATATTAGTTGTATTTTTTTCTTTGATACATATTAGTTTTAGTGTCTTTTTCTTAACAAATGTTAATGTATTAATAATTATGTAGATGTCTTTTTATGAATTACTTATTACACATGCTTATATTTTTAAAGGTAAAATAACTTTAAATAGATATAAATATATATACTAACTGATCCTGCAACAATATTTTTGTACTTTGCAAGTATGTAAAGTCAGTAGTTTGGTACTTGACGTTGTTTCCACAGTATTTTTTATTGAAATGTACCTTCATACATCATGCAGTTGATGTGAAGATTTTACTTCTTGCAGTAAGTAAATACGACTGTACCCCAGAACAGACAGGCAGCGCTTTAAAAAGGTAAAAAGAAAAAAAAAGGTGGTTGGGGAAAAGGGGGCTGTAAAAGGGAGATTGGTGAATGAATCAGGTCTGTGAAACACCCACCAGAGGAAAAGCCACTGAAGCTAAAGGTACACTGTAATATATATGAATCAAAACCAATAGACCTTGTCTTTGGGACCTATTGGCTTTGCCAATAATCTAAGCGATGCTGTACAGCATCCCTGATGCTGTGCAGCATGGTAAAGAAAGACATTTTTTTTTTTTTTATCTTCTGATCCAAATTGGATCTGTATATAAAAAGGAAAAAAACAGGCAAAGGTGTTTTTTTTTTAAATGGGTGTGTGGAAACAATACTAGTGTACTGAAGTAACATGACAGGGTACATAAGAGGAAGCAATACAGAGGGCACAGGGACCGTAAGTAAAGCAAATGAGCCAGAACCAAAACAATATGGAGAGCGGGAATAAGGAAGAAAAGCAAATGGGTGAGAGAGAGCAGTATGGAGGTGGGAAGGCATAAAAGCACAAGGGCAAGCGAGCAATGTTCAGGGTCGGCATAAGAAGGCAATTGCACCACAAAGAGCTGTAGGCAGAAGCTCACAGGCAAGAGAAAGTAACATGAACAGGAGAAGAGAAGCACACTAGGCAAATAGTTGGAAAACACATGCACTCTTGTGGAGTGCTTTACACATCAAAATATATGTTCCTAAAAGCGAGCATAAGAAGAGAAGAAGTCAGCCAATCAAAGAGATTGTAAGAAGGCTATGCTCTATGGGAGGGGCTAGCACAATATGGCAAGACAATCCATTGAACACAAAACAGACAAATAAGATAGATATAAAAGCCAAATAACTGTAAGGAATAGGCGGGCTTCAGCCCATCTGTGTTCTTTGTAAGCACACATTTCAACTTTGGCGGGCGGCGGAGGCCGCCTGCCAAGGTTGAACCACCAAATGGCTGCCTATGTGGCCGCAAACCCACTAGCTGCATTCTAACATCCCTGCTGGGCCGGCGGGTGGAAACAGAGTTTTCGCCCGCCGGTCCAGCGGGGATGTGGCCCATAACATTGCAGCCGGCTCCTAATGGAGCCGACGGCAATGTGGCGGTGCGGCGGGTGGCGCTTTCCACTGTCTGCCAAGCAGACAGTGGAAATTGGGATGGGGCTGTGCGTGCATGAGCAAAGCAGGGGCCTCCAGGGGTCCCACAAGTCCCCTTACCACCAGCCTTTCCATGGGTGTGTCTACCGCCATGTACAGGTTGGCGGTAAGGTAAGTCAAAATCCCCAGGGCAGCGCTGCTTGCAGCGCTGCCCTGGTGGATTGCGACTGCCGGGACTGCCATGGCGGTAAACCGCTGGTCCCGCCGCGGTCAAAATGTGGCATTTCGTACTGCCAGCCTGTTGGCAGTACGAACACCACTTTAACCCTGGCGGTCGGTGACAACCAGGGTTAAAATGAGGCCCAATGTGTCTTCCACAACCAGATAGCTTGTGCTGCTTGGTAAGCTCGACCTAAAAAGACAACCACATATTACACTGTATTTGATAATTGAATTGCCACCATTATGGCTTTAGGTTCTGGACTATTCTGGACAATGACTATTAAATGCTGCTGTGACATGAAGTTTCAGTAGAAAAGCATTAGAGTTGGTAATTATTTGTGAGGGTCGCCATTAACGAGGCAATAAGATGTGGGTGTCTGGCTAGAGTTGCCGATTAAGGGAATGGGGAACCAGATTTGAATCAGAGTCTCATGTCAGCATCACGTGATTTCATTACAAGACCGGAGGCTATCAAGATGCATAAAACTTTATTGCTGTCCCCATGTGCAGCCCTTTAAAGAACTAAAATACATCACAAAGTAAAAAGTTCAGTTCTGGAATCACAATACAGTATATATGACCATGACACACAGCTATCTTCCTCTTTTATTAGTTGCTCTCTCAACAGATAAGTACATTACTTTATTATCTGCTGATTTATAACTTTATAAAATTATTTGATTTGTGTCTTTTATACCGCCTGTGTATATATATAGGCTAAGGTTTCTGATTGAGTTATTCCAATATATGGAGTAATTCTTAGACTTTCAATTCTTGTGCTATTAAACTTTTTGTTAGTGATATTTCATTATTTTGTCAAGGTATTGTTAAGACAATATGGGAATACAAGTTAACAGTGACCTAATTGTATCTGTTGCCTTGGGGGCGACAATCCAGTTTCTCACTCACTTGCTGGTGGCTTGTTTTTGTCCAAGCACATTGTTGCTAATGGGCGGGCTCCTCGGCAACAGGACATTCAAGAGTCTAGACGACAACTTAGAGGGCACTTCATCCACGAAGCCCATCAAGGATCCTCTAGGGAAGGACATGTTTAGTCCAGATGAAATAAGGCACCCATGAAGCTCTGAGTGGGGGCCACTGACACATGTGGCATTATTTATAAAACAGTAGGTGAGAAAACCCCTTGTGAAAGGCAGCATCGGAATCTGATGAGGGCTGAATGTCCCAGACCAGTGATGGCTAAGGTTAGATCTAGAGCTAATAACATTCTGGTTCCAACCAGGTAAAGACCCCAGAAAGGGCCTGAAGCATTGCCTAAAACAATCCTTGGACCGACTTTTGGATATCTTGGGCCCTTGGCATGTATTTTAGACAGGACTGAAAAAGCGCACATAAATATAACACAGAGATAGGTGTGGAGCTTTTAAGGGGCTAGAGTCAAAAGGCAGTCTGCATGTTGGGTAATGGCAATGCAGGCCTTATATCGGAAGGAAAAAAGCCCAATCTTTTGCAAATGAGCTCAAGACTCACTGAGTTGGGCAATAAAGAATCGGAAGACGACCTTGGGTGCCTCCTATTAGGACACAACTTTATTAGGTCTTAGGCAAGTATGTGTCCACTTTCACAACTCTGAGTAAAGCTCAATACAACATGAGGCATGTGTTTGGAGCACTGGTTTTTGGAAGGACAGGAGGAGACTGTCTGCTGGCCAAAGTGTTAGAAGGTCGCACTTTTGTCGACAAAATCAGTACTGTTACTTTTCAAGGAGATATAGCAGAGGTTTCCAATCCTCATCAGGATACTACCCGCAGAGAGGAATATCTACGACCAGAGGGGGAAGAGTTTGAAATCAAGGTTCAGGAAATAAAGGTAAGTGCCAAGGTTTGTTCTGGTCCTTCCCAAGTTAAAGTAGCAGGAATGCTAAAACTATTTATACACAAATGGGTGGAAGTGACATACGGCCCCTTGGTTCTGGGAACTTTAAGAGGTTTAAAGATGGATTTTTGGGAGACTCCTATCCAGAGCTCTCAACCAAGGGAGACTGTTTTTGACAAAGAGAGAATGGACTTGGAGGTTGATCAGTTGCAGACTCAAAGGATTTGTAAGTACAATTTTCCTGGTAAAAAAGAAAGACACATTTTGGCACTTAGTGATAAAGCTAAGGGAAATAAACAAGTACTTGGTCTACAGACCCGTCAAGGTGGAGGGAATCCATCTTTTGCAGGATATTTTACAGGAAAAGGATTGGTTAGTAAAACTGGATTTAAAAGATGCATACTTCATGATCCTATGGAGACTGATTCGCAGAGGTATCTCCTTTTCAAATGGAGAGGTGTGTTGTCCCAGTTTTGTTGTCTACCTTATGGGTTATCCTCCGCTACATGGTGTTTAACCAGGGTCTTAAGACCAGTGGTGGCCTTTTGTGTGTGTGTGTGTGTGTGTGTGTGAGAGAGAGAGAGAGAGAGAGAGAGAGAGAGAGATAGAAAAAAAATTGGTACTATATTTAGACAACAGTCAGGAAAGAACAGAGTTAATGGATCATTTACATATGACGAGGGACCTTCCAGAAGACCTGGGTTCATTGTGAAAGTGAAGAAGTCTGTGTTGGTACCAAATCAATCTTTGGAGTTTCTAGGTTATGAACCCAGTTACTTCTCCCCCAGAAAATAAGGAAAGAAGTAAGATACATCCTTGGAAAGGACGTAGTAACACTCAGGGACTTGGCAGGGACTATTGGTCTCCTGTCCATGCAATTTCTTCTGGACCCTTGCATACCAGGGCTATTCAGGGGTTAAAACAGTAGGTTTGAGTAAAGGTTTATCGTGTGCGGATCCAATGAGTTTGTCTCTGAAAGCTCGAACAGATCTGGAGTGGTGGCTAAACAGCCTAGAGATTTAAAATGGCAAAGCTATTTTTGGAAATGTACCAAAGTTTATTTTAGAGTCAGATACCTGCACTTTGGGCTGGGCTCTTGCCTAAACAACTTAGAGACAGGGGGAGATGGGCAAGGGAAGAGAAGCTGTTGTACATGAATTGCTTGGAGTTGATGGCAAGACCGAATAGTTTGAGGAGCTTCAAAACTTACTTAATGAACCTTGTTGTGCTAACTCGCATGGGCAATGTTTCAGCGGTTTCTTATAACATTTTCCTGGAGATTCGAAGCCAAAGTAGCTAGCAGATCTAGCAAAGGATTGATATGGTGCTTTTGTTGGGAATGCAGGGTTATTTTGTCAGCAGGCCACATTCCAGGCGAGTAGAATCAGAGGTCAGATTGGAATTCACGTCATCTCAGAGATTTCACAAATTGGCAATTGAACCTAGTGATTTTCAGGAGAGTGCCAGCTCTCTGGGGCCCAATAAAGGTAGATCTGTTTGCAAGCAGGCTCACATGTCAAGTAGCAAGATATTTCAGTTGGAGATCAGACCCAGGGGCCATACCAGTGGATGCTTTTGCACACGATTGGTTGGCAGAGAGGGCTTATGTTTTCCTGTCATTTGCAGTGATCCAGAACATATTATGGAAGGAGGGGTGCAAGTAGTTCTCATGCCCCCCCCCCCAATTGGACTTTGCAAGTTTGGTTCCCAGAGGCAATGGAGCTTGCAGTAGATGAACCTCATTTTATTCCTGTACATCAAGGTTTACTGTTGAGTCCAGATGGGGAGGAACATCCTTTGGTAGTAGAAGGAAAGTTGAACCTTCTTGTTTGGATGATATCAGGGGTTCTAGAAGATTCTCTGGCCTTTCAGGAAAGGGCAAGGACTTACTGGATGAGTCATGGGCAGTACTAGGAAGAGATATAAGGGGGTTTGATGTGGATGTAGTAGTTGGTGCATGGAAAGGAGTCTGGATTCTGTGGAGGTTCCTGGGACGGATTTAGCAACATATTTACAAAATTATTTCAGGCAGGTTTATCTTATAGGACCGTTAATTGCCATAGGTCGGGCGTATCAGTTGGCCATTCCCTTATAAGTGACATTGTGGTTGGAGCAACTGTCTAATATGTAGAATGATGAAGGAACTCAAATTTAAGAGACTATATAGGGCTCTTTATATTTCCTAAAAGGATGTACACTTTGTAATCAATCTTTTTGTTACATGACCAGGTAACAGTTATCTTTCTCTGAGTCACATTTCACAGAAATTAGCAACACTTCTCTGCTTAGTATCCTTCAGACGGTTTTCAGATCTTGAAGTTCTATAGACTTGCAACAGAGTTTATTCATTGGATGGTGTTCATTTAGATTTTTGGTAGAGAACAAAAAAATATGTCTGGTCACGTTTTCTATCCTTCATTCCAGGATTTTCTGAAACTGTGCGAGGTAAGTTGCATGAAGGTATATGAACAGAAACTGCTAGAATTTAGACATGCTGGTGATACTCGGCTATTAGTATCGTATGTGAAACCACATAAATCAGTATCTACAGCCACAATCGCTAGGTGGGTTAGAGCAATAAAGAGAGGCAGGTGTAGATCTATCAAAATTTGGTGCACATTCAGCTAGAGGTGCATTGGCTAGTAAAGTGCTGTGGGCTGGTGGCACTCTTTCTGAGATCATGAAAGCAGCAGACTGGTCGAATGCAAGCACCTTTACAAATTTCTACTTGAGACCAGTGAAGCATGTAAGCAGCGTAGTTATGGAAAGCTTTAAACATGTACAATGATAGCCTCCGGTCTTGTAATGAAATGGTGAATCTTAATTTCATTAAAGACAATAGAGGCTATCATTATTCCACTCACCGCGCCTGACCCTGGATTATGTGTACAGGTCAGGTGAAAAAGTGTAGAACCAAAATAAAACCCAGGCATTGGCAGAGCCAATAGGTCTCGCCTATACAAGAGCTATTGGCTTTCACAATATATTTTACCATGTTGTACACCAGTAAGGCTGCTGTCCAGCGTGGCTAAAAGTTAGTGGCATGGAGTGTCAGAGTAAAGTGAGGGAGTAGAGTGTCATAGAGTGGATTTGTTGGAGTGTCATGGAGTGGAGTCAGGGAATATAGTGTCATAATATTCAGTAGAGGGGAGTAGGGTTTAGTGGTTCAGTGGTAGAGAGTTTCATAGAGTGGAGTAGGATGGGAAAGTGTGCAGTGGGTTGGATAAGATTGAAGTAGTATGTTGGATTGGAGTACAGTGGGGTGGATTGGATTAGGGTAGAGTGTGGTGGAGTGAGTGGGGTGTATTAGTGTAGGATGTATTGGATTGGGTTTGATTGAAATGGGGTGAGGTGGACTGAATTAGGCTGGATATAAATTGAGTGGATTAGATTGGACTGAGTCAGTGGTTTGAGCTGGAGTGAATGGGCTTGGAGTGGGGTGGATTAAATTGTATTGGAGTGGGGTGGATTAAATTGTATTGGAGTGGGGTGGATTAGACTGGACTGGAGTGGGGTGGATTGGACTGGAATGCGGTGGATTGGGTTGGATTAGATTGGAGTGGGTGGATTGGATTGGGGTGAGCTGGATGGACTGGGTTGGAGTGGGGTAGACAGAATTAGGATGGGATGGGGTGGATTTGGTATAGAGTGGGGTGGATTGGAGTAGAGTAGTGTGGATTGGATTGGGGTGTGGTGGGATGGAGTGGGGTGGAGTGGGTGGATAGAAATGGGGTGGGGTGGTTTGAATTGGGGTGTGGTGGGCTGCAGTGGGATGGATTAGACTGGATTCCTGTGTGGTGGGGTGGATTGGATTGGTGTGGGGTGTGTTGGGTTTGATTGGTGTGGTATAGCAGGTGGATTACAGTGAGTTGGTTTGGAATGGGGAGGATTGCATTGAGGTGGGGTGAATTGAGTGGAGGAGATGGATTGCATTGGATTGAAGTGGATTGTAATAGAGTGGGTTGGATTGGGGGGGTGGATTGGAGTGGGGTGGTTCAGATTGGTATTTTCATTGGACTAATAGGAAAGGGGTGGACTGGATTGCAGTGGGATGGATTAGACTGGAGTAAGGTAGATTAATGTGGACTGTATTGGACTGGAATGGGGTGGATTAAATTGGTTTGTTTTGGAGTGGGATGGATTGGGGTGGTGTAGGTTGATTGAAGTGAGGTGGATTGGATAGCAGTGGACTTGATTTGAGTGGGTGGATTGGTTGTATTGGAGTGGTGTAGGTTGTGATGGAGTAGGGTGGGTCAGAGTGGGGTGGGTTGGATTGGGCTGGGCTGGATTGGAGTGGAGTGGGGTGGGGTGGATTGGGATGTGGTGAGGTGTACTGGATTGGAGTGGGGTAGATTGGACTGGACTGGGTTGGGTTGAGTTGGTGTGGGGTGGGCTAGATTGTAGTGGAGTGGATTGTGGTGGATTGGAATTGGGTGAATTAGGATGGAGTGGTTTGGATTGAAATGGGGCAAATTGGAGTAGGGAACATTGTTCTGGATTGGAATGGGTTGTTTGGGAGTGGAGTGGGGCATGTTGTTTTGAATCAAAGCGGACAGATTGAGTGAGTCAAACTAAAATAGATTGGAGTGCGCAGAATGGAGTAGGGTGGTTTGGAGTGGGACAGATAGTTTTGAATTGGAGCGGGTCAGATTGAATTAGGGTGAGTTTGGTTGATGTGGGGTGGATTAAATTGGGGGTGAGGTTGATTGGATTGGAGTGAGGTGTATTGTTTTAGTTTGGAGTGGGACAGATTGTTTTGGATTGGTGTGGGGCAGGGTGGAGCAGGGTGGACTGAAGTGGGGTAGATTGTTTTGGACTGGGGTGGGATGGATTAGAGTGGGACAGATTGTTAGGGATTGCAGTGGGGCAGATAGTTTTTGACTTGAGTGCGGCAGTTGTTTTGGACTGGAGTGCAGAAGTTTTCAGTGGGGCAGATTGCTATGGATTGGAGTGGGGCCAGTTGGAGTGGGCCGGATTGAGTGGGACAGATTGTTTTGGGTTGCAGTTGGACGGATTTGAGTGGAGTTGATTGTGTTGTATTGGAGTGGGACAAATTGTTTTGTACTAAAGTGGGGCAGACTGGATTGAGGCTGATTGCAGGGGGACAGATTGTTTTGGATTGGAGTGCTGCAAGTGTTTTGGATTGGAGTGCAGCATTTTGCAGTGGGGCAGATTGTTTTGGATTAGGCAGATTGAAGTGGGGCAGATTGCTTTGGATTGGAGAGGGACCGGTAGGAGTGAGGTAGATGGGAGTGGGGCATATTGTTTTGGATTAGAGAGGGGCAGATTGGAGTGGGGCAGACTGTTTGGATTAGAGTGGGGCAGATTGTTTTGGATTTTAAGGGCTTGCCGATTGGAGTGGGGTAGATGGAGTGGGGCATTTTTTTGTATTGGAGTGGGACATATTTTCTTGGATTGGAGTGGGGCATATTTGTTTGGATTGGAGTGGGGCACATTGGAGGGGGGCAGACTGTTTTGGATTAGAGTGGGGCAGAATGTTTTTGAGTGGTGTAGATTGTTTTGTATTGGAAAGGGGTGCACTGGAGTGGGGCAGGTAAGATTGGGGCAAGCTGGGAAGAGTATAGTGGGGTGGGTTGTGGTGGATAAATTGGTATGGGGTGAGGTGGGGTGGATTGTCGTATGGCAGATTGTCATGGGGCGTCATGGAGTGGGGTGGATTCGGATGTACTGCACGATTATGTGTTAAAATATCAGTTCAGAAACTACACATAATAAAGGAACATTGTCGCTTTGCAATATTTACAACAAGATAAGTGTCATCTTTTGAGAACAGCGCCCAAGAACAACAGCAAATGAAAACATGAGTGCCAAGTGGAAAACTGTGATTTTGCGAAATAAAAGAAAATTGGCTATAAAAAATAAAACTTTGCAATTATTTTTTGTTCTCCTGGGTACGTTTTTGACAGCCACATGCCGTCTGTTTGCAGGGCACTAGAAGTTGAAAGGAACAAAATAGTACCTCAATCATGTCGGGAGCAGCGGATGGACACTGATTAAGTTGAACCAACTGGTGTTTGATCCCTGCTCCAGTCAGAGGAACGGAAACGTTGCCATGCGTGCAGTGACGAGTTACGAGGCTATAAAGCAGAGTGCCACTCAAGCCATCAAACAGTAAACTACAGGCGGGCCCCAAGCCCTTTACTGTACTGCATGCACTTGCAGGTTCGACCATAAATTTGATGTATTGGTCTTTACATCCACCCTTCTGAGAAGAATATTATTAATTTTTCTTGTTTTCCCGTAGGAAGCAGTTCTTGATTGGACCTTCCTGTCAGGGGCAGGAGGAGGAGTTGGAATTATTTCCTGTTGACTAGGTCGTTTGGGATGTTTCAAGTTATTTCAAGTTCAAGCTTTCTTTGGGTCGCATACTAAAGAGGAAGATAGCAGTGTGTCATGGTTATATATACTGAACTGAGATTCCAGAATGGAACTTTTTACTTTGTGATGGGTTTCAGTTCTTTAAAGGGCTGCTTGTGGAGGCAGCAATAAAGGTTTATGCATAATGATAGCCTAGTTGTCTTTAATGAAATCAAGATTCTCTATGCATGTTAATTGGAGAATTGACACTCTAGGCATATCAGTAAATCTGTGTTAGAAAAAATTGTAATGTTTGACTGGTTCTCATGTATAGCTCTAAACCTCTAATGTGCTTGGGCTAAGTTTGAGAAAAATTATTTTTTTAAAAACCAACAATGTGTCTACCCACATTTTGTAATTTACTGGCATTATTCTGTAGCTTTGAAGCTTAATGCACTGTAAGCAAGAGTATACATGAATGTATAGATAATTACAGGGCTTTTTTTATAGCCTTCTTTGGAGTTGTTATTGAGCTTTTACAGAAAGGGAGTGCCTGTTTATAGCTTTTATTTTTACATCTATGGCTTGAAGGCAGTAGGGTGTGTCAGCAAGTCCAGAGTCTGATTCAATTATTTATTGGTGGTAATCTTTTTAATGGGTTATTTGAATGTTTTTCAAATGACCGACTGTCATTAGTGTTCCATAGATTTGTTTTCAGATTTCCTGACACCTTTTGAAGTAAATTGTTAAACATGTAAAACAGAATGGTTAAGTAGCATATCTGACCCTACCCAATCAGACGAACCTACTTTCAGTTTCGCGCCCTTGGGACTGGAAGACATAGCTGAAAGAGCTAAATTCTCTGTTGTCAAGTGACAGCTTCGTGGGTGGAAGAGAGTAATCAGCGCAGTTCGTTTCCTTGTTCTTCATGCCTGTACCTTTGGAAACCTGAGTTACATTCTCGAGGATAGGGCATGCCTGGAGACCCTGTTTTGTTTTATTTGTCCATCATATGTGCTACAAAACTTTGTTATTGAATTTACATACATTAATAAAGAAAGTGAATGAAAATCTCGCCTTTTTAAGAAAGGGCAGTGTGAATGGAAAATGTTTACAGTTTCTAGAAACAGTACTTAAATATTTGGGACCTGATTTAGTTCTTGGCAGAGGAGAATACTCTGTCACAGACGTTACAGATATCCCACCCACCTTATTACGATCTCATGATATCCTATAGAGATTTCAATAAGGTGGACAGGATAGCTGTAACGTTTGTGACGGGTTATTCCCTACACCAGGATCTAAATCAGGCCCTTAGTCTTTTACTGAACTTGGTGCTAGTGACGAGAAGAACAGAGCAGGTAGGGCAAGGTAGGAAAGGATATGCTGCAAAAGCCACAGCTGTGCTTTAGTCTTCTGTTGCAAGTTAGTTTCTTATGGAGGTTTGAGGTTGTTTACTTAACCTTGGGAGAGTATTTCTCAGTGAACTTTGCTGATATTTTGCCCATCTTCTTTTAAAGAAAAATAGTATTTTTATTATCTGTATCATTTTATTAAGGTAGTATAATAAATTTCATATTTCTTGGAATAGCAGGCAAGCATTTAAAGGTGGATAAAGCCAATACAAATTTCATGGGGGCTGTCTAAAGAAAATATTGCATTAGGTATCTATCGGTATTGTGCCAGGCCCTTTTTGCAGGGTTATCTTAACATTTTTACCTTCTTCCTTGTATTTTTTTCAACCTGTTTTTGTTTGCTTTAGGACTCAGAGCACTTTACCACTGCTAACCAGTTGGAACGTGCATATGCTCTCCGTCTAAATTGTATTGGTGATTGGCTTCTCCATGATTGACATATTTGATTTACTAGTAAGTCCCTAGTATAGTGCATGAAGTGTGCCCGGGGCCCGTAAATCAAATGCTACTAGTGGGCCTGCAGGCACTAATTGTGCCACCCACATGAGTCTCAGACCTGCCACTGCAGTGCCTGTGTGTGCAGTTTTAAACTGCCATTTCGACCTGGCAAGTACATCCGCTTTCTAGGCCCAACCCTTCCCGTTTATCACCCGTGGGTCACCCCTAAGGTAGGCCCAAGGTAGCCCCATGGGCAGGGAGCAGTGTATTTGAAAGGTAGGAAATGTACTAGTGTGTTATACATGTCCTAATAGTGAAATACTGCTACATTCTGTTTTCACTATTGTAAGGCCTATCTCTCCCTTACGGTAACATGGGGATTGCCTTGAAATATCTTTTAAGTGTAATTTCCCACTGGGAGCAGATAGAGATATGGAGCTTGGGGGTTCTTTGATCTCACAATGTAAAAATACATCTTTTAGTGAAGTTGTTTTTTTATTTGTAAGTTTAAAAATGCCACTTTTAGAAAGTCAGCATTTTTTTTGCTTAGCCATTCTGTGTCTCTGTCAGTCTGCTGAATACACGTTTGGGTCAGGATGACAGTTGGGCTAACTAGAGTGAATGCACAGACGGTCACACAAGGTGAGCTGAGATGTGCCCTGCATGTCCTGATGGGTCTTCCTGAGCTAGAGTGGTGGGAGGAGCTGACACTTGCACCTGAATAGGGCTGTGCCAGTCCGCAGGGAAATGCAGGGTCTTGTGCACTGCAAAGACTTCTCTTTGAAGTTTGCCTACTTCAAAGACAGAAATGGATATACGTCCTGGACATCTAACACCACATAGTTAGAACTCTTCTGGTCTAAGGACATTCTGTCAGGAAGAAGAGCTTGATGCTGTAGGAGGACTGCCACTCTCCATGTTTCTTTGTTGTGCTGGCCTGCTGCTTGCTGATTCTGTCCTGAGAGTGAAAAGACTTGGCTTTGCTTTGTAAATCCTGCTTTCCAAGGTTCTCCAAGGGCTTGGGCTGAGCTTGCCTCCTGTTAAGCAGTCTCAGGGACATCAAAAACGTCATCTGCCTGTGTCTGGGCTCTTCTGCTGAGAGTCCTGACTTGCCAGGTGGTGCCACCTCCAGTCCCTGAGCCCTTGAAAGTGTAAGCTGGTGACCTGAAGGAGAAAATTCACACACCAAGCTCCCCGGATGAAAATTTTATTCTGCACCTGTCCTGCGGCTGGAGAATCCACGCAGCGCCAGTCTCACAGCTGCAGTGTCGGCCCAGTGCGAGTTTCACCATGGTTCTATTCTCACAGCGTGTCTGGATTTTCCATGCATCATCCCTGGGCGTCAATTTCTCATTAACCCCACACCACAGTAAGGAACTGAGTCTGCGTGTCAAGAAATCAACATCGCCTTTTCTACAAGGAAAGAATCAGCGCATCACCTCCCCTGCCAGTAAGGAACCAACGCATCGCTTTCCCTCCCCTGCATCCCGCATCATCTTTGTTTTTGATGCGTCCCCAGGTACTTTGCACTAAAAAGATACAACCATTGATTCCTATGGACTACGACTTATTTAAACCTTTAAAAAGTGATATCTTGACGTGTGTATGTGGATTTTTGTTGTTTTGGACTTGTTTTACTCAGATAAATATTGCTTTTTTTTGTAAAATGGTGTTGAGTACTTTTGTGGTGTTTTCACTGTGTTACTGTGTGTGTGGGAACAAATACTTTACACATTGCCTCTGAGATAAGCTTGACTGCTTGTGTCAAGCTACCAAAGGGTGAGCCGGGGTTATCTTAGCTCTGTGACACCCTTACTCTAATTAGAATGAGGGTTCCTACTTGGGCAGGGTGCAAACCCAGGCCAACTACAGACCCCATTTCTAACAATCAGCATATATGAAATAATGACAAACACTATAAATGAGAGAGTGCACGCTGTTATGTAACCATGTACTTAAAGACTTTGGTTGCCTTGGCTAACTCCTAATCACAAGGCAAGATATTACTAAATCAGTAAACATTAATTGATTAACCGATAAAAAAAAAATATAGATGCATGTGTTCATCCAACACGTTTTTTATAGTGTCAGTACTTCTTTTCTTGAAGATGACTTAAAAATCACAAAAGTGATGCATAAGTCTTAGTCCCTCCCCAAAAGGGATGGGTCATCCAGATGTGCTAGGCCACCTCCCCTCTGTAGAGTATTACAAACAAACCTTGAACCGTTTTGGACCCTTATTATGAATATGGCAGTCCTGGGACCACCAGACTCATGCTGGTGGAGACGGGGTGCCGGGGGCCCCTGCACTTCCCATGCACTTGGCAGGGTAGTGCAGGGGGCCCAATGGACAGCCCGTCATACTTTTCACTGCCTACAGGCAGTGAAAACCGCAAAGGGTGCTGTCACACCCGATGCACCGCAACATTGTGGCTGGCTCGATTACAAGCCGGCATCAATGTTGTGGCCGGTTTCCCATTGGGCCAGTGGGCAGAAACGCTGTGTCCGCCCGCTGGCCCAGCGGGAAACTCATACGAGCGGAATACCAGAGTGGCGTTTTTTCATCCTAAAAAGTGTGGCAGGCGGTCACTGCCTCCCGTCAAACTTAAAATAAGGGCCTTAGTCTCCATGGGCCTCATCAGTGAGCTGTAGCTGGAGTCCTCTGACAAAGCCACTTTAGCACCATTGATGGGAGTACATCTGTACATTAGGTTCGACCACAGAGTTCAGTTTGCTTCAAGGTCTTTTTTGATGCTCATTTGCACAGCTGTTAGCAGAGAGCCGTTCGGGATTCGTTATCTTTTGATAACCTGTTAAGTTTCTTTTTAATTGACAAAACATATTATAGCCCCTAGCTACTTGAACTCTGTAGGTAAAATACAAATTAGTAGCTTGTTCTAGAAACTGTGTACTTCAAATCCCCATTTTAAAACAAAGTTTACATAATGAATATGGACAAGAAATACAGGTGACTGGAACTCGTACCTGAAGACATATTTTATCGATGATGGGAAGCTGTCACCTTGAATCTCTCCAGCTATTTAATAAGTTTCTAAATGTCAGTGTGAGTACCATGTTGTTGGTGATCACTTTTTGAAAGTATGTTCGACTCTTCCTTTTCTGAACCTATTAAATTAATCGTTCTTCGTAGTGATGGCATCAATTAGGAATTCATCATACTGCATATGCCACTAAATGCGAACCATCTAAATGCTGTGAGCGCGCATGTGCGGACTGCCCAAATTCAGCAAGCGCAGCCACGTGAGAGCTTGTATTCTTTGAAAGCACATTTAGAGTTTTATTTTTTATTAGAAGCTACCCTTCCTTTTCAAGCAGTGCCTCTCCTGTCTTAAGGCCTTCTTAGTGGAACTCAGTATAAAGAGGGACTTAGATGAGGTAAGGGAGTTACTGTCAGATGCATGGTTTCCAAACCTGCCACCTAAAACCCACGATTCTTTAAGACCCAGGAATAACCCAGTCCTAATTCTCCTGGTAACTTTACAGATGTTAGATAGTTCCAGTGCACTAGAGATTATTATATACTACTCTTTTCACCATGACAAAATAATGTACATTGTGCCTTCACTAAAACCCGTATAGTTTGTGGTGACCTTGTATATTTTCTAGGAGAATTCAACGTAATGTTTTTCTTGCTTAATTCCTCTGGTGTATTCTTACTTCACATTCTTTCCTCACCACTTTTTTGTCTCAACACCTACATGTTCCTTTTTTTTTTTTTACTGTCTTGTGCTTTTATTCCTCTAGTTTTTTTCCTTGTTTTCTTGTACTCTTGGTATGTTCTGATTTATTCTCGACAGGGAGATTAATAAAAGACCAGGCAGAGTGGAAAGCACACTGTATAGTTTATTTTCCAATCAGCCACTATTCTGGCAGATGAAGTCATGGACATCTTCATACTTTAAGGTTTGAGAAACTTTAACTGCTGGGGGTTTTCACCCAACTGTGTTGGACCATTTTTATGTTTGCCCAAGTTCATGTTTCTTTTATATTTTTATATTTTCTTTTATTTAGGGAGCACATTTGTGCTCCTGTGAGCATCATTGCGCCAAATAGGGAGTACTGCACTTCTGACCGAGGTGTACTGAAGCAGTGAAGGGGAGTGGTGGTAGAGACGGGGAAGGGAGCAGAATGACAGACAAACATAGGCGTCTCCAAAGAGTAGCTCGTGAGCTACTGGTAGCTCTCCAGGTACCTGGAAGTAGCTCTCATATGTGCAACCCACACTACTAAATTAGAAGCTTTTCTTTGGTTGAATTCATACACGCATACCAAACTTTAGAGTGTATAGTTGAGACAAAAAAAAAATTATTTTCAGAATTCATAAGCTGCTATTTAATGAAAATTGATTAAATTTCCAAAATATATTTAAAACTGATACGTGAGTGATAAATAAGGTGGCACTGAGAAGACTTTTTACAAATGGTGCTAGAGGCACTGCAGTTATATTTGTTGTGTATAACCTATGTAGAGGCATTCCACATTGAAAAACGATTTCATACATAACTGTTGTCAGCAATGCCGTATGCACTGAGATGATTGCTGGTAGCAATCTTGCATATGGTGGTCACTAATCTAATTTTGTTTGATGTAGTCGCTATTATAACACCAATAACATTAGTAGCCCTTGATGTGTTCCTTTGAACATAAGTAACTCATTACAGAAAAGGTTGGAGACCCCCGGACTAACAGAACAACAGAGTCTTGAACAACAAATTGTTGACCTGTTTACAGAGTTCCGAGCATTCTACATTTTGAACCCAAACCAAGAGGGTGAAGGAGACAGCCTCCAGCACAAGCTGGCGTGGTCCTGTTTACCTGAAAAATCAACTGTGAGCTGAAATGTAGAGTCCACGGGGACTAATATTCCTGGAATAGCAGTTAGCTTTTCTTACAAAGAACCACGCTCAGTACACCTATTTCCCTTTCATATAACAAAGTAATTATTATTAAGGCACACAAAGGTCTTTTGTAGTTTTTCTGCTAACCTGTTTTGAAAAGAAAATGAAAAAAGCTACTGGCACAGTTAAGTCTTTTGATTGGCTTCATGGACCTTGAAGGAGGTGGCGACTACAAATGCAGATCCTTACATTTCATTCACAGGAATGAAAATATGGTGCAGTGCTTTCCCGAGTCCTTGCTTTGTTACCTCGCAGTGAAATTGGCTTGGGGAAAGTTATCCCTTCATCTAGGTGGTACAGTTCTTATAAAGTATCAGACTGACATTCCGTTCATGCAGAAAATCAGGAAAACTAGCCCCTCTCAAGAATTGTATTCAACTAACGCTACAAATGACATCAGTGTTCTCAAAATCCTCTTGTGTATCTAAGATGTTTTAAAGCTAAACCACCAGAGATCGGGCTAGCCGCAGCCCAAGAGAGATGCACATCCATGAAGCTCTTGAGATTGATCCCACTTCTTCATCTGCCTGGATGCAGTTAGTGCATTTGTTGCCTGGGAGCCCCTTAACCCTGTGGATGTGTAGCTGAGGATGCAATATTGCTCCTGTAAATGTTGAATCAGATTCACATGCTGTGAGATCCACTACACTCCTCTAACATTGTTGAAGAAAGCCCCAACTGCAGACTGCCACTTTCTGCATAGTGGTAACTCCAGATCCCTTAAGAGTGAGACACTGGGGCCTCAGAGGGCTACAGCAACTTTGGGGCTTGAAAGCATAGCACGGTAATGGGTTGATTTTTTTAGGCCTGTGGCTTAACTAAGGTCACAAACATGCCCACAAACTTTGCCGTGGCAGATGATGGCAAAGAGGCCCACCATGCAGATAGCAGCAGAAGCCCTGAGTGGTGTGCCTACTTTGGTCTGGGAGCTGACTCTGTCTCAGATGAGTTAAAATATATATCCTAGTAGTCATCCTGTAACACCTGAAGGTCTATTACAGGATCAATCCACAGATCCATCTTCACTGTCACACGCCTCAGAAAGTCCCTCCATGTGAAGTGATGTGCTGAGGTGAAGACCTTTAGGTTGTAACCAGCGATGCCCTTTGGGGGATCGGGCAGACAATAGGTGTAGGAGAACTGCATGAAAAAGCGGAATACACAATTAAGAAAAAATATACATCAGTGGTCCTGCAGTACAATGCACACAGACTTGGATTACAAGAAAGATGAAATTGAAACTGTTGTGAGACCTGTTTTAGGGCAAGCAGAGAGGCAGGTTTCTAGAATTTTGACAGTAGAACACCAATCTACAACCACGACTGCAGTGCTGCATAAACTACAAGGGACAATAGTGCCTTAAAGGGTATGGAGTCCTTCTAAAACAGTCATTTGCGGAGTATGTTGCACGTAGAAAGTAAAGTGCTGTAGAACATGTGGAGGGCCCTGGCTGGGAGTGCTGGAGGTCACCTCTTCTGTTGAGGATGACTCACTACTAGTACTTCTGAGCTTTTACAGAATCTTCTGGGGCTGAATCAAGGGCGTGCAGCACCCCGTGATGCCAACATGCTAAGATTCAAGCATTAAGGAAAAAAAGATGACCCTTCCCGACCGTGCATTCTTGACTTCTGCAAAATGCCACAAATTGGTTCTCAAGGCTGCTTTGTGTGCCAACGCGGAGATGCTTGGTATTTCCGAGCTTCTGTTGTTCTCAGACATTTGCAGGTGTCCTTGTCTGGCAGAAGGGCTTGCTGGTGGTTTAACAAAAAAATTGTCTGAAGGGCACTGCATGCTCAACAAGCTTGCTGGTGCACCTGAGAGTGATCTACAAAGGCTAAAATATACGTTTTCTCCAAGGATTTTAATAGACACAGGAGGGACTGGAGAGTAATTATATTTCTAGGATGGAGGTGGGGGATCAGATTCTGAACCATGTTGATGAAGTAGTGCATGTCCAATGGCAGAGAAATTCCTGCTCCATTGCTGATTGAACTTCCGGGCCAAGCTTATTACTCATTACATAGTGGATTTTTAAATAGAGAGATCTGAGGTCAAACTTTGTGCGTGGGCCTATTGTTGTTATGGATCTCCCTGCAAAAGCAGCATACTTTATTTCATATTTCCTTCTGTCCGGGTAGATTGTTCCCCCTGAGACCTGTTCCATCAACAAAAGTTGTAACAACTATATGGGAAAGACATAATAAGCTATGTAGTATGGTCCATTGACCAGCACTTATTTTTAATTTTCAAAGACAAACCCACCAAGGTGGGGTTTATATTTGATAAAGAAAAGGGCAGTGTCCTTTACAAGCTGGGCATTTTCCTCCTGCGATTGTTAGGCTTCTTGTTTATCTTTTCCTATCCAGAACCTTCCCAGGACCGTGGTGGTGTATGTGGTGGAAATGGACAGTAAAAACACTGGCGAAAATCATAGGGCCCCCCTAAATTGGTTGTCCACCTCAGTCGCCATTCTCAGTGGAATTGGTGGATCTGAGAAAGTGTTTTTGGGGTCAGAGACATGGGCCGCTCTGCCTTTGGAAAGCTAGCACCTCTAAGTGATTCAGGAGATCGGGCAGATGCCCTGTTAATGTACAACACTTAAGTGAAACCCTTGGTTTTTCTTTTTATGAAGCCTTCTAGATCTGATATTTGCACCTGTGCCCAGCTGGGCTTTGTTGATGCAGTTTGTGTTGCCCTCAGCCTTTCCTCTTATATGTTTTTTTAACACTACATTAGACTTGGTTAAGGTGAAGAGTTTGTGAGATCTAGCGACTGCCTGCAGGCACAGTTCTGACACTTTTCCTGTTTTAATTTCTACAGAATAAAATACAAGATCAGTGCAGGTAGGAAGGATGTGCCCCACCAGTGGAGTGTGTTTCACGACAGCCAGTTCTTCTACAGTGCCTACAAATGCAGAACAGGGCTGTAAAAGACATTGGTCTTTAAATATACATTTAACAGAACGAAGACGTGTTGATGGGGAGGCACAGCATCAGTTAGTTTCCTATGTTTTTTGTCTGGGAGTAATTACAAAAAATAAGAAACTGGAGGGAAAATACCCATTGTTACGTCATAACACCGTTTTTGAAGTAGAAATTGAAATATGGATGACTTCACTGGTTTTAATTCTGGTATAGGAACAGCTTTAGCTGTCTCACCAGGCTCGTGTTCCACTAAAATAACTTTATGTAGGCTCTTGGTCGTCATCCATTGGCTTATTCATTAGTCATTCACAATTTGCATCTCGCCACCACACCATAGGGAAATGGTTCATCCCGCTCCAGCCATTGACTCTGGTCACTGTATGACAGTATTGTGCTGGCACGTGTGCACATCTGCAATTTCTGCTTTCATTCTTGTTTTTTTTATTTATTTTTTAGATGATTCACCTTTTACTTTTTTTGCAAACATCTGCAAGACTGCAGAATTTTTACTTTTTATTTTTTCACACGTTTAGTGCTTGTTACGTATGTTTTCAAATAAAGAAAACAGGTGAATACTTGCCAAGGCTAGGCCTATTGGTCTTGCCATTCCTTGTTTTTTATGTTTTTCCTGCTTGTACCATCCCTCATGTCTCAGATCTATACAGGGTCAAGGACACAGTGGTGTTTTCTTTAGAGGAGTTTCTTACATGTCAGGGCTTTGGCAGCAAATACCGCAAAACTTTGTGTCACTCTAAAGAAGTGATTATGCTCTCTGTGCAGCTTCCCATTGCAGCCCCCAACCATCTCTAACATCTGTGACTTAAGTATGTCCATATCAACATGAACATATATACATACATGCATCTATATAAATACATGTTCGATGGCATGTGTAACACTAGATGACAATATATGCACAGCATGTGAATCTACTACATGCCACGAACAGATGGACACTGGTGACATTTTCCATATGTATCGTATTTAAGACATACATATTGATTGAATCATGTACACTTGAAAACGTAAAGACACACTTGTACACCTACAAACACAAATGTACATAAATGCATGTTTTTAAATACTCACACAGCCTAACACTGATGTGTGTGTATTGGAAAATTAACGTGACCAGGTTCAAGTGTACACATAACCACAGGTACTCTGGTTCTTAAAAGAAAACACACATTTATGACACATATCTACATGAACCCAAACATCTCAAAGGCATTGAGATTTTTGCCACAGATTAAAAAATCAAAAGGACATTCGAAAATAACGGTAGAACTTCAGAGCGCATTCAGAAATTCTCTCTTTGATTAATGCACTGTTTTCAGCGACCATTATGCTATTCTGTTGCGTTGTAAATGATGTACATGATAGTTGCTCTTATAATACAACTTATTGAACTTGGAAGGATGCGCGGTGGAGTGGACCATTCCTACGTTCAAACATGGGAGCTGCAAGTCCCACTGGTGGCAGCAGTAGCCTCCTTGAATACAGACATTTTGTATGCCTTGTTTTGTCAATTGGCTCCTGATGGAGGAAGTTAGACCAAACTACCTCATTATAAGTGTGAGAATATTTTTCCAAGGTGACCACTAAGGGCAGCTGTAACTGATGAATTGAATGAATGAATGAATTTGAACGAATTGATTAAATTGACTTCTACAGCTGTCATCGTAAACTAAATAATGTGCAGTGCTAGCACACACCCCCAACAGGTTATACTGACGAGCACTGTGTGGTTGAGCATAGAGACACTTCTCTTCACCTCCATTGCAGGTGTTCTACATCATGGAGAGTGTTGCAAGGTCTGTCTAGGGCTCAAATTGATGTCTGTGGTCCCTGGGTGAATAGCCCTTGAACACTCCTGTGCTGGAGCACATTGTGATCTCACTGACCAGGTGAATTCTTATTCTAAAGAACTCCCCGTCAGACATCTGCAGGGTCACTCGACGTCTGCGAATAGGCTTGCAACATCCTTCAGCCCCACATGTCTTGCTCAATAGGGCACCTTTCAAGAGAAAATTTTGAGGTGGCCTTACCAATAACTAGGTAGATCGTTGAAATCCAAGGCTATTGTCAATGTGATATAGTTATTATTTGAGTTCCTTTAGTATGCAACTGTGGCAGACCTCAGCACTTTGAACCAGTGCAGCACCAAGGCTGGGATCACACGACAACCACTGTGTACATACATAACTTTTCTGAGGAGGTTGACAAGGTTGCATCTAAATTGGGTATAAGTTACTAAGAGCTGCTCCAAATAACACATAATAGATTATAGCTTCTCCTTGGTCCATGGAAAACCAACAATTGCACCCACAAAGTCCAGCGGTCTGAATTTAACTTTTTTTGCTCCCTTTTCTGAATATCCATGCTACATCTTGAAATCTTCACCACTGTAATGATTTTTGCCTGCAGTCCTGCATCGAATTTTCTCTTCAGCATCATCAGTAGGTCCTTTAAGTCAGCGTTGCCAAATTGTGAAACACAGATTTGTTTCCACAGACAAGATTACAAAATATTATTCATTGTTTGCAGTGCTGATAGGGGGTGTATATACAAAGCTACTCTGCCCTGTGCTTGTCTAAGTACACGAGAAAAAGAGTGAAAAGACAAAATGCTGGAGAGGAATAGTAGGTGATAATGAAGGACATGAACGAGAGAAGACCATGTGTCTGGAAGGTTACAGTGGGTGAGGAGAGCAGGTAAGGGATTAGCAGTGGAAAGGAAGCATTAAGAGAATGAAGGCTAGGTTTGTATCTCTGTAGGACAGGAATGTTTCCGTGAGAGGATGGTATAAGATTGCATGTGAGAAAAAATGGGAAGGTAATAGCAGTGTATATGGAACTGAACGGTAGATCTCAAATAGAAGGATGTGCAAAAAAATAAAGCAAGAATAGAAGATATCTGAGTTCTTAATCCTCCGAGGTCCATTTATGAATAGTTCATGCAGTCCATGTTTTTCCTCTGTATTCTATAAATTGTAGTCCTGTTTTTATCCGATTATCAAATAAATTATAGAAGCCACATAATGTTAAGCCAAAGCTAAAGTACATGAGTTTTCGTGCATAGAGCTCAGCAACTTCAGATCTCTGAGACCTGTGAGAGGAAGTTAAAAGAGAGAAAGGTATGAGAGAGGATTGCAGATGAGACTGATTATGATCAGGAAGAGAGTAGTGTATGTGTTTATCTGCATAGAGAAAGGTGAGAAGGATGGTGACTGAGAAAGGTGTCTGGATGGAGATAAAAGGGTGTGATAATGACATAAAATGACCCAGGAGGGTGAAACAGAAGTGTTTGTAAGATAGAGAAAGGGATCTGAGGGTTCAGAAGAGTGGCAGTGTGTGAGGAGAAACCGCTTTAGAAGATGGAAGAGAAAGATAGACAGGAGATGCAAAGAGGAGTTTTGATAGACCTGACACTGTGAGACACAGGCTGGAGTGATGGTTTTGGGGAAGAGAATGCTCTGTGGATGCATCAGCTGCTGGGATGTAATGCATCAACAAATAAGATTCCATTGCTAGAGGAGCTCATATGGATAGTTGTGCCATCGCCCTGGGTAGCAAAAATCCTTGAACTGGCTTGAGATGGTGGAACAGGGTATCGAATTAGGAGATAGAGAGAATTAAGAGAGGAGCTGAGTGAATGATAGAGAGGGTGAGATTGAAAAAATGGGAGGAGCGTACAGAATATGTTTATGAGAGTAGCTTGGGAGAGAAGAGGCTAGGGGGCATGAGTTAAGGAATGAGAGGGAAGTGAAGATAAAAGGGTGAACATACAGAGATCTGTATGTAAAGTATTTCCCTCTCAAACCTCATTTGAATGTGTTCTATGAGCGATTGCACTTCTGCCCCGGTGGTGATAAATCTGTTCTGAAGGGAAAGTAAGCTTGCTCTGCAGCTGTGAGAGGGAAGCCTGTCTTGATGGTGCCTTGCTGTACATTTTAAACAAGGAATCAAATATTTCACTGCTGCTTCCCGGAAATTAAAGTTACAGCGGCACATTTAGTGTGCAAGGCAGAAAGATTTAGAAACAGCTAATTGTACCAGATGAAATACATTGGGCAGTGATGTCATGGAGTTAGATGGTGATGCATAAGAGGTTATATGCATGCATGAGAGGACAAATACAAGCCATAATTTGAGTGTAGTAGTTGGTTGGCACATGTTTTGCTTGAAGGGCCAACTGCAGCTGGAGAGCATAGAATAGTTTGTGAATGTGAAGAGATAAGACACCAGGGGCGGCTCCTCCTTTATGGCGGAGGAGCGTCACCCCCCACCCCCGCCAGCCGCACCAGCTGCAAATCCTTTAAAAGAAAAAGATAGTAAACTTAGTTTATTATCCATTTTTTTAAAGGGGTGGGGCCAAAGGCTGTGACGTGCACTGAGGGGGAGTCTTGATCACTCCCCAATAGAGTGCATGTATGTTTGGCCGGTCGTCTCGGGCCAGCCAAACATACATGCGACACAGTTGCCGGGCTGCAGAGATCCTGCACAGGCTCCCAGTCTGCCTGGGAGCGCCCTCGCTGAGTGCTCCCACCAATCCTGACACTGCTTTGAGCAGCGTCAGGATTGGCCGCAGAGCAGGCTGGGAGCCTGTGCCTGCGTGCTGCCAGCCAGCAGGGAAGAGAACCATGACGTGGAAAAGGTAAGTGATGTTTTTATTTTTAATTTCATTTATTTTAAAGTTTATTACCCACACCTCCCCCGCGCGTCGCCCCGTCCGCCCCTTCCACAAACCGTGTGCCGCTCCTGTAAGACACCAGCCAATTAATAGAACAAGCAATCTAAAATTTTAAGGGAAATTATTAAGTGTCAAAGGATTTTCACTGGACAAAGGCATACAGACAGCTAAGAAAAGAGAGAACATTACAGAGTATGTTGTGGGCTTGAAATGCAATGGGGAAAATAGGTGAGTAGATGAGCAAATGGGTTCGTTTTGTTAAGTGTGGTAGTAAGTAGGAAAAGAAGTGATGTATAACATAGGACTCATAAATAAAATCAGTCTGATAGTGAGCTGTTTCCTTTTTGTGCCCCATACATTGAGTAACAGTTATACTGTTAAAGTTTGCTGCTTCAAGTGGAAGAATATTGGACATTTCTTGCAGGTGAATAAAGGGCAGGTAAATAAGGCAAGAAGTGTGAATGACAGTAGTGAGTGATGATGTTTTGTTTGTGTGTGGAGAGCGATATGTCCAGTTCAGTGCATAAGGTGTCAGGAACGTGCAACACTCCAAGCTATGCTATGAAACTAAGGGGAAATAACATTAAATGTTGGTGGGCTCATTTTTGCTGCATACACTAATTGATCAGAAAATCTATGGGGGCGTTGAAGGAGTGAAGCTGTCAAGAAGGCTACTGCCATGCCACAGTACAAGTGACAAGATGTTTCAGTGCAGATCTTATGTTGAGATTCAGTAGGTTTCAGAGGAAGGTATATTTGCTGCAGTGAATAGAGGAAGTTAAGCATTATACTGAATTCTAAACAACCTGACGAGTTTTATTTTTTTTAGTTCTTTTTATTGCAAATTTTAACCTTCCAAACCATATTGAAGTATAAACCAATACACAACATTTTTCTTTGTAATCAAGTGAATCATCCCCATAGGCATATATAACATTCCAATACAAAGCCAGTTTCCATGAAAAGCATACATTTTGATTTATCCATTGGCCTCCTCACAGTGGACTTTGCCGGATATCACCCTTTTGGGACAGGAGCATCTTTAATTTGACCCGGTCTAATTATATGGAAATAATCCCACCAAGGACCCCGGCTCTTAGTTTTTAGGTATCCCCTTGATTTATAAACAGATTCCTCAGCAATCTAACAATAATTCATCTGTCTTATCCAGGGTGGGAACATGGGGGCCAGGTAGGGGGAACATGGCGGCCAGCTAGCGGGAACATGGTGGCCAGCTAGGATAGTAGTGTAGTTATGCAGCTGTTCCCTCCCCCCTCTATTTTTACAGTTCTTTTGGTCTTGTACTCGGGGTTGAGGTTGGGATTTGGAGGCAGTCAGGGCCAGGGATCTTCCTTACACCTGACCCGGATCTCTTGCATTCCTCCAAGACCGATGTTGATACGGCAGGGAGAGGTGCAATGGTTTGTTGCAGTGGGTGCGCTGTGCGAGCTTTGAGTCTCACAGCAGGTTCTAGTCTGACGTGGTGCTGGCGTTGATAGGATTTGCAGAGCCAGCACTGGCATTCACAGCCAGGGAGACTGTAAGGATTCAAGAGTACTGCAGACCAGTGCGCAAGTGTCTAGCAGGCCCAGCGGAAGTTCTACAGCAGGCTGTGAAAAGTGGAGTTAAATCAACTGCGATGAGTAAATGGAGCCGCGTGTTTTGATGATGGAGGGTAATAGCGCTTTTGGAGGTTTAGCTCTCTTGACAAAAATGCATAAGAACCTGAGCAGTTTTATTGACAAGTTGTAATGCCATGAAAGGGTGGAAGGGAGAATTCAGTTAGTAGTTGGGGTGTCTGAAAGCTTTTCTCACTGCATTTCCTTTGAAGAGCTAACTTACGCCTTGTTCTCATAAAGTGAGGAATATGCCATTAGCTTTGAGATGAGAGTACTATAGAATGAATTTGACTGGCTGTGTAAGCATGATATCATAGAACCTCTAGAGTATTTTGATTTGTTAAGCCCTGTGGGCCAGACGAGTAAATCAAATAGCAACATGACAATGTCCATCAATATGAGAGTGCTGACAATAGTAGGAGAAGGCATTCACCCCTCTAGACCTATTGAATGCCTGTAAGATAACATTACCCCGTCAGTCTAAACACTCACATCTTTTATTACACCAGGAGGTGTGTAGTGGCTTTTGAGGATTAGTGTTTGTGTAGGTTGTGGTACAAAAGTTGTTTCCTAAGTTAAATAAGTCTTGTATTTCCATGTACTTCAAGAGTGATATTTTAGGATGGAGGAAAAAAACGTGAGGAACATGCTATGGTGTTATAATTATGTGAAATTTGGTGGTCGCTTTTAGGTTAAGACTCCTGCAATGAGACAATTGTATAAACATTTATGAGATTTCAGTGGACAGAAGGTTGCAAGAATGTTGTCAAGGAAATAAAAAAATGTGCTTCCAGGTAGTAGTACTTAAGGCTTAAGATCCTACGAACAAACTATAATAGAGTAGGCATCAGGGCACCTAGCCTGCCACTTGCTTGTGGCTTCCAGTTACTGCTTGTTTCATACTGATCCAGTGACACTGCATCTGCCTGGGTTTTCCTGCCAAAGGTTTTCCAGACCGGGCTTTTCCATTCCCCGTTCTTCCTGCCAACAGAAGCCCCGCCCACGCTAGGACGTAGTTAATGCTGGTGGCAGCGTGACCACATCAGTAGGCACCTGAACACATAGCGTGCCACTTTCCTGTTACTTCCTGTTCCTGCTTGCTCCAGACTGATCCAAAGACACTGCAGCTGCCTGGGCTTTCCCACCAGGGTTTTCAAGACTGTGTTTTTCCACTCACTGGTCTTCCCGCCAACAGACAGATCACCCACCCCAGGACCTACTTAATGCAGGCTGCAGCGCGCCGCTGGCATCCCAAAGGCAAGTCTGTCTGAGCCCCTCTGCTCCTGGTCCACTCCCAGCGCCACAACCAATCGGCCTCCCTCCCTCTGAAGATGCACCATCGCCGAGCTCTACACCCTGAACCTTGGACGCTGCAACAAACGCTGCCACTGCACCGACCCACGCCCCACGTTCGAACCTTTCACCTACACACACTGCCATTTCACCTGCCACAGCACACACAGCAGCCCACAGACCGGCCCCACCCTGAACACACCACACCTGAACAAAAACAGCAACTCGCATGTGCCCTTCCCAACATACGGTCAATATGCAAGCATTCCACCAAATTATGGGACCTCACCACCCTCGCACCTGACATTGTCTTCCTCACAGAGACCTAGCTCAACCCCACATCTGACTTAGACATTGCCACAGTGATCCATGACAGATATAAAATCATTCACCAGGACCACACCAACAAGCCAGGAGGAGGAACAGCCATCATCCACAAAGAGACTCTACAGTACACCACTACCGACAAACCACCATCCCCATGGAACATCTCAACTTCAAGCTTCACATGGACAACAAAACAAACACCAGAGGCACCTTTGCATACCGATCCCCCAGGCCTGCACTCCATCTTCTGCAACACTATCACAGACTTCATTATGTCCCTAGCCTTAGACTCCAAGGACTACATCTTCCTCAGCAACCTAAATTTCCTCCTTGACGACCTCAAAGACAAAAACATTGCACACCTCCTTGACAGTATAAGCAGCCTTGGATTAACCCAGATTGTCCACAACCCTACACACACCGCAGGACACATGCTGGACCCCATTTTCACCTCCAGAAACTGTGACAAAACAGCCATGTCATAGAACTCACAAGGACCAGTCACTCAATCACCCATTCCAACATCTCCAGCCCCCACACCTCCATCTCCAAGATGACCAGAGCCACCCTCACCAGAGGTGTAACAAAACCTCAGAGAGCAGCTGGGCATACGCCCTCAACACCTCCAACCCCACTACTGTCACCAACCTCGAACAGGGAGTGAAAAACTTCAACACCTGGATCGCCAATTGCGCCAGCAGCACCCTCCCCATCAAGAGCAATAACCAGAGAATATCCTCCATAAAGGCCAGCTGGTACACCCAAAAACTCAGAATAGCAAAACAAGACAGCTAACAGCTGAAGAGGAGGAGGCATGGCAGCAAGGATGCCTCCGACAGAGCAACCTTCAAGACTTCCCTCCGCCTCTACCACCACCTCCTGAGGGCAATAAAGAAGACAGCCCTTGCTGCTCGCATCAAAACCAACACCAACAACACCAAGGAACTTTTCAACATCGTTAAGGAATTCTCCAACAAAAACAACATCACACCCTTACAGAAGCTGTGCAACAACCACGCCCACTTCTTCCACGACAAGATTGCAACCATATACAGAAACTTCTAACCCCAATCCAATCCTTCTGAATTCCTTGATAGATACACAACCACTGTAAGCAACACAAACAGCACACTGACCACTTGGAGCATCCTATGTACTCAGGTCATCACCTCGACCTTGAAATCCATCCACTTGGAAGCTACCACACACCCATGCCCACACCACATCTTCAACCTTGGAATCAAAAGGATTGGCTAGGACCTCACCACACTGCTCAACACCTCTCTCACCACCACAACATTTCCTGATGCCTGGAAATGCGCAAAAGTCAGACCACTACTCATAACACCCTCTGCCAATCCCAGGGAACCCAAGAACTACCGGACAATCTCCCTTCTTCTATTCCCAGGGAAGGTCCTGGAAACGATCATCAACAAGCAACTCACAACATACCTGGAGCAGAACCAGCTACTGGACACCTCCCAATCCAGCTTCCACAGCAATCACAGCACCAAATCTGTCCTGATCGCAGCCACGGGTGACATCTGAACCCTCCTCGACCAAGGAGAAACAGCAGCTTTCATCCTCATCTACCTCTCTGCAGCCCTCAACACCGTATCCCACCACATGCAGATTGAAAGACTCCACCACATCGGCATCCAAGGGGACGTGCTCAGATGAATCACCTCCTTCCTCATAGGAAGAACCCAAAGGATTCACCTCCCACCTTTCAATGTTGAACCCAATGAGATCACCTGCGGTGTCCCTCAGGCCCCATCACTTGGCCCTACGCTGACCCCACTGGCCAACATCATGAGGTCCCATGGTCTGAACATAATTTCCAACACAGACGACCCCCAACTCATCCTCTCACTCACCAGCAACCCCTCCATCACTAGAATCAACTTCCACAAATGCATGACAAGTATCGCTGACTGGATGAAGAACAACTACCTGTGTCTTAACACAGACCAGATGAAAGTGCTGATCTTTGGCAATAGCAGAAACACATCGAATGACTCCTGGTGATCATCAGACCTAGGACCCGCACCCACTCCCTCCAGCCATGCCAGATACCTCAGAATCATCATTGTCAACAAGCTCACCACGAAATCATAGATCAACTCTGTCTCCTCCGGCTGCTGCTGACCCACGCACACAAACCTCTACACAGCTAAGGACCTGAACTTCCACCAACCGTTGAGAAGACTATGCTCTGCCTCCCTTTCACTTACCCATTATTCCTGTATCTCCGAAGCAGAAGCAGAAGAGGACACTCCTTCTCTCACATTGCAGCAAAAACCTGGAACAGTCTCAACGCGCACCTCTGGACCATCTTCTCACTTCCAGAATTTTGAATGGCACTAAAGACCTGGCTGTTCGAATAAGCCTCCAGGACCTGCAAGCATCTGGATACCCTATCGGGTGATTAGCCTTGCTTTATAAATCCTGATTGATTGATCAGTTGATTGATTAATAGTTTGAAATGCCAGTCTGTATGGTATAAGAGCTTTTTGATGCAGGAAAAGGGTTGAAAAGAAAGAGCTGTGACATTTCCATCTTACATTTCAAAAGTTGCTTTGTGCACTTGCTCTGTGACTGGGGAGGTGTTGGAAATGGGGTCTATAGTTGGCAGTGTTTTGCACCCTGTCCAAATAGGGACCCTCACGCTAGTCCGCGTAAGTGAGCCAGAAAGCTAAGAAAACCCATGCTCACTCCTTGGTAGCTTGGCGCGAGCAGGTATGTTTATCGCAGAGGCAATGTGTATAGTATTTCTACAGACATAGAATAACACAGTGAAAACACCATAAAAGTACTCCACACCAGTTTAAAAAAAAAAAATAGGCAATGTTTATCTGAGTAAAACATAACCAAAACAACAAAAATCCAACATGCACAAGTAGATACAACTTTTCAAAGATTAAATTATAGTTCAGAGATTAGGAACATAATAAGTCTAACTGGGGCTATCACAGTGTCTTGACAGAGTTGCTTCCAAGGGTCTGACACCACTGGTGAGGTAGTGTTGGCCAGTCAAGAGTTGCACAGACCCCAGGTACAGTACCTTGGAAAACGATGAGGAAACAAAGACGTTGCACTGAGTCGGGGAGGTCGGGCGTCGCTGGAGAGCATGCAGTGTCGGATGCTAGACAGGGGAGGCGAAGCGTCAGTTCCTTATGGTTGCTGGGGGGTGATACGGCGTCGGGGGTGAGGCATCAGTTCCTTATGACAAGGCAGAGTCGATGAATCCAGCAGTTCAAGACTCTGGGTGTCGACTTTGAGGTGTCTCCTACAGCATCCAGCTCTTTTTCCTGGCAGAATGTCCTCAGTCCAGAAGGATTCTAAATTTGTGGGGTCAGAGGTCCAGTACTTATACCCATTTCTGTTTTTGAAGTAGGCAAACTTTAAATAAAAGTCTTTGTAGTGCACGACACCCTGCCTTTCCTGCCCTGACCCCAGACACACTCCAGGGGGTTGGAGACTTCTTTGTGTAAGGACAGGCCCAGCCCTGTTCAGGTGCTTCTCCCACCACTCTAGCTCAGGAAGACACATCAGGATATGCAGTTCACACCTCAGCTCCCTTTGTCCGACTGTCTTGATTGAACTCACTAACAGCTCATCTATCATCCTGACCCAGACGTGTATTCCACAGTCGGGCAGAGGCACAGAATGGTTAAGCAAGAAAATGTCCCCTTTCTAAAAGTGAAATTTTCAAACTTTTAATTTAAAAACCAACTTCACCAAAAGATGTATTTTAGCATTGAGAGTTCATAGACCCCAAACTCCATATCAGTATCTGCTTCTAATGGGAAATAACATGTAAAAGACATTTCAAGTCAATCCCATATTACACTATGGGAGAGCTAGTCCTTGCAATAGTGAAAACCGAATTTAGCAGTATTTCACTATCAGGACATGTAAAAAAAACACCAGTACACGCCCTACCTTTTAAATACACTGTACCCTACCCTGGGGCTGACTTGGGCCTACCTTAGGGGTGACATACATGTAGTAAAAGGGAATGTTTGGGCCTGGCAAGTGGGTCCACTTGCCAGGTCAAAATGACAGTATAAAAGTGCACACACACACACACACTGCAGTGGCAGGTATGAGACATGCTTAAAGGGCTACTCATGTGAGTGGCACAATCGGTGCTGCAGGCCCACTAGTAGCATTTGATTTACAGGCCCTGGGCACACATGTTGCACTATACTAGGGACTTACTCGTAAATCAAATATGCCAGCCATGGATAAAACAATCACCGGTACCATTTAGCCAGAGAGCACTTTCACTTTAGCAATGGTCAGCAGAGGTAAAGTGCCCAGAGTCCTAAAGCCAGCAAAACCGAAATGCAGTATGCAGTCAAAAATAGGTGGTCAGAGGCAAAATGTTAGGGGATAACCCTGCAAAATTGGCCATTTCCAACATGGGGTATGAGAGTCAATCATGTATCTATTTCGAGACTTATAGCTTGGATTCCCAGTCAACTAACCCCAATCTTCTCTGACACCATGAAAGAGAATCAAGGTCCTCTTCCTGCTCCCCGTGATATCCGTCAGACGGGGGACTAATTCTTAGCATATGTTGTTGTGTAAACATGGTGGTTGCAGGTGCTCATGAGAATTTTGACAGACTCATTTTGGAGCTGTTTTCACCTCATGCACTACCTGCAGCTACACGTAACAGAGCTTAGGGCTCAGTCGCTGGTAAGTCAGCAGCCCATCTCCCTTGGAGGCAGCCTAATATTCAAAAGGAATGTTCTGATCTGCCACTCACTCAGCCTCCCGCAGAAGATCAAGAGCAGACATGGGTGCTTTGTCATTCTTTTGGCTCCGATCTGGAAGTACTGAGTCTGGTTCTGTAAATTCCTGCATCTTCTTCGAGACAGAAAAACAAAAAACGTAAAAATAGGTGATGAAATGTTTGGTTTGTACTCAGCCACTGGTAATAAATAACCTTATAGCACTGGGATTCATCATTTAGTGCTCACCACACCACAAAGGACAGGGACCAACCATATACAAATCATGCTTGTCCCGATCGAGTAGGCACTGTCTAGTTTGAACCAAATATCTTATTTCTACCTTTCATATGTGATGGCGATGTGGTATAACTTTACCTCTGGATATCACATGGCTCAGCGTTCATCCCTTTTGACTCAGCCCCACTTCACCTCAGACTGAAAATTGGAAGTTGATGCCTTTAGGTTTTCTTTGTCTATCTCAATATTACAATGCTGAGCGATTTTTTTTTATTCTTGTAAAAACATAAAAATGGCCGTAGGTGGCAATTGTGAAAGCCAAATTGAGAACGACTGCGGTGATAACAGGAATGTTACACCCTTCTGCAGATGTCCCTTTGAACATGGGCACTGGCTGCATGTTATATGCTTTAAATGCATCCCTGTTCAGAATCACAGCTGCTGCGCAGAACAAGCCAGAATCATAAAGCAGATCAGGAACCACTCCCTACTGTGTCCGGATAAGTGTGCTGCAGAGTAACTAAACGTCAATAATAAGAGGAATCTGTAAATTTGCGGTTAGGTGCCAAAAGTGACTTGCATTGTTGCTTGCAAGGGTGTAGCAACAAAGTGCAAAACTAACTCAGACAACAGTTCATTCTGTTACATTCATATTCAGATATCAGTTGCTAAGGCACTCGAATATTCAGATATCAGTTGTTGAAGTGCTGGAATGCAATGATAAAATAATGAAACAAAAAATAAAACAATGTAGGAAACCGAGAACTTACAGCTTGTGAGGACCAGTCCCACTTTCATCCCAAAAACCTTACACCCCCTTCTTAACCCTCGTCTGCCTGTCTATCGGCCGGTCTGCTGCATTTGTAAAGCATGCTGTATGGTGCTTCTCACTGCTTAGTTCCCCATGGGATCAAGTCTAACTATCCTTTGGTACAAAAGGTACCTGGAGCAGTAACACCAAAGTCCACCCTGTGCCTTGAGACCATGACTGTGGTGTTGTTGATCACACATCTGTTTGTGAAGTGGGAAAGGTTACTATGAAAATGTCTAGTATAATCTACGATTTTGGCCCTAGGTGAACACAACCACCATAAGCAGCATATTTTTCTCACAAGTCTACTATTTCAGGATCTTCCTCTGTCTTTCATTCTTTCGGGAATCCAAATACTATGGCTTACTTGCCTAACATGTATGACCAGGTGGATCAGGAGCAATAGGTGCTTGATTTGAATGTGGTTGCCTGACTTCCTCAGATCCCAGATCCCAGTTCATAGTATCCTAAAAACCATCTTCAGCACAGACTAATTTCTGGATCTCTGGAATGCCGTGCAAAAGACCAAGGGCACTCATTTAGTTCTATGAGGACAAATCATTTGTGAGGTCATGGTGATGCCTAACAGCTCCCATCATAGAATTGTCATCCCCTCCCAGTGTTTATAGAATCATTGACACTTCATCCAGCACCCAATTTCACTGTCTTGCCTTGCAGTTCCTACACCGGTACATCTGCCACCCCTGGACCCACTTCCATATATCCCAGGTGGTCCCTCCAGGGTGGGAAGGCCACACTTAAATATATCCCTTAGGCTTCCTCCTAACAAGAAGACAAGATTGGTGTATCTAAATTCTAATTTGAACACTGATACAAATACATGTACAGGTGAAAATCTAGCTAAGCCATTCTACGAAGGCAGTGTTTTGCTATTTTGTTCGCAGGATACCAATTAGCCGCAATTCCCGCACCAACAAACTGCAATTACAATGTTTTTACCCAGAATGAGGAATAATCTCACAAACCCAGGAGCAGTGCATGCTCCCCCATGATACTGCTGGAGCTCGCCTTTGCTTCAGCCCTTAACCCTGTTACATTCCTTGCAGCATTTTAACAAGACCTAATCTATTCCCAGTTAAACCAGGCCTAGTGTCTCCGGGCCCAGGAAAATTGGGTCTGAAATGAGCTTAACCCGTAGTTCTGGACCCATAGACATCATAATGAAGAGTGGTAGAATTCCATGAAATTACTGGTCAAGGTGTAAATCTGCCACTCATAATCAGGGCCTATGGTGCTAAACAACGCTATTGGTTAACTCCATCAAGACACCACCCTGTTCCCCCCGTATAGCAAGCAATTGTTATAGGGCCCAAGGCTTCAAGCTGTTTCAGGTCAGGAAAAATGCAGAAATCTGCAGAGTCTATTTCAAAGTCTAGAAATACCAGACACCCAAAGCACCCCATGTTCATCTATGGGAAACCCTCCTTTTCTGTTCTATGACAAAAAACTGTATCAATCTGGAGGTCTGTCTTGCATGCAGAATGCTACCTATGCCATAATGGGAAGGTTCGAACTGCATCTGTGGCACAAGTGTGACTGCTTTGCTTCCTTCTTTCCAAACTATTTTCAGAAGACTGTACGTTTGTTTGACCCTAGAGACCAAAGCACTGAAGCCGAAAAATTCTGATTTTCTGGGACCTCATTTGCCACTATCCCCGCTCAGTGGGAACAGTCTGCTGAACCCTTACTGAAACAAGATCTTTCAGCCGTACAAGGTGGGCTCGGTCAAGGGCAAATATCTTTTCATCAGCCAAGTTATGTTGTTTTTCTCTTTAAGGAGAGACAGGGAACAAACAATGATTGATTAATCAAGGGCTATTCAATAAGTACTGTTAAGGACTTATCTGAACAGACTTCTTGTTTGATTTCCATAAAGAGGAAGTTCCATAATTTAAATTTTAGATGACTCAGGACCTTGTGCTTTTGAGGTCAGTCTCTCAGAAAAAAACATATTTAATGTCTCCCCACAAATTGGGTTTTTTGGGCCCAGCGCTGTCAAGATTGACTAGGATACCCTAGACAGCATAGACAATGCCGTGGACAGTGTTGAATGGGCCACCCCAAATTGGGTGGCCCGTCCGGGCCATTTCTGCTGGTTATGGTTCCACCACAATTGATTTTTCAAGGAGGGAATCAGAAATGGTTCTACTGTTCTGAAGATGTAAAGTCATCTGCCTCTCTTCGTCATTATCTTAATTTTATGATCACAAATGTGTTGGACAATTGATGGGTGTTAACCTACAAAATAATCGAGATGGGTCCTCCCCAAGGTGATCTGAGGATTTTCTATAGATGCACTTACACCAATACCACATAATTCTAAATTCAGTTATTGCTTTGGCTACCGGCCAGTGCAAATAAATTGGAAATTCAGCCACAGTTCCTAAAACCCCAAATTGTTCAAGTACCAGCTTTTTGTAATTCGAGGAATTGTTTCTTAGGAGGTTGAAAATTGATGCTGTTGATATAATCTAATTTGAAGTTCACTGCAGGGTCTACCATAGTTTTCCCGAGATCAGCAGATATTTAATGAATAGCTTCTCTCAGTTCATGTACTTGGAAGAAAGTAAGTGTGGGGTTTACCTCGGGATAAGTAACTGTGAACTAATTAAGGCTGAAAGATAGGTGTAAAGTGCTTTAATAACCGAGATTGTTTCTTATCATGCAACCCTGAATATGATTTAGGCATCCTGTTAACAGTAATATTGAGCATGAGACCCTTCAACGTGGAGAAATATTTGAGCGTCAAGAGATAATTGTAACTTCACGCAAATATTTGTGATGAGAATAAAAACAGGGTTAGTACCACCACTGAAAGGTAGTGGTCAGAGTGTCAACACCAGCTGACCTCTATGTAGATTTCAGGAGAGTCATGTATACAGGGCCTGATTTAGAGTTTGTTGGGCCAGTTACTCTGGTATAACTTAACAGATACCTTTACGCCTTATTGCAAATGCATGGGATAAAATACACTTGGAATAAGACGGACAGGATGTCTGTCACGTTTTTGATGAAGCACCAATCTGTCAATTTGTAATTCAGGCAGTAAGTCTTTCAGATATGATGATGGTTTATTTTCTACTTACAAAGCATTCAAACCACTTCTTGATAGTTATCTGGCCTTTTTTAAATTCTTTACTCTTATTGTTTCCGCCACTTCTCTGTAAGGCATTTCGAACCTATGCTTATACTTTATAACTTGGGAGTGGTATTTGGCATGGCTATAGCACCGGTCATCCATTTATGGTTGTGCTGTGGTAGCACATTCAAAAGCCCAGGAGCACTTTCCAAATAGTTCTGATGTTCCCACACAGGCTGGGGCCTGAGTAGGTTTTTGAAGATGTGATGTGAGTTGGGTACGCAATGTGCCTTTGTTAAGTGACGGTATCTGACTTTGTCTGATTCTTGATGCCAGCTTGTGCTACGTTAGGAGGCTGAAGGGTCATATAGCGCTGGGGGAGCACTTCAAGCATTTTGACACATTGTTTATGGTGTCGTTTCCAGCCCCCAAAGTACAATGCCGCCGGGCACACTGAAAAACAACATTGGGAATAACGGGGCGAGGCTGGCCTGTCCGTCATTGCTTGGCAGCTCATGCCCCTTCACCTGCGGTGCTTATTTTTTCAGTTTATATGCAAAATCCCCAGTGCCCATCGGAATGAAAAAAATAAACAGGTGGAAGTGAGCCCTTGCTGTGTACAGTAAAGATGTGGTCGTTTTTAAGATCCTCTACGTATACAATGGCGTAGCATTGCATTTCCTGTCCCAGTTTGGCACTAGAATAATGTTTAGTTGTTAATTCAGAGCCTCAGGCACTCGCTGGCAGCTATTGCCAAGGCAGAGGGCGGCGCAGGGCTACACGTGACATTGTAGGGCAGGCTGTCCGCTGCATGGTTTTTAATGGGCAACAAGAATACTGTTGGCCTGTTAATCGCATGTTTTAGGACGGCTGTGTGCTTTTGACACGGGATACTGTACCGAGAATCGGACCCTCAGTTGGTCGTTATTTTGCAGGCGGGGGCGGGGGCTGTACGACATCGTTTACTGACATTCTTGTTCTGTACAGGTGTCCATTTCTGTCTGGAGTATGTGTGAGGTAGCTAGTGGAGGAATCTACTGTTCGGTGTCCCAATAACCTGTCAATTATATTTCATCGTTATTGAACGCCCTAGGAACTCGAATGTCTTTATAAATGCCCAGGCTCATCCCACACACTTAAAATCTTGATGAATAATTTTAAATCGAATGTCCTTGCTGCAGCATGTTTGTGGTTGTTAAATGCTGTATAAGGGTACCAGCACATTTTCAAATGTGTAATGGTCTCTGGGTATTTTAGTTAAAGTGAAGTGCGCATGGAAGCGTGTCTTTTCTTCTCCCAGACACCCAACGAGTGGGAGTGAGGCTGGGGTGTTGTGAGGATAAAACAAAGACGAGCATTGAAAGGGATAAAGCAGGATGTTGGCCCGAATGCAGTTTATGTGTTGACTCTTCCTTGTTGTCGATCTGTGTTGCTCATTTGTCATGAGCCTGAAGTATTCGTTGTGTCCTCTCTCCACATCGCTGCAAACCTCCGATTTCATGAGGCGGCCATGTAAGCCTAACTTGGACCTCGGTGTGTTTTACTTTTCTGTGCTTCGTATTCTGGATGTCATTGGGAATGGGCCAAAAATATAGGAATGAATGGTACTTTTGAGTGAAACCTGTACCTTGTTTACGGAAATCTCCTGTTGGTATTAATGACGTCTGGCGTGACGAGGCTTCAACAACCCTGTTGGTATTAACGACGTCTAGAGTGACGAGGTCAACAACACACGCACGTTGAAATTCCTTATCCTATGTTGTGCTGGTGTTGGATAGGCGAATACTGAAGCTGCGGTTTAATGGTCAGTCAAACTGACGTCAGCAAAACGTGTTCTGACGTTATGATCAAAAGGAACTTGAAATATCTTTTAACTAGAGTAATTTCAAGAGTAACAATAGAATTGTCTACAGGAGTTTATGGTCATGCCTACAGAACAGTATCATTTTAGTCTTGAGCCAGTATTGCTATGGCACTGTTTTCGCCTCTCAGAACACACCTATTTTAAACCCTGAATAATGTAATGTGGTGCCCTCAAAAAAACAGGCAAAGCCCTGCCCTCTGCCCGACCTGACAGCAAAACGTTCCCCTAGGCACTGAGTCTGCCAGTTGTTTTTGTCCTGGGTAGGCTTCCATGTTTTATTTAATAGCCAGTTCTTGACATAGGTAGGCAAGTCGGCTGTACTGTTTTAAGGTCAATTTTATATCTTCATTGATGTTACCTAATTGCTCATGACTTGGTTGTATCTGAAATTACATAAATTGCTTTTTTGAGAACTTTTGGGAAGGGACAGTGCACTCCCATCATGCACTGCTGAGACTCCGCCTCCCGATGAGCTCTTCTTTGTTTGTTCTTGCTGCTTGACGCATGCAGCGTGTCAGAGATGGTGCTCAGTGTGGCTCATCACAAAATAAAATGATGGACAGTGTTTTGAAACTTTTTAAACATTCACCCCCCAGTCCCAGATCTGGGTTTAAATCCCTCAATATTTTTCTTGCATTGACACCCCAGTTCGGACCCAGCCATATGCAAATCAGTCTTGACCCTGCTCCCAATGGGAGCAGTCCAGCCTGAACTGACAAGCCAAGTCCTCCCTGGACAGGATTCAAGCATCCTGGGACCGGTTTCAGGGTATCATCCTTCATCAGCCAGGCTAGCTTGAATCCAGTGGTGCAGCAAGCAAGGGACCCACAACTGGGCATACCCTAGCCACTCAGGGCGCACAATTCAACATCACAAAATAAAATGATGGACGGAGTGTTGAAACTTTTCAAACACTCACACCAGTCACAGATCTGGGTTTAATCCATAGTTATTTTGCTTGCCACGTCACCCCAATTCGGACCCAGCCATATGCAAATCAGTCTTGACCCTGCTCCCAATGGGAACAGTCCAGCCCGAACTGCCAAGCTGAGTCCTCCCTGGACAGGATTCCAGCATCCTGGGACCTGTTTCAGGGTACACCCTTCATCAGCCAGGCTATCTAGAATCCAGTGGTGCTGCCAGCTAGGGACCCAAGTCTGGGCATACCCTAGCCACTTAGGGTGCACAAGGCAACATCACAAAATAAAATGATGGACAGAGTGTTGAAACTTTTCAATCACTCACCCCACATCACAGATCTGGGTTTAATCCATTGTTATTTTGCTTGCCATGTCACCCCAGTTCTGACCCAGCCATATGCAAATCAGTCTTGACCCTGCTCCCAATTGGAGCAGTCCAGCCCGAACTGCGTCATCCCTGGACCAGATTCAAGCATCCTGGTACTGGTTTCAGGTATCACCCTTCATCAGCCAGGCTAGCTTGAATCCAGTGGTGCAGAAAGCAAGGGACCCACGTCTGGGGTCAGCATAGCTCATTAACACTGTGCGGCAGGCCATGGAACTCGGCCTGAGTTACTAAAGGTGCTGGTTGGAATGCTTTAAAGGGTGGCAGGTTGTTCCACCCACGGATGCCAACTGCGATTTCTGCTCAGCAACTTTCAATCTGTGGTGAGCATTTGAGCCTTGAGTGGCGGTTTTCCATGATTGACTGATGGGGCCTCAGAATTGTTGTGAATGCAGGGTGGGGGACGGTATGAGACAATTCCAAGCAAGCAAGGCATAGGAGACTTTTGAATTTTTCACTGATTGAGGCATTCAAGGCTTTTGTGTGAGGTGGTCAGTTTTACTGGGTGAGGTGTGTTGATCACGGACTACAGCTTGGACTAAACCTCCCCAATATCTCTCCACATTATTGGCCCTTGTCGGGCTTTTTTATGGCTCTAGTGCCTCACATTTAGTGTCTATGGAGCACTGGTTACCAGTGCTAGATGGACTCATGAAGCCCAGTTCATACAGAGGCTATTTTAGGAAGGTTGAACCCTTGTCTGAAGAAGCGGTGAACAATTTCAGTGAAAATTAACTATGAGAAAGGACCCATGAAGAGACTGCCACCCTCTGGGTCTGCCAACGGAAAGCTCTCTAGGAGATGTGGATATATTTTCAGAGCATTTGAACCCAGGGGATGTAAAGGTGACAACCACTCTGAATAGTGTCAAGGAGAGAGTGGATGAGGTCTCCTCTTCGGCTCAATTGGGAATGCAAGAATCCACTGATAGAGGTAGAGGTCTGGTGTCTCCTCTTGCGGTGCCTTAAGCCCAGGCTCAGACGCAGCATCCAGAGCCAGAGAAAGGCATAGCGGTAACAAATAGCAATCACTTTTTAAGTGGGGGATGGAGGTTCAAAGGGGCCTGTTAACATCAAGGATACCCATGAATCAAACCCTAAAACCAGGGCAGCTAGATAGGGATAACGCTCTTACTATCAATGAGGAGGGGTCTAGTTGCAAGTTGCTGGATTCCTACACTTTTACCCCTTTGGACCTGTCTGCATCTAAGATGGATACCTAGCCTACCGTCCCTTCCCTAAGTGACACAGCTGCTAATAGCTGGTTTACAATTCTTCTAGCTAAAATTAGAGATCTCAAAAACTCACAACTATTGGCCATTACATAATTACAGGAGCAGTTAACTAAATTGAATGAGAAGCTAACTTGCTTTTCAGAACGCATTGGCCAGGTTGAGCAAAGAGTCTTGAATCTAGAAGATAACATGAGCAAGCATGATAAATCTGCAGATGATGTGGGGAAGGAGTTTGCCTTGCTTAAAGTAAAGATGGACTAATTAGAAAATCATTCAAGACTGTCAAATCTGTGATTTGTTGGTATCCTGGAGGGCAACGAGGCCCAAGAGGGATAGGTGAATACCATGGTTGAGACTAAAACGTACTTATCAGCACCCTCACAAATTTGTCTATCATGGGAGCCCATCGGGTACCTTCTTATCTACCTCTGAATCTTAAACACCCATGGACTGTATTAGTAATTTTTTCTGACTTTAGGGTCAAGGAACAGATCCTTTCTAAAGCAATTCACCGAAAGATGTTTGTATTAGAAGACAGTGCCAACTACAGATTTTTCAGGTATGTCTGTTGTTGCGGCTTGCCACAGGAGAGAATTTCAGTATATGACTGGTTTATTCAAAGTAGCTAGAGCGCAAGTAGGTTTATTTCAGCAGTCTAAATTAAAAGCACGATTTAAAGGTCTCTTTCGATATTTTGTCACCGTTATAGAAGCAAATAACTTTTTGACCAGATCCAGCTGAAGGTGAAGCAAGGTGCTACTGATGTATATTGTCTTGTCAATGGTGGTATATTGCATTTACTGTTATGGCTCTACTTGGTTATATAAGCAAGGGGTGGGTAGGGCAGTGGGTTGGCAGAGTCTAGTTGGTTATTCAGGGCGCCTAAATAGTGAGGGATAAAGCAGGCAGTAGGGGGGTTGACTGGAGAACACCCTTCTGTTAGAAGGAACCTAGAGATCCTTGGCTTTGGGTGAGGTGTGGATGCAGTTTAGTAGATGAGTGGGACAGGGTCACCAACAGGTGAGGCTGTGGTGTGCACTTGGGTGGGCTATTGATAAAATGGATAAAATTAACAAATAGATAGATGGAACTACCGATCCCTGAACAACGCGGTCGGAACAACGACCGCATTGTTACCACTAATGCCTTTACCACGAATGCCTTAACAATGATTTTCCGTTGTAAAGGCATTCCTGGTAAAGGCATTAGTGAACGGCATGCATGGTTCTAGCAAGCGACCCCCCTGGTTCCCCACCCCGCCCCTAAAATTACCGTGACCCCCACCCCTGCCCCTAAAACCAAAAACCTCCCCAACCCCGCCCTTAAATTACCGTGACTCCCCACCCCCACCCCTAAAACCACTGCAACCCCCCACCCTGCCCCTAAACTACCCCAACCACCCCAACCCCCACCCCGTCCCTAAAACCTAAACTACCCAAAAATCCCCATCCCACCCCTAAAACTACCGCAACCCCCTAAAACCTAAACCCCCCAACCCCCACCCCCTAACATTACCCTGACCACCCCACCCCACCCCTATAAACAGCCCAACCCCCACCCCCACCCCTAAAATTATCGCGACCATCCACCCCTCCCCCTAAAACCACCCCAATCCCCCACCCCGCCCCTAAAATTACCGCAACCCCCATCCCGCCCCTAAAACCTAAACTACCCTAACCCCCACCCCCAAAAACTAAAAATACCCCGGACCCCCCATTCCCACCCCTAAAACTAAAAATACCCCGGCCCCCACCCCATCCCTAAAACTAAAAATGTCGGATCCCCCCTCTCCCGCCCCTAAACCTAAACCACCCCGACCTCCCACCCCCAAAAACTAAAAATCCCCCTACCCCCACCCCAAAACTAAAAAATCCCCTGACCCCCCAGCCCCTAAATCTGCCCCAGCCCCACTTACCTGATGACGTCCTCCCCTTCAGCCGACTCCCTTCCTCTGTGCCTTAACCACCCATGTGCGTGGTTCTGCACATGCGTGGTTAAGGCACTGAACAAGGAAGTCATGGTTAACAAAAGCGTTGTTCGGCTTTCGTTGTCCACAACTTTGTTGTTCGGTAGTCGTGGTTTAGGCTGCTTCACGGTTTAATGATATCACTGCAAGTGGGGGGGTTATAACGTTGATTATAATAAATCAGAATTTTTGCTTTTCAGTGCTTCAAAGGGAGACCCTCCTATTTCATCTAGGAATCAGTTGGAACCTACACAATGTATTAGGTGTATTTGATTTTTGTCACCTCCGACAATCTAGACTTCTATGAATTACATTATTGTGTATATTGTGAAGTTAAGAGATTTCGGGAGTGTTAGAGCTTCTTGCCCTTATCAGTCATAGGCCGAGTAGCCCTAATTAAAATGTTGATTTAAGCTCCGTTTTTATTCTCGTATGTTCTTAAAAGACTTAATAAAACATATTTTAAGGTAACAGATTGATTAGTTAGGAACTTTATGTGGAATCAACAGCATCCACCTATTAATGTGACGGTCGTCATGTTAAGCAAGAAATGGGGAGGGCTGGCTTTAGCTAACTTTTACCATTATTATCAGGCAGCCTTCACTGCTAGCCATGCATGTGTGACTGCTGATCCACTTTCAACTGACCCTTTTTTCCTAAGAAAAACGGTTCAGGAATTAGGATTGCAGTTTTCATTTTTTTAATCATGGAAATACCTTAGAAAAACTATATACAAAACCTTTAAAAAAATGATTCTGTGCAAAAATGAATTAGGGCTAAAACATAATGGGCCTGATTACAACTTTGGAGGAGGGTGTTAATCCGTCCCAAATGTTACGGATATACCACCCGCCGTATTACGAGTCCATTATATCCTATGGAACTCGTAATACGGTGGACAGGATGTCCGTCACATTTGGGACAGATTAACACCGTCCTCCAAAGTTGTAATCAGGCCCAATATATTTGACTGCTATCCCTTTTTTCTATGCATGATTATAAAAGTCTGGGGTTGAAGATTTCGGAATCCACAATTGCAGTTTGCAATAGGATGGGGTTGGGTATGATATCTGACATCAATGGCAAGTGGAAGACTTGGCAGCAGCTATCTCTTCAGGATCAGGAGAAAGCGTCTGTTTAATGGTTTAGTTTTGTGCGAATGTCTAGTTTTTCTCAGAATATTAATCTTGATATTGATCCATATTCGATGATTTTTTTTTTAAATAAAACTTGATGGCAGCTGGTATAAACTACTGCATCAGAAATTGCAGCAGAGTATTATCCCAAAATATCTTCACAGGTTTGCTTCATTCACCAGATGTGTTATCTTCCCAAACTAGAGGGTAGACAATTCGGCCTTTGGCTACAAACTGTTCTCAGCAACCAATTTTAAAAGAATGCATTTTTTTGCTTGATGGGCACTTTATTGTACCCCTGCATTTTTAAATAAGTGTTCTCCTAATGTTTAAATCAATATTTTTAGATGCACTACGATGGTGCAGGGAGACTGGGCGCATATTTTTTTTTGCCTGCCTTGCCTTGCATCTGCCATTTATGTTTATATCTCAGCAACTATCTAAGAAGGTGGAACCTGGTTTACTAGTCGTCCTTTTTGGGGGTTTGACAAATAATGAGGCTTTTTGTGAGATCGGAGCAAAAGTTTCTTTCTTGCTATTTCAGTCGCCTTATCACTTATTCTACAGTTTTAGAAGACTTTTAGATGTCCATCATTTGTGTAATTGTAAACTAAAATGAATACGATACGACAGTTGGTGTATATGTATAAGAGGAATAACCAAATTGTTAGATTTGAGCAATTGTGACATTATTTCTTGGTGGTTACGGGGTGGGTGATAATGCCGTTTATGAAAGTGAGAATATGCCTGGGTATTTGTTTGCATAAGGAGTTTTACACTTTATTGGTATCATTGCTCTCTTTGTAATTGCTATTTCTGTTTTAAAGGATATGCTCTGACCATGATGTCCATGATGGAGATATTTCCATATTTGCATTGGAGTAGACTAGTTCTGAGCCTTTTTACATTATCTTCCATTTTTTGGTGTATGTTGCACTTTAATGTAATGCTCTTTGCACTATTTATGATGGCACTTGAGTATCTTGCAATTTAAATACGCACTACTCATAGCTCCTCATTTTGAATACAGCACTTTAATGATATTTTTTGCACCAGCTATGATTTCACATGGATAGTTTAGATTTTAGTAATATATCTAGAATGTGTGTGTGTTTTTTGGTCTGTTTTACCCATGTGTTACACAATCGCTGATGTATACGTGAGTTGCTGGATTAGTCAGGGATTATATGAAGAATACTGTGCACGGCTATTTGTGAATTGTACATATAATACTGCTTTTTATTGCTCAGCTATTTATTGTCTGTGTCAAAAATGTAAATTTATTTTTAATATGACACCTAACTAAATAAAATAGCTTTTTCGAAAAACTACCCTTTGAAGTAAGCAGAACTTGAAACATAAATCTGGTCTTAAAGTAGAAGGCGTTCTGTGGAATTCCACGATTCTACGTTTGCAGAGAAGGCTCCCTCTTAAGCCTCCGAGCCCGATAGCATCAAGGTTTACCTGTGACTGAATCAAATGGCTGCTCTTGAATTCAGCATTATTATTTGACTAGAGGTCACAAAACTAAGAAGTTTATCTTTGAGGCACTGAAAACCTGTCATTTTTAACTTCAATATTTGTGTCTGTCTTGGGGGCTTTTAGAAACCTGCCTTTCCCATATTCTTAAAATATGATGTGAACATGGAAGAGGGCCTTTGTTTTGGACGATATACCTTAAAGTAGAGTAGATGGTTACTAGCTTTTAAAAAAATCCTCCATTTGAATACCCCCATGATTTCTGTTCCACAACACTAAGGCCCTGATTCTAACCCCGGCGGTCTTCGACCGCCGGGGCGAGGGTCGGCGGGAGCACCGCCGACAGGCCGGCGGTGCCCCGCAGGGCATTCTGACCGCGGCGCTTTGGCCGCGGTCAGAAAGGGTAAACCGGCGGTCTCCCGCCGGTTTACCGCTGCCCTCAGAATCCCCCATGGCGGCGCAGCTTGCTGCGCCGCCATGGGGGATTCTGACCCCCCCTACCGCCATCCTGTTCATGGCGGGAAAGCCGCCATGAAGAGGATGGCAGTAGGGGGGGTCGCGGGGCCCCTGGGGGCCCCTGCCGTGCCCATGCCAATGGCATGGGCACGGCAGGGGCCCCCGTAAGAGGGCCCGCAAGGTATTTCAGTGTCTGCCTTGCAGACACTGAAATACGCGACGGGTGCTACTGCACCCGTCGCACCTTCCCACTCCGCCGGCTCGATTACGAGCCGGCATCCTCGTGGGAAGGGAGTTTTTCCCTGGGCTGGCGGGCGGTCTTTTGGAGACCGCCCGCCAGCCCAGGGAAAAACTCATAATACCCTCCGCGGTCTTCTGACCGCGGAGCGGTATTATGGGGGCGGAATTCTGGCGGGCGGCCTCCGCCGCCCGCCAGAATTAGAATCACCCCCTAAGTGCTTAGCTTTTCCAGGCCTGACGCTAAAGACAAGCAAAATTAGGTGTCAGGAGTATCAAACTTCCAGTTATTTCGGAATGTGGTCATTAACATAAAGAGTTAAAACAAAACACACTTGTGAACATTTCTTTTTATTTTGTTCCAGTGTAAAACGCCAGTACTGCATAATGTTTGGCAGCCTGTTAACACGAAGGCAGTGATTAAAAGTGCAGAGTAAATCCCTATTGGCTCTTTTAGAAACGACTGGGGGCCTTTGGTTTTGATATGTAGGTTCCAGAAGCTCTCATTGACTAAAGTCAAGACATAAGGAGTGCATTTGTTTAGGCCTACCTGTGCAGCCTCGGATATAGACGGTGTTCTGTCCACTAGATCTGCTTGGGCGTTGAGATGTTTGGTGGGAGTAAAACATACAGAGAAACTACTGAAGCCATACAGTTATAGATACGTGGATGTAATTGAGATAGGATTAAAGTATTTTTAGGCGTTGAATAAGTAAATGGTATGTTATCTGCCTTTTGACCTAAGGAAAGGGCAGGTTAGAGACGTCATTTGATGATCAAGAGTTTCAGTGTACCTTTAATTCTCCTAATATGATCCATATGTATTGAGAATACACACTATTGCTGTCACAGCACTAGAAATACAAATGCTTATAGTTGCACATTGCAGTTGAAAGACTGGGAACCACTTCCAGATGTTGCCTCAAAGGATACGCCTAAAGTCAAGTTTATATATCCACTGCCTTCCAATGGATGTGAAAAACAGCACACATTGGCCCCTGAGGCGTTTTTAATTGATGATGTAATTGCTTTTGTGCTGTGTGCTTTCAACAGTGACATCTTTTACAATGTAATTTATAATGTTTTTCAGTGCGTATTGAAAATAAATATTGCTGTAATTTCACTCCCTAGTCATGCACACCCTCCGACAGCATCATTGTTATTAAACCTGCAGTACCCTTTACAGATCTCCCTGCAAATAGCACATGTGAACATAAGGCTGTATTTTCATTGTGAGTAAACAGATGGTGGAAGAGCAATTGTAATGGCCTTAGGAAGGCCACTACTGATATTAATGATGACATGGTATTTGATATCACAAGTGATGCCATTGGTGATATGGTCTTTGAGCTCATTTGTAGTTTTTGAGATACTTGGAATGCAAAAATGTGCTGGATGTGTCACCAAGAGTTTATTTTATTCATATTTGCCCAGTTTGATTTATGAAGTAACCAAAGGTCTAGGTCAGGAGCCATAAATCAAATTTAAAGTTAATATGATTGGCCATGTTGGGCACATCGTCCCATCTACCGGGTTTGTGGTCTGTGGACTTTCAGGTTATCTGTTGACTGATGGGCTACAACATCAACATTTTATTATGGTCGCTGTCTTCTCAAAGCAAGCATTGTTTAATTGTCCATGGACCAAACGTAGGGTAGAGGTGTTAAATCATGGTGGTATTTGGAATACACTCTGGAGAGGTTGTGAGTGAGACTCAGAGGAGCCAAATCCAGCCTTAAATCAGAAAAAAATGAATAATCTTGATGGTACAGTTTGTGGGCAGCTACACACTGTCCACAAACCTCGCTAAACACAAGGTGGTCATCTTTGCATGACCTCAGCACATTTCAGGAGGGAAATACCTCATAGCCACCAAACGAATTGAATTGGAGGCACATGGACATTTTTAGGATGCAGGACATTTTTCCAGACATGGTGCCTACCCTTGTTTGGATTAGGAAATAAGGAACCAGTTCTTCTAAACGCAACCAAAAGGTGACTCCACAATATATGCCTACATTATCCACAAATAACTCAGATGTCTCTTATAGAGTCAAACGAGTTGCAGGATCTCAGCTCTGACACAGCCTTTGCCAGTTGCAGGATTACATCACTCTTGTGAAAGGTGGTCTTTTTCTAGTCTATCAAAAATAACTAGAGATGACGAAAGATGCATATGTGAGGAAAGTTCATTTATTTTTGTAGCTAAAAGGGAAACAGAAGGAAGGCAGTGAAAAAAGCAAAGAGGCACAATGGGAGGTGTGCATCAGAAAGAAAGCACAAAATAGTTTAGCAGAGCTACCTTTCTTGAATATGAAGGACACAAGCACAAAGAGATGGGGAGTTGCTTAAGAATTAATATGCTTTAATACCAAATAAAATAAGTACAAGTTGGCCAAACCTATATCACAACAAGAACTCGAAAATAAATACCATGTACTCAATCATGGTTTATGGAAACTGTCATTTCTGAAACATACAAAAAATATTGCTGTAGCTTATTTAGTCGAATGTCATAAGCAACTAATATGTTTACAAATATATGCTCAAAATAAAAGATCTATTGGCTACATTTCATCCATACAATTTTAATAAAAATGGTAAAAAGTTCACTAAGTTGTTTTTTTTTTGTTAGAGAGTGAAAAAACTGTCCATGGTTGACCACGGTTTTCACTTAAAAAAAATGTTAAGATATAAACATCAATTGTCCTGTAGGTACGCAGGGACTGGGAAAATGTGATGCTCTGTTACATGAACAGTTCAGCCCCAACGGGCTGCCTATATTAGTTAAGCACCAAATGCCACACTCAAGATAAACTATAACAAAAAAGAACGCAACAAGGAATAGTTCCGTGTATAAGATAACATTTCATCAACAGTTACTGGGTGTAAACCATCATAGTATTTCACAAAGTAGGCACGACTGTTGAACTTGGTAGGTACCTGTCAAAGCTTACCTTGAGTCTTGAGGCCAAAGAAATGTTTATCCATGAGTGAGCAAGCTTAAGGTAGAGCTATATTACATATTTAGGGAACCTATTGAAGAATAAAAAGGAAATAACAAATGGCGACATAAGTGAAGTAACATCGCGGAAAAAGTTAACCAGATGGGGCTTACTTGGATAAAGTGATAGGAAATACTTTCTGTTTAGTTACAGAGTGCAAGAACACGCCAGTTCCATTACTCCAATAAGTAGCGGTGTAGAAAAACAACCTTTATATGCAGGGGTAAGGAGGATAGGACGTGAAAGGAATGGAGAAAAAAATGAGTAAACCATTTGGTCAGCAGACGACAAAGCCAAATCTGTGACAGCATGGAGGATGCTGACGTGCCCCAGAGAAACCGGTCTTTTCTCTGCGCCATCTGACACCCACCCTCAATTCTACACCATCAAGGGCCTCTTTCAACAGCTCTTCTATACCACTCACACCAGTAACCGGTGTTCTCAGTGGTTAATTTGAGGCAGTGATTGCCTGTGCAGTCACTGCCCTTCACTGTACACTGAAAAAGTGTTTGTAGTAATTACCCAAGATTCCTACATAGAATTAGAATGATCTGTTCGCTGTTTTGAAGTACCTGCTAAAATGGCAGTTTCCGCTTGCATTCTTGTCTCCCCCTTCAGAGCAGTGCAATTGTGCGGTTATTTGCTGTAATCTGGCACCCTCGTGTTGCCTTTTGTGGTGTCAACATGTGAAAGCTGCCAACAGTGGTCTTAAGTGTAGCATCAGCACATCTCCCACCATGCAGTTAAAAAAGATGTGTCCCGTTCTTCCATCTTCTCTGCTTGAGTAGGATCGTGTTAAACTGCAAAACAAAAGTCTTTTCTTCACTTGCAGTTATTTTCGAGCAGCTGCTGGTGTATCGTATTGGCTAGTCACAAAGCATTCTGGGAATATCTTCTGTCCATGAACCTCTGCATCATGTCAAAGGCTTTTTATGCATAGTTTTTTTCCAAGCTTAGAGAAGGGAAGAGCTGGCCGACTGCAGAGGATATACAAATGCAGATTCGAGGCTCCTACATGTGTCCGTTTGTTGACAGCTGTTTGCCAGTTTCAGCTACAGAGGTTTTGTTCAAGCTTTTGACACTGTTGTAACGTTTGCCTCCGCAGTGTCTCCGTGCAAGTAAACGGTGTTTTAAACCAGTGCAAACCCGAAACATTGTTGTGGAAACTCTTGCTTAGGCATAGGTTTCGATGCTCAAGAAATAACAGGTAAAGATGATATTTTCGGTTTTTGTTTTAAATAAAGTTATTCATCATTTTCAGGTGTGCCTCTTCACAAGCCCAAATTGTCCAACAAAGTCTAAATTAAATCAATATTTTTCATCAGCTTAATTTATATAAATGCAGATCAGGTTTATTTATATATTAGCGGTGCATATAGGTTAAGAGCATTAAAACAGTATACGAGGTAAGCCACACTGTGTCGCAAAAATGAAGATGTAAAAAGTAGGAATGGTGGAGTGTTGATAGATCCTCAAATTTCTCACCCTTCAATGTGAAAATAATACGTCAAGTAATATTATTTCCCAAGTAGATTGGAAATCACTGCCGATTTTTTTCATTTAGTTGTACAATTTTATAAAGCGCAGACAAGACACAGAATGGTAAATGACGCATTTTAGAAGGGTGCAAAAAAAGATAATTTTCTTTATTTAAGAATAATGAATACAGTTATGTTGGTTTAAGCAAACGTCACATATGAACAAATTTTGCCATGTGGAAATGTGATAATTGTTAAAGAAAAACTAAAGAAAAAAGATGGTTTTTACTTCCAACGTTGTCGTTGAAATCCTACCAAGATTGAGTGGCTATGGATGTAGAGGGTTAGCAGTCTAACTGATGTCAAGATGATCAGGCCACACATGGCAGCCTTCTTGTAAAACAAAAGAAACCTGGAAGTGTTGCAGCAGAACTAAGATGTTGGCATACGCTCAGTCGGGGGGGGGGGCAACCTTTCTCCTTCGAGACCCAAGCAGACATTGGCATCCTTGTTTGCTAGTCCAAGCCATATGCATTGTCTGCTGTTCAGCAGTTATTACCCAAGCCCACACACTATGAGCAAGCATGCTGACCATGAAGCAAAGTGGTCAGCCTGGTTGTCCATGAGGTATGTCCTTTACTCACGACCGATCCCCCTCTACTTCTTGCTGTCCCTCAGTCAGTCCTTGTCCAGTGTCTTTCCCTCCTTGTCCAGTGGCCCTGTGGGTCAGCACCTCTGCTCCTCTTCTGGTTGGTTGGGATACTTGACTCAGCAGAGATGTTGTAGCTGGGGAAGATCCTCACCACTTTCAGGATTCTTGTATTGACACTCTGAAAGCATTAATTTATTTTACAAACATGATTTAGAAAATGATGCATCTAGAGGAGAGTGTGACTAAACATCGTAATTTATTTGCACACTGATGCCCCCTAAGCTACAGGGGCTTCCGGCGACATTTTGTCTGTGTGAGAGAATTGCTGAATAGGTCAGAGACAATGCATATTTTGGGGGAATCGCCTCCGCGGATGCAAAACAACACACATGCATATTTTTGAACAAGCCTCTGTATAACAAATGGTTTACCGAAGATCTCCCTTGTATGAGTGACAAAATCCTCAGGACAGTAGGTAAACATTGCAAAACTATCTTCAGATTCTGTACACTTCAAAAAGCCTTTTAATTGGCTGTTGTCGTCCTTTATTTAGCTGGTCATGGAATTTTCCAGATAATTACTTTGCTGAGGTTTTTTGCTGAGATTTCCCTTACAACTGAAATCATGTTGAAAGGCAGAGACAAAAAAAATGTTTCTGCGTCCCCTGGTTGTATGAGTTGCACACGTTTAGTGTTGTAATGGTTTCTCTGGTCTCCACTGGCACCAAACTGTACACCCTCAGCAAATTTTATAAAGCTTTGTGGGTTCTTTCATTTGCTGAAAAATATCAGTCTTTCAAACCACCCATAACAAGCCATATATCCTCTCAATCTGTATGATCACACTTAGAAAAAAATATCCACAAATAGCTCAGAAAATGTGCTTTGTGAGTGCATTTTTAATTAATATTTGATTCCTTCTACTTTGTGATCTTTTAAGAAAAAAAAAGCAAAATTGTTGTAATGTTGCACTAAGAGTCGGACTGACCTATAGGGTTGTCTTGGAGTTTCCAAAGGGCTTGTCTGCTAGGTCAATGGGGGCCGTTTTTTTGACTATTTGTGGCCCTGTTTTACTGTCTGGCGGCTGTTTTTTGGTCGAGCATGCAAGTACTCTGATGTGTTGCAATCTATCTGTGGGCTTTTAACAACGCTGTGGGAAGCTGGTCTGGTTTGTAGTACCTTACACCTTATACCAGGTCCAGTTATCCATTATTAGTGAAATGTAGGCTGTGTCTAGAAGCCAGGCTGTCTAGAGGTAGCAGTAGGCAGAGCAGCCAAGGCTGAACTAAGTGACATGCAAAGCTCTTGCAATACCACTATAATCACACGGTAATCACACACATGAATGGCAATACTCAGTGTTACAAAAATAAAGGCACTTTTTTTTGTGACACAATGCCAAAAATACTTTGGAGACCATATTCCCTTAGGAGGCAAATAAATTACACAATATATACACTAGTAACCAAAAACAGGTAAGTAAATAGTCAGAAACTTGTGCAAATAGTGAAAATCCGATAGGTTGCAATGGGCCTAAGGGGAACACAAACCATATACTAAAATAGTGGAGTGCGAAAGTTGGTTTCCCACCTAGGCAAGTGTAGTGTGTAGAGGGGCGCTGGGAGTATAAGAAAACACCAAAGGTAAGTAAAATACCCCACCCCAGAGCCCAGGAAAGCAGGAGTAAAACACAGCAAGTTTCCTAAAACACACTAGAAGTCGTGATAGAAGATAATGCAAGAACCAGAAGGGACTGCAAGACACCAATGATGAATTCCTGGACCTGAAGACCTGTGGAAGAAGGGGCCCAAGTCCAAGAACTGATGTAGAGTCCAGGGAGAACAGGAGCCCCTGCTAAACCGGATGAAGGTGCAAAAGAAGAATCACAGGCAAGAAGACAAAGTCAGTATTGCACCAAAGAAGACAGATGCAGGTTCTTGGTTGGTGCAGATGATATCCCACGCCAGATGGATGAATGCAGTCTGGTTTGCGTCGCTGGATTCCGCCAACAAGCCTTGGCTTACACAAAACATGCGGTTGTCGGAAAATGGCGCTGCCCGGGACCAGGGGGGACCTGGCGCCTCTACCAAGGAGGGAGAGGCAGAGAGGGCTCTAAGCAACTCAGAGAGCCCTCAAAAGACCTGGGAGCGTGCACAGGAGTCCCACAGCACAGGGACAAAGGAGGTGCAAATAGAGGCCACCGCAGCACAACACAAAGGATTCCCACGCCACCGGAGAACTGCTCAGGAAGCTGTACATCGAAGGATGGAGTGCTGGGGGCCTAAGCTGTGCTGTGCACGAAGAACTTCTTGAAAGGTTGCACACAGGTCTTGGCAACTGGAAGTCACGCGGTGCAAGGGGGGTACTGTCGTGCGTGGGAAGCAAGCTCTTACCTCCACCAAGTTTGGAGAGCTGGACGTTGGGACTGTCAGTCACTTTAGTCCACCACTCGTGTCGCTGGATCCAAGCCTGTCGTCTGGAGAGGGGACCCAAGCCACTGGTCGTCACTGCAGAGAGGTGCCTGCTGAAGCAGGGTAGTGACTCCGTCACTCCACTGGAGATTTCTTCGGTTCTTCTGGTGCAGGCTGAAGACAGGCAGTCCTCTGCGGATGCATGGCCCGGAAACTGTTGTAGTTGCTGGCAGGAGCTGAAGATACAATGTTGCAGAAGTCATCTTAGCTTCTTTGTTGCAGTTTTATAGAGTTCCTGGAGCAGTCAGCGGTTGATCCGTCAGTAGAAGATGAAGTAAAGGATGCAGAGGATTCCTGCTGGAGTCTTGCAATCCAAATATGAAGAAACAGCCAGAGGAGAGACCCTAAATAGCCCTGAGAGGGGGATTGGAGGAGGACTAGATAAGACCCTATCAGGAGGGGTCTCTGACGTCACCTGCTGGCACTGGCCACTCAGATGCTCCCAGAGTGCCACACCACCTTGGAATCCAAGATGGCAAAATCCAGGGACACTCTGGAGGAGCTCTGGACACCACCCCTGGGGTGGTGATGGGCAGGGGAGTGGTCACTCACCTTTCCTTTGTCCAGTTTCGTGCCAGAGCAGGGACTGGGGTTCTGTGAACCGGTGTAGACTAGATTATGCAAGGAAGCACCATCTGTGCCCTTCAAAGCATTTCCAGGGGCTCTGGGAGGATACCCCTCCCATGCCTGTAACAATTTTTCCAAAGGTAGAGGGTGTAACACCCCTCTCCTAAAGGAAATGAATTGTTCTGCCTTCCTGGGATTGAGCTGCTCAAGCCCCAGGAGGGCAGAAGCCTGTATGTGAGTTGGCAGCACCTGGGGCTGCAGTGAAAACCTCAGAAGGCTGGTATGGCAGTACTGAGGGTCCACTGTGGAGCCCCCAGAGTGCATGGGATTGTGCAAACAATACTGGAATCAGTATTGGGCTACAATTCCCAGTTTTTAGACACCTTACTTGGCCATATTCGGAGCTACCATTGTGAAGCTGTACATAGGTATTGACCTAAGTGCAGTGCACACTTAAAATGCCGTCCCCTCACTCACGAAGTCCGGGAAAATGGGCCTCGACGATGTGGGGGCACCTCTGCTAGTGCAGGGGTGCCCTCACACACAGGTACTTTGCACCCAACCTTCAGGGTTCGAAGACCTGATGTGCATATATATAGGTGACTTATAACTGACCTGGCTGTGAAATAGTGCATGCACTGTTTCATACAGGCTGCAATGGCAGTCCTGTAGAAGCCTTTGCATGGTCTCTCTATGGGTGGCAAAAGAAATGCAGAAGCCCATATGGATCCCCTGGAGCCCCAATGCCCTGGGTACCTAGGTACCATATACTAGGGACTTATAATGGGGGGCCAGTATGCCAATTTGGAGTGAAATACTGGGTAACCAGTATGTAAGGACAAATTTGGAACCAGAGAGAGCATAAGCACTGGGATCCTGGTTAGCAGATCCCAGTGACACAGATAAGCATACTGACAAAAACAGTGAAACATACTGACAAGTAGGCCACAAACTATAAGCACTAGGGTCCTGACTAGCAGGATCCCAGTGAGACAGTCAAAACACACTGACAAACAGGTCAAAAATGGGGTAACCATGCTAGAAAGAGGCTACTTTCTCACAAACGCCCACCCCACGATCATCACTATCACTTGTTTGTGCGCTCGCCTTTCAAAAATCCTTTGTTATCATTACTTGACATTTGTCCCTTCTTGGGGCACGTTTTTTACCGCTTTGGCCATCGACCGTGTTATATGGATAATTACACGTTTGCCGATACATTTGACTGCGAGCGTACTTCTGTTTCCTTTTGTGTCTCTCCTTTGCGCTCATGCTCATGGCGGCCATGGCGCTTTGAATTGACTTGCTTATGTCAATTGTTTTACTTTTCATTTTCAATTTATGTGGCAAGAAAAGTCTAGTTAGCAATTTACAACGCTAATAGCTCTAATTCAAGCAAACGCAAAACCCATTGCATTGCGAATGCTTGTTCTCTTTTCTAGTTTATGAGCGTAAACTTGTCACAGTCTGCTGAGTTAGGCAGTTTGCTGATTGTAAATTTTGTGGCTCACATCCCATCACAACCATGATTTGTATGGGGTCCTTAGCATTGGAAGTAAAATGTGAACACTGGCAATGAGTAGGTTTGGGAAGAGCACAATACATTAATTTAAAAGAATATGCACCACATTGTTCTACCTGTTTTCTTTTGAAGCATGGATGAGAGCAATGTGTAGAATTGTCACCTAAGATACTCATTCATTTGTCCTGAACGTGGGCCCAGAAAAAGTACAGAATAGTTGAAAGCAGCAAATAAAAAGGTGAAATATTCATCAAAAGGGAACATATTCCTTTATTCCCAGTTCATCAATCCATATGCATATATTGTACATATATGTTCGTGACCAATGTCATGTGATACCTGAAGCTAGTTCTGCTTCATGTCCCACAGAGCTTTGCACTTAAAAATGGCAGCGAACACTGTTCATCCTATTTAGTCTGCCTCTTGCCACTATCATCTTCTCGGTGCAGCTGTGTCAATGTGCCTTTATAAAGGCATTATTTCAATTATTAAATTTTAAAGACCGCAGGTGCCCTCTGGCACGCCTCATTGTCATATATCGTGATACGCTGTTGCTACATGATCTTAACGTTCACCCTTGCTTTTTTCCTGTACTGTTGTCATTTTGTTTACAAAGGAAAGTTATTAAATTATGTAGCATACTCTTTTTTTCCACCCGTTCTTTTGGCAGTACCGGGCTAGATCTGGGTCGTTTCACTCAGAAATCCTCAGTGAAGGGCCAGATTTGCCACCAGCCACATAGGGTCTGTTACGAGCTCGGTGGATTTCTGCCAGGCATGCTAGTTTGCCAAAAAGTTACTAACAGCTCCTCTAAAAAAGATTTATCACTGCATGAGCTTTACGAATGCTTGCAGAACTTTGGCATGTGCAGCACTAGTTTTTTATGGACAGCTCTACTGTTAAGGTATTTTTTCAGCACAAATAAAAATGCATAAAGAATGATTTCCAGTGGACCAGCATTGACAAAACATTATACTACTTCTGAAACATTTACATCCAAAAATGTTTGTATCAAAAAGTAGGCACTTAGCATTATAATATTCCGACTGTAGTACAGCTGTCAGCATTATTTTATTTTCATTGAATACCAGTTATTTCATATCAAATTAACTGTATTTGTAACGGTTTATTTAGTAGACTTTATTAAGACTGAATCTGAAAAAGATTGCTTAATCTTCTCTTTTATGTGGTTCTTTCCAAGCCAGATGTTGCTGCAAGTACTATATTGAACGATTTGCCAGAATAACTGTGTCTGATAGCACTGAGCTTAAACATTATGTATTGCACTTAAAATGCTCTTTTAGGCCAGCCTTGTGCATTCAGTTTGAAAAAAATCACAAATGTAGTCTGTGATGGTTAAATCATGTATCTGGATATTGCGATCCAATAAAAAACACAGTTGGAACCATAGTCTCTTTGTTACTAAAAAGCCCTTCCATCAAGAACATTCGTATGTCTGCTGGGCCAACTTTAGTATAACAGAAAGATTGTTTTGGCCCATCCTGGAAGTGGAGTAAATCCCACTTGTGCTAAGACTAGAGATGCTACAGCTTCAGAACAGACCTCTAGACTCTACTCTTCGAGCAACACGTTGCAGTGTAACCTTTCAGTTATGGATAGTGACCAGCTTCTCAACCTCATTTTTAGGTTTCGCCTGCAGAGCGCTTGCGCTGTGCACAAAAATCTTTTATGAATAAAAAAAAAAATCTTAAAGGGGCTTACAGCCCGCCCATCACAATGGGCTTAGAGCCCGCCCATTAGGAAGGTGCGCCAAAGGCAAACCCGTCTGCTCCTGGACCACGTCTAGCGCCAGGACCCCTGGCTTTTTCACTCCACAAAGATACAACACCACTGACCTCTGATCCCTGGACTCAGACGCATCAACCACTGCTGTTGTTTCTCATTCCTGTGTACAACTCCACACAGATGGAAAAAGCCCCATTAGGGCACCCTTGCCTACAGACCACCAGTACCACACCCCATCTTCTGCAACACCATCCCGGATGCCATCTCAGAACTCATCGCCATGCAAGCAATCAACTCAAGGCACTACATATTTCTTTCAGTTAGAACTAAAGACCTGGATGTTCGAATGATCATTCCTCCACACAGCAGCATACAGCTCCAGCGCATTGAAACCCTCACAGGTGATTTGCCATGCTCTGTAAATGTTTGATTGATTGATTACTTACCTATACTCACCACTGGTTGGCTCCTACATCACTCTGCATTCCCGTCTTCCTATCCATCAGCAGCTTCTCCTGGGCTCAGTGTTCCTCCTAGGCTTTGAGTCGAGTCTTTGCCCATGGAGCTTGGACCAAGTACTTCTTCCGGTGGCCAGTGTTCTTACATTGGCCACAGGCTCCTGCAGATACTCTTTTTTACTTATTGACGCTCCCCCTCCCCTCTACTCTTTAACTCATTCAACTTTAAGGCGCAACCGTCCTGCCCCCCTTTAACTCATTTTTTGTGAGGGCTGTTATTTGAGTTTTGGCGCTTATCGCTGTCCGTCTCACGCTTTCCTGCTTCTGTACAGTCTCTCCCGCTCCACTCCCGGCTGTCTTTTGTTTTAACTTTGAGACATGCTACACAGCAGCTTGTGCTGTTGTGTAACAGTCATAAAAACTCTGACAAAGCCAATAGATTTTACAGAGGCGAACCCTGTTGGATTTACCAATGCTTGCTTCTCGAGTGCAATAAAGAACAGCTCCGTGAACAGCCAAGTTCAATTTTTGAGGGCAGCAACTAAACGTTTTTTCCACACAGCACATCAACAATGGGGTCCCTGCATAATGACCCACAGCACAATTATGAAAGTAATAATCCTGACCCTTTGACTTCCGCCCCCCCCCCACACTCCGCCTTCCCCTACACATCCGCATAATCTCTCCCCCCGTCGTTGCTCCGCTCTCCTCCCTTCATGCCCCCTGCTCTTGACCCTCCTCCCCCTCACCCAAGCCACTCTGACTCCCACAGTGACTTTCCTAGTGCTGTGTGACCCGCTGGGTCTGATTGTTTTCCGTCTGTAACGTGATAATACAGTGTAGAAATGTCAGCCGAAATCCACACGATTCCATCAAACGCTGCTTTGTGTCCCAGGACATGTTTGTGAGGGCGGGAAGGAAAAGACGATGAATAAGAAATAAACTAAAACATAATATAAATATGCTCGGAAGGCACGGGCTTCGTTTCTAGTTTAAGGCCTGGTCTGGGCAAAATACATTAAATCCACGCTTGACTGATTTAGTGCTGCTTTGAAAAGAAATATTCTTGAAATTAAATCATCGAAGGGAAATTTGTGATTCAGGCGCAAAGGGAACCCGATAGTATGATTGACAGTTGTTTCTTGTAACATCAGGTCCGCTGGGATAGCTGCAAATGTGTGGGTAAGCGGATTGGTTTTCCAAGATGGGTGGATTCCAGCCGAAGCAGCACATCAGGATTTTTTTTTAATATCGATGCTTTCTGGAAATCAAAATATTCCCACAACAGGAGTTTTTGATGGCAGTTATTTTTGAGAGATTGCATGTGAGATTTAAGTGAGCCAGAGATATATCTGGAGAGGGGATACATCACATAGTCACTGTCCTGTTCGGCAGCTAGTGAGGGTTTTATATATGAAGTATTCAAATAATCTCCTTCTTTTGTTCCTCATCACGAATGGTCTGGAAGTACCGATACCGAAGGTACCAATATAGAAGTTACCACTAACACTCCCTATCCCGAAGTTACTGGTACTGCGGGACGGATACTCTCCAGAGGTCAGAGTTACTGGTGAATTAAAAGTGGTACTCCGAGGGTTTCCTCAGAAATGAGGATCTGCCAGGGTAGTACGGGGCAGAAAATAAGCCCGGCACCAAAATAAAAGGTGCCACGATTTATGAATTGGGTAGTTAAAAAAAAAAAAAAGAGGTAAATGGCTGACGTTTATAAATCGAGTAATCTGGACTTTTGAAGACTTTTAAGACTTGTTTTCTGGCTGATATATGACAGATGGGGAATCGCAGGTATCTGTGTTTCATGCGGGCAGTGAGGGTGGTTATATTAATGTTATGTTAATGATGTTCCTTCCCTGTCAAAATGATGACATTATTGACATATCCCTGCTCTTCTGTCCAAAAAGTGCAAATAGTCTAGGGACATTGCATGTGATGAGACAACATCCACTGCCATCACTGTGCTTGCTACTGCTGTCAACTCTTTTTTTTAGGTCGAGCATACCAGCGCGCAAGTGTTGCTTTTCTGACGTGTTGGTATCTATGTGGTCTTTTAACTATGCCCACCTCACGCCCATCACTTTCACTCATTCGTTGTCTTGCCTTTGACGACATTGGTAAATGCTTTATGTTTGTTCTTCCTTGGGTCAGTTTTGTTCTAACCTTGGCCATGGACTCTGTTACATGGATAATTGCACATTTGCTGATATGTTTGACTGCGAGCGACCTTCTTTTTCCTTTTGTGTCTCTCCTTCGCGATCACGCTCATGGCGGCCGTGGCGATTTGAATTGGCTTGCTTATATCAACTGTTTTACTTTTCATTTTCAATTTATGTGGCAATAAAAGTCCAGTTAGGAATTTACATCGCTAATAGCTCTAACTCGAACAAACTCGAGACCCATTGCTTTGCAAATGCTTGTTTTAAATGTTTCCAACACCAGCCCATTCATACCCTCAAAACCAGTCCACCACGCACAAACCTGACTCACCCCCAGCTACCAAACCAACCCACACACTGCCACAATACCAGCCCAGGCACTGCCATAAAACTGGTCCACCCCCAGACCTATCAGACTGGCCCATCATGGCACTGACAGATTGATCTATATGCTAATCCGACCTAGGGAATTACCAGAGGAATCTCTGTGAAACTGGTATGGCAAGTACATGTGTAAAATAACTGTATGGTGATATATGTGTTAGACATAATTTACAAAGGAAGAGGACACATAGATTTCTGTGAGACTCGGGGGCTTAATACACTTTGTTCGGTCAAGCAACCTGCACAAGTAGTCATATACAAATGATCTGTATATCCCTGTCAGTCCAGCTAAATCTGTATAAATGAATGATGTGGAGGTTATAGTAGGATGGAATGACATCCCAGCACTTACCCTCCTACATAACACATACATTGTGCTGCAAATATTTACCCTGATAAAGTTGCAAAATGAATGGGGTGAATACTTAAATTACTCTGAGCCACTGGAAAATATTCTGGGCTGTAGTCCAGTCATTTCACCTATTCATAGTACCACTACAGGCAGGGACCATTCAGATTCAAATCAGCCTTGGGCCTGCTGCAATAGGAAATGTGCAGCCCAAGCTTCCAGGCCAGTGCCCTCAGACCGGGAACACAAGCAAGCTGCACCAGTTTTGGGCTAGTTAGGCTTTGCCACTGAGCTATAACTTGGGTCTGTGGCATAACAAGCACACTTGTCCAGGTCGACCCATATTCCATAGCATTACTTCTTTGCCCTTTTCAGCCAGAAACCCGCTGTGGGCAGATCATCCTTGGTCTTGCTCCATTAGGAAGAGTCCAGCCATACCGGCAGGCCATGTCCCCTCTGAACGGGAACAGAAGTGAACCCCGACTGGGTTCAGCCTTGTTAGGTCTTATCTGTATGGTGCTGCTCTTGAGTCCTGTGTTACAATGAGTACCGGGTCTAGAGCTGGACATAGTGGTCGCAGGTAGGGCTTCTATTAGACATTAAGAAGTGATGGAAGTAATAATCAATGGCTGATATTAGTTCATGCATTTCGCCAATCACCTTGTTTTTCTAAGTGATTTGACGTATTAGCATTCAACAAGGATTGATGATGGTATTGGCGTATACAGGGAGTGCAGAATTATTAGGCAAGTTGTATTTTTGAGGATTAATTTTATTATTGAACAACAACCATGTTCTCAATGAACCCAAAAAACTCATTAATATCAAAGCTGATTATTTTTGGAAGTAGTTTTTAGTTTGTTTTTAGTTTTAGCTATGTTAGGGGGATATCTGTGTGTGCAGGTGACTATTACTGTGCATAATTATTAGGCAACTTAACAAAAAAAATATATATACCCATTTCAATTATTTATTATTACCAGTGAAACCAATATAACATCTCAACATTCACAAATATACATTTCTGACATTCAAAAACAAAACAAAAACAAATCAGTGACCAATATAGCCACCTTTCTTTGCAAGGACACTCAAAAGCCTGCCATCCATGGATTCTGTCAGTGTTTTGATCTGTTCACCATCAACATTGCGTGCAGCAGCAACCACAGCCTCCCAGACACTGTTCAGAGAGGTGTACTGTTTTCCCTCCTTGTAAATCTCACATTTGATGATGGACCACAGGTTCTCAATGGGGTTCAGATCAGGTGAACAAGGAGGCCATGTCATTAGATTTCCTTCTTTTATACCCTTTCTTGCCAGCCACGCTGTGGAGTACTTGGACGCGTGTGATGGAGCATTGTCCTGCATGAAAATCATGTTTTTCTTGAAGGATGCAGACTTCTTCCTGTACCACTGCTTGAAGAAGGTGTCTTCCAGGAACAGGCAGTAGGACTGGGAGTTGAGCTTGACTCCATCCTCAACCCGAAAAGGCCCCACAAGCTCATCTTTGATGATACCAGCCCAAACCAGTACTCCACCTCCACCTTGCTGGCGTCTGAGTCGGACTGGAGCTCTCTGCCCTTTACCAATCCAGCCAATCCAGCCACGGGCCCATCCATCTGGCCCATCAAGACTCACTCTCATTTCATCAGTCCATAAAACCTTAGAAAAATCAGTCTTGAGATATTTATTGGCCCAGTCTTGACGTTTCAGCTTGTGTGTCTTGTTCAGTGGTGGTCGTCTTTCATCCTTTCTTACCTTGGCCATGTCTCTGAGTATTGCACACCTTGTGCTTTTGGGCACTCCAGTGATATTGCAGCTCTGAAATATGGCCAAACTGGTGGCAAGTGGCATCGTGGCAGCTGCACGCTTGACTTTTCTCAGTTCATGGGCAGTTATTTTGCGCCTTGGTTTTTCCACACGCTTCTTGCGACCCTGTTGACTATTTTGAATGAAACGCTTGATTGTTCGATGATCACACTTCAGAAGCTTTGCAATTTTAAGAGTGCTGCATCCCTCTGCAAGATATCTCACTATTTTTGACTTTTCTGAGCCTGTCAAGTCCTTCTTTTGACCCATTTCGCCAAAGGAAAGGAAGTTGCCTAATAATTATGCACACCTGATATAGGGTGTTGATGTCATTAGACCACACCCCTTCTCATTACAGAGATGCACATCACCTAATATGCTTAATTGGTAGTAGGCTTTCGAGCCTATACAGCTTGGAGTAAGACAACATGCATAAAGAGGATGATGTGGTCAAAATACTCATTTGCCTAATAATTCTGCACTCCCTGTAGAGCAGTGACAGAGTGCAATAGTATAAGGTGGAATGGCATTGAGCCAGTGGCATAGAGTGTTGCAGAGGAGAGTGCAGTGGCGTAGAGTGAATTGTTCTTGAATGGTGTTGTGTTGAGTGCATTGGCCTAGAGTGTGGTGGCATAGAGTGGTGTAAAGTGCGAAGTTGAGTAGATAGTTGAGTGGTGCAGCGTATAGTTCAGTGGCGTAGAGCTGATTGTTTCAGAGTAGAGTGAAGCGGCATAGATTGGAGTGGTACAGAGTAGAGTGCATTGGCGTAGAATGTAGTGGTATAGATCGCAGTGTTGTAGAGTAGAGTGGTGCAGAGTAGAGTGCAGTGTCATGGAGTAGTGCAGAGCAGAGTACAGTGGAGTGGCGTGAAGTGTAGTGCATATGGTAGTGCACTGCCTTTACAGACAACAGATTTTCAATGAGACTGACCATTAGTTTTGCACAGATATATACACCGTTTCAGATAATAGTATTCAGTGCATAAACAATAATGTATGGAAATGTCATCATCTAGTGTATTGATTTGTTTTGATCATATTAAAATATTTATTTCCACCACTCCTCAGAATTACAAAAAAGGTGTTTCATTTGTGCTTTCCTATTGCTGATATTTTCTGAAATATCTGCAGAGTTCATTTACAGACCTTTAAATTTTGTTGTATGCTAGAAAAAAAGAAAATTCCCCTTTCACAGCAAAATTGTACAATAAATCCTCTCACTTTGAAGTCTGAGAAAGACAAGTAAACACCAAGCTCCCTCTTAAGAGAAATAAATATTTCCCCCACACTTCAGAATTGCAAAAAAGTGCCCCATTTGTGGTTTTCTAATTCTGATATATTTTGAAATATCTGCAGAGTTCATTTACAGACATTTAAATTGTGTTGTGTGCTAGAAAAAAAGCTACCCCATTCACAGCAAAATTGTCCCATACATCCTCCCACTTTGATGTCTGAGAAGGAAAAGAAAACACCAAGCACCCTCAGAAGACAGACCCTGACATTTGACCTCTGTCTTTGAATGCACAATAAATGTGACAAGATGAGAACAACATTTATGGGCCTGTTTACAAAAAGACACTGTGACAGAAGGCAGTAAACTTGGTATGCTTCACAGGAGGGGCAAACCCAAACTGAACAGCCTATTACAAATAAAGCCAGCAAATAGAAAGCAAGCAAATGTGAGTTACGAAGCCAGTGGTAAACAATGGGTGGAATGCATTCCCGGGGAAGCTTTCCTGAATGTCCCCAAGATGCCTTTAGCTGTCTGGTAGGCTACGATCTGAAAAGGAGCTCCTAAGCAAAACCTGTGTTCCCTTCAATAAATGCAGCCTTTTATTTGGTATGTTGAGATTGGGTCAGATAGCCCTTATTTACAGATGTAAATGTGTTTTTTTGAAAAATACAGCAAAGATCAAGGGAATCTGAGCACACAATATATGTGGAATGAGCTAAGTTGAACTAGTGCATTCTAGTGTCAACCTTTAATTAGTGATATTTTTTATTGTAAAGTCGTGTGTCAGCGACAGAATGGGGACATCGATTTAGTTTCTTGCGGATTAGATGAGGCTTCTATTTCACCCAGGCCATATTACGCTAATTTCTGCAGTGAAATAATACACAGCATTAGCAGCCTACAAAGTTCTGAAGTCTTTCTTGCAGGAACCTACCCTAATAAATACTAGAATTACCTTCGCATTGTTTGCTCATGTGAATTTAAAATCAGACTTTTGTGCCCCCTTTGAATTTCTTTACGTTTTTTAAGAGAGTGCCAGCACCTACCAGTTTCAAAGTTGCTAAGCAAACTGTTAAAATGAACTCACGGGAAAATGGCTTATACATTTTCTTGGGTAAACTATGCCAGTGCGTAGACGTATGAAAAGCAGTAAACTTTGCGAATCACAGAGTGTGCAACATGCAGGATCTTCTTGAGACATTGCTTGTGTAATTAAGAATCTTGCACAGGTACCAGTGTCTCTGACATCCAGTTATGCCATTCACGAATCTCACGATCTGCAGCTCAGCATTAACCCCAGACCGTTTATTAGTGTAGGGCTGTAGTAGGCATCAGATTCCACCAGTGGTACAATTCAGAAGCACCTCATGTTAACCCAAAAGGCTGCTGAAAATCCTGAAATCGTTATTGCCGCCTAGATATACAGTTTCACTAATAGAATTGGCTCAAGTACCAAAGGCTGCCATGCATCAAAAAGTTCTAAGCCCGATAATATGTAATTTGCACATATATAGAGGTACCTAAAGAACCGGAATAGTCATGTGATACCCCACTCTGCCGTAACTAAGCTCTTTAAGTAACAGGGTTACCGTCACCCTATTTAATGGTACTCCATATGCATACTTGGGGTAAATGAAAGCCACGTCCAGGTATGTCAAAGGGTAGAGGGGGAATGACGACTGGGGAAGACGGAGGAAACAACATAAAAAAGAAAACACCCCGCTCTGCCCGTCACCTGCCGCCGTCTCTGGCTGCCTCACTCCTCTTGTGGTGTCCCAGCATTCACTGGGACACCAGCACAGGCGCTCCAGCAAGCAATGTCAGGATTGGCCTGAGCGGCAGTCACTTCCGCTCAGACACTAGCCTGGGGGTCTGTGCTGTTTCTCCAGCCCAGCTTTGTATACATCTAGGTTGGAGAAACCTAAGTGCGCTTGTGTGTTTGGCCGGCCTCAGATGGCCGGCCAAACACAAATATGCACTTAGTGCACTTTCGCCTCCTCCCACTTCCCGCAGCCCAGTACCTTCCCTCCCTGCAGCTGTCGGCTGAGCCAGCAGATGAAAAATAAAACAATAGCAAGCTATCATTTTATTTTTCATCTGATGCCCGGCCTGGGGTACGACGCCTCTCCGCCACTCCGGAGGAGCCGCCCCTGAGTAAGGCTGAATGGGCCTGGTTGGGATTTGAGCATGCGAGCTGCACATTTGAGTGACGAGTTTCAACTCACCCAGCCGTCCTGTAGGCTGTGACCATGTCATTGCAAACATTTGCGTATTAGCGCATCCAAATGATGCATCAAATGTTGAACATATACACACAAGTTATTTGCACAGAAAAGCACTGCACCCAAATACACACCATCAGAATGCCCCCTGTTTGTTTGATGAAAATGACTGCTACTTCCATGGGGGATATAGAAGAAAAAGTATAAACAAAAGATGGACAAACCTGGGAAAGTAGTAGGGACAGCTTGTGGTTGAAAGTACTAGAAAAGGAGAAGACCCTGGTTAGTTTATGTTCATTAATCATCTTACCTTTGTGGCATTCCCACTCCCTTTGGGGCCACCGGCGCCTATGTGCGCAGGTTCATGATGCGAACCCTGGCGGTTTGATGCCCGGACACTGCTCTGCATCCTGCAAGGTTGCTGCTGGCCCTGATTCCAAAGAAAGACACAGTTAATAAGCTCCCTTTAAATATGCTGAGTGCAGTTTATTTTACATGGAAATCCCGAAACTGTGGCATGCATCCGGGCCTCCTGGACTCACATCAGGCGCTCCTGATGCTTGATCTGCAGCCCCTTTCCTTCAGGTGAATGGAGTGCCCTCCCATGAAGATACTATCTCAAGGAAGCCATGTTTTATTGTGAAACTGAAATTGGACGTGAGCTCGTGACAGAGCAGGTCAATCTGCATGCTGAGGGCTGCTTTGGTTTTCATTGCTCTTCTCCTAAATTAGGGCAACGCTGTAATCCAATTATAACAAACATATGTACAAACTAAGCTTCAACATTACAAATTATAAAATGTAATTTGTTGTAAAGGACCCCAACCCATCTAAATGTTCTGTGAATCCTAAGTGTGTTTCGACCACTGAAACCATTGTGCTCTGTCTGCTCTAATTGACACATAATTGCCCAAAATCTTCAGAAGAGTTTTAGAACGGGCGTGGAAAAGTTGTTTTTTGAGCAGGTCCCGCTTAAGCTTTTGATCGGCGTGAATAGCCTCCACACACATCGCTGTCTGTGCAGTGGAGTCGAGTTCAGTCCAGTCCTTTGGAGGTCGTCAAGGTTATGTGTGACTCCTATATTGTGCACGCCTGCACAGGGTGCACGCCCTTACCTACCAAGATCGCTGCTGTATGCAGTCCTGCAGAATACTGGCAAAGAACTCTTGCTACATCCAATTTCTTTTCTAGATGCACAATGTCTGTAGATTCTTTTTGGAGTGGCAGCTCTGTGGTTTAAACTTCGGTTTGCATACTCTGTTAGCGCTCTCACACCCTAGCGCTGAGCTGCACGTAAACACATTAGTGTACGATGGCACACCTTCGGCTTTTCCAGGCAGTAACACACAGCGAGTGTAGCTCTACCTGGAAACTTGTTTGCACTAATTTGTGCAGACGTCTAGTGGTTTGCACATAAACGTAAACAACCTCACATAGGCAAGTGATTTTTATCCATTGGACCCAGAAGTAATAAAATGTATACAACTATTATAAAGTTAAAAAAGCAAAGCATATTTTAATGTGATTTGCTGGCCCGTGGAAGTGACGATTTATTTTACTGAACCACTCCGGGGATAAGTTGATGTTACAGATGAATCTGTAAACTTTTCAGGACCTCACAGGACCCTTCCTCAGATGAGAACGAACTGAAATAGGAAACATGAACTTTGTCACTAAGATATGGAAGATGGAGGAATTAAAAGAGGGAGTGTGGCCTGTCATGTTTGAACTGTAGCAGACACCAGGGAATGCACCATTTTTCCAGGCTAATGAAATGTTCAACTTTTCACCCTCGAAACAGATAAATAACTTGGTGGAAAAAAACACTGTCTCGAAGTGTTTTTTGATGTGGTATAGTCATTAACGGAATATATGCGCTGAAAATGAATAATATTAGCAGTATGCACTCACACAAATATGTTTGAACAAATATACCTGGCTAGTATTTACATTTTTAGTGTACTGAATAGAATAAAGGTGCTCCCATTCCAATACTCTCAGAACATTCTTTCGTAATTAGTCATTTCCAGTGAGTGACCAGCATATAGTTCATTCTTTTGTCACAAAGAGGTCTTTACGTCAGTATGTCTCCGCACACACTTCTCCTTCTCGTTATTGACCAGTGCAAACCAATGACCCAATTTAAAGATGGGATAGGGGGCCCAGCTATCAATAGTGTAACAGGTGATGTGCCATCAGGGCCCCGGGGTATGAGGGGCCACAATGAAATCCTTGGTTGATGAATTCTCCCTCATAGGAGAATATGTCAGCGGAATTATTACAAACCATCATCTCAGTTACTCTCCTGCCTATCACTTATTTGAAGCTCTACATTTACTAAAAGATTTAGGCCTGGCAGAAGATTACTAATTCTCAATCGTACAACTCGTTACAAATGGCTTCTGGAGTAGTTTCCTTGAACCAATTCCTCATTGGAAGTCAAGTATATCACAATCACAATGATAGTTTGCACAAATCAATAAAAAAACTCATAATAAGTTGCTGATCAAAGTGTAAGTTAGCTTGAGTCAAGATATTCTCAATATCTTTTATAGATGGACAGTGAATACCTGGCCGCATCTCTCCTTACAGTGGAAGAGAGGATTGCAAGGCATCCCGTAGCTGGGAGATGTTAGATCTGAGTAACTGCTGTGGGTGTAGTTCGTTCAAGAAATATAAGCATGTGACTGCGCAAGCAAACTCATTCCCATAACTACAAGCTCTGGTCGTGGTCAGTCAGTTCTCTCAGAGGGAAAGGGGAAGAGTCTGAGCCTGCATGTGTGAGACTGCCCTATAAAGTATTCAGTTTGTCTTCATGGGCAGTTCAGGAAAGCATATTTATATGTCCACATTCTCTAGTAATTTGTGTAAAGTCTTGTGCTTTTTTATAGCCCATTACCGCCATTGGTTTGTGTCTCTACCACCCATTATGGTTCTGAGATTCTTCATGCATGGAATCAAAGTGGTGTGTTTCCATTTATTTGCTGTATTTTATATTGTTTATGGGTGCTTCATCTCAGATACTGCCCGTCAGCCTTATGATAGACTAATGTATTCTTTAGTTTAAAAGGAGTGCATTTGATAACGGTGAGCTAGATCCTGTTAGGTATCTTTGTGAAGTATTACTTTTATAGATGTGCGTGCCAAATGACTGTTATTTGTTTTATTCTGCCAGGGTGAATGGTGACCATTGTTCAGCTTGGACTGACTCTTCCCTTTAGTGGCGTATTTCCCAGATATGTGAATTTGGCAAAATGTTGTGTGCATGTGATGGTTTTACATTTAAGTTAATTATTTCCAAAATGGTATTATGTTGACTGGTGAACAGATATTTATATATTTTGGGGTAGCAAAGGTTTAACGAGCTATGTGACTTGTACATGTGTTGTGCAATTGACTGCCAGGGGCTGTCTAAATGTAACTTTTGGTGGTGATGTGCACCTTTTTATGAGAATATAACTTGATATGAATATGTCGATGCAGTAGCAAATTCCTAGTTGGTTATAATGGCTAGCCATTTTTTATGTGACTTAATGTTGTGCTTATGAAGGTACTAGGGACTGGGGCTTGTGTATTTTCATTGGTGATGGGTGATACATAGTTTTATGGGAGTTGTCATTGAATGAGGTCAGGCAAATTGATATTTGTGTATTGAGTTAAGTGTATCTGTGCATCTCGGGATACCCATGACATGCTCTGCCTACTCATGTGTGTTGAGTTGTCCTGTGGGAGGACAGTTTACATATAAAGAATCAATGCAGGTCTTACAGTTCTAGATTCATAGATCCCATAGTGGCTATTTAGTTGCTCTCAGAACAATGGTAAATACTTCACAGGTAGATCTTCCAATACTTGGACTTTCTCTCGAAGAAAGGAAAAATGTGCTTACTTGTAATTATCCACATGAAAGATCTTAGGAACAAAATTGATTGGAAGCCATGTTATGGGCGAGATTGCAGCAGCTTAAAGACTGTTCATAGGGTAGTACTGGGTTGTTTATTGGGTAGAGTAGTATTGCAGGAAACGTTTGTGCCACAGAATCGTACAAAGGTCCCTTTCTACAGTTTAAGGAAGTTTTGTACCTACTGGTACAAGTAGTGAGGTCCACAACTCAATTGTTCATTACTGCATGACCTTTTCATTGAAAGAATAGGGGTTTGCTGGATCCCTTAACGACAGAGGTGTCCATTCCACAGTTTAGCCCAGATACACCTTTTGAATTCATTAAACTGCTAGGCTCTGCGATTATGGTTTCTTGGGCAGCAGAACAGCAGAGATACATTTGAATTGCTTTTTTGCTGCCATGTTCATCTGTCTACATGGGCATCAGCGTGTTGGCTTGGAAATGGCTGAGTGAGGAGCAACAACCTTTAGTGGGCTTCAACAATTGTACCTATATCTGAAACATATCTTAAACTAATGGACACATCATGTTTAAGCAACTTCTGCATGGGCATTACTTGATTTAACAAATATCCTGCATAGCCAAAATTGCCCTTTAAGATGAGAGTCCTAAATTAAAATGATTTTTTCTGTTTTTTGCAGCAGAATCAACATTCATGATGGTGATCATCTAACTGCATCTTGAATATGAACGTAAGAAAAGGTTAGTAAAATCATAACGACTCGTATACAGTTTTTCACTGGGTGCTCATGCAGCACAGGTGGGTATGGTGGAAAGGGTATTTCCCACAAGCCATTGAAGGCAGAAGTGCATTCTGCTTTTGTTGTTGTTAAATGTAGCGTGTGCTCCCCGTAATGTAACAGTTGTGTCTACACATGTGACTGGGTCTAACCTCCTAAATGGAATTAAGTGTTGCACAGTTTCTAAAATAGTACAAATATATGCCTTTAGGCAGCATTTCGCATTTGGGCAATACCTGCCAATGTTTCATACTCGTGTGGATATTTTTGGTTGTCCAGTCATAGTGTTTGACATTACAAGCAAAGGCTTGACAATATGAGATAATTTTGGACATTCTGAAATGATTCTCTCAATAGCCAGAAGTTGAATCTGAAGGTGATTAGCTATTATTAGGTTTATTCAAAGATTTTATTCTGGTGGAGTATGATTCAAGTGTCTGCATGAGTTCTACCTGGAGACAAGGTGAGTTGTTGTACTTCTGATTATCAATTCTTGTTGTTGATATTTTTCTGGGTTGGTAGAATGCGTCCAGTTTATAATCATAACTTGATCTAGGAAGTCCTAATTTGCTGGTCACTGCTTTAGTGACCATAACCTTTACCACTTCTTACATGCTTTTCTGAAACCTCTGCTCATCTATCAATTTAATGAGAATCATCACCATAACCCATATCTGTGGTATTCTCTCAGCGTGAATGGGGAGTGGTAGGCTGTGGGTGTTACTGAGTAAATGATGAAACCAGTGCCATGTTTGTAATCAAGTGAGTGTCAATTGGAGGCCTTTTGAGAGCGTAAGGCTTTAATTCTTCATGAAGTTATTTCTCTAAGGCATTATGCCACTTTTGATTCAGGCTTCCTCCACAAGAACATCTGAGTTTCAGAAGGCATCTTTAGAGGAAAGATTATCAGCCTTGATTTCAGAGGCACTGTGCATGCTAGTCATTGACAACAATTATGCCTCTTTGCGCTGGAGTGAGTTTGGGTGTGATTTAGAAGCAATCTGGGGCTGCTTCTTTTAGGACTCACCTGGTGAAGTAGGTACATTTGCTCCCAAGTTGTTGACAGCAGTCTGGATTGCTTCGAAGTTGTGAGCAAATTTGCCCTTAGAGTTTCTAGTGCAGAGGTATTGAGATTCAGAAGGATTGCTGTTTCTTCTTGTCTTCATCTGTTTTCCAAAGGGTTATGTCACAGTTGTTCATGCACAGAAAGTGTCATTTTCTTCAAGGAAACATTTATTAAGAATGGCAGGAAGCTTTAGGGAGTACAGTAAGACAAGTGCAAGTTTTAGGCTTCTTCTGTTTACTACTTGGATCACAAGTTCAGGGCTTAATGACTTTGTGGCATTCTAATGTCAGCTGGAATCATTCTTGGCAGTTGCGGATTTGTTTTCAGTATTAGAGATAAGACAGTATGTTTGAGGATTCTGTTGCAGAAGAAGTCTGTTTTGATGGTTTGAAGAAGTGCCGGAACAAGTTTGATGGTACATGAGCAGACAGCTTATGCTTCTTCATTGCATACATTTAACATAGATGACAGACCCATTGCCATCACTGATGTCAGCGTGGATGGTGTTGGTGCTATACTAACCAAGAGAAGTAGTGAATTGGTTTGATTCATGACAGCTGTATAATGGTATGGAAAATCTCTCTGTATCATTGAAGATGTGTGTCCCTGCTCTGAGTGCCCAACTGTACATTTGTCTGGATCCCTGATGCTGATTCTTGTATCATAGGTGAACACGGTTCATGCATGTGCGTCATGGTGTAGGCCTATCTCATGGTGTACATCTTGGACCAAGAGGGGCACCCAAATCACTACCCTCATAGTGGTGAAAGTCTATTGCATTCACCAAGAGTTAAGCAACACGAGCTCAGTGGTGGCAGCATACCATGTAGTGATCAGTAGAAATTAACAGGACTTTTTTACCCACTTTCAACGGAGTGTGCCCTACAGGCTCACTTACCTTTTTAACAGTTCGAATGCGGTGTGTGCTTAACTCACCCTTCGCCTACATCAGGTAGATGTGGAGTGATGTGCAGTGCAGGAGTAGTAACTTTACGATGGATATATGTGTGCCTGGGAAGGGTACAGTACATAATTAGAACAGTACTGTGCAGTATATGTGTGGCAAGTGCATGCACTGAGTGTACGTATGTCTGCAGGTAAACATTACACAAGAGATTTAGGGGGTCATTACAACCTCGGCGGTCTTGCAAAAAGACCGCCGAGGCTGCGGGAGACAGAATACCGCCATTGCCGGCAGTATTCCTGGCTCCCTATTATGACATTTCCGCTAGGCCAGCGGACGGTAACAGTGTTACCGTCCGCTGGCCCTGCGGAAATGTCACATCAACATTGCTGCCGGCTCGTAATAGAGCCGGCGGCATTGCTGATGTGCAGCGGGTGCAGTAGCACCCGTCGCGCATTTCACTGCCCGAAATTCGGGCAGTGAAATGCGCGACGGGGCTATGCCTGGGGGCCCCTGCACTGCCCATGCCAGGCGCATGGGCGGTGCAGGGGCCCCCAGGGGCACCCCAAGTCCCCTTACCGCCAGCCGTTCCATGGCGGTGTTTATCGCCACGGATAGGCTGGCGGTTGGGGACTCATAATCCCCAGGGCAGTGGTGCTTGCACCGCTACCCTGGGGATTATAACCGCCAGGCGGAAGCCTGGCGATATGTTGGAGGGGCCAGCGGTAATAATTGCTGGCTGAACACCGCCAGCCTGTTGGCGGTGTTACCGCCACCTTACCGCCGGCCGCCAGGGTCGTAATGACCCCCTTAGTGTTGTGCAGTGCATGCACAATAAAAGCATGTGCTGGGTTGTATGTGTGCTTGGATGAAGTACAATAGGTGAATAGTGCTGTATTGTTCAGCACACACATGGTGTGTGTGTGTGTTTGCAAATAGCATACCCTAAAATACAGAAACGCTTCTGTGCTGAACAGTGCACACAGACTGCATGTGTGTGCTGAATGCATGTGTGAATATACTGGCACAATGCACGGAGGTAACAGTTCTGGAAAGTAAGTGTTCTCTAATTATACACTCAGTGCAAGTGCACCTGCAGTGGTACATTACACGGAGGACCTTGGGTTCCATTTTGGGAGGCCCAGGCCTGCTTGATGAAGACATGAGGAGAAGAGTAATCCCTGTTGACATATTTGTGTATTGCTGCATTACTGTGAACCGAGTGGGACACAAATCAGAAGAAAGGAGGAAGAGACTCCCCCTTTTCACTTTAAAAGTGCTCACTTTGAATCAGTGATAGATCACAAGGAAGGGGCCTTGACACATATCAGGGAAGATATTGCGCTGATAAGGAAATCATAAAGAGTAGGACTGGGAGTCCAGGATTAAACTTTTGTTGCACAAATTCTGGTCTCTCTCATGAACTGTGTTATGGGTCTATGAACTGTGAAGTATTTCCTGCTGTAACAGACAGCCTTTCAGGAGTAATGAAGATAAGGAAAAATGTACACTTCAAAAGAAGAGGAACCCCCAACATAAAAATTCAAAGATTCAGATCCTAAATCACATTTGGTGTCTAGAAAAAGACTTTAAGACAAAAATATGTAATTTTCCAGGCAGCCATACGGGCTGTGTGAGAAGGGGAAGCTCTGCAAGACTTATGCCTCTTGACCAGGGCTAGGGGTAAATGCCTGCTAGTCTCTCTGCTGGGTGAGGGGACATCACCCAGGGAAACCAAGATCACCTGTCCTGGAGAAGTAGGCCTGCCTCGTTGCCTGTACTAGTGTTCCCTGTGAGGAAAAGGAGATCGTTAGATGGAGCAAGATCCAGTGGGGAGCTTTACTAAGAAGACTTCCCTGAGCAAGGTGTGAGGGAAGGGCTGTGCACTGATCGGGTTATTGCTCATGTGCAAAAGCAGTCTGGCATTCCACATATGCCAAGAGAGGTCCACCGTGACCTAAGCTGTGTCGCAAGCACTGTGTAAGAAGCACCAGACCCACACCCCCTATTTGCAGTGACCCCTTATAGCAGAAGGAGCCATCGGTAAACTAATTGCTTCCAGGTCACTGAGACCAGTTACCACCTTAATTGGTGTCCCCCATATGCCAAGAGGGGCTGCCGCGGTGAGGGCGAGTGCACCGGAGAAGTCTGTGACCGCAGCAACCCCAAATGCCAGAAAGGGATGCAAGTACCACATTGCCAGAAGTTTGGCTTGTTAACCAGACAGAAGATTGCAGCAGTGACCAACAGGTCAAGCCCACACACAAAGGCCTGCATCTGTCTGATTCCCTTAGGACTCCTGAGATGTCACAGCCTAGCTGGGCCCCAGTCCTGAGCCAGAGGATCGAATATCCCCACATCACCATCACCTCCCTCGGCGAGGGGAAGAGTGACTTATCACGTCTTGGCTGAGCGGAAGCAGCTGGGACAAGCCGGCTTGAGGGAGAGAGCCTGTGCCTCCCGGATGCTGCTGCATGTACTGAACAGGATCAGGTCTTGTGAGCACCTACAGAGAGTGTACTTGCTCCATCATGAAATGCTTCCATACTGCCGGAGCAAGTATGACTAGAACTGGGTCTGTGGCGCCCCTGTGGACTTGCTGCTAACAGTGCTGCAACACCATAGACACTTTGGACTAATTCCTAAAGAGTCAAACTGGAACTCTTGTGTACAGCCTATTACTAATCATTCCCTGGATGCATTGAATAGAGAATAACCCCAGGCATGTTATAAGGGATAGAGTGGGACATGGATATACCACCACATATGGCTAGTAGAGCCCCCACCTCAAGGAGATTGTGTTGTGGCTCATGTATGTTGTTGTTCCTTTGTGTAGAGTTAAAAATAAAATACTTATTTTTCTTATAAAAGTAAGTATTTGAGTGCACATTTACTTATTGTTCATACTGTGTGGCCTCTGAGTTATGAGTTCTGTTCACTTACCTGTGCTTAGAAAACTCATAATTCCCTCTCTGCAAATTGGGGACGATGGTGCAAAATGGACCTAAAGTGAGACAGCAACCTTTTTGTTTCATGCAATTGCCATAGCAGATAGAACATGAACACTCTTTCACCTGGGCATAGGTGGCTGATGTCCCTGTACCAAACTTTAAATGTACATGTACTGTGCTCCAATATTATTCTTATTTTGTGTTGGACCAAAGCTTCCTAGTTTACAGTTCCTTTTTCTCCCAATGTTACTAACATGAAAGATGATTTCTGTTTACCTATTTGCAAGGCCAGTGAAATTATGCATTAGTTGGGGGAAAAATTATGTGGCAGAGTTGAGTAAGTTATGCAGTGGGAAAAGGCAAATTATGTGTCTCATTGTGGCACATTTTGTGATAGTATTAATTCATTATTTTGTCATTTTTAGATCGAGCGCTAGCAGTTACATGAATTCACTTGTTCATTGGGTTTGTCTTTCAAAAATCATTTATTATCATTGGTAAATGCTTTATGTTTGTCACTCCTTGGAGCAGTTTTGTTACCGCCTTAGCCATCGACCATGTTAAATGGATAATTGCACATTTACAAATACGTTTGAGTGAGAACGAACTTCTTTTTCGTTTTGTGTCTCTCCTTCTCGCTCAGGCTCATGGCAAACGTGGTGCTTTGAATAGGCTTTCTTATGTCAACTGTTTTACTTTTCATTTTCAATTTATGTGGCAAGAAAAGTCCAGTTAGGAATTTACAATGCTAATAGCTCTAACTCAAGCAAACGTGAGACCCATTACATTGCAAATGCTTGTTACACGTGTTAACACTGTCTTGGCATTGAGTGCACCTCTTTACTACCACTTTAACAGCCACATATAGCAATAAGCAACATAAAGGTGACCAGAGAAGCTTTGCAAGGGCCTTCCACTGCAAGACAAAACGCATGCCTGAGATTTAGATAACCTTTGAACCGTTTGAGCTAGAAACATTCTTTTTACACTCTTTTTTTAAACTTGCAAAGTATGCTGCAGATGATGGATTATGTAACAAGGCAAATCTATAGTTATGCAAAAAACACTGGGGATGCAAATTGCATAATTTCAGTGGCCCTGCCTTTTTGTATTCCTACTAATGGTGCAATGCAAGAAAAAGGTATAGACTATAGCAAAAAAATGTCTCACTCCTTGTACAAATAGTATATTACAAGACAAAGCTATCCCATTTGTGCACTCTGCAAGCCACTTTCCTTGAGTCAAAGCTTTTTCACAAGTGCTTGGCGAGCCAACATCCACATTTATTTTTTTAAATCTGTGATCATTTTGTAAAATTCATAAGTTTGCAGGCCCCATGCTTTTCTTGGGAGCATGCTGCCGGTGCTGCTGAATGCCGTGGTTGCCTGATATCAAGGCTACCTATACTTGAGTCCACCTCACGACTTGTCCTTCCACCACTCTACACCTATTGATTGTATCACACTCTTGCAGGTTCATTCTACTTCCTCCCTTGTATCACCCTCCTTCTTCACCACCCTTTTTTTGCTTCAAGTCAAAGTCGGATGATGAAAGTCAGGTTCCTCAGAAATGAGTGATGGTGCATACTACCTGGTGCAAATCAAGCATTACGTTTTCCAATCTAGGCTTTAGAAGCAGTTTTGAAGGTGATAGAGCGAACCGTAGTAACAATTTACCTGTGTTCGGACGCTCTTTAGGCCGATGAATCTTTTGACTAAGTGGGAACTCTCTGTACTCTTAATCGATCAGTCGCATCAAATCAATAATCAATAACGAACATAAGCAATACCTTGATCAACATAACACTTAATGATTAATCCAGAATACATTTCGGCGAACCCTGACCTTTCAGCCAGGAATAACCACACCAGTTTATTGCAAAGTTAGTGAATTTATTTCCCTATATTAACAACGCTAGCACAATATAAATGTGTCTCAACACCAAATGATAAACATAAATGAACATTAATAGCTGTCCATAACGTCGAAACAAGTGTAATCTATGTAGCATTTGAATCACAAGGCATTCGATAATGGCAATGCAAAGCACTAATACGATAATCTGTAATGGGCTAATTGCGTACATTTAGTCAGCATAACAAGATCTCAAATTGCATCGTGCGATATATGGAATCCTCATCTAACCTCAAATTAGCATCGGCATGTGGGACTTCATGAAAAAACAATTTAGCAACATAAATTTAGAAAACTTCTAGCTAGGGCTCTTATCAAAATCAGCAGTTGGTTACCTAAAAGAAACACAATGCAATTTTACAATTTCCTTTCATATTTACCAATTACGATCAGCGTACAAGGAAGTCTTCGTCTCACAGGTACCGTTTCTCGATCAACATGGGACGGGACAAAGGGGCAGGGGTGAACGGGGCAATTGCCTCACGGCGGCAAGGTAAGACTACTACTTCATGCAAAGGGCATTTCAAAGTTAAAGTCTCTAGGGCAAGAATCATTAAAGTCTCTTTCTCTCGATTAGAGAAAGCATCAAAGTCTCTCAAAATGGCGTCGCAGCAAAGTGGGCCATAATAGCTACGAAGTCTGCAAAATGGCGGGTATCGAACTGGTAATGGCTACTTTCTTCTCGTGCACCTGATTTTTATAGACAACAGTTCGAGTCCAGTAGGGTCTCCATTGGAGGGTTCATAGGTTAGCTTCAAATTGTCCAATCAAAAACGACAGTTCTCAAGCTTTTACTTAAGCATACATTATCCTTGGAGATGGGTACGCAAATCGCAACATTGTCTACCAATTAGCTCACTTTCAGAGCCTCCATTGTCCGCACCTGCAAGTTGACCTTGAATTAAAGAGAAAATATGCCAGGCTGGCACGAAACTTTAAGATAAGCATGTGAACAGTTTCTGTGGAAAAATACAGCTTCAAGCAGAAATACACGTTTAATAGCACATTGGAAAAATACGAACATCTAAACCGTGAGACCAGGCCACTAGGCCAAAGCCTCCTCTAAAGTAATGCTAAGCTAACGTAGTTCGAACAAGCAAATTGTAGCACACGTTTATGATTATGTCGGATTAGTGCAATTCTAATACACCACGTTATATAAAGCACGCGTATAAATGTTGGCAAACTACTCTGAGGGCACATTTTGTCCCCGTACAATCTTTATTAGTTCGGTTAATGTCACACACGATTATTTCACACTACAAATATTCCTGCACTTCGTGTTGTGCAAGAGTAGACAGAAGCATCGTATAATAACAATTACAATAAGAACATTGTGTGATGCTCCCCTAGGACAGCTTTCATGCCTCTGGCTGAAATGTGGTTCCCGAGGCCTTCCGCCTTGAGAGCCGCCATTTTACCCCGAGCCTACCAGAAGCATTTTTCCGACTGACGTGATAAGTTCAGTCCTCCCTGAGGACTGTTTCAGAAGTATGGCCGAGGCGTTTCACAGCAAATGATTTTCATGAGTTACAGAAGCTTAAACAAGCAGACATGTGCGAATGAATATATGTATTTTTTCACTTACCGCGAAAGTAAAACATTGTCTTGCTTCCTTTTCTGGATGGGTGAATTGTCCTTTCGCTTTTTAGTTCGTGATGTTTTAGTGGTTCGCACTGAGAATACGGGGTGCAATTACATAGAATTCTGCCCCGAGAAACGAATATACAAGTTTCTGTGCAAAATATTGTGGCCATAGTCCACTTACTGTGCGCTTTGGCGAAATGTTTCACCTACCGATACCAACTAACAAGTATACACTTTTTAATGGCCTTCAGAGAAAAAAGATAAACTCTCTGGAAAAGTACTTCAAACTAAAGAACCAGCAAGGTCAAATATTTCAGAGATGCAGTGAACTCTTTTCTGAGGGGAAAAATGTTGCTTTAACTAGAAATGTTATAACTGTCATAATTGTATTAAAAGAGTAGGTGGGTATTGTGCTGCGCTAATATGCAATTGTGTTTTTTATAGTTCCAAATATATGGTACTTATTGTTTTTTGGTTTGTTTCATGAAGAATGCATTTGAACTTTTTTAACGTGAATGTATTGCATCACTGTGAATGTAGAAAACGTTATGAACAGACATAGCCTTAGCAAAATGCACGAGAGACGCCTTAGATTGTTGTAGGATATCTCAGAGCGTTTGTCAATATTTAATGACAAATGTGTATAAATATTTTATTTTAGAAGATGATTTGCCCTGGAAAAGGTTCTTGTAGAAACATTGGATTAATTTCATTAAAAGCACTTTTACAATAGCTACTAAAATAACCCCCAAATAGAGATATAGAGATTTAAAAAAGGATTGTTTCTCAAAATGTTATCTGATAATAACCCTCATGTTTGTTACTTGAAAGTCCTGCACGGCTGTGGTTGATAAGCTGATCCCTTTGAAATACAAAAAAGTTCATAAATCACCTGCATTGCAAAGACAGCAGGCAAAGTTCTGTTGGCGCAAGTTAAAACTACGGTTTGTTTTCTCTTGTTGAGGTTCTGTTGACAATGGGTCTGTTAATAGTAATGTACCATTTCCAAATCATTTTCAGGTTACTGAATATCCTTTAAATCCCATCTCAGGCTGCTACAAAACCACAGATGGTGTATTCTAGGAATATATTTCACTCAGTTTCCTGTGACTTCTTAGCAATCATTATCTTGTCATTTCCATTGATGACAAATATCTCCTCAATGTATTATAACTTGTAAAAGACTCTTCCCTCAACACATTCGCCTCCTAATAGCCTTTACCTTGTCATAAGTTCACTGTTGCCATTAGGCAACCGTGGACTTGTACTGGACATGACTGGTACTTTAATGTCAGTAGCCAGTGCTGCCAGGAATGGGTGGGGGCAGCATGCAGAGGGGGTCGTGGGGTGTGTAGCCAGGCACTGGGACGCCCGGATATCCCTACCGGAGACCAGGGTGAAAAAGAGTACACCGGGGGCACCGCCGGGGATAACCCAGAAGAGGAAGACGGAGGGAACCCAGAAATCTGAGACCCCTCAAAGCCAAAAGACGGACTTCCAAGGCGGCCTGCATTGGGAGAAGAGGACGCAGAGGAAGAGGAGAGACAGCGACGTGCACCAGCAGCCTACAGCGGAGGAGAGAGACAAACCGATGGAAGAGGACTCCCCGACGAGGGGCAAGGAGGCCCAAGAACACTCGTTAACCGCCATGTCCCTGGAGGGGCATGGCTAAAGCATGTACTGTCCTGCATAGGAAACGGGTACAAAGCCCTGTTGGGAAGGGAAGATAGAACGGGAGGAGGGGAGGAAAAAGGGGGTGGAGACGGGGAGCGACCTCAATAACACATAGGGGGGGTGAGGTGGAAAAGCCCTACTTTAAATCCACGTGCATGGTTTGTGGTTGTAGTTATTTTTCTTTGCACCCCTTTCTCTTTCTGTCCATCTCTTTTCCAATAAGGGGATTAACTGAACTCCCCCTTTTACAACTGGAGTAACGTACCCAAGTATCAACAATTTTTTTTCAACTGGCTTCTTACCACGGATATCTAAAGGACATGGGCAGAGAGATCAGCATTGTCTGAAAGCCCAAGACTACACTAATGGGTGATACACACTTAGGGTTACGGTAAAACCCAGGTTTCCTCCCACCTCACTGCACTCCCTTTCCCCTTACTAATCAATTCCCCAGAGTCTTTGTTAAAAGACTTACCTTGCCTTTTTCTTTTTCCTGGTTCCTCCGCTGGCCCCACTACATCACGAGGCTTCCATCTAATCGGAGAGAATCTACCGAGAAAGAAGAAGAGGAAAGAAGTTATATGCCAAACCCACTTGGACTGGGGATTATACAATCGTGTAAAAGACATCTTTAAAGAAATAAATACCCACCTAAAAAAATCCCTATGAGTCCAATTTGTCTTCTCTGTCCTTACCCACTACGCCCACCCGTACAGGGTACAATTAAATAAATAAATAAACGTACCTACCCCTCTGTGCTCCACCGCTCCCCACCCAATCCTGACACTTCTCTCATACTGTTATCAGCATGAGAGAAGCATTGGGACTGGCCTGAGCGGGAAGGAATGCTGCTCAGGGAAGGAGTGGGACACTGCTCTTGGTCTCCACCCAGCTGTGCAACACAGCCTGGTGAAGAGTTCTTAGTGGGCATGTCAGTTTGGCTGGCCTCGGACTGCCGGCCGAACTGACATGCACACTCAGAAGCGCCCCGCTACTCCTGCTCCACTTATTGACATGGAGGATGTTGGCCCCTCCCACCCTACGAAAGCGGAAAAATAAAGGGATAATAAAGTAGTTTATTATCCCTTTATTTTTCTGCTTTCAGCATCAGTGCAGCGCCGCAGCGGAGGGGCTGCCCCTGTTTAATGTTCCAGCCAGTACAAATGTTTAAAAAAATCACTGAAACTCAGATATCTTCCCCTTAGCAGTTCATACTTAAAACAGTAATTATGGGAATAAAGCACTTTAAAATATGTTCTACGCTGCCTTAATGACCCTGACTTATAATTGAAGTAAGCAAAGACAGAAAGTCCATGTTAAAAATGAAAACAGACTATTATATTTAATATTATAATAAAGTATCATGTCCAGGCCTTTGCAGGAACTTAAAACCTCAACAAATGGCTGATATTTGCTCTTTGAAAGGTGGCAACCCTACACAATTCCCAAACGCTAAACTTAAACCATACCCTTATCCTCACCCTTAACTTTAACTATAACCTAACCCTATGTTACCACTAAACTTAACCCTTTCTGTTACCCCACTCAATACTTTCCCCCTAACCCTGTCTTTTAACACTAAGATAATTAAATGATCCCCAGCTGTTGCCGTCTACCCTCGGGGTGCACGAGTTTCCAAAAACATTTCTTCCACAACCCTGTGGCTTGTTGGTCTTCTGTCCACAGTTGCAAAGAAAGCTAAAAGGAAAGGAAAGAAAAGTAAACAGGGGAGCGGAAGGAGGAATAAATACATTTGTTCATGCAGAGAAGGAAGATGAGATTTTCGTAACCTTTCTTTAAGGCTCCTTTAAGTCTCTTTTTCCTATCCCTCAGCAACAATTTCAGTACACAATTGAAGGAACGATATTCCAGGAGGTAAATCTAGATTCCCGACTTTTCAATTAGATCCCAAAACAGTGCTGTCTGCTCTAAAGGAGAAAAAAGGGTGGGAAGGACCCATTTAGTTGACAATGTCCAGATGTGGTTGCTCAGCATAGGTCAGTATTTGCCAAAATGCATTTATTATCTGTCACCCTTTTTTCTTGCATGCTTACACAGTAACTGCACTTAGGAGAAACGTTTGGACTGGTCTCACTAATACCAGCCATTATTCATCTAGAGAAGCTGAGCCAGGAGCTGCTGCAAAGGACTGGAAATTCAACTAATCAAACTGAATTCTGTAATTTTACTTTCTGTTATCTTCTCACAGTTCAGGTCCTGAGTGTGATTACTATGTAGATGAATACAGTTGGATAGGTCTTTCTGCAGCAACCCTTTTCATCAGTTCACCTGTCACACCATCGGCGTGAAGTCAGCAGTGAGATGTCATCCTCATGCTTTGGAACTGTTGTCATCACAGTTCCTCTGGCCTTTGCAATACTTATGAGGTGCATTGATTCCCAGTCAATACATGGGTTTGGACTGTGGAGATACTCATTACCCCTGTTTGTGTAGAGTTTGCAAATTCTCCAGCTGATAATAAATTTCTGGAGAGCAACCGTATCTACCACGTGTCCGTGTTGTTTATATGACATGTTTGCATTTACATCAGTTCTTAGTTTTTTATTGGCTAAAACCTGGCAAAATAAAATAAGCAAAGTCAGTATACCGGCTACAAAGATACATGTAGGTTTCATGTTTTTCTTGAAGGTCCTGTGAGTAAAGGTTTATCCTCCCAGGTGGTCTTTACATTTTAGATATTGATATTTGTGTCTCCACACATGCTTACATTGTCCTCACCTCCGGTTCTAAAACTCGGAGTCACTTAACCGTTTTAGAGTACCCACATAAGACAGCTAGCTCATGTGATAGCATTAGGTTCAAACTTACCTATATTACATATCTGGTTAAATGTAAATGAACCAGCTATAATGTCATTTGTCGTTCATGTGAAAGAAAAAGCCTTGTTTACGCATGCCAGCCACAGAGGGCGAAATCATGTTGAAAATACATGACCCTCCTACTTACAAAGCATGGCATCTGATGCAGTCGTAGAGCACTTTTATTAGGTTTGAACATACCTGAGACCTTTAGCAATGGCAGTCATGAAGGTTGCCCAGAAGCTAGCTTTTATCAAAAGCCTTGGTGCTGATGACAGTCTGTAATTATTCCAATCCATGTAGTTTGTGAAGTATTACATTTACTTAATGATTCCAAAACGAAGTCTGTTCAGTTCTGAATCATTGAATATTTACTGAGAAATTAACCTTCATCACTTTATTAGGGTTCGTTCCCAGTGAGGTCCAGGGAAAGAAGCCTGCATAAAACTACAAATCCTTAGTAACAGGTATTTACTTGAAAGTCAGTGGCACTTTTTATTTAGAATAGATGAGTGGTGGCTAATCTCAGGTGGACAATTGTTCTCCATGGTGAGGTGCAACGTTGTGAATTATTTTTGTGCTTCGCCTTAGATGCATTTTTTACAACTGTTTTGACTAATTTTTCTCTGTAAGCTTCAAACAGTGTTCTGCTCATGTTTTGCTACACGGATTTGGGTGAACAAGTTACTACAACCTAATGTGTATGCACCTGTGATAATCCCTCTTTCACGGAGCTATGCCCCGGAGCTGTTTCAAAACGCTGTCACCAGAACAGAAGTCAGCCTGAGATGCTGAGATTGCATCCAAACTGTGCTTCAGAAACTCTGTTAGTTGCTCATCTGCTTATTAAACAATTTAAATGCATGTCCTTCATTTGCAAAAGTATCCACACAAAAATGTAAATACCGATATCCATTGCAAATTATTGTATTGATCTATTCATGTTAGAGACAAAAGTTAGCTGGCAGCGTGCAATCATTTTGTTTCTTTCTCAGAATCAAGGGATGGAGGTCAGAACCTCATTTCATTGCATCTGTTGTCTCTTGGGTGTGAGCACATTTAATTTGACAAGCCTTACGGTTGAAAACAAAAACCAAGGCTAATTTATCTTAGGGAATCAGGTCCATTCGGTTCCTAGCAAGACACTCAGATGCATATTCAGTGGAAAGAAAATCCTAGTTTTAAAATTTTGCATCGGAGACATACCCCAAATGGATACTTTGTTCTTGGATTGTATAATCACTTCATTACCACATTTTTTGTATTGCAGAGTTTACGCCACTCTTCATACCCCCTATGTAGAATGCTGAAGTGCCCTCCTGGTCATTTGGCAAGCTATCCCTATGAGACTGCATGGGGTAGAAGGGTGTTGAATTAATAGTGTGCCTATGTGGGCGATGTGTTGCTATTGTTTGTGATTGACAACAGAGATGCTCTTATCTTTTCATGTGGTCCAGTGCTTAGCAGAGTGGTGGATAAAAAAAAGTCAGAGTGGGCTGTTAGCTAGGATTAGCACTACAGCAACCAGGTTGTTTACAGCCCAAGGCGATCCACTGTGGGTTCTTATGCTGCTAGGACAGGGCGCAAGTGCTTTGACCTGTTGTAATTATTGTGTGCTTTTAACCACGCCCACCGCACGCCCATCACTTTCACTCGTTCATGGGCTTGCCTTTAAAAAATCCTTTGTTATAATTGGTAAATGCTTTATGTTTGTCCCTCCCTGGGGAGGTTTTGTTACCACCATGGACACCAACCCTGGTACATGTATAATTGCACGTTTGCCAATACGTTTGACTGCGAGTGGTTATTTTTCCTTTTATGTCTCTTCTTCGCACTCATGCTCATGGCGGCCATGGTACTTTGAATCGCATCACTTATGTCAACTGTTTTACTTTTCATTTTCAATTTATGTGGCAAGAGAAGTCCAATTAGGAATGTACAACACCTATAGCTCGAACTCAAGCAAAAGCAAGAACTGTTGCATTGTAAATGCTTGTTTATCATGCAAACACACTGAAAGGCATTGATGCTGCACAAAGGGAGTACACTCACACACCCTGCTACAAACCGCATAAAGGGTTTGCATGTTTTAGTAACAGAAGAGAAGGGCGGAACAACATGGGGACTCATAAGTTTTGCTTTCATCTTACACCTACATTGCACCATCTGCCCCTTAAATGGAGCAGGTCAAAATGCTATTTCCAAGTGAACATTTTGGCACTAATTTTTGAGGGCCGGGGCTTATTCTTCTGCTTCAAGCATTTACTGCGAGCAAAATACACATATGGGAAAGATAGAGGAAGAGAAAAACAAAAAAGCATCACAAAGGGGGAGAGCAGAAAGCTGCAAGAGTGAGCTGAAGGGGCAGGGAGTGGCTTTATATGGATTGAAGTGGCCCGAGATGGCTTCAAGATTACGACGCCTCAGTATTCCCTGTTCCCACATTTAATCGCAGCAGCCACATGTTTAAGAGGAGGGCTTTGGGCACCGGCACGTTTTTATTTACAAATTAAGCACTGGGGAGAAGAATGATCTGCCTTGCGCCTGCCACAAGGTAGCCACAGAATCATGATTTTCTAAAATTTGATATACTTTTATCGACAAACAGATTAGCTGGAATTTACAAATGTAATTTCTTCAAGACAGAAATCTTAATTAGAAAAAGCAAATTAAAAAGGACTGGCTTCACCACACCCTGTAACATCGAAAAACGACACTGTGGTTTAAACACTTGCCTTATATGGATACTCCACCATCACACAGAGAATGAACCGGAGGATAACTACTACAAGAACAATGGACAAAAAGACTAAATGAGATACTTATTCCCTCATTTACTTTCATTCTCTGGCCTAGGGTCCATTTGCATTTACGACTGTCCCTCTCCTCTCTCATAAAAAAGGACACAAAAGCTTGCTCTCGCCTATGCTTCTTGATTCTATCTTCCTCCCCATCTGGAATACGGTGCCTTGTGTACCACCTCTGGATTTGGCCTGTACATACATTGATGTAGTTTTTGCTACACTCTGTCTTTACAACATGTTTCCTACTACTGCTTGTAAGTCAGTCCTGCAGCAACCCAATCATATAATCTCATTTTCACTTTAAAGACAGCCTAACATCCAGATGTTACTGAGACACTCTTCTACTCAATACAGAACTGTGCAGAAACTAGATTATTTATGCTTTTATAAGATGGCTAGAAGATTCTGTTTTATTTATGACGGGCTCTTTAATACTTGGGGAATTCTCACAGTAACTTAACATCCTGAACAAGGCCAATATAATTGTTTCCAGTGTATTGACACTTGATCTACACCACAAAGCACAGAAAAATTATTTTTCCAAGTATGTACACTCGATTTTAAAATGCTGAGACGCTCATTTATACCACCTAACATCGCCTAATTGCTCTGCCACACACAAACCCTTCTGCCATCTTCACTGTGGCACCTCCAGTCACATTCATCCCAGCACTCACATAGCAGATTCACTCAAACCATGAATTAATTAGATACTACACCAATCCTATCTGTGTGGTGGTTCTCAAAGCGGGTGTCAGCTTCTCTGAACTTTCTTCATCCAAACAGACAGCTTTGCACACAACCCCCACTTTTTTTTGTTAAATCTTTTTATTGCATTTATAACATAAACAAAACGCATATTACTAAAATACTTATACAAGATAAGAATAGAGTGGGGGAAAAAAAAAATAGGTAGTAGAAAGGTATGAAGATTATACTCTGTTTGATAAGTGGTCGCGAGTCTGTTGTTTGGTGGTCTGATGTAGGGGGTAAGTCCGCCGTGAGGGGGGGGAGGTCTACTTGGCAATCAGGGCGAAGGGTGATGATTACGAGCAGAATGCATTTGTTGTGGGTGGAGTGTACCTTTGTGGATATAGTTTCGCAGCTGTATATCTAGGGTGTGTGTTTATATTCTTATCATCTGTGTTCGAATGAAGTTTCAGTTCTAGGTAGTTATGTATAGGAAATATGTTGGTTGTGATGTCTCGGATCAGTATTTTTCCAGAAGACTAGGGAGGTTGTGTATCATCTTTTTCCTGTAGTTGATCTGCCACGGAGTCCCATATATCAGCGTGCTTGACTACCACTCCTATATCACGTAATGTGTGCAACACCTGTATTTCTGCATTGACCCAACGCTGTACGTCAGTTTTCCAGTGGCGGGAATCTGGGGCGCTAGGTGATTTCCACTGTGTGGCTATGAGTCGTTTGAGGATTACAAATGCTAGATCTGCGCATCTGTGTTTTTGTTTATCTTTGCTACGTTTGTGTCTGATACCCAATAGGCAGGACTCGGGGGTAAGTGCTAGGGGGAATACCCAGCCATGTAGCAGTTTGTTGTGTGATGTCTTGCCATACTCGGAGTAGTGGTGGGCAGTTCCAGGTCATGTGCAAGAAATCAGCTTCCGTGTTACCACACCTTGGACAATCAGAACTAGCTTGGGGGTACATGTGGTGGATTCGGTGTGGAGTCAGGTACGTCTGGTGTAGGTAGTTGAACTGGGTGAATCTGAAACGTGCGTTGCGCGATACCTCGCGTGTGGATGTGAGGGCCATGGACCATGTTGATGCTGTGAATTGTGTGTGAAGTGCTTTTTCCCATTTGTTCTTAGCTTGTGACTGTGCTTCTTCTGGGTTAGCTCGTAGCACGTTATGGATCCCTGAGATACCTGTTGATGTACCGATGTCTGATAGCAATTCATGCAGAATAGGTGATGGTAGTGGTTCCCTGCTACCGTGTCCCCATGTGTTGCGTATTAGAGATTGTAGTGCACCGTACATAATAAAACTGCCCTGTCCCAGAGTGTACGTCGACGCGAGTGCCTCGTAGGGGAGAAATTGGCCCTCTGCGAATAATTCTCCCACTAACCGGAGGCCTTTGGCGGCCCAGTCAGTGAGACAGAGACGGCCATGTAATCTATGTACCCCTGGGATGGCGAGTAATGGGGTCTTAGGCGAGTATGGTGGTTTTCTGGGTCCCCTGTTCACATAGCGCCACACCCTTTCGGCCACTTTTAACAGGATATTGTTGTGTCGCGGTAGGGCCACACGTCCCACGAGCCATTCCAGTATGTTTAAACCACCCAGTTGTGTGCTCACAGTGTGGGTTTCCGAGTGAGTGGGGTCTTGTAACCAAGTTAAGATCCACCGCAGCTGCGTAGTAGAGCTCAAATTGTGGTACACCCATCCCGCCTCTGTCCAGTGGTAGGCAGATCTTAGCCAAAGCCACACGTTTACGTCCGGTGCTCCATATCAAGTCTACCAACAGCTTATTCAGCTGTGCGAAAAAAGTGCTAGGAAGCCATAGTGGTAGGGCAGCGAAAAAATATAGTAGTCGAGGGAGTATAATCATTTTGATTAATGCCACTCTACCCATAGGTGATAGTGGTAGTGCGCACCAAAAGGGCAGCAGCCCTTTTATTGATCTAATCGTCCGGTCTAGATTGCCCTCCTTGAGGTCAGATTCGTCATGATATATGTGCACTCCTAAATATTTTAAAGTGCTGTAAGTCCATTGTAAATTATGCTCAGTGGGTATGTGGGTCTGTGTGTCGGGTAGTCGGCGCATGGGGAATAGACATGATTTGGCCCAGTTAACGCGTAGGCCGGATATGTCTCCGAATGAGTTCAATAATTGTAGCAGGATTGGTAGGGATTCGGTATGGTTACGTACGTATATTAATGCATCATCTGCGTATAAGGACACTATGCGGTGTTCCACGCCGTCCGGTATGCCCCATCTTGTGGCTTCATTGCGCAATTTAGCCGCGAGGGGTTCTATGGCTAGTGCGAACAGAAGTGGTGACAGGGGGCATCCCTGTCGCGTGCCTCTACCGATCTTGAATTTTTCAGAAGTGATGGTGCCAGTTTTTACTCTAGCTATGGGGTCTGAATATAAGATAGATATCCAGCGTGTGAACACTTTACCAAATCCCAGTAACTGCAGGGTTGCCATCAGATATGGCCATCCGAGTGTGTCGAAAGCTTTTTCAACTTCTAGTGAAACCGCAACTCTGGAGTAGTCTGTATCAGGAGTTTCAGCGATCAGGCGCAATAGGTTCCTGATGTTGATAGAGGTGTTGTGTCCTGGTATAAATCCTGATTGGTCTGGGTGTACCAGGGAAGAAATTATTGGGAGAAGTCGGTTGGATAGTACCTTGCCTAATATTTTACAGTCTGAGTTTAAAAGTGATAGGGGTCGGTAAGAGCGTACGTCCAGTGGGTCGCGGCCCTTTTTATGGAGGACTACAATCGTAGCTTTGCGCTGTGAGTCTGAGAGATGACCTGTTTCATATGCCTCCTGTAGCATGGTCAGATATGGAGTGAGCGTTTGTGATGAGAAAGTCTGGTAGTACTCGATCGGTAGTCCGTCCCCCCCTGGTTCTTTATTGTGGGCTAGCTGTTGCAGTGCTTGTTTTATTTTGTCACTTTCGATGGGTTTGTCTAGCTCTAGTGCTTGTGCAGCCGTTAATTGATTTACGTGGGAAGTCTTGAAGAAATCTTCTAGTTGTGGTGCGAGTGGGGGAGGTTCTGCCTGATATAACCTTGCATAATACTGCCTAAATGCGTCGTTTATTTCTGATTGTGTATTCACTATCACACCAGTATCTAGGCGGATGGCGTTTATAGGAGTATGCTGCTGGGTCCCTTTCGCTAACCAGGCCAGCATACGACTTGATCTATCGCCTTCGGCGTGTAATCGCGCCGTATGGTATCGATAGTCGAATTTTCGTAGACGGGTTTTGGCATCGCCCCATTGCTTTTTGAGTGTGATCGTGTTATTCTTAGCAGTACTATTTAAGGCCGCCTCGCATTCTGCCTTCCGTAATTTCTCCTCGATATCATGTAGCTCTGAGAGCAGTGTGCGCCTGATACCTCCTGCAGCCCCGATGCACATGCCCCGGACTACCACCTTGTGTCCATCCCACTCGATTGCGCGTGTTGTGGCTGTTTGACTATTAATTGTGAAATATGATTTTATGGTGTTAGCTAGTTCTTCCCGGAATGGCGGGTCACGCAACAAGATGGGTTGTAAGCGCCAAGTGGGTATTCGTGATGGCTGAATACCCCATCTCAGTGTGACGATTAGGGGGCAGTGGTCCGATAGGGTTTTGGCCAGATAGTTGGCGCTATGTATTAAGTGTGTTAATGTGGGCGAGCGCACACAACCCCCACTTAATTGCTATCCTGCCACTAATTCATGGACCTGCTGTGAATACTGCAGTCTTGCAAATGAATGTAATAGTCTCTGAATCAAGTACTATAAACGTTTGTACAACGCAGTGACACCACCCACATGGCACAGAATGCCATTTAAATGCTGTCTTCCAAATTATCAAATCAAATCTTTATTCGATTCTGAACATATAATCAAATAAGCATTTGCACTGCAATGGGTCTCGCGTTTGCTCGAGTTAGAGCTATTAGTATTGTAAATTCCTACCTGGACTTTTCTAGCCACATAAATTGAAAATGAGAAGTAAAAAGGTTGACATAAGTGAGCTGATTCAAAGCGCCACGGCCGCCTTGAGCATAAGCGTGAAAGAGAGACACAAAAGGAAAAAGAAGTTCACTTGCAGTCAAATGTATCAGCAAAATTGCAATTATCCATGTAACAGGGTCGATGGCGAAGGCGGTAACAAAACTGCCCCAAGGAGGGACAAACATAAAGCATTTACCCCAAGGATAAAGGATTTTTTAAAGGTAAGCCCATGAATGGATTGATAGTGATGGGTATGCGGTTGGCGTGGTTAAAGCCCATAGATAGATTACAACACGTCAAAGCATTTGCGAGCTCGACCTAAAAAGAACAAACCCAATTTATAAACATTTTAAAACACAAGTTAATTACATAATTGATAAATTAAAATGTTAGGAAATAGAAACTTATTAAGTCTGAAAAATATACAGATGTACATAGTTTTTTTTTGTTTTTGTTTTTGTGTTCTGTCTATGAAAGCCTTAATGAAACCTACTGTGAATGCTGTTCCTACTCTTTTATTCTTTAATTGCCTCAAGGTAGAAAAAAGGTAGAGCGCTCTGAATTCAGACACTGATTGTGTAGGGAAATAAAAACTAGCCTCATTTGGTTATTGTGTACATTACAGTTTTATGCTCCTGACATGAGAAGTAAGAAATTGGGGCTGATATACTCAGTGGTGGCTTGCAGGATGAAAAAGGGACGGCGTGGCACGCGGGGGTGGGGGGTGGAGGATGACGACAAAAAAAAATACAATAATAAAAAAAAAGTACCTTTTGTGCCGCACTGCTCCGATGCACACCTCGACTGCAGGCACAGGCTCCCAGCAAGTCCTGAGTCCAAGCTTAACAGTACTTTCATGCTGCTGGCAGCATGAAAGCAGCACTAGGATTGGACAGAGCGCTTAGCTAAGGCCCTCCGAGGCAGAGTGGAAGTCTCTGCCTATTGTCTCCACCCCGGCAATGCAGTGCCTGCATTGCCAGGTTGGAGAGAGCCCTATGTGTTTGGCCAGCCCAAGATGGCCGGTCAAACATACATGCACACTGAGCGGTAGTGCTGTGCACCCCCCCTCCATCCCTGTCATTGCCCATGGTCCCATCCTTTTACAAGAAAACAATAATATACATAGTTTATTATCATTTTCTTGTAAACGTTTTGCAGCTGCTGCTGGGGCGAGAGGTGGGGGGTGCTCCTCTGCCATAGCGGAGGAGCCGCCCCTGGGCATACTAAATGTTTTTTAACCTTCATTAAGCCTGCCCTGCACAAAGTTGCGGGCTCTGCGGTGGGAAAAACATAAAATCCAGTGTTGTAAAAAAAAAAACACGGGGAGTCGCAACTTTAGTGCAACTCTTTAGGTACACATTGCAAGTTCTTGTGAATCGCAAGCCCTTGGGGTGGCAAGGGTGACTTCTTTCTTTACTTTTAATGTTACAGGAAACGTATTGATGATTTATAGTAGCTTATGGTGTCTTAAATCATTGAATGCTTAGAAACTTATTTTGTTGTTTGCTAACTGTTTACACAGTGGAAGCTGTCCCTTATGGACAGCGACCACAGTGTTAGTGTAGGCTGGAGACATCAGGGGAACAGACAGCAGTTACATGGCCCCCCCTAACCATTTCACATGATGCTGTTTTTAAAAGCAGGGGGTTTGTGCTGTGTGCCCCTTGAATGAAGACTTTCCTATGTAGGCCTTTCTTGTTTCAGCCAATTACAAAAATGCACATAATTAATTCTGCCTTATGATTACTATGAATCCTTAAAAACGACCTCTTTGCAATGTGCCTGATGGATACATTCAGGAAACATGCATGCAATTTGTCAGGTGGAATAAAAAACACTGCCCAAGCCGTGTCCATGGCAGCAGTGTGAGTAGACATGACTCTCCTGTGCTCCCAGTTGTGTTTGGGGAAACCTGGGTGGCTCAAGAATCATGCGGACGAGCAGGGCAGCTTAGCACTTAAGTACCGTAATGGGATGGTGCACTAAAACCTGTCCGGGACATGAAGTAGGAGACCTGAAGCGGTGGATGATAACAAACGGGCCTCTGCTCCATATGCTTTGGTCCAAATTACGGCAGTTCTGAACAATGAGGGAAAGGTCGTCCATGCATAGTGGGGAACCAGCATCATCCTCGGTCATCCTGCTTCTGCATCCCCGGTTCTTGTGAGCCCTTCCAGAGCAACTCTCAGCAACACAGATGACATCCAGTCTCTTGAGGAGAGAAGGATGGTCATGCCTTGAAGAGTCATTTGGGTGCTGACCACTGCATGTGTGTAAGGGCCGAGTGTTCATGCTCTGGATGCCACAGCAGATTCAAGCAAGATAGGGTGATCCAGGACTTAATGCTGTGTGGTCTGGTGGCTGCTCATGAGAAACTACTTTGGTCCAGCTATAGACATTGCCGCTTATGAAGATGCTTCACAGTTAGACTTATTACTGAGAAACAAGAGGCAAAAACCTGAGCTACACACTTTTCGGCATTTCCGTGGACTTTGGTGGCAGGGTGCAAAATACTTCCAATATAGTGGAAGGTGCAAGAGTGGCAGGACTTGATCTCCCTGATGAAGACACCGGAGCATATGGTCACACAGAAGAGGAAGACACAGCGTTGATGCACAGGATCCAGGGGTGCCATGGCAAAAGCTAAATCCATTGAGAAAGCATAAATGAGCTGAACATCCTGGTGAGACTCCGCAAAGGATGAACTTACCCAGATCCTGGAGGGGGCTTCTTGTGCTTGGGCTGAGCTGGCCACTGCATGATGTTGTTTTGCTTCCTTAGCTTGCTCCTTTCCATGCTCATAGAAAGGACCAAAACAAAAGGCTGACGTGGGATCTTTTGAGCTGTGGGTTGTGGGAGGATTGAGAGATGGCGGCCCTAGAGATATTCCTGCATGGCTTCGTAGGGGCCTTCACAGGAGACAATATTTTGACCAGGGGTAAGGGCTGGACAGTAAATATTTGTAACATGGGAAAGCTAATGGGAGGGGCCTTTTCCAGGAGACCTAAGAGTGCCCTCTGTGACACATAGAGGAGGTTGCATATGCACCCCTCGGGACACTTATTATTTTTCACAATTCATTGGCACCTGCTCTCACATCAGTAGCATTCTGTTGAGAAAAGTCCTGCTAGTGGATGGCATGGGCCTTTGGCTAATCTCAGTTTTTAACCACACTCTGTGGAAATTGATTTGATGATGGGCTTAAAATAATGTAGGGCAACACCATGGTGCATACACCTGTCAGTATTTAGAAACTCACTCTTCAGGGATGAAATAGAGAGACAACTTGAACAATATTTCACATTGAATGAGTGTACAAAGGCATGTTGTATTGATGTTTGGGATGTCGTTAAAGCAATTGATGAGGCAGAAATGTATCATGCTTACTGCTCAACTTTACAAACTGTGTTCCTGGAAATTCAGAAACCAGAGAACATGGTGAAAGATCAAGGAAGGAAACAGTACACAGACAAGCCATATACACTTAATCCGTGCACAATGACAAACATTAGAGGCCAGCTTCGAACCAGCCTTACCACTTAGGGAGAACTACTGCTGCTGGATCTGAAAAGACACTGAGATATTGCAGATGACAGCGTGGGAAGGTACCTGACATGACAAATGCTAGTTATGCAGGCGTGGCAATATATTCAATTAGGGATGGGGAAAAAGTGAAGGATTTCAGAACATTTTAGAAATCATTGTATACTACAGTAGATAACTTAAACGACCTCAGACACACTACATCTCAGAGCGTATCTGACTAAGTTGTCAAAGGGGCACAGAGAATCCACCGATATACCCGTAACTGATGACCAGGTCAAACAGACAATATGATTCATTTAAGGAAATAAAGCCCAGGGTCAGGACAATTTAATAGAACATTTCTATGATTTATACAGCACCCAACTGACACCGAGGTTAACTGCTGTCTTTCAGTTTCTTGCTGACCAAGGAAAGGTGACATCCACCATGGGGGAGGCTATTATCCAGTCATTTCTATACCAGATCGAAATCCCCACCTAAGCTCTTCATCCAGACCCTTAGCCTTTATTTCTTCTTAATTTGATGCAGACCTTTACTCCAAGATCCTTGCCAATAGACTTGAAGGTATTTTAGCAATGTCACATTTGTGCCACAAGGCAGAGTTTATTGCCTCCTAACACATGACACCATTAGACTAATGCTCTAACTGGATGTGAAGGTACATGAACAGAATATGCATGTGATTCTGGTATCTTTTCTCATAAAAAAGTTTTCAACTGGGCAAATCAGGCTTTTCTGTAGTGGTTTGACTACAATGGGCTTTTTCATGCACTATATGTCGATGGTCAGGGCAATCTGCAATCTCTTCCTCCTCAAGAATATTGCTCAATAGATGCATATCACTTAATTTCCATGTAGAGGTATCTGGTACCTCTACCCAGTTACTTTTTACTATTAGTAAAAACCCCTTTGTCTCATCTGCCCTGCAAGCAAAGTCCATAGGATGACTAGCCTCCAGTCAGTCTGAATATTGATTTGCCATTTATGCAGATAATGTCCTTTTTACCCTGGTGTCCCATATGGCTTGTTACACAGACTCATTAAGCTACTGCAGAAATATGGAATGATTTCTAGTTAGAAGATCAACATAGAGAAAAACAAAGTTTTGATCCTCATGCTTCTCCTAAAAACAGTGCAAGGTCTGGTGTTTGGTTTCCTTTCTGACATGCCCGTTTGCAAAATAAATACCTTGGGAATAAAATTACCACCCTCATTGAAGATTTATATGGAGCTAAGAGATGAGGGAAGATTTTGACACATGGGCTCATCTATACATCTCTTGTGTAGGATGGATGAAGTGGGTTAAAATGCATGTATTGCCAAGGGTCCTCTGTTTAATTCAAGTGCTCTCAACCTTAAGAGAGTTGCCCCTTTAAAGAGTTACCAAAACTGATATCCAAATTTGTCTGATGTGGCACTAAACCCAAGGTCCTTAAACGCCTTCTACAACAAAGACGGAAAAAGCCCTACTACTATCTAACTTTTATAAATAAGTACTATCTAGCTGCCAACTACAAATCGTGTCAGAATGGTCTAAAGTAGAGACAGACAAAATCTACCAGAAACTGCAAGATACACTTTAGGATGAGCCGTGATTGGCACTGCAGACGTTCTAAAATCCACCACCTGCACCCCAATGCAAATTAATCCTGTTAGAGAAGATGTGGTGGAATAGGTGATACCCCACAACTCTTTGGGAGCTGCACAAGCTCCACACATTATGAAAGGAGGTGGTCACTGTGCTCCTCGACGCAGTGGGGTACCCTTTGACCATTGTGTATTTGTGCTGGGCCTTAGACCTTTAGGGTATAATTGTATGTGGGTGGGCAGTTGATGTTGCAATGTGTAGAAACTATGTAATCAGCAATACCATTCACTTGGAAAAAAGGGGACCTGCCCACCCCTTCCACTGAGTCTGGTCTGTCCTTGCCAGTTGACGACTCTCTTATAATTGTGAGGGAACAGACCTCCACTTAGATGGACTGTAGATGCCAATGTTGGACAGACCCATCTAGATGGATAGTACTGGGGCTCCTCTCATTGAGGGCTATTTTGAACATTATATAATTTTAGCACCAGGATACCCAAGTGGATGAATGGGGTCTCCAACCGTTTTTGTAGTACAAGCTACTTATGTTGATGAAAGTTATGCAGAGCTACAAATATTATTAGAATTTCAATACTCACCACATAATTTTAAATATAAACTTTTCAGTTTTGTATGCTGGGCTACACACAGAAGAGCTACTTAAGAGTAGCTCAAGAGCTAGTAGTAACTCATGAGCTACTTGTTGGAGACCCCTAATTCCTGCTCCATGAATCTTGAAACTCCAATTACATTACATTGGTTAAAAAAAAGAACATAAACACCACTCAGATACAGCATGGTGATGTACACGGCCAGTGTTTCATTTGTTCCACATTATTCAGAACCTGAAGCACCACAAGCCAGAAGTCAACTCTTGCCGCATCCTCGGTGGCCTCTAGTGATCTGACGATTGCAAAATGATTTCTGTGGTTTCGATCATGCACATTTAAAGGTGTTGCCTCTGAAACAAAAGAGAATGATGTCATGAGTTAAACCCACATGTTTTCCCACACTGATATCGTGAAGCCCATTATGAATTGTGGAAAAAAATCAAACAGCCACTAGAGATGTATTAACAACATTCCTCGACTTGCAGTTCCTTCCCCAGAGTTATTTGGCAGGGATATTAACAGGCATTGTGAATTTTGGACAGCATGCAGCTGTGTTGGGAAACAGCTGTGTTGCTGGATGGGGGTGGGCAGCACGGGCGTGTGTAGAGAGGTAGAGGTTCTGCTTTTTTTTTTTTTAACAGGATGCCCTGATCACGATTCTCCCACAGACCTATATCCCCCTTCCAGTATGCAATTATGTGGTGGCAGCTGGGAGGACCATTGTGTTTTTGAATGAAGGTGCAGTTAAAGTGTTCAGTGCCTGGGTGTTTCCCTTTCATCCGGTTGATTTCATTATACCCCAGGCCAGTGTCACATTTCTTTGCTCTTAAATGTGTAAGGCACATTTTGCATAGGTATGCCATCGACCCGCAAATGACTGTTTACTGGGAAATAACTTCTTGGTGGTCTTCCTTGTCTGTTGCAATGTTTTCAAAATTGTAAAACACAAATTCTGCTCACTTAGGGCATTGTTTACATTTCTTTGTCTAAAAAAACTCTGAATTCAGTGAAATATGTGATCTCAGAGACTCAGCGTTTTGAAAACACTTGAACAGCTACAGTTCACATCCCTACTTTTTAAGGCCCTGAGAATCACAGCTGTTTTCTAAACAACAGGAAAAACTGCGACCTGCATTGTTTTTCCTGTTGTGGGGAGAGTATCCGAACTTCTTTTCTGTTCCGGCAGAGGCAGGAGAGGAGGGTCTTCTGAATACTGAGCTTTATATGCATAATTTATTTTTGGGTGAATGCGGCCTCAGGCCTCCCTTCCATTTGACTTAGTCGGAGGCGCTTCATTGTTATATGCATGAGGGGCAAGTCACAGGACGCCCCCCTTTCCTACATAGCCCTCACACACATCGCAGGACGGCCCCCTTTCCTAGATAGCACACCCCGTGTCACTGGGATTATTAAAGAACGCTGGGCGCCCATGCCCTCAGCCCAGTTACCCACAGATTGTATCTTCTGTGTTAGCACTTCCCTCTCACTCACCAGTGTCTGCCTTCCCGGTGCCAGTGTTCTGACTGTGGCATAGGGATGAGCTAATCAACATCCTAGCACGTGGTAGTGAATGTGTTTCGTACTTGAACATGTGTCTAGCTTACATAAAGAGATACTGAAATACGACTACAATTGACCACCCTCATCGCCACATGAAATAACACCAGGGTCTATTGGCTACAGGTTGGAATTACTCATAGATTACAGGTTTCACCTCAAGAACATTTATATTACCACCAAGCTGATAGGAAGCGTATCTTCAATGACAGTTGAATTGCACCCTTTATTATCACACTCAGGGATCACCCTTTACCTCAATGGTATATACAGAGAATTCTTCCTCTTCACTGTTTCTTGAGGAACAGACTAACCCCCACCCCACACATGTTCCAGCAGATACACTCCAGAACAAAGACTGCATCTAAGACCTTGACTCCATTACTGTTTGTAGAGATCGAAGGGACAGCTGGGACAATTTGCAGTTATGCTTCATCTTGGAGAAGGGCCTTTTTTGTTGATCCACTAGTACCGGTCTGCTTCAGGCGAGTAAGTTCTGGATGAAATTGATAAAGGTCAGACTCCTCCTTTAGGCACCTGTGCTCCAATATATGGACACCATAATCCTGTTTATAGTGGTTTGTTTGCCCACCTTGGTAAGAGTAAGGCTTGGTACTGGTTGACAAGTTTGACAGCCTGGCAAAGGAAACAAATAAACCCAAACTACTCCTTGCCACTGGTACCTTGACAAAACACACTCTTACTATCATGCACCATTAGTATTATTGCACAAGCCACTGCTTTATTCAGTTTCAACGTCTGGACAATTACTGAGCTTACGTTTGTCTCCTTCAGAGTCCCAGTATGTGGTCAATCTCTGGGAGTCACCAAAAGTATACCATATTGCTTTTTCTATGAGCTATGTGGCATAAAAATGTCTATCTTTTAAAGAAGCATGGGGTTTAGAGCTGTAGACTTGTACTAATCTACTTGTAAAAGTTACTGGGTAGTGAAACAGGTTTTGCAGTGGGATCATTTTTGAAGGCTGAGCTACGGTTTCGTAATTGTTTTCTTTTTTGAATATTCTAAAAACATTGTCCTTTTTCCTAAACTTGGCTGATGATCGCAGTTTGTGTTTCTGCTTTTTATTGTGAAGAACGTTGTGTGATTTTGTGCTTTTGTGATTCATATGTTTTAAACTAATAAAGTTCATATTGATTCATTGATTGAGTGCTCTGTTGCAAGTGACTAGGGCTTCAAGCTGTAGACGGAAGGGTTTCCTAGGAACTTTGACAGCTTAGGGCTGAAGTGCTCTGGGAGTAACTGCAAGAGGCCATAGGTGGGAGTGATAGCATGACATCATACTAAGGCATTCCCTTGAGGGTTACAAACCTGCACATCAGACACTCCCACCCATTTCCTGGCTGTAGGATTGTGCCACAATGGGCTATGGATGTTAGACCAACAAGTCGGGCAACGCTTTTAGGTAATAATAGCCAGTACCTACTGCTGTTCAAAAGAGGCAAATATGTTCAAAGATAAGTCTTCTACATTATTCATCCCTACAAATGAAACTTTACTCTCGCTAGAGGGCTCTGGTTTTGTCAATAGTTTATGTGAATATGTGACAGAACAACTAGGTCCTAAACAACTATAGCCTAAACCACTACTGCTAAACAACTAAAAAGTCTCTACAACTAAGTACTGAACAACTACTGTCTAAACAACAATTGTGCCTGAATAACAAGTGCCTGAACAACTAATATATATATATATATTCTAAACAACTAATAAACCATAAAAACCAAAAAGAAAACCTTACCTTAAAATTAGTTGTTCAGACAATTGTTATTCAGACACAATTGCTGTTTAGACAGTAGTTGTTCAGTACTTAGTTGTAGAGACTTTTTAGTTGTTTAGCAGTAGTGGTTCAGGCAAGTAGTTGTTTAGACTTAGTTGTTCAGGATGTTTCCCGTTTATGTTGGGTTGAAAATCCCAGACCCAGTGTCCAGGTGATAACCTGCTTCTCATTTTATGTTATGGCAGACCTGATCTGGTAGCTTCTGCAAGAAGCCCCTGTCAGGAGGCTCCTGACAAGTGTTCTACTTGCTTGTGGTAGGTTGCTTACAGTCAGTGCTGGGCTTTGTTAGTTGATAGTGGTCCATGCAGATCAGTACTACGTTTATTCTGGGTGACTAAGACTCCCATGACCAGGCTATGACATTACTAAATGTTAGTGGCAGCAAAACAGATATTTTACTTGCACTGCAATAGAGTCCTGCTGGCTGGATCGCCAGCTGGGTCTTGGACCACCAGCCATGACCTGTGAAGGGGAGCAGTCAATGAAGATACTGATACAAATAGGAAAAGGTTGTGTAAGGAGTGGGTTTATGCCAAGCCGAGATGCTAATGTCTGAACTAACCTTGTGCTGGCTGAGTGAGCTTCCAAGCAGTCCATCTCTGTTGCAGGAATAAGGTATGAGGGGATACACAGATGTTTACAGACACAGATGCACAATGAGGTTGAATCACCAGCAGCACTCCTCTGTCATCTTGGGTAGGCAGGCAGATGTTGAATTTTGATAGCTGAAGCAGTGGCAGGGCCAGCAGGCAAGCAGAGCTTCAACTGGGCCTTGAATTACCCATGAGGAGAAAGTGGGCATCAAGTCGGCTTCACTCCATGAATACAGGTCAGCAGTGACGGACCTGAGCAGATCCATGTCCTGGACAGATCAGTGGGTTGCAGAGCAACTACACCTTGGATTCACAAAATTGGTCAATTTGAAGGATCCTGGTGTCCAAACACTATCCATAATTTTAAAGGCACCGCCAGACAGTGTGGGTTAAGTGTTGTCCCTCAAAGACGAGCTAGGAGTAACTGGAGGCTCTGCCTATGTGTAACGACTCAGGGAGCCCTCCAGGGACTTCACTCACTGGAAGCTATGTGTATTCACTCTTGACTAGCTGAGGTGTAAAAAAGCGCAAGAAGATATTGTGAGGGGTGGGGTTAATATCTTTTGGCAGAACTGACAAGTAACCCTTTATCTTACACAATGCCAATTCTACAAAAAAGCAAATGTGTGCTAAACTCTATAGGTAACCCTAAAGGCATATGTATCACAGTGCTTAGGAAGCCTTTTAGTGTTCCCAAGCAACAGCCAACTCACCACGTTTTTAGAAAGCCACAACATCCTCAACATCTCCCAATCCGGATTAAGGTCAAACCACAGCACCGAAGCGGCCCTCCTGTGTGCAACAGACGACATCCAATCCCTACTGGACAAGGGAGTGACGGCGGCACTCATCCTACTTGACCTCTTGGCAGCATTCAACACAGTCTTCCATCACACCCTGATAAGAAGACTCCACAAAACCAGCATTAGAGTCAAGGCCCTCGACTGGATCCAATCCTTCCTCTCCGGCAGAAGGCCACAAGTGAGACCCACACACATCACCTGCGGAGTGCCCCAAGGATCCTCCCTCAGCCCCACGCTGTTCAATGTCTACATGGCCCCGCTAGCCACCATCATCAGAAGCTACTGAATAAACATCATCTCCTACATCGACGACACCCAACTCATCCACTCCCTCCAACTAACCAGACAAGGCCAGACACAACTTCTTCGAGGGCATGAAAGCAGTCACCAACTGGATGAGAGATAGGTGCCTTCAACTCAACAAAAACAATACAGATGTACTCAACCTGGACCCTCAAAACAACGCATGGAGTGACTCCTGGTGACCACCCACCATCAGAAACCCACCCACCCCGCCAGCCAAGCCTGCAACCTCGGAATCATCCTGGACCCCAACCTCAGCATGAACATCAGATCAACTCCACCTGTTTCCGCACCCTCTGCCTGTGACGCAAGACCTTCATATGGATCCCCCTCGAGCATAGAAAGACCTGGACTACGGCAACGCACTCTATGCCAGAATCAACAAAAAAGTCACCTGCAAATTGCAAAACATCCATAACGCCACCGCCAGATTGATCCTCGACCTATCCCGAGACTGCCACATCTCACAACACCTACACACAATGCACTGGCTCCCCACTGAGAAAAGAATCACTTTCAAAATCCTCACATACGCACACAAAGCCCTCCACAACACCGGACCTGCCTACCTTAACCAGCGACACAGCTTCCACGTACCACACAGGACCCTACGCTCAGCCCAGCTCTCTCTCGCAGAAGTACCCCGCATCAGGAAAACCAGAACAGGAGGACTCTCCTTCTCCTACCTCGCTGCCACCACCTGGAACGCCCTACCCACCCACATCAGACAAACCACCTCCCTCCCCAGCTTCACAAAGGAACTGAAGACATGGCTTTTTTAATCCACCTCCAGTACACGCTACCACACCCCACAGCCCCTTGAGACCATAACGGGTGAGTAGCTGCACTTTATAAAACTCTCTTTGATTTGATATGAAGCACACTTATGTTTGTGTATGGTAACTATGAGTGTGTATAATATTCAAAAACATTACATATAATGGCAATATGTAAACAAATATACAGCAACCACCTGTGCCAAGCCTTTGAAATTAATTTTTACTCGGAAAGGCCAGTAAACAACTCTTTTCAGTGCTCCTAGGGATCCCAAAAATAAAAAACAGATACCACCAATCAAGGCTTGGCAAAGGGCTGCCCCTTGAGACGAAACGGGGGAACCTATAGAAGAGTGGAACCAATAGAGGTCCTCCCATTGTCAGGGCACACCAAGAGTGCATCTCTGCATTTTACTTTCACTTAGTCTAGTAAAGGTATCAAAACTAGGAAAGCTTTTAATTTTTAGATTGGCGTTTAACCTTTTTTAGCACATAATTCCCTGGTGTGACGTAGGTTGTAGAACCAAGGAGTACAGGTTATTTTCCCCTCTCCTCAATTCAGGCCTATTGCTCTCTTTTTGTCAGTCTGTTAGGGCTATGAATTGGTTTAACAATGAAAACAGGCATTGTTTTTTTACATAAATAAAAAATAGAATTAGTAAAACGCATCATAAAAGAACAAAGTGAAAAATTGATGAGACTCGAGAGTATTGACACACTGGAATTTAAAATTCGCACATAAAAGCACTTCACGGTTGTGCTGCTGGTGTTAAGAGCGAAAAATCAATCCTTTTCATTGCCCCGTAGGATATTTTGTCATTTATACATTATTTAACAAGGCCCACCGTTCAGGTTATGACTTGCAAATGTTATTTAAAAGCGGCTGTGACAGAGAGGAATGACACTGATGAAAGAGTTTCTATTTCTAATCACGGTGTTAGAAAGGATCTAGATGAGCATCGGGCCCGGACTGGCAACTCAAAGAAGCCTGGCAATGTTGTCCGACTAGCCCCGGGTGGAAGTGTGGGGGTGCAATTGCACAGCACTGCTGCCTTTGTTGGGGGGGGGCCCATATTGAAGCACAGCTGCTAAACCCGCCCCAGTCACAAAACCGGCACCCACCACTAAAAAAGCAGCCGCCACCCTTCCAGCCTCCCGGGAAAATGCCTGATTCCCGCTACGGAAAGTCCGGCCCTGATGAGCATATGCAAAATAGCAACACTTCCCATGTTCCTCTACACACCACACAATTCCCCTGCAGTCGCAAATCAATGTATTTCCCTCCATAATTTAGGCAGAAGAAGGGAGTATGCACATTTTATTATTCTTCCTTGTCGGAAAGGTTAGACATAAAAGTTAGTAGAGCTCCTGTGTATGTGTAGGAGCCCAGAAAGAGCTTACACATCACTCTATTTTGACAGAAAACCAGTAATTCCATTGCCATTTCTAATAAAGAGACCCCTTCGCAAACGGTTTAGGTTAGATCAAGAGCAAGATGCCCATTCTTTCAATGAGCATCCTATCCATCTTTACTACCCTGGAACCTAACTCACAAACAGTGCCTAATTTGAGCTGGTGGTTGCAGGTGGTAGGTGCCAACACTCATTTTTTGTGATTGGGATTTATTTTTCATCATCAGACGACACAGAGTGGAGAGATAAAGGTAGAACAGGAGTGAGAAAAAAAGACAGAGAAAGTTAGGAAAACAGTGATAAAAGGAAGGAAGCAGGGATGAAAAAGAAACCTGCAGGAGTGAGAAGAAGAGACATAAACTGTAGGGTGGGAAAAGAAAGAGTTGTGGGGTGGAATCAAGACTAGGCAGCTTCTGTATTCGGCAACTCAGCATGTAACATTGGTAGTGGCAGAGTGCTAAGAGAAATCGTAGGGCCTCTGCACCTATTTATTTTATTTTTTACAAAGTAATCACTGCATACAGGCTTGGATGACAGGAGAGCCCTTGGTAACAAAGACAAAATGTATCTCTAGAAGGCCAAAGCACATCAGTGTCCAAGATAGGCCTATCAAGCCCAGATTTGAACTAGAGATTGAGGCCCTCATTATGACTTTAGCAGGTGACGGAGTCCGCCAGCCAAAGTCCCGCATCGGGATGACCGCATGTTGGGCCCTCCCTCTGTGGTACTACAAGTTTCCTATTGGGCCAGCGGGCAGAAACAGAGTTTCCACCCGCTGGGCCAGTGGGAAACACACCACAACATTGACACCGGCTCATTGTCTGGCTTTTCACTGCCCGTAATTCGGGGAGTGAAAAGAGCAACGGGGCTGTCCATATGGGGGTCCCTGCACTGCCCCTGCGCTTGATATGGGCAGTGCAGGGGCTGGTGGTCGGACTATGGTGGCTCTGCCACGGTCATAATGTGGTGGTCGGAACTCCACCGCAAGTCTGGTGGTCGCCAGACTCGTAATGAGGCCCTGGGTCTCAAGGATATGAAGAACTGCAGGCAGTAATAAACAAACTGGGTCATAGTTTTTCTTAGGGGCTCTGAGATTCAACTTCTTTTCATCTATTTGACTTAATTTGTTTAATGCCTTGAGTATTCTATAGAAATGTGTGAAATTCTCGTAATTTTCTTTAATTATTCAAAATTATGCACAATGCAAATGAAATGCAAATCCAATATTTTGTAGTACGTTTTTCTGTGAAATCTGTCATCACTTCAATTTTTGGTGTGAGGATGCATTTAAACAAAAGCACTGTGAGCCGCAGCCACTTGCTTTGCATTTTTCCTGTGGGTTCAGAGTACATATCTTCTGCGAATTTCGCATTAGTAGTAAACTTTTGCGGCGAAAGGCGCGTAGTTATGGAAAGGGTTTAATGGCGTTATTTTGAGAATTTCACCTAATAAGCATAACAAAATTCATATAATTATACTAATAATGCCAATGTAATGTAAATTTCACCCAGGCCTAGTATCCTTTAGTTTTGAATACATCAATTATAGTAAAATGCACTGCTTTCTTATTAAAGGCAGTTCCTTCGAGGACTACCTTTTATTAGTCAATGTCCTTTCACCTCTTGATATACATCCACTTTAAATGTAGTGATTCAGTAAACAATATATTTTAAATCAAAGCTCCCATACCACTTCTTTAGAGGCAAAAAGCAATTCCTTTTATGAATAACACTTGATGTGTAGACGTTAATTATGCATTGCAACTCATGCATTTAGTTTGTTTAACGTTTCTTAAACTCTTTTCTTATTTTACATGAACCTTCTTGCCCCAGTACATTTTGGCCCCATCTAGGGTCTTTTTTCAAGGGTACCTTTCGCCCACAACGTGCTTTTAATATACTTTAGATGGGTTTGAAATGCAATAGAGCATGATGGTTGATATAGTCCAAGATTAATTAAAAAGGGCTTTTTAGGTTTGATAAGTATGACAATTATGCCTTTCAAGGAGGAGGTATGTTCTTTTCTCACTTTAAAGGCCATTGTCTTTTTTGCTGCAGCACCTTCTGGCATTATCCTGAGACATTTTGGATCAGCCCACATAAGAATTCAAAGAACACCACTTTTTATTTGGCTGCCTCGGTGTGTTCTTTCACTCCATTGGAATGCATGAGGGACTATTTTACATCTGAAATCAGTCGTAGTGGAGCCTGGTAGCACTTGGAAGCGAGCACTGATAAAAGCATCTGACAAATGGATGCTAGAGGCGAAAAAAAAGTTTGTGTCATTTTTTTCCTGCATCCATTTTTCAGATTCTTTCCCTGGAGCTCGCGCCCAAGTGCTGCTGTGCCATTCGCCGATTGATTACAAACGTGGGGGTCACCGTGGAATGCTAGTTTAATACTCTGATATTGGTTTTATCTCTTTAAACATCGCGACCGCGTTTATAATCATTTGGCAAGCAGCCCAGCAGCTCCGAGAATGAGAGCTGGCAAAAGCATGTGAAAAATGAATGCTTCAGGAAAGAAAGCAACTCTTTTTTACGATGCATTCATTTTTAGGTGTTTGTGTCTGCACTAACTGGCTAGCGCAGATGAACCCCGTCACAATGAGGATTTGTCATGCACGCTATTACCTCATGGAGCATTACAATACTGGGATATTAATAACGGGAGGCAGTACAATGTATAGGGCCTTCACAACGTATGTAAGTATATGTAGGGATGAGAAGGGACATTAAGGGTTCAGGGATGGCTAGTTTGTATGGTAGCAAGGAACCTTTAGATGGCAGTCGGTTTCTAGAATTCAGGGATAGGTGTTTTTAACGGTAGTTGGGTGGTTTTCGGTTTCAGTGAAGAGTAGATTTTAGGGTTGTAATGGATTCTTTAGACTTCAGAGATGAGTAGTTTTTGAGTGTGCTTAGCAGTTTTTAAGGTTCAGGAATGAGTTTTTCAGTGTGGTGGGGAGGCTTTAGGGTGCCAGAATGGGTAGTGTAATGAGATACAGGTTTTTTAGGTGTGTGGTGATGTACTGATTTGAGAGGTACATGGTGTGTGCGTATAGAAAGTGTTATTTATTTTTTATTTTTGCTAATACCTTTGGCACAGTTTCACGAATCTTCACAAAACAATATATTATATACATATACATGTATGTGTACAGCAAATTCCCAGAAACAAAAAGCAGCATTCCAGGGCAGGCAACAGATGTTACTGGACAACTCACATCCATGCATTTCAGTTTCACAGAAGCCTTTCTCAAAATGAAAATGTGTCCAACACCGTTAGAAATAAATACAAGAACATGAGATAGAAAGTGGAAACGGACTGCCCCACTGTTAGCTTAAAACAGTCTGACTGGGATTTGCTTTCTCTACACACCCTCCTAAAAAAGGGGTGTTCCATTCCCTTACCTTCTTTGACTGCACCTCTTACACTTGATAGTTGCAGTTATAACCACTTATCCGTGACAATTTAAGATGTAACTTTTTGTCTGCATTTATGGTGGGTAATGTATTGCAGATGTCAATGAATATTAACAAAGTCACAACTTTGGTGTTTCCAGCATTTGCAGATAAAACTCCGAAGGTAGTCATATGGGAACACCAAAATTTCTACCTCTGATCAAAACTTAGGAACACAGAAACGTTGGCCACATGTTGTAGTAAGTGACATCTGCGCTCCTAAAGTATCATATACTGTAATTCTGTGAATTAGGATCTATTCTTTGCGGACACAATGCATATTTGTTCGCATTTAAGTGCCATTCAGGTGTGCAAACAGGGTTGGGCCTTGTAGTATTTAGAGTATTGGGGCCTTTTGTACAGTTTGAAGATAAAGAACGTCAAAAAGTGCTGGGTGGCCCATCCTCTTTTTTTTTAAGTTTAGAGAAGGCCCATATAGTCTTAATAGGCTGAACATGAAATCAAGCACTTTTTGGCAGATGTCCTAAACATCTTTGAAGCACTAAATACTGCCCATTTTTTTATTTGGTTATGCAGATCTGCATTGTAATTTCTTATTGATGGGTGGCGCTGCAGGGCGGATGGCAGATTTGCGGACATTTCACTATGGGACAAACCGTGCAGTGAGCGGCTTTTTTTTTTTTTTTTTTTTAAACATGACGGGGTGGCCCCGTTCCCCAGCTGCCCACCCCACTGTGCCCTACCTGCATTTTGCCACCAACACTTGCAGCACTTTTTAATTGAGTGCTGCAGGGCAGATGGCGACATGTCCGTTTGCATAATTAACGCAGGCCAAGGTACGCATACACGGATGGCACTGATCCTTTCAAAATCCACAATGGATTGTTGCTCTGCAAATGTGTACTGCAGCTATTCCATCCTGATTTATATTTATGGGCAGATTTTAAATGTACAGGCTTGACTCACATCCATTTTACCTTGTGTAGTTGTGTGGTTGAGGGAGATTGGTAATTAAAGAGGAGGAGGAGGTCTAGGAAGTCAAGAATAAAACCAAAGAGTGAGGAGAAGCAGCAAGCTGATGAGGAAGAATTGTAGATGGGGAAGGAAGCCAACTAACTAGGGCATCTTAAAATGTGCAATGTATGATGAGATGAATGAGGAGGGCGAATTATGATTAGTGATTACTTTTATAGATTTGTTTTCCTCACTGTGTTTTTTAAATGAAATGTGTTTACATTGTGTGTCTGGTAGATCAGCGGCTCGACTGCAATGACCCTATGTGTTATGATTGTTTCCAAATGAAAGTTGTACATAATTTCAGAAGTAAACATCTAGGCGTCATAATAACTATTCAACAAAAGCTCTCTCGCTCTGATTCCTTATTTATTAGGTCCATTATCTGTCCTTGTTTCTATTGGCCATTGTGCTTCTCATCTTCAGACGGCAATAACCTGCATTGTGTTTCCATTTGTTTTGGGAATGTTTGGATTCAAGCAATAGGAACTCTTTCTAAAGATATAAAGGCATGCTCAGCGCTCACATCTGTTTTCTGAGGCTGTTTCCAGAAGTGTTGGTTATTTTTGTTATTTATATCAGAAGAGTATACTCGGGGCAACTGGAATTATGCGGCAAGGGAGGCCAAGTCATGCAGTAGGGTTGAATAAATTATGCAGCAAGAAAAGGCAAATTATGCAACATAATACGGCAACATTTTGTGATAGTTTCACTTCATTATTTTGTCATTTTTGCTTACTCATGGTAACGCTGTCTGGACAAAGATTTCTCCTCATTATCACCTTCTTTTTTTTTTTACAACCAAATGCTGTACGAAGAAATGAAATATGAACTTTTGTGAAGGCCCTTCTATTGCAGCGTAACATGTCACTATCTTTGTAGTAACTTTTGATCAGTTTGTGGTAAAGATGGTAAGGGCATTATAGTGTTAGGACGGGTAAAAGTAAAGGGTGAGGGGCTTATAGGGTTTAGAGATGGGTAAAGGAGTGTAAGGGGTTTTTAGGGTCCTGGGTAGGTTAGAAGTAAAGGATAGAAGATGTTTTTTTCTAAATCAAGGAAGGGTAGGCGTAAAGAGAGTTACTGGGTTTTTAGGGTTTAAGGGCAGGTAGAGGTAAATGGAGGTAAGACGTTTTTAGGGTTATGGGCGGGGTAGAGATAAACCAAGGTGGGAAGTTTTTAGGATTAAAGGACAAGAAAAGGTAAAGAGAGGCAAGGAGTTAAACAGAAAAAAATTGTGTTCTGGGGACAACTCACTGCTACAATATGTAATTTGTGTGTACATATAAATGTGTGTGTATGTATGTGTATATAGATATATATGTATGTGTGGGGGGGGGTGTATATATATATATATATATATATATATATATATATATACATATATATATATATATATATATATACATATAAATATATGTGTGTGTTAATGCTTGTATATAAAGAGTTAATACCAAATAAATGATGAGTGGTAAAGACCCACAAAGTAAAAGAACGTGTGATAAAGGTCCAACGCACAGTATTATATGTGTAGTAACGTCATGCTTGATAATGTCATATATCCCTTTCACAGACTTTAACACATTTGCAATCTGAATGAAATTGATTTCCAACATGAATTTCAAGTGCTTGAAATATATAATACTGATTTCAGTTATGAGTCTGGCACACACCTGCACAATAATCAGTCAATGTCTCATGAAAGATCAACGTCTGCTCCAGTGTTGGATTTCTTTTGTATAGCAAAACATTTCCAACTGGTATAAGTTAATCTACAAAAATAATATATACGCATGTATTAAATACAACCTTTTAGCCAATAAAGGTATTGGTACCACTGCTACTGAAATCTCCAAAGACTCCGTGCCTACACAAATCCCATTGCGTACCCAGTGACCAGATGTTAACTCCGGGATAGACTGAAAGAAACAGCTTAACCTTAGACTCAATAAGTGAAATACAGAGCCTGCTATTGCTTGCAATCAGGCCAATGCATAGTTGAAAAAATAACTGATACCCAGGGAAAGACAGAGCCAATAAACTACTAAAAATCACTTTACAATATGGACCTATTGAACCGCAGTTACTCACTGTTTAGAGGACCTTAGGCAGGTTTACCCACCATTAACCAACCAGAACTGCAACTGCCTCTTGCCAGCTGTATTTGTAGCCAGAGCATTTAGCCGTGCATGTTGGCGTGCCTTGCCCAACCAAGTGATGGTGGGGAGGCTTTAATGAAACAGGTCAATCCTAATGGTTCACTATGTTGTTCATTAGCACTGATCAGTCTGCCTCCGCTTGAACAGATAGCATGCGCCCAGGTCAGCATAGCATTTCGAAAAGACACTGGGCCTTGTGTTAAAATTTACACTCTTCAAGTTGCCACATTCTTCAACTGATCAACCCACAAACCATGGGTAATGCAAACAAGATGAGGAAAAAACTTCCCAAATTAACTAACATTATCGTCAATGGCCAACCAGGAACACAACAGTGCCTAATCAAAAGTGAAATAAAAAACCTTATAAATAGACTACAATTACAAAAGTGATGAAAATAAATAATCCAAGTGGAAGAATTTAGTTTTGTTATCCCTTTTCCTCAATGGCTCTCCAAAAGTCAACCTGTAATACTGCTAAGGATTGCCGTGGAACTAGCAACCCTGTCCCGATGATTGTCCTAAGTGGAATTACTTTGATGCCTGAAATGTCAATTTACACCGACCGACTGGACAACTATTTTGCAATTTATTTCCTGCAACATTTGTAATGTGTATCAATTGTTTTTTTTGTAGTCAATATGTTTGTCTTACAGTTTTCAAATGTGGTTGTTTAGTGCTTTCTTTGGGTTACTGATATTTATCAAAAATGATTAGCTTTATAAATTAGAAAAAAAATTATTTTTGTTAATTTTACCTACATATGTCATATTCCTTCTTGTGATTTGAGCAATGAAAAATAATCCTAGTAAATACTTCTCTGAATGAGTGTTATTAATTTTGACCAGAACTAAATGGGGTTGCATAAATATGTGACTAGTCCGAGGGCAACTCTGTAATAGCTCTTGTTAGCCCATGTTCCCAGAGGACATATGGATCTTTGTTAAGAAATTCTGTTAAAAACAGATGCGGATATGATGATAGAAAGGATAGACTTTAGAGTCACTGTAGAGTCAGGCATAGATGCGGATTAACAATACAGCAGAGAAAGAGTGGAATGATGTGGCACTTCTAATAGAAGGATCTATCTTTGATGGTACTGCTTCGCGATCACAGGTAGGACCATGGTTGTACATTGTAAATGAGACAAACAGTTGTACGCAGCCAGTACAGGAGATGGAGAACTTTATTGTTCAACACCAGCCGAGATTCAATATTATGCAATTGCACTATAGAAGAAACAGGTAGTGATGTGACAGTACAGTGTGATATACTGTAGCTCAGACACAGGGACATAAGATATTGCATGATATGTAGCAAAGCAGAGACATGATTGTATGATGTATCTAAAACACGTGAATATAGTAGTATACTGCGCAGTAGGCAAAGTTGTTTGATAGTGCTCTAACATATCACTATTTGTCTTTGTCTTTGTTACTGTGTACTATCAAATAACCTGACTGTTGTGCAGAATCCTGTCCTACCCTGTATCTCTAAAGGTATATGTGGTATAAATTTAGTAATTTAGGGAGTTCCAGTATATTTGGTTTTAACCAAGTTACAATGGTATGAAATGATGGTGGGTTGAAATGTATCTGAAGAAGAAAAAGCTATGATTATACTTTGTAGATAAGACAAACAGTGGCATGGTAGTACACCATATCTGAGACACAGCAATATGATGGTGTGTTGTTATGTAGCTTAGGCTGTGATGGACTAGTGTAACAGAGGCAGTGTAATATTTAGGTACATTTTCCAATGGTAGATTGTAAGAGATAAAGGATGGCATGATTGCACACCCGCCTGAGATGGAGAGGTACTGCGGTTCATTACAACTGTGTGTTATGGTGGCACACTGTAGCCTAGTCAGGCAACATTATGAGGGTACCACATAGTCAAGATATGGCGTTGTACTGTTTTCTTTCCGCAACCAATGCACTGTCTAAGGATCCCTGTGCTTTTGCTGAAACCCTGCTGATTTCAGGCTGAGATTTATAAATTGTTCAGTGGCTCAGCTCAAAAGGAGGTGCTTGGCCTCCAATAGTAACATCGTGCATTGTCCCAAATTCTAAAACATTTGCTTATCTGAGATTCTGGGAAAGATGAACACAGGTCCTACTCTGTCCATGAGGGCCATGGTGCAACCTTAAGCACAAGTGTATCCCCCTTACACCTCAAATTGTGATTAGTACAAACAGTTCCCTTCCATTCTAGAGTGTCATTAATTCATGGTCAGCCTCCATATTAGTTACATTCCCCCCACCATTCAAGTTGTCAGCAGTTCACATGGACTCTCCAGAACTTTATGCAGAGTGTGAATATACCTTAAGACTAAAAGTCATGCTTGTCTTTCTATGTTATTGTCACTGTCACAGTTGCAAGACACTTTACTTCCAAGAGTGAATATTGGTATTTCAGACCTATTCAATTTCATGATGCTGAAGATACTGAAGATGTTTCTACTGGCCTAAAATTTGGCATCCATTCAAAAGTGGAGGTACCTGTGCATATTCCTGTTCAGAAGGCCACAGCAAGTTTCCCAGGCTTGCCATAAAGTGACAACTTTACCAACGCAAGGTCAATACCTTTTGAATCAGAGCAACCAAGATCAAGGTTGTGGTTCCTGATCATTTCAACAGCCTCTAAATGCATATCTATTAGGGCTATTGCCTTATCAGCAAATGATCAGCTCTGTCACTCTCTAAATCCTTGTGGTAACCCTTAATCAGGTATCAGCCTTAATTCTGATGTCAGGGTCTGCTCTATATTGGTATGGTCATGACTAATCATGCTGGACTTCTTTTTCTTCATGTGAGGATGTGGTCAAAAAGAGGTATACCCTCATGAGTGATGTCCTTTCGAATCCTCCTACTGAGTGGTTCTTTGCCACGTATGTTCGTAGTGGCACAAATAATGTAAGCCTATCTAGAAAGCAATAGAGTGCTGTACATAATAGTAAGAGGGAACACATATTATCTGTGTGACCGGTGGTTTGGTTGTTCTTCATAATAAGAATGTGAGGCATGTTACTTTTAGCGGACATCTTGATGGTAACTTGTGTTATTTCGTTCTAGACTGAAAAGAAAGACTGCCAAGGTGCAACTTGTCCAAAAGAAAACTTGTTCATGAACACTTCCATATTTCAATGAGCCTTTTATTGGTTGTCACTAATCTACTTCATATTTAAGGTGTTCCTCGTTTCAGGCCCAGCTGAGGAGTCCAGATTCCTCAAGAGTTCAGACCCTTATACCCAAAACTCCATTTGCAAAGGCCACTATGTCTTACTTTTGCCATCAAAAGTCAACATATCACACCTAGTATTTTTCCTTATAGTCAGGGCCACTGAAATGAAGCAGCAGTGAAAAACTAAATAAAGCAACAGGGATGACTAAATTCTGTGTCAAGAAAAGGCAAAATATGCAGCTTATTCTCACTTAAACACATATTGATGCAGAATGTATCGCAAACACTATGCAAAATACAAGAGTTTCCTAAGAATGGAAAGTAGATACATTCACCAAGTCCTACATAAAAAGTTGTTCACCAACAAATACTGATTTTGTGTTGCATGGGTGCTCTGACCCCCTATTTTATTAGCAGTCATGCATGGACTGTCATCCATGCTTCCAGCATGTGACCCCACCCCTAAAACTACAGCAACCCCCCACCCCGCCCCTAAAACCTAAAACTACCCCAACCCCCCCCACCCTGCCCCTAAAACCTAAACTACCCCAACCCCGTCCCTAAGACTACTGCGACCCCCCACCTCATCCCTAAAACCTAAAACTACGCCAACCCCACATCCCCGCTCCTAAAAGTACTGCAACCTCCCACCCCTAAAACCTCTACTACCCCAACCCCACCCCTAACACTACTGCGACCCTCCCACCCCACCCCTAAAACTACCCCAACCCCCCACCCCTGCCCCTAAAACTACTGCAACCCCCACCACCGCCCCTAAAATTACCCCACCCCTGCCCCTAAAACCTAAAACTATCCGACCCCCCTACCCCTGCCCCTAAAACCTCAAACTACCCCAACCCCCCCACCCTGGCCCCTAATACTACTGCAACCCCTACCACGCCCCTAAAACCTAAAACTACCCCAACCCCCCACGCCTGCCCCTAAAACTACTGTGATCCCCCACCCTCCCCTAAAATTACCCCAACCCCCATCCCACCCCAAAACCTAAAACTACCTGACCCCCACCCCTAAAACCTAAACTACCCCAACCCCCACCCCTGCCCCTAAAACTACTGCAACCCCCCACCCCACTCCTAAAATTACCCTCACCCCCATCCCCACCCCTAAAACTACTGCGACCCCCCCACCCCTGCCCCTAAAACCTAAATCTACCCTAACCCTCCACCCCACCCCTAAAAGTACTGTGACTTCCCACCCCTAAAACCCAAACTTCCCTAACCCCCACCCCTAAAACTACTGCAACCCTCCACCCCGCCCCTAAAACCTAAAACTATCTGACCCCCCACTGCGCCCCTAAAACCTAAACTACCCCAACCCTCCACCCCGCCCCTAAAACTACAGCGACCCCCCACCCCTGCCCCTAAAATCTAAAACTACCCAACCCCCACCCCGCTCCTAAAAGTACTGTGACCTCTCACCCCTAAAACCAAAACTACCCCAAATCCCACCCCTAAAAATACCATGACCCTCCCACCCCGCCCGCCCCTAAAACTACCCCAACCCCTACCCCTAAAACTACTGCAACCCCCCACCACCGCCCCTATAAATTACCCCGACCCCCCCCCACCCCTGCCCTAAAACCTCAAACTACCCGACCCCCCCACCCCTGCCCCTAAATCCTCAAACTACCCCAACCCCGGCCCCTAAAACTACTGCAACCCCACCACCACACCCCTAAAACCTAAAACTACCCCAACCCCAATGCCTGCCCCTAAAACTACTGCGACCCCCCGCCCCTAAAATTACCCCAATCCCCCACCCCGCCCTTAAAACCTAAAACTATCCGACCACCCCACCCCGCCCCTAAAACTACCCCAACCTCCTACCCCTTCCCCTAAACCTACTGCAAACCCCCACCATTGCCCCTAAAATTACCCCGACCCCCCCACCCCTGCCCCTAAAACCTCAAACTACCCCAACCCCGGCCCCTAAAACTACTGCAACCCCCACCACACCCCTAAAACCTAAAACTACCCCAACCTCTATGCCTGCCCCTAAAACTACTGCGACCCCCCCACCGGGCCCCTAAAATTACCCCAACCCCCCACCCCTAGAACCTAAAACTACCCGACCCCCCACCCCACCCCTGAAACCTAAACTACCCCAACTCCCCACCCCTGTCCCTAAAAATACTGTAACCCCCCACCCCGCCCCTAAAATTACCCAGACCCACCACCCCCACCCTTAAAACCTAAAACTATCCGAACCCCCCACCCCGCCCCTAAAACTACCCCAACCCCCTGCCCCTCAAACTACTGCGACCCCCACCCCTAAAATTACCCCGACCCCTACCCCACCAACCTAAAACTACCCGACCCCCACCCTTAAAACCTAAATTACCCCAACCCCCACCCCGCTCCTATAACTACTGCGACCCCACCCCTAAAACATAAAAGTAACCTGATCACCCATCCCGCCCCTAAAACTACCCCAGCCTCCCACCCGCCCCTAAAGCCTAAACTCCCCCAACTCCCCCACCCGCCCCTAAAATTACAGCAACCCCCACCCCTGCCCCTAAAACCTAAAAGTATCCTGACCCCCCACCCCGCCCTTAAAACCTAAAACTACCCCGACCCCCTTCCCCGAAAACTACCACGACCCCCCACTCCGCACTTAAAACCTAAACTACCCCAATCCCCCACCCCTGCCCCTAAAACTACGGCGACCCCTCACCCCTGCCCCAATAAACTAAAACTACCCAACCCCCCACCCGCCCCTAAAACCTAAACTACCCCAACCCCTCACCCCACCCTTAAAACTACAGCGACCCCCACCACTGCCCGTAGAACATAAAGGTATCCCGACCCCCCACCCTGCCCTTGAAACCTAAAACTACCCGACCCCTTGCCCTGCCCGAAAACTACCCCGACTCCGCACTTAAAACCTAAACTACCCCAATCCCCCACCCCTCCCCCTAAAACTACAGTGACCCCTCACCCCTGCCCCAACAACCTAAAACTACCCCAACCCCATACCGCCCCTAAAACCTAAACAACCCCCACCCTGCCCTCAAAACTACCACGACCCCACCACCCCCATAACCTAAAATTACTCCTACCCATCCACCCTGCCCCTAAATACTAAAACTACCCCCACCCCACCCCTAAAACTACCACTTAACCCTACCCCGGCCCCACTTACCTAACTGTGTCCTCTCCAATCCTGAGTCTGCTTTCGTCTGCCTTAACCACCTACGTTCGTTGTTCAGACATGTGTGGTTAAGGCAGAGGAAAACAGGGTCGTTGTTCAGGAAAGCTTTGTTCCGCTTTCGTGGACAATGGTCCTCATTGTTCCCGCGTCGTTCTTCAGGCTGCTTCCCTGTGAGCACTCCAGGCATTCCACTAGGAGGCAGTATAACGTTCAAAATACCAGACCAAAGTGAAGAAACAAGTTTGATTTGATTAAATTTTTATATAACTTGCTTGATTGCCTGGAGGCATCTTGGCGCTGCAGCTGTTATAGGTGGGAATCATAAAAACATGCAACATTAATGATTAAAAAGCTAGGGCTTGAGAGCTTTCCTGAAGGCCAGTAGGTCAGAGGAGTTATTTAGATCCATGGGGAGAGAGTTCTATAGCTTTGTCGTCCTCAGCAGAAAGCTTCTGCCCCCCAACCCCATTATGTTTGTTTGTTCCACAGGAGCACTAAGCACTTTGTATTTGATGGTCTAAGTTTTCTGGATGGGACATACCAAGAAAATCTGTCCTGGAGACACCCTGGAACAATGTTATGCAGTGCCTTCAAAGCTAAACAGAGGGTCTTAAAGTCTATCCTTTTTACCACTGGAAGCCAGTGAAGCTTAATCAAGCCCTAAGACACAGATTGAAATTTTGAGATTCCCAACAAGAGTCGAGCCAATGCATTTGGAGTTTGTGAAGACATTTTCTCTGGATGCCCATAAACAGGGTATTCTCCTAATCCAGTTTGAATAGAACAAGAATGGTAACCACTGTTTCCTGAAGGTCTAAGGGTATGAAAGGGCAAATTTTTCTAATTATTCTTAAAGTGAAGAATATTGACGACACAGGGACATTAACCTGATCTTCATAGTTGAGTTGATTGCCAAAGACAATCCCCAGGTTCTCCACTTTCCGAACTGGCAGGGGAAGATTCCCCATTTCCTGAGGCCACTAGTTCAGTGACCTAGAAAGATGTGTCTTTGCCCAGGAGAAGGACCTCCGTTTTCTCAGCTTGAGGTAATTTAACTTCATCCAGCTGCCAAATTGAGCCATACAGGAGCTGGATCACGAGGCCGTCTGATTTTGTCAGTCTCCATATTATTCATTAGGTGGAGGAATATGTGGGTGTGGCAATATATTCAGTAGAATACAAAAAGATTCTGCAGCCGCTTAATCGCATAATTTTAGTTGCCCTGCTTATAATATAAGCATGGTTCATACTATAGCTGTAGCTCACTCTAAAAGGATTCACTGAATGCAGGTCTAACCAGATTTGGCGGACTGGCTGTTTGGGGCATCACTGCTTCTGCTTCCCTTTTCAAAGATGAAGCAGACTTTATGGGCCAGATGTATCAAAGGGTTTTTCCCATTCTGTGTCAATGGGAAAATGTGTTCGTACATATGGCCCTATGTTCCTTCGGTGCACCCGCCCAGACACCGTGGTACTTTGTATAAATATATACAGTCCTCTGATTTATTTACTTTTCACAAATTCAAGTATGGTTAAGTTCAAATGAGAATGCCTTCTTTATAACAATTTGATTGGGTTCATAATTGCTATCCAACTTTAATTAGTGTCTCAGGTCAATGTGAAGTGCACTTAAGGACACTCTCCACGTGAAGTTGTAGCAGAATTTCGATTATTCCTTTTGCAAAATTCAATTAACTGTTGATACAATTCTTTTCCTGTTCAAATAAAGCAGTCTGCGAAATAATGAGTTTAATTCTTTCAAACCACTGTGATTTTGTTCCAAGCAATTACCGAGTAAATACGTCGCATTGAGCAAGCGAAAGCATTGAGCAAAACACATTTGCATGGTTAATGAGTCATGGAGTTTAGGAATGAATAGTCCTGTACGTCTAGGAAATAATTTTTCATTCATCATTGGTCGTCACCTAAAAATCATCTATGCATATTGTGTTCCACTGCATAGTGCTGTACTTAATGACTATGATGGTGACTGGTAATTTGGTTTTCCCCTTCCTGCGTACCTTTTTTGCATACATTTTGCTTCTTGGGGATGTATTTGTTATGCGATTACAAAAGCACAATTAAGTCTGTAACACGGATGCGAGTGCATTTACTGAGAGTTCAGCAAATGTGTATATTACAGCGTGTATAATAAAATGTTGCTAGTGATGAATAGAGGCTTGTGTGGCTGCTTTTGTGTACAAACATTTGATCCAGTATATTTCTTCGAGCTAGAGGGTCTGCAAGATATCTTCTTCCGTCTGCTAAGTTTGCCTTTATGGCATCTGATTTTTATTAAAAATCGGGTATTTTACATGACACGAGCAACAGGGAATGAAGATTAATTGTTTGGATGTTCTATTTAAAACAGCCCATTTTACCTTACAAAATCACTGCAGTGCTTTGCTGTATAATCAGTCATGCATAGTTGTGATACTCTGATCTCGCCACAGATCAGATATAAGGTAGCAGACACATTTGCTTACCTACACAATGATGTCCACTCATATGCTAAGCAGGGAGAAGCTAGAAAAAGTAAGGGCTGACAGAAGTCTCCATCAATGAAAGAATTCATGTTCTCATTCTACATAAGGGTAATTTGGTAGTAGTAGTAATAGCCTTTATTCGATCCTTTTGAATAAAAAAATCATAAAAGCACAATTAGTTAAAAGTTACCTAAAACTAATTATATGAATCCATAAAAACGGTCATTATAAATACAGTACATACACATAATATTTACACTTTTTTTTTTAAACCATATTTTATTAAGATTTTCAGCGATTCACTTTATAATTCGAAAATGTAACATTATGTAATGCACTTTCCTAAATCACATTTAGCAGGTCAATTGTGCTACATTGTAAACTAACAGGCCTAACAGGTCATAATCAACAAATTACTAAATTATTACTAAACATTACCCCTCCTCCCAGGTCCCGCCCGTTCCCCTCCCTTAGTGAGCCCTGAATCATGTTATAATACTGTTCGTGGAGTTGCCCATGTCATGGATGTCTGGATTCTGGCATCTGAGGCTAGGAGTAGTGTGCTATTTCTTGCTCTAGTCCCTCGGTCCCATGTTTCAGGCCTCAGGTAGAGGCCCCCATAACCATAAGTTCCTGCATCATGTAGGCCCCTCGACTCGTGGGATCATTGGGAGGATAATCAAGTCTGGGTTTCGGCTTTAAGAGTATCAAGTAGCATCTCCCAGCCCTCTGCAACTTCTGGGGGTCTAATTCCTCTCTTGGCCTCTCGATGGAGGATTGTCCCCTCGCTACCCGCCCACTTAGATAACTCACTTTTCCATTGAGGCGTTCTGGGTCCCTTCGGGTTTTTCCAAGATGATGCGATCTCTTGCCTAGCCAAAGAAAAGGCCGAGTCTTGGAATCTGTCAGTGACTTTGTTTTTAGCAGAATGAGGGAACCCGTTCAAAAGGCAGTGGTCCATTGTACTGGGGATCACTCTATCCAGAAGACGTGTCAGGGTTTGGCATACCTCTGTCCAGAATGGCTCTAGCTGGGGACAATCCCAGAACATGTGTCTGAATTCTGCCCCCACCGACCCACATCGCGGGCAGCACTCAGTCACCTTCCCAAAGTATTTGTTGATGCGTGCGGGTGTCAGGTATGCCTAGTGGAGCACATAAAAAATTATAAGCCTGAATCTGGCATTTCGTGTCGCCTTAGGGAGACCCTTCAGAATGCGCCCCCATTCTTCCTCTAGGACATCCCGGTTCAGATCCTTCTCCCAAGTTTGTTTAAGGAGGGTCAGAGGGATTGATCTGTCTGCTTGTAACGGGCCGTAAAGGGTTGAGACTGCTTTATGTTTGCCAGTTGCGGAAGACAGATAAGAGCAAGCAGCCTGTGTTGGAGGTTCCCCCCGCCCCCCCACCAGTGCCTGCGAATACTGGCCGCAATTGCCCTAAAAAGTGCCCCCCTTGAGTAAGCGGAATAAGAAGTGTAGTAAGCCTGGCCTCTCCATCTCTTTTGAAGGGCTTTGACTTCTGCCTGTGTCAAGTGTGTTTCTTGGAGCATTGCTATCTGAATTCCCCTTCGCTGTAAATATGAAAAAATCTTGTATCTCTTAACCATCAAGTGCATGCCCCTTATATTCCATGTGAGGAACTTATAGGATTTTAGCATTGCCATGTTGAGAATTTTCCCCCCACTTTCGGGCAGGCACCGCCTGAATTATGCCCGCAAATACTCCACCCAATTTAGTAGTCCCAAGAGTCAACTCCATTTTCTCTGTAAGGTCTCTTAAAGGCTCATCTATCCCCATATCAGAAACCCAACATTTAACAACCCAACTCCCCATCCCCAGGACAAAAGTAGGAACGTCTCTCGTCCAAATTAAAAGAAGTTTAACCAGTCTATCAGAGTAGGGGGTGCTCTTAGGTCGAACCAAAAGTGTACCGTAGCACCGTCTCCCCACCTCATGGGAGAATATAACACGGGGATTTCGTAGCCCCTTTTCTCCTGTAGGCTCAGCCGATCTCTTGATGCCGGGTTAAGTGGTGGTCTCACCTCCGACTGCTATTGTAGCTGTAGCCCTGGCAGTTCTCCATTCCTGAGCTCGGATTATCCCTGTGGGTGGGTCCATTAAGTGTTTTATCAGATGATACAGTCCGAAGTACCTGGCTTCACATCGGGCCCGATCCTGTCTGAGGAGTGTGAAAGCTCTGATTCCTGTTCTGACTCTGATTGTTCTAATTCTTCTTGGGTCTGATTAACGGAACCACGGTAAGAGCCACTCAGGGAGGCAGCTGCTTCCATCGCTTTTTGTCTCTCTTTCAGTATTTCCATAGGGGATGGGCTACCCATTCAACCGGCTTTACTGTGTCTGCTTTTTCTCTTTCGTTCCGGGTGAAGGTTCTCAGGTCTGCAGTCTCCCTTCTCCGTTGTCTGAAAGTCGATCCATCGCCAGGTCTCCTCTGCCGTGCTGAAAAATTTTATTCTGGTTTTGGTCATCACTCTCAACTTGGCAGGGAACATTATTCCATATTGGATCCCCATCTTGCAGAGTTTTTGTTTGGCGTCCCTGAAAGATGCTCTCTGCTTCTGTACTTCTTTGGAGAAGTCGGGAAAGATACGGATCACATGGTTATCAAGCGTGCATTCTCCTCTCTTCCTGCTTTGGCTTAGCAGATAGTCTCTATCTCTATAGTGAAGCAGCTTGGCTATTATTGGTCTTGGGGGGGCCCCGGAGGAGGAGGGCGAGCTGGGACCCTGTGTGCTCTTTCAGTAGCAAAGAAAGGGGACAGCCCACCCTCAGCCACATCTTCTCTCAGCTATCACTCAAGAAACTCCACTAGGTTGTACTTTTCAGTTTGTTCTGGTAGTCCAATCACTCGGATATTATTTCGCTGCGATCTATTTTCGGCATCTTCTGCTCGCAGTTCTAGTTCTCTAATCCGCTTTTCCATTTGTTGTGTCAACTTAGTATTGTCTTTTATTTCAGGCCGTAGTTCCTCCAACTGTTTGTCTGTGGCGGTCACTTTTTCAGCCAAACGGCGGTGGTCGTCTCTGAGCACTGTATAGTCCGTGGCCAATGCGTCAATTTTCCCCTCTAGTGCTACCCGAGAGGCTGTTATGGCCAGCAACACATCCTGAATGGTAGGATCGCTTCTCCCCCCCTCCTGAGCGGGGTCCGTGGTGTCCCCCAAATTGGACATCTCTTTTGTTGAGGGCCCGGTTTTGTGATCCGTGTCCTGTCTTCGGCCAGTTTTGCCCATTCTGTGCGTCTATTGATGTGTTCACTGTGGGTGGTCCCACCTCTGCTCACTGGGATCCACTCAAGCGGTAGGTTAAGATGAGTTACAGAGGGGTCGGACCCCCTTCCCTCTACTAATTTCTCCTCTTTCTGGAAGCCCACCAACCGTACCCCGGGTCACCTCTCCGTCTCCGGGTGTTTGTGCTTCACATTTCGCGCCATCTAGAACCGACAATGCCCTCGGCTAGCCTGGCACCAGCTATATCCCCCATCTCCAGGGGGGAATCGCCATCCAATGAATGGAGAAGAGAGGGTGGCTCCCCCACCAGCAGCTGCAACCCTTAATGCGGGAGGGTCCACTTCAGGGCCCTCAGACGATCATATGTGGTCAAGGAATCCCCCCACTGGGTACAGTTGTGTGGTTATGGTCTCCCCGGGGGCCTAGCCAGCCCCGCAGTCTTCTGCAACCTCCCAGGGCCGAGGATGTACTCCCTGTAGCCCCAGGCCCTCTCACCTCAGTGTCACGGGGGGTCGGCGTTCTCATAGGGTATCCGGCAGCACTTATTTTGCTTTCGTGGCGGCGGCCCTCGACCCCGATCAGCCGCGGTTTCAAGCTGCACAGTCCCGCCTTCCCAGCCTCGGGCCGCGGGGAAGAAACTGACGGTGACCCGATCCCTTGACTTCAGCCACCCTAATCCGATGCCCCGGGGGGGCCGGAGACGAGTGAAGACTCTTTTACCACGGGGTCATCGATCTGGCCAGGTTCTCCTCAGGGCCTCTGTCGCTCTGCGGCCCCTCGCAGCCTCAAGGAACTGGACTCCGCACCCAGCGGCCCCACTGTCTCTCACGGCAGTGCCTATCCGGAAAGGCATCCTCGTGCGCTTTCAAGGGGTGCCAGCGCCGTGACCAAGATGGCGGCTGCCATCTTTGATTTCTCTACGGCTCCGAGCCAACTGGTTTCGGTGCTTCTGGTGCAGATCGCAGGGTCTAAAACCGCTGAAGGTGTGATCGCCAGTCTCCTCACACCTTCAGCCCCCCGTTGTCTGATTTGTGGGGCTACTAGGGTTCAGGATTCCCAGAGAAGGGGAGACTAGGACAGGAGCCTCACGGAGAGGCTGCAACCGTTATGGCATCCGGACACACCCCCCACATAATATTTACACTTGTTACACATTACTCGACTAGCAGTTTTCTGACTTCAATGTCTACTCTGGCAATGGACGCCTTTGATAAGTTTAATTTATTTCTGACTTTGAGTACAGAGCATAGATAGCTTGAAAAACCACAGCATATTGCAGTAGCCGAACGGGTGTGTAAGAATAAGTAGGCTGGACGACATTGGCAAAAATGAAACAGAAATGGCTGGATTTAAGATGTCCAGGTGAAGTGTAATGTGGTGTTAGCTTCTGGAAGTAATTTAGATTTACCAAGTAATGTTAATGCATGATGGACAAGATCCTGCACTCAGCCGTGTGCCGGTGTAACACCCTCAGAACAGGTAGTAATTTGATTGACTTTCAGGCCCAGACAAATTTTATTGCTTAATTTTGTAGCATTTTATTTGTGCTGATTTTTTTCTGTACGGTAGAGGACTTGCGGCTTGATAGAGCACTTTGCAAAGATGATAAAAATAGACTAGCAACAAAGGTAAAAACAAAAAAGAAAAAAATTACCATAAGTTTTTTTTATCCTATTATTTGTTTTTTGACACTTTATGAGCTTTTTTTGTTGGACTTAATCAATGTTCCAGTAATTTATTTTCGATCATTTTACAGTGGTCTGTTTGCAGTAGTAGGTGCGATTTTCTGGGCCTGATGATGAAGCCTGGTTGCCCTGTTTTATACTTTTCTACAGTCTATTAACATATGCCACTGTGTTTGGCAAAGCAGGGGAATGTACTTATTCCTTTTGTCTGTTATGCACGCGGGATCGCCAGCCAATTGACAATTTAATTCAGGGGAAAGAGAGGCTGAGGGTTAAAGGCCCGTACGAAGTTTCACATACATAGCAAAACGCCAGGATTCCAACTATTGGTAACACTCGGCTTACGGCGGTCCATTAGAGAAAGATTTTTAAAGATAGTCTCCTCCAAACAAACAGTGAAGAATGAAAAATATAAAACAAAATAGAATAAGATAGCACATCTCTGAAGAAGTCAGTCTGCAAACGAGGGGAGTGGAAGGGTGAGGTGAGGGTCAGAGTAAAACTAACAAAGAATTTATAAATTAAGAACCAACATCCTTTGCAGGCCAACGGGGTCCCTGGGAAGAAACACAGCTGAGTCCAAAGTAAACATAGCAACGAGACCATGGTCTATTTTCCTGTGTGGTACCACAGGAGCCCTCATGGGCCATTGACCCCTTCCTTCAGAGGAATGGAGGATATTTACGCCTTTGAGTGTGGCTTCAATCCAGAACAGGGGCAGGCAGGCTTTTCTTGCTTCATATTACTAAGGAGCTGGTGGTTGGGTGCTGGGTGGAAAGACAGAGACCCTTGGCTTCTTTGGACGCCCACTGGCAGCTGCTTCACGTTTTTGCGATTTAGAACATCTCTTGGTGGACGTGCTATATTGACTTTTCACCATCAGTGCAGACTTGTTATGTTCAGAAGGTGTTCCTGATTGGCGACTTGTCCCAATGAATCATTATGAATGTAATTTAACAGGTGGGCTTGTCCTATGCTTCCTGTAAGGACCATGGAATGGTGCCCGCGATGGCGGAATCATTCACCCCTTTAGTCGTTAAGCTACAGCCAGTTTGTACCTGTGGTCGAACTCTTCTTAAGTTCTTTACAGTGCAATCAACTACGCAGTTTGTATACTTGTCCCTCTGTTCTGTAGAAGAGTTTTCACTATCTTTGGTTTATGTTGTGGTGTTGAAGTTAATAAATATGTTGCAACATTTTTTTGTTTATTTAAATATCCTTGAGGTAGAAATGAAAAATTGATGTTAGCCATGTTTAGACTAAGCTTTTAAAGCACATGGAAAAAGGAGAGGCGTGGCGGTTTATGAGAAAATGCAAATGTGTTATTTGAGTGCTCTCCTCTTCCTCGATCTTCATGAGGACCGCACATTCAGAAGGCATTCGAGAACATGGGTTTCTTCTACTAGACCTTCAGTGCTCACCATATTCTGGCTTCTTGCTGTTTTACGTGTGGTCCCAACCAGAGAAATGTTGTTTTATGGTGGTGCCTCTGAATATTGTCATTTCCTTCTCTGTAGACTTCGATTGAGTGCATTCTGGTAGAGACACTGCATGCAATGTCTGTTGCTCTTGTGCAATGTCCGTTGCCTAATGGAGAGAAAAACTTCATATGTCTCTTCACTCTAAGCTGAAAGGTTTAACAGCAGGCTGGAAGCAGGACATGTCTGTCTTACCCTGTGTAAGGTTTATCCACTTTGAAAAGCTGACATAATAACATATAGGAGTGGTCAGCCTGTTGTGGTTATCAGTTGATTGAAATTGATGCAGATGTTATTGAAATGCATTAAGTATGCTAGTTAGCATTTATTTTGCCAAAGAACGGTAGCATAAATTAACTAGGCAACTTAGAAAAGATCTTATGATGCAAAAGACGTGTCAAGATGCAAACTTTGTCTCCTGGCTCCCATTCTAGTTCCTCAAAACCTGTAGCCATGTATTCGCATTCAGTAAAATAAATTGTATTTCCTCACCAGAGACAAGCATGGCACTTCAGTGCATGCATTTCGCCATTGATGGGTCTCTCTGCTTTCACACTTTACTTTTTATTAATAAGCCTGAACTTGTGATATACACTTACTTTATTTGTAGGTGCAGCTTTTTTGTTTGGGCTAACCCTAGTGCCATTAAATGTGGGAACTGGTAAGTGCTTTTTTATTATTCAAGTGCTGTCAAAGTGCTATTGTTTTGAAGCAGAATAGTCTGCTTTTCTATTTCTAAATAGGCATGCTCTTACTCAGGTGGAATTGTCATTGCTAAAGTTGAGCACAAAGAATTAACCAATCATGATGAAACTTAGTGTTACAATGTAATGGTAGATGCGTGGCAAGGTTATCAATAGGGGATCACATCAATATTCAGTCCTCCCAAGGAACACAGTGTCAACATAGTCATTAAATACAGCCACAGTGAGCAGTCATTCCCACTGCATCCCTTCCTAATATTTATTCGGTAAGTGAACCTCACACAAGAACTGTGACAAATTCTTTCAGTAGTCTTCTCATGTTGGAGTGTGTAACTTCAACAAATCCTGGATTTAAACTTGTACTCAAAAGCCGCTCAAGCAATTGAGAACGAGTAACTTCATCAAAAACACTCCTAACATTAAAAAATTCAAGCTAGTTGATAGTAAAAGGTCCGTCCTTTGAAATTAAGTGAAACAAAAAAGTGAGAGACCTGATACATGGTTCCCAGCCTAGCCTAAAATCAGCCCAGGCTCCACTGAGGATATCTTTTTTGTTAACCCATTCTCTTGACTATTTTTTTTTTCCTGCTTAGTAAAACAGGAAACCTGTGACTGGTTATACCTGTCACATTTAGGGTAGCTACTGCAACAAGCACCAAAGCAATGAAAGCAATGCTTGTATTAACCTCAGCCACACTCAGACCACATTCCATTCAATCGTTTTCCCTGCTGTTTGCTGATCAGCCTTGAACCTGCTCCAATAGGAACAGTCTATCCTGAACTGCCAAGCCAGATCCCCTCCAAACAGGAACACAACCTCAGACTGGTTTTGGCATGCTTAACGCTTGTCAATGTGATATACCTTGAACCTTCTGGCATGTTGAGCACGGGACACACATGTGGGCATTCCCTTCAGGCACAGGCAACAGACTCCATCTTTGAAAACTTATGTTGTAAACAGGGTGCAAATGTGCTACCGTATTAGAAGTTGGACCCTGATCTAGCTAAGGGAATTTGGTAATTACAAGTACTGTTTAAACCAGCCATAGGTGAGCCCAGTCCAGGATCTTGAAAGTCTGTCCTTCTTAAAGATCTTTTTTCCCATCTTTACATCGGAAGGCCATGTACAAGCGAACAGCTTGCCAGCAACCCAAAAGTGTAAGTGTATTACCTTACTGATGTCTCGCATCAGTAAAAGGGACACTCATATTGCCCCCAACACTACTTTCCGGATTCCTGGATCTATCTTTCACAAGCAAGTGATTAATCACATTCTGAAGTACTTCAACAGCCTGTTCTGGTATTCACACCCTACAGGAGTGGGCGTGTGAAGAAAACGGGAATACTTTGTAATCAGCGTAGACAGTGTCATGGATGTGTTACTATTGGGTACTGGAGACCAGTGTAAGGCTTCCTCTGCTGACCCTCAAAAAAGAAGTGAGCCAAAGCATTCTGGATTGCTAAAGGCAATTAATAAACACATTGTAGTGACTAACACTGAGGAGGTCAGGATAGCGGCTGTTCACATAGTCTGCTCTTGACAAGGGCATGGCGGCGGTCTCCAGTGTTTGGAGATAAAACCACAAGGAAAGGAGAGAAGAGAAGCAAGCTTAGGAAAGAGGCGCCAGGGAAGGAAGGATAGAGACCGCTTTACCTGTGATATGCTGGTTCCACAATGATGACTTCAGTCGTATCATTAACACAATGATGTACATTACTGAGATTGAAACCTGTGAATAGAAGGCCGCACGTCAATTTAGATATCTTCTATCTCTCATTAAAATGGATGTCCCAAATTTGTGAGCCTCAATGGACATTTTAAATTTTATTTTCATAGTTCTCCCTTTTTAAAATCTCTTTATATAACTGCCAGGTTACATTTTTAACCAATATTCATACTGCAAAATTGTGAAAATCCCTGGAGGCATATTGACAAAGAATGCGAAGTCTGACCGTAATTGTAGCATATTGAATGGAGCCTTTCGGCAGTATTGTGTACAGTTAATTTTATTTCTATGTAGAATTGTTTGTTATGCTTTCTGACTGAAACCTATCCAGATGCCTCAGTGTTCCACCTTTAGAAAGTTCAGTATTTGGATATGTTTGTTTTGCTCGTCCTCCATTAATCTGCTGACAAACCCTCCGCTGACAAACCCCATGCCCTTGCAGAGGCAGCTACTGTTAATAGCCTCCGAGAGGAATTTATGTTGCGGTATATAAAGAAGCATGCAGGCAGAGAGAGCTGCCCCAGTTCAGAGTTGTCAACAGCATCTCGCTAATGCAAGTGACTCAAAGGACACTTAGATAAAGAAGTGTTGCTTGAAATGACTCTCAGTGAGCAGTCTGATGTAGCCCCTTAACCCTTTCGCTGCTAAGCCTTTTCCCCCTCCAGTGCTGAGACTTTTTTGTTTATTTGTCCAGTGTTTGTGGGTTCTCCTGGAGGGGACTGAGAAACTAGCCAAAATACAGGTACATTTTGAGTTTTTGGGAAAAATAGGAAAAAGTGCTGCAGAAGAAAGCATGTGTTTTTTTCCCTGAAAATTGCATCAATGAAGGGCCTGTGATGCTAAAATCACATCTTCCCAGCTTTCAGAAACAGGTAAACTTGAATCAGAAAACCACATTTTTCAACACAGTTTTGGCATTTTACTGGAACAAAACCCATTTTTCCTATTTTTGTGCTTTCAACCTCTTTCCAATTAGTGGTAGAAATCGGTGTAAAACCAATGATGGATTTGTGCCTGCTTCAAGAAACAGCCCAAAACACAATAGTCCATCAAAAACTGACCCTCCTATTCCAATGTGGGTAGCTCCAGATTTTGGACCCTACCTCAGCCAGCACCTAGGGAAACATAGCCACCTGTACATTTTTGAAAACTAGACACCTAGGGGAATCCAGGAGGGTGTGACTTGCGTGGATCACACTAGTTTTTTTTTTTAAACCCACAATGCCCTGCAAACTTCAAACTTTTCCTGAAATCACCCATTTTCTAATATAGGGACAATGCTTGATTTCCAGAAAAGTTGGAGATTTGGAGGGCATTGTGGGTAAGAAAATGGTGGGTGCATTTGAAGCACACCACCCTGGACTTTCCAAGATGTCTACTATTCAGAAGTGAATAGGTCTGGTAAGTTGTTTTCAGGTAGCAGCCTACCTAAGCCCAACAAGTGCAGCCGCACACCCTTGCATGTGGGCCGATACTGGGAGTTAGCCAAGCTCTGCTGTCTCATATGTGAAATCAACACCAAAAAGGATCAGATCTCCTTTTCCTTGCCATTGGGATGAGATGCTTTAGTCAACATGGGGTGCAGAAAGACTGTGCCCATTTTCGGGGGTGGTGGGAATGCCATGCCCATTCTAGGCAGCCACCACCCCGAATAGACTCTGGTGCCTAGTAGGCTATCTTCCATCCATAGGGGCAGATCAGGGGCTATTGCCCTCACCTGTCCCCCCCAGAGGGGCAGAAAGACTGTGCCTATTTTCTTTTTGAGGGTGGGGGCACTGCCATACCCCTACACTAATAAAACAAAATATATCTCTGGTGCCTAATGGGTTCCCATTCCCACCCTTCCCCCACCCTTGTTGTCAAATCGGGTACTATTGGCCCTTCTGCTCCTCAAGGGGGGGCAGAAAGACTGCCAATTTTTTTGGGTGCGGGCATTGGGATGGCCAGCCCCCAACCCTACACCAACAATTAAAAAAAAATCCCTAGTGTGCTAGTGGGTTTTCTGCCCCCGAGGGGGGTGGATGAGGGGCTTTTGCCCTATCATTCCCCTGGGGTGGGGGGGGGCATAAGGACTGTGCCCATTGTTTTTGAGGCAGGGGCATTGACAGACCCATATTGACCCACCCCCAACCCGGCACTAATTAAATTTAAAAAATCCCTTGTGTCCCAGTGGGCTTTCTGCCCCAGAGGGGGCAGACTGGGGTCCATTGCCCTAAAGGGATGCAGAAAGACTATACCCATTTTTTGGAAGGGGGACATTGACATGGCCATCATGGCCAGCCCCTACCCCTACACTGATAATAAACAAATATTCCCTGGTGTGCTAGTGCGCTTTCTGCCCCCATCGGGGGGAGGGTGGGGGCAGATCAGGGGCTATTGCCCCCATCTTCCCTCCAGGTGGGGCAAGATGACTAAAGTGCTGCATAATATTAATGGGGGATCAAGTGCCCTTGCCCAAGAGGCTGCTCCCGCTCCCTGTGGTATATTGGGTGAATCCCTGCTTGGACGATCCTCAAGCAGGGATCCACTCTGGAAAGGTACCATTGGAAAGGTGAAATTCTCCCTTTTCCAGTGATACCTTTCCCGTCTGGAACAGTGTTTGGGGGTGCTGAGATAGCCCCTATAGCACTGGTGCAGAGAAAGTGGAATGAGCCGATTGGCACATTTCACTTTTGTTTTCAGGGAACACGCTGATGTAATTTCCCTGAAAACAAAGAAACAGCATTGGGAGGCGGGGAAGTGTTCTCTCATCTCTGAGGAAGTTTCTTTTTGGGAGAAATCCCTCTGGTGCCCACACCAGAGTGATTTCCAGTGCCATGTATGTCGGACGGCCGGGAGCCATGTGACACACACAAACACCGATACGTCGGACAGCTCCTAGACGTCCGATTCATCGATGAGGTTAAAACAGTAACACAGAATGTCAGGTGAAGAGCACAAATGGCAGAGGGATGCAACACATTTTTAGACAAATAGTGATGATGTAACACCTGCAGTGATTAAGAAAAGACGTTGCACCATGTATTAGGAAGTAATTTTGAGAATCTAAGATTAAAAGTGATGCAAAGGACATCGATTTAGCACCCATTGGGTGCCAACTATTTAAACATGTTAGTAGGAGGACGATCTAAAGCCTCCTTCACTGGAAGGGCGGAGGAAGAGGTTAGGCTGCTGTATGAGCCTGGAAAGACCAATTTAATCTGCCAGCAGACATCCACATAAACACCAAAAGATTTGGAAGGAATAGTGTCACTATAGGGTATTTGCCTTGAGCCCTGTGGCAGATGGCCTTGGACTCTGGATGGAGAAGGAATGGCCTGCACTACCCACGTGACGTAAGAGGTGGCTATCCTGAACGGGATGATGGTGGTGGTTGAGGATCATTTTTGATATATGAATGTTATTTGCTATGTGTGTGTTGTACGACTGGGTTCTCCCAAAGATACATGTTATTGGAGTATTTGTTTGTAAATCTCCTGGTTCATTGCTACGTTAGAAGTAGAACGTTTTATTTTTTAAACCTCAATAGGAAGTGGGCAACTACTCTACCAATTTTTGTTAAAAAAAAGTATTAGCAATTTGAGAAACTGTGTAAGTAAAGGAGGACAACACATTAGGTACAGTTTTAGAGTATGTTGAGAGGTTGAGGGAAGAGAGATAGGTGGAATAGCACGGGAAGGGTTGATGGATGGCTATGACCTTATGTTATGTTTTCTTGATTTGTTTAATACACTAATCACCCAGGATGGTCTCTAGGCACTTGGGCAGGTGTGTGTTCCCACGGTGCTTATACGAAGAGCCAGGTCTTTAGCTTCTTGGGGAACTCAAGAAGTGAGAAGGATGCTCTGATGTGTTGAGGGAGGTCGTTCTATGTCTTGGGTGTGATTTAAGAGAATGGTGACCTCCAATTTTGCTTTTGTTGATGCGGGGAATGTGTGCCAGTGAGAGTGAGGCAGAGCATAGATGTCTGCATTGAAAGTGTATGTGACTGTTCAGGTACTCTGGTCCTGTGTTGTGTAGGGCTTTGTAAATGTGAGTGAAACATTTGGATTAGTTGCGCTTGTGAATGGGGAGCCAGTGAAACTTCCTGAGGTGCGGTGTGAGGTGGGTGTGGTGTGGCATGTAGAGTATGAGTCTTACAGCAGTGTCCAGGATGGTCTGGAGTTGTATAGAAATTGTTTGACAATTCCAGCATAGTGAGTGTTGCCGTAGGCCAGCCTGCTGGTGAATAGTGTTTGCGTGACAATCCATCTAGTGTTCTGAGGCAACCATTTGAAGATCTTTTGCAGCATGCGTAGGATGTGGAAGCAGGATGTGCACACAACGTTGACTAAAGCCGTCATGCTGAGCTTGATGGATGGGTGGAACATACTATGTGCTAGATGTGTTCACCTCTGTTGTCTATTGGCAAATAATCTGCTCTATCACCACTTTTGGATATTATTGTCTGATTTTGCTTGGTTCGATTTGTCCATGATTTCTTTTGCATTTCATCCAGGGAAGTCTGGTTGTTGTGCTCATCCTGTGGTTATCCTTAAAAAAGTACCTGTGGAAACGTTTCTCTTACTATTTATTTTATTCTGGTGGTATTTGCTGAGCCACTTGCCATGGAGGCTGTTTTCCTATTTCTTGCAAATTTCCCAAAGAGAGCAAGTGCTGTGTGTTTGACATTGGCTCCCTTCCTGATGCGTAGTCTACACCATTCATAACAAACAATGATTGCTGATTGAAACAGTGACCAATAAAACATTTCCTTTGAAGGAACTTAGGTTGTTGCTAATTTCTGGTACCATTGTTTATAGAGTTTGTCGATCCAACAGTAAACCATAAACACAAAAGGAAAATATGGCACTTCATTGCAACAAAGGTCTGGTCTGGTGTAGGACTAGAATAGATTGCTGCCAATATTATGAAACAGTACTGGGGAAACCCCTTGGCCCCCGTTCCAGCAGAAAATGCTGTCTCCAGTGCTTGTTGGTCAGAAAAATCGATTTTCGCCTATAACCTCTTGCTCCAGTATGATGGCGAAGCTGAAGATTTAACGTCCTCAGAGAAGGTTTTAGTACCAGGGAATTACTTACAAATGATACCAGAGATAGGGGGATATCTGCAACATTAAAAAATGGTTGCATTGTGCTTCCAAATGTGTTAATCTTTTAATTTCCGAACAGACTTCCTTAAATTTGTTGATTTAGGCTATTATGTTAGAGTATGCACTGATTTTAGCTTACATTGCTCGTTCTACAGGTTTGTTTTGTTTTATTTTTTCTAGGCCCTGTAACATTTTTATTATGTGACGATAATCGTACATAAATCGCAATAATTAGGTTATATTTATTTTACGTATTTTTTTTGTTTTGTCAAGGTTACGTTTTTCAAGTAATTTTCAATCATGGGAGACCAGATTATATACATGAAGACATACCACAGTTCCAGCTTTCTTGCAAAATACCACCCAAGTTTAATATGCATAGTACACACAAATTTCAGAAATATGAACCAAATTACACATAAAAAAATATACCTAACCCACCCTTAGTTTTTGTGCTACTGCTTACATCTGGTGTATTGTTTGAACAAGAAGAATCTTAGGGCCAGACCATCAGCCCTGCGATGGCGGGTAGGACTGCCGCTGCTGTGGCGGTCTGACCGCCACATATTGACTCTGGTAGTCAGACAGCCAGGGTTCCGCTAACACCGCCTGGAATCAATGATCCCAACGGTCATAATCTGCAGGGCAACACTGCATGCAGCGCTGCCCTGTGGATTACAACCTTGTTCTCTGCCAGCCTTATCATGGCGGTTTCACTGCCATGAAAAAGCTGGTGGAGAACTGGTGCAGGGCGCCACAAGGGGCCACAGGGGGGCTCCTGCACTGCCCAAGCACTTGGCATGGGCAGTGCAGGGGTCCCCCTGCCCAGCACCCTCAAAATGTCCACTGTCTGCTGTGCAGACAGTGAACATTGCAAGGGTGCAGGTGCACCCTGAGGGCTATAGCATTGCCGCCGGATCGACTACGAGCCAGAGACAATGCTGTAGCCTGTTTCCCGCTAGGCCTAGCGGGAAACTCCTGATAGGTCTGACAGAGTGGTCACCACTATGGCAGTGGCCACCCTTTGGGGATTTTGGTGGATGGGCTTTCCTGTCCGCCAAACTCATAAAGAGGATCGTAGTCTGAGTAATGTATTTTAAAGTGAAGTGTGTGCAATCTTCAACAGTCCCCAAATCCTTGAAACAGGGAAAAGTAAAAAAAAAGAGTTTTGTTTGCTCTGGCATGACTCGCCTTGGCAAATCATACTGATAAAATGTCTATAGAATGAACATAAAACATGAATAGATTCATCACAGTTGCATATCATGGGGCATAATGAATAATGGAAAATGGCATTCTCTCCATCCCTCCATTTTGTTTGGAAAAGGCAGTTTTTTTAAAATATCTTTGTTGACATTTCATCTTTTATTAAACAGTCATGAACAAACCGATCAACACACCTTGCAGGTGGCTACTTGTACATAAGTATGCTTTTTTAAATGTGATTTCACTTTAAATATCAATTCACACTGCACTGGGCATAATAAACTAAACAAAATCAGGTGCTCCCAAAGTCTCCACCTTCCCAATCTTCACCCTATTCTCCTAGCCGAGCCCAAGCACCTCCAGCAATGGGGCTTCCTCTCTTCCTAGTCCACCCAGTAATAAAAGTTTAGATGCTTTTCTATTGGTCGGTAGCCCAGACACCTCAGCAAAATCCTGCAGTACTTCTAACAGCAGTGGCTGGTTTATCTCCGGGACCCTGTGCCATCGGTGCACAGGGTCCCGGAGACAAACCAGCATGTTGCCTTCTTACATGGAGAATATATGGACTTCCTTTGCAGTCTGTATGCCCCGCCGTTGTAGGGACTCTTTAAGATGTCAGGTCAGTGGTTCCAACCCTAGCTCAAACAGCACTGGGGACAGGCAACCCTGTCTAGTATCCCTGCCCATGTTCCATGATTCAGAAATTACGTTTATGATGTGGGCTCTACATGCGAACAGTCCAGTGTACAACACTTTAACCCAACCAAAAACCCTGGGCCAATCCCTGTACTGTGCATAACCGTCCACGTATAGTCCCACCCCACTGTGTCAAAAGCACGCTCCAAATCCAGCGTAGCTAATGCCAGGTCTTCTCCCGATTCTGCAATCTCATGCACAACATGAGACAACCCGCCTAATATTATACTTTGTGTTTCTTCCTGGGATAAACCCATCTGGATGGAATGGACTAGCTCATGTGCTACCCAATTTAGCCTGTTTGCCAGGACTTAACATATCAGCTTGACATCTGCATTTAGCATGGATAATAGCCTATAGGAGGTAAGGTGTGTTGGGTGTCTGCTTCCCTTGGCAATCAAACTCATCAACACTTTCCTCAGTCTGGGGTACAGTCCTATTTTCCCTGCCTCTGCCAAAAAGACAGTGTTAATTGGGGACCTCTCTCAAACCTGGGCTCTTGTGCAACTGCACAGGGAACACTAGTGACAGCCACAACAGTAATTTCCCACCAGAATTATAAAACAGATCGAATGCAGTTTTTTGTATTGCTCAAAGAGTTTCCTGAAAATGGTAAAAAAAAAAAAAAAGATTTTTAAAAAGTTGAGAATACATTTAGAGTGAGTATATAATCTACTTCAATATTTGACATCCCCACCCCACTCTTCACTGTTCCCATACCTACACTGGTCAGATGTTAACATTTATTTTGACAAAATCAGGAAGACCATTTTTGATTACTTTGAACCTCTACTGGTAGAAGTAAATATGCTGTTCTTTATTTTTTTTAATTAAGTGTAGTGGCCCAACGGTTTCCATATGTGTCCATCGCCAGTGCTGCTGAGCCCTGGAGACCCAACCTCAAGCTACCTACACCTGATTCTTCTGCCACTCTACACTTTCCCATTGCTTTGTTTGCTGTCAGATTATTTTATTTTTATTAAATTTTATTGGTTGCACTTCAAATCGAATCAAAGATACATACATATCTGAGAGCTTTGCAGAAAGAAAATATGAAAGAAAAATGAAACACCCCCCTCAATCTCTCCTTCGTTACCTTTCCTTGTCAGAGCATTGTCATACCTTTGTGGGTCTAGAAGTATGGATATTTAGCGTTTGTACACCTTACTTCTGCAGGCCCTTTGGTGTCCATTGGGTACCCCGTAGGCCATTAACTCTCCCTCCATATCTGGGGTCTTTCACCAAGTCCTAGAATTCATCTGGAGTTTCAGTATTTTAACTATCCCGCCTCCCATCCGCCCCATATTTTCTCATACTTCTTTTCCTTACCTCTGACCTGATATATATATATTTCCCTTTCCAGGATTCTGCATCTGTCCATACCCTCCCACAATTCATTGTATCCAGGTGGTATCCCTGATCCCCACTTTCTGGCTATGTCTCTTTTAGTCACTATTAAACCAGGATTAATCAGTAGCTTTTGATACCTGGTATGATCAGTCTGTCCCCTTATTCCCAGAAGTACTGTTTCAGGTTTCAGTTCCAGTGGGTTCCCTGTGGCATCCTCCAGGGCCTGTCTCACTTCCCTCTAGAATCCTGCAATCCTACGACAACTCCATAGGGTGTGATAAAAAAGTGCCAGTGTCCCCACAGCCCTGGACAATTCTTATTAGTTGCCTTACCTCTCTTATTTAGCAAAGATCTCTTAGAGTACACATGATGTAGTATTTTAAATTGAATTAGTTTAAGCGATGCAGGAATGGCTACCACTGCTGGTAACGTTCAACCTAAATAGCTATTGTCATTATTTTCTTCAGGCAGCTTAAAAGAGATGTTTAAGCCCCAGTTTTAATGTAAAAGCCCTAATTTAATGGGAAAGCCGAGAAGCTGAGAACTTCACAAAACTTTCGTAGCAATCGTGTCATTCATGCTTACAACAGAAAGTTCTCGAAAAAACATCTGTGCAACGCCGCTCTCCCTATATTTTAAGTTGAGGTGTACAAATCCTAGCGTATTTAATGCAGCATTGAACCATTTCTGACAACCCCTCCAACCCTATCCAGAATTGGAAGATTCCACTATCTGTGGTTCTGAGGCAGTTGTATGTTACGGAATCAATGCTATTACATTTCAGTTTGCAGTATTATCGCCTCCACTATATCGACCTACCACTGCATTGAAAGGTAGGCATAGACTTACGGATTTTAAGTCCGCCAATATTTACATGGAGAATTAAGTATGTTTACAAATAACCCTAGCATTAACTCAATGCAGTGGATGTGGTATTGTTGACATGCAATATTTTTGCTACGAAATGAATCACATTCAGTATAGTGACTCAACTTGTGAGGCTGGGTCAGATTTATTACAAAACACAACAATGGAATGCACCACAAGAACGCATAATGGGGATGACTGAAATCAGAAGCATTGCTAAAACTAGTTTGTACGTTGTATTTAAATATTATTTTGAGCACGCAGGGGTATAGAATGGGCCATATAAACTTAGGTCTCTCTAGTCAGACTGTTCTGTGGTTCGCCGGTTTGAATCATTTGTGACTCCAAAAAACTGTTCAACTGCACAAAGGCTTGCAAGTGGAAGTCAGTCGATGATTTCACCGAGCTGTACTGAAACATTGTTGAATATGTGACTTTTATTCAACCTGAGAAATGAAACTTAACTAAGCACATATCAAAACATTTCCTGACTCAGCATCCTGCCCCATTATTGAAGATTTTATTATTCTGAAATCTAAATTGATATGTTGTCAATGAATATTGCATTTCTTTTCTGAGAGTATCTGATGAAACGTGTCCGTTATTACAAATTTGAAAGGGTTACTCGGATAGTAACTTGAAGCTAACATAGACGTTTCTTATACTCCCACTCATACTGGTATTACAAGTATTTTTGAACTATGTAGTCCAATAATCAAATGAACATTCTTCATTTTAATTGATATCAACTCTTTGTTTAAAATTTCCCAGTGCCCCAAACGCTTGAAGACATCCATCAGAAATTAGAATACAAACTAGTTCAATGTAATATGAGCGTAGGCCCAATTTAAGAATGTTAGATCCTGGCCCATCCTTGCAGTTTCTCCCACTCTAGCTGTTTCTGTAAAGGTATTACAGACAAAACTATACAGCAACGTAGACGAGGTGTAGCACTTGAGGAACCTCCTAGATTTAAAAAAAATAGATGATAAACAGCTGGCTGCAAATGCAAACAGCATGGACATTGTATACTCGAAATTAGAATGATTGTAATCTAGTGAGATGAAAGACCAACTGAATACGGAGAAAGTTGAGAAAACACATCCTAGTTGCAAAAGAGATCCTGATATTCCTTTATAATATACCTAAGCCTGCAATTCTTGTATACAATTCTTTTTTCAATTTTCTTATTACAGACTAGTTGTGACCTCACTACTCAGCGGGATAAGAAAAGGACATTACTGCACTTTGAGCATTTACTACTGTTGACTTGTGAGACCACAGTGGGACTATCAAACCTAACATATTATGTGAAAAGCAGCTTCCTAAATAGGCACATGACTGTGTCTTCCACTTAAACTATGAGGAAGAAGAGCATATATCAGAATGTTTATGCACTGCTGAAAGTCACTTGTGGAGAAAAAGAATCAAATTGCATGTTCTAAGCCAATTAAGTGTGCTTTAATTGTGCTGTGTATAAAAAAAAAGAATCTTAAAATTCTACAAATTACTTGCAGCATATTACTGTGTTTGGTTTAAAGATTACCTTGTATTCGACTTGTGTGCAACCAGACAAATCCTTATTTGAAAAGGAGCAAAAGACAAAATATTTCCAGTTGATTCCTAGTTTGGTGGACGTTATCCCGGAAATCCCAATTTATCAGTAACAATGTAATCAGTTCCAATACCTGGGCAGAAATGCTCACTATTATGGAATTTTGAAGACTAGCATGCACCAGCCTATGTCTCTGTACCAATTCCCACATGATTTTTACCAGTGTTTTATGCAGAGCTGTTGGCTACTTGTGAATCACCACATCTTATAACCCTGATTTGGCCGGTAACTCCCTTTGGGATTACCTTGCCACTCAGAATGAGGGTTTTATGTGGTGGTTGGGGGTGAATGATGGTCCAATCGTTTGGTCAAAGCCTACCAGGCAGAATGGCTGTCTGGTTTGTGAAAAAACATCTTGGGAACATTAAGAAAGCTTCCCAGGGAATGTGTTCCACCCGTTGCTTACCACTAGCTTTGTGGTTTGTAACTCACATTTTCTGACATTCTATTTGCTGGCTTTATTTGTTTTAGGCTGTCCAGCTTGAGTTTGTCCCTCCAAATGAGCAAAGACTTTTCACACTACCTCTCCTTGTATTCTTTCATGAGTGCTTCTTTCTGTAAATCAGTCTGTAAATGTTGTCCTTTTCTTGTCAAATTTTCTGCACATTCAAAGACCAATGTCAAATGCCAGGCTGCATCTTTGTAGAGAGCTTGGTGTTTATTTTTCTTTCTCTGACTTCAAAGTGAGAGGATTTATGTGACAATCTTCTGGATACTGGGGGTAGGAAAAGGGTTTTTCTAGCACACCACAACATTTAAATGAAAGTATGCAACATGCAAACATTTCAATGAAATACAAGTATTTCAGAATATATCAGAATTAGGAAAGCACAAATGAAGCACATTTTCATTAATTCAGAAGTGTTGGAAACAAGTACTTTATGATCAAAGTGAATCAATGTACTAGGTGATACCATTTCCACACATTATTGGTAGTGGTTTTTATAGCTTTATTATTAGAACTCTGTTTGTGCAAATGTAATGGCCATTTCAATTGAAAAAAGTGTTGTCTGTAATGGCAGTGTACTAACGCACTGTGCATACTCCACTCCGTGCCACCCACTGTACTCTGCACTACTCCACTTTTCACAACACCATGCCACTTCACTCTGCACCACTGCACTTTACTCCACTCTGCACCACTCCACTCTACACCACTTCACTCTACGCCTCTCTAATTCTACTGTGCACCACTCTAATCTATGACAATGCAATCAACCCTACACCACTACACACTTTACTGTTGTCCTCTACACAACTCCAGTCTGCACCACCCCTCTCTATGCCACTCTCAAACACTGCACTCTATGCCATTGCACTTTATGCCAATGTATTCTACTCTGTACCACTCAACTCTATGTCCCTGCACTAAATGCCATTCCACTGTATGCCACACTAAGCCACTCTGCAATACTGCACTCTACACCACTTTACTCTATGCCATTACACTCTATGCCACCCTACCCTACACCACAGCACTCTACTCTGCACCACTCCATTCTACGCCACTTCACTCTATTCTGAAACAATCTACTCTACACCACTGCAGCCTATGCCACTGTACTCCACCTTGCACCTACTGCAGTCTACCCAGCACCACTATGTTCTACGCCAATGCACTCTTTGTCACTCTAGTCACTACATGGCTACATTCTACCACACTCTACTCTGCAACACTGCACTCACCACCACGGAACTGTGTGCCACTCTGCTCTGCACTGCTACATTCTATCTCAATGCACTCTACACCACTCTGCTCTGCGTCACTGCACTCTACGCTCCAGCATTTTGCATCACTCCACTGTACACCCTCCACTCTGCACCACTCTATGCCACTGCACTCTCACTCCATGCCACTCCATCCTGCACCACTGTACTCTATGCCATTGTACTCTATACCACTTCACTTTATGCCACTCCGCTACGCATGGATGTATAATGGATCCCCACATGTCATTACCACGCAATACCTTTACCATGCAATACCTTTACCACGCAATACTTTTACCATGAAATACATTTACCACACATTGCCTTTATAACACATTTGCCTGTACCCTACATACTTTTGCAATGAAAATGTCAGTATATATCAGGTAAGTGAATTTTTTTTTTATTTTAAACAAAGGTTAAAGGGACCTTATAGTTAGGAAATAGAATTAAAAAAAACTTAGAAGTTCCTAGAAAACAGCAAAGATTAGAGGGGCGTTATAGGTTCTGAATTTTCACTCACAAAACCATAGAAATTCAGCTGTTAAAGTTAGAGTTATTTCAAACAACTATAACTCATGTCCTAAGGTAACTATAACTCATGCCCCTGCCATGCCATCTGTCCAAGCACAAAAAGTAAAAAGCCTTGGTGTCTTAATTGTTAGCAAATTAAACTTGGTTCCTAGTGTAAATGGATTTGTCAAGTCCTGCTTTTTTTCAACTTGAAATGTTAGGGCGAACTTGACTTACATTCCTTAAGACCTTAGAACTACTGTAACTAATTTAGTGTTTAGTTCTTGACCTGATTTTGCAAATACCTGTCACTTAGAGATCCCATCCTACTTTCTGCGAAGGTTGTAGCATATAAAGAATTATGCTTTTAGGACGATTTTTAACCTCCACAAGTTTGATAAGGTATCTGACGCCTGTGGTAGAGTTCAGGGGCTTCCAGTGGAAATGAGGATTGAATTTAAAGCTTCATGTTATTGCTTTAAAGGTTCCCACTGGAGGGGTCCCAAGTTCTTTCAAATCTTGCATCCAGTGTAAGCCTGCGCCAGATCTCCCTTTGATCAAGCAAGTTGCCCCTGCTATCCGTAATGTGCTGTGCCAAGAGAGGAGTAGGTGGTAGAGCTTTTACCATTATGGCACCCACTCTGTGGAATTCAATTCCTGTCTCAATTAAATGATAGTCTGTCCTCTTTCAGAAATGCATTAAAAAAAACTATTGATTGTTTTAGAGATCTTGGGCTGCAGCACTGTTTTGCTGCTTTAATTTTATAGCTCTATGAAACCTGGGCCCGCACTGTGTTCTACAGATACCCTCATTCACTCTTGTACTCAACAATGCGTGAATGCGTGAAATAATCACCACAAAAACATTCTTAGACAGTAATTTGATCTGCTTAAATGTCACGGCTTGCTTCAGCGTTACATTTAAGATCGGTTCCGTTTAGCAGGACGAAAATTTAGAACTATTAGCCACCTATTCATTTTGTGTCTGCCTACCAAGAATTAGAGCGACACACAGCCAGTGGATTACCCACTTAGTAAACACGCCCTCTTCATGTCATCGTATTTATCGTATTTATATAGCGCTTACTACCCCTGACGAGGCGTCGAAATGTGTTGGTAGGTCTTCTTGGAGACTTGTTTGCTGTGAACCATGGATGGAACAATCTATACACGCAGTGAAATAATACAACATTTCCTGGCTAAATTGCAACAAAAGCTAACGTGAGAGTTCGAGAGCTGCCATTTGCGGCACAGCGTTTGTAATTGGGGATTTCAGAAAGGCAAATGTACGTAATTAAGATTTTATGCCTTAGGCTGCAAGATGAAAGACAAACGAGTGCTCGTCTTCTCAGCACAGTCTGAGGTGATGAGCAATATATGATCTTTGAAAGGCGTCTGAGGAAATAGGAACAGAGCGCGTGACCAATGGTAGCTGCCGCGGAAACCGAAAAAGACCAAAGCAGCAACAGCCGTAACTCAAGCGCCATCCTAATTGGACACTTTTTCCTGAAGCGCGAGACCACACATGGAAAAGTATGGCGACTAGAATATGAGACAGCACAGGAAACCGCCAGTGACCACACGTTCTCCATAGGAATCTTTATGACGTGCTAAGTAGGGAGTTCGAGCCGAGACAGGACCTCCCCTCTTCTCCAGTGCAACACACCCGCCTCCCTCCCGCCAGCACCCTCCCAGCCCATTACTCTCCTCCCGACCATGGGCAGAGTTTGGATTTTAAGACTAGCAGCAGTGGTGCAATAAGAACGCTTAACATGCAATGGAGGGGTCATTTACGAGCTTGTGAAGTTCATAAATAACAGCTGAAGGTAAAACGTACGACATCCTTGTTGGTGCTTTTTCAAGGCCTTTACAAGTGAGAAGGGTCGAAGGAATGACTGGCGATAACTATCTATCTCTTCTGTGAGAAATAGCTTCTGTTAGTCTTTCACTGCTTTAGAAAGAGACTATGGGTGTTTACAAAAGCATTTATGAGTCCCGAAAGGAGTGCTGCAGTAGTACTCTTTTCAGTACTCTTACCTGCATGTGTTAATCAGCACCAAAACACCCAGCTGTATGCGAAGGCATATAATAGTCCATGAAAGAGTAGTACAGGAGTATTATTTTACGTTTTCCAAAGTGCTTTTATAAAATTGGCCCCAGATAACTTTGGTTCGGTCACCTACCTTTGGCAGACAGGTGTAGTTCAGTTTCATGTAAGTTGAAACAATTAGTTAACCTCCATCATTTATAAATCTTATAGCTCCTGCGGACTGGAGTTTGTATAGAGTGAGTCTAACGATTATTAGAACTTTGGAATGTTGGGAGCTCCACAGAAGACAATAAAGTGGTGTCAGACTATGGCCTTAGAGCCCGCTGCTAAGAGGTATACCACCTGTCAAAGGCCCTGAACCAGAATTTTAGTCCCGAGCCGCAGGTAAAGGCCTATAATGAAGGAGAGGGCTTTTAATAATGAAATAGCCTAAGGCAGAACGGCTATAAGGCTATTAGAACATTCCACCCCCTTGAGGGTAGAATGTTCTAAATTGAAAATGGAGCAACAGAAACACAAACATTGGAATGTTGGAGCAGAAGGCTCATAATAATGGCTGCTATAAGCCTTCTTCTCCAGCATTCCAATGATTGTTTTTCTGTATCTCCATTTTCAATTTAGAACATTCTACCCTCAGTGGGTGGAATGTTCTAATAGCCTTATAGCCGTTCTGCCTCAGGCTATTTCATTATTAAAAGAACTCTCCTTCATTATACCTGCTGCTCAGAACTAAAATTCTGGTTCAGGGCTTTTAATAGTCTGTATAATTCGTAGCAGCAGGCTCTAAGGCCATAGTCTGACGGTGGTTAGGCTTGGCTAATACATGACCCTGTCTTCAAGATTAAAAAAAAAAACAATAAAGCTCCTTGTGGATTGGGAATCTGCCTGGAACAGTGTCCAAGTTAGACCAACCCAAATGCAAAATTTTCTGCCTCAAACATTGCTGCCACCGTTCTACGGTTGATGATTTGGCGGAACATTACATTACCATTGGTAGATTTCACTATCCCCACATATGTTTCTGTGTGAAAATATAGAGGAAAGGATATTGTGGGTGAAAATATCAAGGCTTAAATATAGGGAATCAAAACATTGTGAAGGTAAGTACATATAGTGTAGTAAGTTTAATAGTGTAGACTTACTAATCATTAGATCTACATACCTCAAATACCTAGATATATATTGTGAAGGTACCTACATGTAGAGTTGTATATACCAAACTTTTGCGTGCCTATATCAAACATGCCAATAGACCCGTTTCAGTGTGGCGACCTCTGATTTTTGAAGCAAACAATGGCTTTATTTTAACTTCTACCTGAAATTAGCTCTGCTTTAATTGAAATCAATAGGAGAAATACATTCTCCCATTTATGTTTTTTTAAATCTCCCACTTACCTCGTCTAAAATGCTGGCATGTATGCTGCATATACTTACATGGTCCGTATTTTCTTTCCACAGTCTTCAGCACACAATATTTGTCCTCGATACCGCGGTGGAAAACTACATATATATCATAAAACAGAATGTAATCTTTTATGTGGTTACCTCAGTTTGACATGGGGGTGATCTAAAGGGATTAAAATATTGATGACGTCCATGCGGAGCACTAGTATTGCTGATTACTAAGTTCATGCTGTGCTGTTTTGCCATGTAGAACTAATGTTCTCTCCACCGCATTCCTCAGTGCCTTACAAATACAGTAAAGTGACGTAAGATCTAAGAAAAGTCCAGTGGTCCGACAGCAGGGCGACTGCTCACCGCAGTAGAATGAGGAACATGCAGTGCATATGGACCTGTAAATCTTTGGAGCTGTGTAATATACACCTCTGACTCAGCGTGGTACTTACTGGTGACGGGAAACCTGGCAGCGTCCTGTGACGAGGAGAATGGAGGCTGGCACTGGTCCATCCCAAACATAAAAGTACATATCTCAAGTCACAAAGTTCTTTCACCTGCTGCATTGCAGATCGAGGAGGTATTAACATAGAGTAGCTGCAAAAGTTTGCAAGACTGGTGTAAGGAAGGGAGGAAAGTTATTGTGATGTAGACATTGTGCAATCCTCTTTCACAATCACTGTTAATACTTCTTTGGGGTCGTTATTCTATTAGCATGAAAATAAGAAACACTGTTTGTAATGTCGGCAATGCATCCCCAAGGGAGAAATGACAGCACTTAAAGTAAATTGAACATTGCATTCAGACCTAATCATTTCAGTCTTGTGCACGCTGGCGTGTATTTCCCCAGAAAAGACTTGAGCAACAAATATTGATGCTCAGTTTTCTTGTTTCTTCAGATTACAAGCCATGGCAACCTGCAACTAGGTGCTGAGGAGACTCCTCTTAAGTACAGGTAATTCAGCCAGACTGGGGCGAGGCCAGGATAGTGGTGTATAGACCGATCAAGAGGCAGATTGCCGAGTGAATCAACAAGTGTAACCCAGATGGGATAAAGACAGGATGTTGTATTCTACATTGTACCATATTAACCACACAAGGACCTTGAAATTCATGTTAAGCCGGTGTAAATGTGTGTTTTTATTGAGGCCATAGAGAGATATCATATTCTCTAGGAATGGTATATATTCATGTACAACTAGTGCTTAATTTGTGTGGGTGATTGCCGATGGTGGGCACCAGCACTTCATTTATGAGGCCAGGATGTATTTCTCGTCACCAGACTTTGACCCACAGAACACGGAGAAAGATGGAAAAGAAAGTTACGAAATCAGTGACAAATGAAGAAAGGCGGGATGTAGAGAACCTGCAAAAATGAGGTAAAGGGACGGGGAGAGTGGGTGGTGGAAAGCAAAAGGCATAAAAAGAAATTAGGAGGCAGCCTTTGTATTCACCACACCCGGCATTCACCAGCAGTAGCCTCCCAAGAGCAACACTGGGTCCTTGCACTTATTTTTAAAACAAAGTAAGCACAGGGTCCTTATTTAATGTTTGTAGAACAATCCAAGAGGAATAACAAACAAGGCATATACCCGAGTGGTGAACAAAACATAAATCCTCCCATCGAAGAAAATATCTGAGGAAATACCGACGAACAATTGAGATATATTTGTTGATGCATTTGTTGAGCATCCCCAGTTCATGTGAGAGCTTAGATGAACATACAAAGCGCAGCATTTAGGGACTTGGGCAAACATAGTGGGCTGAGATCATTCGGAAGAAATACTAGCCCAAGCTTCAGGTTAGAAGATTCATATATTGTGTGCACTAATTGTAAAATAAATAGCTTAATGCAGCATAGTGACATTTGTTTCAGGTGGCAAACGTGGACACGGTTAAACTGGCATATGTCATTGTGCCACGAGTGGCACTACTATTTAAAAAGTGTAACAGTGTTGCAGAAAAAAAAAAATAGGAGACAAAATGTGTTTGAGAGCATAAGACAGGAAAGTAAATTGTATTGCCGTATGCATGCAGGTTGCCTGAATGTAACATCCAGGGACACTGGCATTATGCAGTTAGAGAGGACCACATTATGCAGGAAGAAAGATATTGCCATAAGTAAGAGAAGACCAAATTATGAATGAGTGGTTGAGGTAATTATGTTGCAAGAAGCCAAACTATGCAGAATTACGTGTCACATTCGTTGAAAGTATTACTTTCCTATTTTATCACTTTAATACAAATGTATATATAAGTATTCAAAAACGTTGCAAAATACAAAGGTTTCTTAATGAAGACAACTGTGCGAAATCACCAGATCTATCAAAATGTTATTCTCAGATAAATAGTCATCTGGTTTGCATGAAAGCCCATGAATTCCTTTCTTATTAAAACGTCCCTCCTTACTCCTAATGTGATATATTTTGAGTAAAACATACAATTTTGCATTCAATAGAAACAAAGCCTACAGGGCACACTTCTAGGAATAACGGGCGTTGTTTTTTTACTGTCTAGGTTTTCTATTAGAACTGGTCTTCTACTTAGGGTTTACTTTGTGTCCACACTCCAGGGTCTTGCACTTATTTCCTTTACATGACAGCCGTTCATAATAGTATTGTTCATTACATGGGACCTAGACACAGACGGCATTTTGTAGCACGCAAAGTAATAGCACGCACAGTAATACTGCAGTAGTAATACTAATATACTACAAAATACCTTTCCAAACTTATGTGCAATGGTCTCTTCCTCTCCTATCTTTTATTTTCTGAGATCTCCACCGACTGTGTAGATTTTTGTACATGTAGGAATACATGTTAGTAGTAAATGTGGGTTTAAAAGGGAAGTGGATGGAAAATGGGCAATAGTTACTACTTAAGAGGAAGGGCTTGGGTTAGAGTGGGGTATAGTGATGTGGGGTAGATTTATTTTAGATTGACTGGGGCAGATGAGAGTACAGCAAATTGATTTGGATTGGACTGGGGCATATTGGAGTAAAGTGGATTGATTTGGATTGGACTGGAGCAGATTGTTTTGGATTGGAGTGGGGCAGATTATTTTGGACAGGAGTGTGGCATATTGCTTTGGAGTGGGGCAGATTGTTTTGGATTTGGATTGTTTTGGATTGGAGTGGGGCAGATTGAGTGGGGCAGATTGTTTTGGATTGCAGTGGGCCAGATTGTTTTGGTTTGGAGTGGGACAGGTTGTTTTGGTTTGAAGTGGGCAGACTGAAGTGAGGCAGATTGTTTTGGATTGGAGTGGGGCATGTTGTTTTGGATTAGAGTGGGGCTAGAGTGTTTTGAAATGGAGTGGGACAGATTGTTTTGGATTGGAGTGAGGCAGATGTTTTTGGATTGGATTAGGGCAAATTGCTTTAAATTGGAGTGGGGTAGATTGCTTTATATTGGAGTAGGACAGATTGCTTTATATTGGAGTGGAGCAGATTGATTGGGATTGGGTAGGGGCAAGTTGGAGCGGGCATATTTGTTTGGTTAGAATTGGGCTGATTGGAATGGAACCAAATGTTTTGGATTGGAGTGGTGGGGCAGGTTCTAGGGGGCACATTGTTTTGGAATGGATTGGGACAGATTAGAATAGGGCAAATTGTTTTGGATTGGAGTGAGGCAGATTGAAAATTGGCAGATTGAAATGGGACATATAGAAATGGGACAGATCAGAGCGGGGCAGATTAGAGTGGGACTGATTGTTTTGGATTGCTTTGAAGCAAATTGAAGTGGAGCAGGTTGTTTGGGATTGGAGTGGGGGCAGATGGGTTTGGATTGGAGTGGGGGCAGATTGGTTTGGATTGGAGTAGGGCAGATTGGTTTAAATTGGAGTCAGACAGATTGATTGGTTTTGGAAAGGGGCACGTTGTGGTGAGGCAGATTGTTTGGCTGGAATTGGGCAGATTGGAGTGGAACAGATTGGGCAGATTGGAGTGGTGGGGCAGATTGGAGTGGGGAAGATTGTTTTGGATTGGAGTTGTTCAGATTGGGAGTGGGAAAGATGGTTTTGGATTGAAGTTGGGCAGATTGTTTTGGATTGGAGTGGTTCAGATTGGGAGTGGGACAGATTGTTTTTAATTGAAGTTGGGCAGATTGTTTTGGATTAGAGTGTGGCAGATTGGAGTGGGGAGGATTGCCTTCAATTGAAGTGGGCCAGATTGGTTGGGAGCAGATTGTTTTGGATTGACGTGGGGCAGACTGGGGTGTGCAGATTGTTTTGGATTAGAGTGGGGGAGATTGTTTAGGATTGGAGTGGGGCTGATTGGAGTGGGGCAGATTGTTTTGGATTGGAGTGAGGCAGATTGGAGTGGTGTAGATTGTTTTGGATGGAAGTGAGCGAATTGTTCTGGATTGAAGTGGGGCAGATTGTTTTGGATTGGGGTGGGCCTATTGGAGTGGGGTAGATTGTTTGGGATTGGAGTGGGGTAGGTTGGAGTGGGACAGATTGTTTTGGATTGAAGTGGGGCGAATTGGAGTGGGACAGATTGTTTTGGATTAAAGTGTGGCAGACTGGACTGCAGAAGATTGTTTTGGATTGAAGTGGGGCAGATTGGAGTGAGTAGATTGTTTTCAATTGGAATAGGGCAGATTCTTTTAGATTCAGTTTGGCAGATAGTTTTGGATTGGAGTGGGGCAGATTGTTTTGATTTGGAGTGGAATGGATTGTGGTGGACTGGATTGGAATGGTGTGGGTTGGGGGTGGAGTGGGTTGGATTGGATTAAGTGAGGTGGGGTAAATTATATTGGAGTTGATGGGTTTGGATTGAAGTGGGGAACCTTGGAGTGGGAAAGATTGTTTTGAATTGGAGTAGGGCTGATTGGAGTGGGAACGATTTCACTGTTTTGGATTGGAGTGCGGCAGATTAGAGTGTGGTGAGAGGGACAGGTTGTTTTGAGATAGACTGGAGTGGAGTGGATTGGAGTTGGGCAAATTGATTTGAGTTGAAGTGTAGGGCAGATTGGATTGGGGCAGATTGTTTTGGGTTGAAGAGGGGCAGATTGGAGTGGGGCAGATTAATTTGGATTGAAGTGGGGCAGATTGAGGGTGGGGCAGATTGTTTTGGATTGGAATTGGGACAGATTGTTTTGGATAGGAGTTGGGCAGATTAGAGTTAGGCAGATTACTTTTGATTGGGGTGTGGCAGATTGGAGTGGGGAGGATTGTTTTGGATTGAAGTGGGACAGATTTGTGGGTGTGGGGTGGCAGATTATTTTAGATTGTAGTGGGGCAGATTGGGAGTGGGGAAGATCGTTTTGGGTTGGAGTGGGGAAGATTGTTTTGGGTTAGAGTGGGGAAGATTGTTTTGGGTTGGAGTGGGGAAGATTGTTTTGGGTTAGAGTGGGGAAGATTGTTTTGGGTTAGAGTGGGGAAGATTGCTTTGGGTTAGAGTGGGGCAGATTGTTTTGGATTGGAGTGGGGCAGATTGGAGTGGGGAAGATTGTTTTGGATTGGAGTGGGGCAGACTGGAGTGGTGAAGATTGTTTTGGATTGGAGTGGGACAGATTGTTTAGGATTGGAGTTGAGCTGATTCTTTTTTACTGGAGTAGGGCAGATTGGAGTGGGACAGGTTTGGCATATTGGAGTGGGGTGGTTTGAGAGGTATGGGCATTGGATTGGTCTGTGGTCAGTTGGATTGAGTGGGCTGGATTGGTGTGGGGTGAGGTGGGATGGATTTGAGTGGGGTGGATTAGATTGGGGTGGATTGGAGTGTTCTACATGATTATGTGTTGAAGCATAATTTGTGAAAATTGCACATAAGAAACAAGCTAATCACCATATAATGAGAGCAACTCCCACAAACAGAAACAAACAGGACTTCAACGTGAGAAAAGGAAGTCTTGGCAATAAAAAAGAAAACAGTTAACTACAGAAAATAAACTTGTAAATTTTGCTTGTCTTGCTGGGCTTGTTGTTGCCAGTCACACATCTTCTGTTTGCGGGGCACTAGAAGTTCAAAAGAAGTACCTCAATCATGTCGGGAGAAGCGTTCAGGCACTGATTAAGTTGAAGTAATCAGTGCTTGGTTCCTGCTACATGGACAGGAATAGAATTGATGCTAGGCTGTAGTAATGAATTATGAGGCTTTAAAAAAGAGTGCCACACAATCCAACAAATGGTAAATAACGGGCAAGCTCCAAGCCCTTTTTTACTTAGCAACAGAGTCTCACTAAAAAGAATTACCTAATTCAAGTCGGGAGCAGCGGACGGGTACTTATTAAGGTCAATTAATCAGTGCTTGGTCTCTGCTCCACAGAGTGAAACTGAAATTATGCTTGGCCTGCAGTTACGAATTACGAGGTTTTACAGAAGCGAGCGAAGCAAGCTAGCAAATGGTAAATGACGGGTGAGCTCCAAACCCTTTTTAGTTAACAACAGAGTCTTGCTAGTGAAACACATGTGCTAGCACATGCTCTTGCAGGCTCAACCCTAAGAAGGACCCAAAACAGTTGTAAATGTCAAGCACTACCCATGGCCGCCCACAGGTACCGCAACACACTCCCATAGAAAATAATAGAGGTAAGGGACCTCAAGTAAAACTCCATTGGCAATATGGTTAAAAAAAAATTATTTAAACTTTTAAAAATATATATATATTTATATATGTGTATGTATTTTAAAGTCTAAAAAGTAAAGGTTAAACTATAAATAATTTATCAATTTTTTAAATAGGATTTCTCAATTTAAAAAGAAATAAAACATTTTTAAAACGTAAGTAATTTAAATCAGCTGTAGAGATAACTTTAAGTAACTTTTATCACATAATGAATATAAACATTTTACTTTAGATTAGCTTTTTTTAATCAGTCTTAAAAAGACTGAATTATATATCCTTTTAGGACCCAGGCAAAGTTTTTTGTTGAAATATAAAAAATATGTAGATGAGGGAATATGTGGTTAGTGCCGTAAAATCATAATAAAGTGGTAGATTGTGTAGTTGCAGAATCAAGTAAATGCAGGTTCCCTGGCTCTAACTCAACAAAGATCAGTGAAAAGGGGTTGGGACAAGGGACAATTGACATATATTCCCCTTAGGCCCGTCTATTTCAACTCTGCAGGTCAGACTGTAAAGGAATTTATTAATAGCCCCCAGAGGCCATATTACACAAAGTGCCGCAGGGGTGCAAAAGGCGTGTGTGCTTGCTTTTGGCACCTCTAGGGTACCATAGTATTAACCTGGAGGCAGCAGATGCTTGTGGAACCCCTTCAGTAATATAGATCCGCTGGTGCACATAGTGCGCTGGGGTTAGTCCCATATTTGCATGGAGGCATGGCCCCATGAAGATGAGGGAACACCGTGTGTCTGTGCCCGCCCTGTATTACAGACAGAGAGGCAAAAGAGCTGTCGGAGGTACGGTGACTGGGTGCCACAAAGGTTGAAAGGTGACTCTTCAAAGAGGAAAAAGGATGTCTCGGGGACTCGCAAGGCATTCTCCTGCAGTCGGGTATCATTAATCACTGCACCCGACTGCACGGGGAGCTTTGCCCTCCTTTCAAGAGGAGGCATGTTGCCACCTGCACAGGGATAAATGGACCGTCCAATTCAATCAGCATCTGTCACTAACGCGCTGCCACCATGGTTGACGCTAACTCACAGCTGCCCTTTGGGTAGCACATTAACTGCCGTGGTGCTCACCGACCCAGTTAAAGGTGCGCCACGGCATCGAATAGGGCAGTGAACCTAACACCTAATAGGGACCCAGGAGGCGTATCATGGTCACTTTCTTTGTGCTGTGCCAAAGCAGAAAGGTGTTCGTGTGTTTCTTTTTCCCACCCTCAGCGAATATGTTAACACTAAACATCTTTGAGCTGGTGCATGAGCTGCAGACAGCAGGGAACCGAAACAGAGGGCAGCATGTGCCTCTTGGTATTTCCGAGTTCTGCTGTCAGTAGCACATGCATTAACTCGGAGATTTTTTGAGTTAAAGGATATGCTGTAGACTGGAAAAAGAAACTCACAGACCTTTCTGCGCCAGCGCTGCAGAACAAGCAGAATTATGATGCTGGCAATTACCCGCCATTTTTGCAATCCTTCGCCTCTGTAAGTCACACAAAGGCAGCGGATTTAAGAAGAATGCTATTAATAGTGCCTGCCACAAGAATCATAGAAAATGTGGCATTTCTTGGAAATAAATGCTTTGCATGTGTGTGCTGCTGTGCTTGGTGGAGGTGCACTGGTACTTCAGAAAACTTCGCAATAACCTTCAAACGTAATAGCGAATCACACAAAGTGTGCACAAGCATATTTGTGCCAAACGTCTGTCATGCATGTGGGCGTGCAAATAATTAAAAAGGAACTGGTTAGATTGACCCATTCCCATATTTTCCTTGCATCGTCCTTGCTTTACCCATGTTTGAGAAAATAGGTGATAAAAAGTAATAATACATTTTAAGAACATGTGACAAAAGAGGGTCTGATAGTGGTAACCCAAGCGGGCTCTGGTGTGAAGAGATGTAGGGAAAAATAGTTCGAACAACAGGCCCTTATGTGGAGAAGAGCAAATCTATCGGGAACTTGCAAAGCCATGGACCTAACATTTTTTTCTGTGTGCAGAGCATAGGGATTCATAATTAGTCACATATTTGCAATCTCAACAATGACCTGCCTTAATGCGGTGGTCATATGCTTGAAATAAATATTTTAAATTAAAAAGGGATCCAACAATAGAATTGTACAAGTGCAGCTTCCTAGCAGGACGGAACTTAGAAAAGGTCGAGAACCTTTAAGTTTTAATCCGCTCTAGCAGAAAATACAATTTTTATTGGTCTGAAAAAAGCAGTATTGTCTTCAATTGTAGTAATTTGAAAGCACAGTTTAAACAAACAAGGAGGGATAAAATATGTGTGTGTGTATTCACTGAGAAAAAAACAAAGATCACAGGGCCATTATAGTTAGGCTCAGATTTCACTCATACAAAACCATTGAAATTCAGCAGTTATTGTTAGTTATCTCAAGTAACTATAACCCGTGCCCTAAGGTAACTATAACCTGCGCCTTGGCCACGAAATGTTAATTACGCGCATATTACATCAGTCATGATATCTTACATTTTCTGTAAATTTTTGATGAGAAACCTGTGCATGGCGATGGAGTGAGTTAGCTTAGGGCACAAGTTAAAGTTACTTGAGGTAACTCTATAAATGCTGAATTGCAATGGTTTTGTGCCAGTGAAGTCTGAGCCTAACTATAATGTTGCTATAGCCTTTGTCTTTTTCAGTGAATTTCTATGGTTGTTTAATGCTATTTCCTAACTGTAACATCCCTGCAACCTGGGTTGTGTGAGGATGTGTGTGAATGGGTTTGTGATTTGTTGTGTGGGTGTGTGTGACTGACTGTGTAGGTCTGTGAGTGGGTGTGTGAGTGGGTGTGTGAGTTGGTGCAAGTGGTTTTGTGGGTCTGTGAGTGGCTGTGTGAGTGTCTCTATGGGTGTGTGAGTGGCTCTGTGAGTGGTTGTGTGGGTATGTAGGTGGGTGTGTGAGTGGGTGTGTGAAAGCTGTCTGGCTCTGTGTGTGTGTGTTTGAGTATTTTTAAGAGTCTGTGAGTGGGTGTGTAAGTGGCTGTATGGGTGTGTGAGTGGTTGTGTTGGTGTGTAAATGGGTGTGTGAGAGCTGTGTGGGTCTGTGAGTGGGTGTTTGAGTGGTTTTGAAGGCCTATGAGTGGATATGTGAGTTAATGTATGGGTGTGTGAGTGGCTGTTTGAGTGGGTGTGTAAGTGGTTAAGTGAGTATCTGAGTAGGTGTATGTGTGGCTGTGTGAGCCTGTGAGTGAGTGTGTGAGTGGTTTTATGGGTCTGAGTGGGTGTGTAAGTGGCTGTATGGGTGTGTGAGTGGGTGTATGTGAGTAGGTGTGGATCTGTGAGTGGGTGTGGACGTGGCTGTGTGAGTAGGTGAGTGAGTGGGTGTGTGAGTGGCTTTCTGAGTGGTTGTGTGAGTATTAAGTGGGTGTGTAAGTGGCTGTATGGGTGTGTGAGTGGTTTTGAGGGTCTATGAGTAGATATGTGAGTGGCTGACTTGCAGTTGGTGAAGTTTGAGAGTGGTGGGGCTGGGTTTAGCCCAGGGTGGGGGGCGGAGAAGAGGGTCACATGGGGGGGGCGGGGTGCATGGCATTTTTTGGGAGGCTAGTCACCATTTCCTGTGCAAATCTTTTTTAACATCAATGAGATAAAATGGTGCAGCGCGTTGGCACAAGCGTACACTATATTATAGACACGTGCATTATGCACTGAATAAAATTAGCAAAATTGCCATGTATTCACACTTTACTGTATAGGCAATGTGCACATAAACAGGGCACATAATGTGTTTGCACAGTATGCCACATAGACTGTACAAACCATATACATTATAGAGGCACGTCATCAAAATAACTGTGCATTGATAATATGCACACATTATATTGTACCCATGCTAAACGCACATGCAGATATACAGTAAATAGCATGTTTTTGTGCATGTGGACTAAATAAACCAATATTATGAGCACTTATAGCATTGTCACAACATATACTCAAAAAAATCCTCTACAAGCTAATACTGTACACAACAGTGTACAGTTAAAGCATGCATGTCTACTGTTCAGCACTTAGAAAATGCATCAAGCAGACCTTTTTATTTTAACACGCACACACAACTTACGTCCACAAACTAGTGTGCACCTCCGCCCATGCAGAAAGCGCACACCCATCCAAGAAGGCGGTGGCAGGATACTGACGTACCCCCGGAGAAAACAACAGTAAACTTTTTTTTAAAGTCAAAGAACATCAATTACACAAATCGAAGGCTTTATAGAAGCCTCATGAATACCCAATAATTCCCACCTCGAAGCAAAAAATGCATGTTTTCTTTGCAGTCGGATATTACCGCAACATCGCAATCAGAGATTGAAAACAAAATAGGGCAAATAATAAAATCCTAAACTTTGCCGCGCCCATTTACATGCTTTCCAATACACACTGATCAGACTTTGAAGAGCACAGCTTTCAAGCCCAGGCTTTAAGGGCATTAACACATACTGGCTGCAAGCTACAAGAAAATAGATGTGACATTAACACCTGACCACTTAGAATAACGGTTATTGATGTCTTGTTCCGCACCACAGACATCCAAGAATTGCATTTGACAAAAAAGGCTGAGTGACAGAAATAAACAGAGTTTACTTATTGTGCATGATTGCCCCATTGGAGAAAGGCGAACGTCATTCTTTATCCTCCTGCTTGAAATTTAGTGCAGCACAGTTATTTTCCTTACATACTGTGTCTCAATGCAAAGCTGCTAAAGGTACCTTTAAACCTTGAGCACTAGAAATGTATAAGAACAGTAGAGACAAGCTGTCTTGCCTTGCTGAGGAGCGAATACTAATTAGGAACAAAAAATATATATATATTAAACACTTTATTACAAATTGGAGAAAATTCCTGCCTGTGTGACATAGCTATGATTTCTCCAGAAAACCACTACAACTACAGCATGGGGCCTTAATTCCATCTGAAAAGTCCTGTATTACAGGGGCATGGAGTGTTGACCACAACATTCTGGTGGGTAGTATGTGAAAAGCTGGAGTCAGTGGTTAGTAGCTGGCACAGGCAGGTATTGAAAAGCTGAAACTGGTAGTTATTATAAGGAACTCATACGAATATTAAGAACATCCTGCTACCCCTGCCCTAAGGCTCTTACTTCCATATTTTCCAGCTAGACTGTAAAGCCAGCAGGGACTGTGGTGTGTATGTTCACAGTGATATAACACCTCTATGTGGAGAATGTTTCAAATATATGTGGCGTCTCTAGCCTCCCATTTTAACTCCACGCTGATTAGAGAGTGCTACAGTGCAATGAATTATTCTGCTTTTTGGAGTGTCCCAATTATTTATCCAGTTGATTGCAATTATTTATTTATTTTATTGGTCTTGGGGTCAGTGACCTTAGAGTTCAACATAGGAACTTGGTGAGTGTCTCTGAAACCCCACATAAATAGTTCAATAAAAATAGCCGCTGTCATCCAAAATTCTTGAAACAGCACAAAGGAGGTAATGTTTTTCCAAGCAACCAAATGGGCTTTCATTTTAACAGGCCCTTCAATAAATGCAACTATCCAAATGGGCCAACCACAGCTGACATTTTTTGGTGCCTCACCTGGTGACATGGAGGGAAGCTTCAAGCTAGGCGAGTCGGGGATGCTGACTAATTCACATAAACACATGCACTGCGATGCACAACACCTTGCTCTTTTCTCCAGCGTCTCATCTAGTCTGTTTGCAAAAGTCCAGCGGACACACTGCACACACTCAATTTCGTGGCTTCCCGCTTGCAGCCTCTACCCCATCCTTTACCAACTCTTCACAGGGTCTGGGACCACCCCACCCTGTGACGAGTTGGAAAAGGGTGTGGTGACAATGTTCTCCTCTCCCTGATTGACGTGGAGGCCTATCTATGCAGGGCTTGAATCTGAAACGCCCAGAGTTAACTCTACCACCACGTCATCAGGGGTTCGAGACTGGACTTTGATGCAGTGTCTTTGCCGAGTTGATGACCTCACAGGCCTCAGGGCTGTGAGATTACCAGCCAGGCAAATACTCTAGACCATGGGTACTTGCAAACATTTTCCCAGGGGCCAAAAAGTTTAGTCTGTGATGTGACCGGGGGCCGCATCAATGCCAGCGGAATGGCGGTCGGGCGAGCGGGTTGGGAGAATTGGTGGTTAAGCATTGGTAGGTGAATCGAAGGGTATACATCTAGTGGCTGAAATGAGCAATATGAAACTAGAAAACCTGGGATTAATCTTAGCTTCCCCACTTTTCCAAATTGTGGGATCCTAGGCAAGTGCTTAATTTTAGGTTCAGGGTCTGCACCGTACAAATCTGCTTCTGTGTTTGATTTTAATAGGAACCCAGGCCACTCAAAAAGTGCACGTAACATCTGACCTGCTTGCTTAATTCACTATTGGCGTATTTGTCAGGGTAGAAGTGAAAATTGATGTTTCTAAATTCTTGTTTGAAAACTATCACATTTAAATTAATACTTCTCATTGCACTGATACAATAAATAAATTACACTTAGGTGAAATGGACTGCATGTTCACTTAATACACTTTTTGAATTTTGAAGTGACTGTTATATTGCTACACTTTTGCTGAAAGATGTCTTTAAAAATGAACTTGCTTCTAAAGTGAAGCTCAGGACTCCCTGGGTACTTTCTTTCCTTAACACAGTTAACCTTGAAATAAACAATTGCCTCTTTATTTACGATTGAATGAAGAGCAACCCTGTACTCCTGTTGTCTAGGGGGCCGCATGTAAAGGTCAAGTGGGCCACATGCGGCCCCCGATCTGTACTTTGAGTACCCATGCTTTAGACTTTGTGCCTGCCCAGGGGAGTATGTTTAAGGAACGCGTCACCTCACTGTTATCACAGCAACGAATACTGTCAGTTCGGAGTGTAGAGCAGCCCCAGCAAGATTATTCAACATGGATACACTGTGTTTACAAGTTTTTTAAGGAAGCAGTTTCAGCATTGCTTCAATGCATTATTTTTCACCATGAATATAAAGGGGGCGGAGCCCCGACGCCTTTGAAGAGAAACTGCCACTGCTATCTACATACATATTTGTTTTTATGAATAAATATTTGTTGACAAGACAAAGCTAGTGAGACGGAAAAAACATCCTCTTGACAACCTGCAGTTAAAAAAGTGGACTAAAAAGGTCTGACGTGATGTATAATAGTAATATATGAAGGGATAAAGAGTTAACACATGATGCAAAATAGAACGTTACCTCCTCATGCCTGCAAAAGGGTTTGAGTGTTGTAAACTAAAGAAGTTCTGTTTTGAACTTGGAAATTCCACTCATTGTCTTGAGATGGGCATATATAAGTTAGTACCAGTAAAGGTATGAACATTAAGTTGTCTCAAATAAGCAAACAAAAATTGGAGATATTTGTAAATAACCACCAATTCTTTCATACCAACATACCATTCTCCATTTAAGTAGCATAACCTTAGGTAAGGGACATTTGAAGTAAACACCATTCAATGCACTACTCTGTATTGTGACTCTTTTCCCTTACAAAAGTGGTACTTTTAACTGAAATAGATTAGTAAATCATAAGAGTCCAAAGTTATAAGTGTCCCTACTAATAATGCAACAGAGGTTGTGATGCTGATAAATTGTTGCTAGAAAACCAGGAGTGTTGTCGCCCATTCCCTCTTCTTGCATATCCATTTACCACATCTATGCCCTTTTAACTGATTAAAAGGAGAGGAGGACCCTAAAATCTTGAGCTCCCACTTAATAGCCAATTTTTCTGATTCGTGTATGATGCATTCCTATTGTTACGTGGGTAGTGCCCTTTATCTGAGGATGCGTCCACCGCAGTTGGACTGCACTGTTCGAGTTCTTGTGATGGTCTGACCGTATGTTGTCTTGCTCTTTCACCCTTTGCCTTACTGGGCAAGCCTGACTCCACCATCAACAAGTGATTTTAATACTGCCTACCTCCCTAGTATTAGGACATTTCCACTAGGGTGGTGCTATCAAGATGTTTTCTTTATAAGCCGTGAAAAAGCCACAGGCCTGTGTGCCGTGATGGGTGCAAAGCAAGTATTGGCAGTCAAATTTGAATGACCTTGTTGCCAGACAAGATGTAAACTATACCTGTAACTACTGAACACTAGCATAAATGCTTGGAAAAAGAATCCTTCTTAGAGTCCTGATATTTAGTATTGATTGATTATTTCTGACTATGTTAGTAAAATCATGCAAGACTAACCACTTTATGAAACTGTGCAAACAAGGCATATTATGGCCTTAGTACACATCTGACAGAGAACGTCATTCATGTTCATTCTAGGAGCACAGTTAGGCTGGGTTAGACTCTGCATGGCTAACCTAGCCCCAGGCCTGATTGGTGATTATTCTTTATAACACAAGAGCTCATCATTGTCACCATATTCTATACTGATTAAGGAAACGTGTGGTATGATCTACCTTACCTCAGCATCGGTTCCAAAAAAGGCAGCAACAATTGGGAGAGATGAAGGCAGGAATAATAAATTCAGTGGGAAAGTAGTGGTCGAGCACAGCAGATCTGGAAATAACTGTGTTGAACTGCTGGTATTTCAGTCAAGTTCCCACAATAGGATGCATAGATAGAGGAATTATGTCTTATGGTCCATTCGCTTTTGTTTTTCATTGTTTGCGCTATAAACATGGTATGGCTCCCAGTGTGGCAGTATCAGCCTGAGGTGGTCATTTTCCCATCCAGGCATGTAGGGAGCCACTTCATGTAGTCTTGTAGGTGACACACCTGGTTTTGAAGATTAGATATGGTTGTAGGTGGAGCCTGTGCAGGTCATAAAGTGTTGGGGCCACGCGCTAACCTCTACAGACCTTTGAGGAGAAATACTAGCCAGGTGTCATGGAGGCTGTGTTTCAGAGCATTATCTGTTATTTTTGCATTTCAGAGAGTAATCACGAGCTCTTTGAATGAGTCACGGTTTGGTCAGTTATTCTGAAGTCAGATTCGGCCAGTAATGGGTTTAGGTGTCTTATCTTTCTTGGTGATAAGTTCATTGGAAGGAAGTCTGAGTCGAAAGTTTGTTCTCTGGTGGTCCCTGAAACGGTGATGCCATCTAGCTTTACGTGTGCCTTCCTGCCTTTAAGCTTTTAAGCTGGGGCTTATGGCTTGTTTATGATGCCTTGTTGAAAACCATTGTTTATAGTCAACATCCACCTTTGCCAGTCAGATTTGAGACCAGTGCTGATTCCCCTGACTAATTTATTAGGGGATCCCATCGGGTTTCGCTAATATATTCCCATTTCAAGCAGTAGTTTGTTTCCTTCGCTGGACAAGAGATCCATTTGTTGACCAGTATTAATCTTTTCAGACTCCATCTGTGCTAGGGTCGCAGACTTCTTTCATTGAGTCTGATTGAGGCAACAGTAACAACAGAACCCTTGCATTGAAGCATCCTGCATGATGCAGGTGGTTCAGTGTTAAGAAATGCCTTATAAAATAACATAAAATTACTTTCAACAGCTCCATATGCAAAACATTCCTCTTAGCTTTTTCTCAGTTTTGCGCTGCATATGTGTCGCAGGATTCCAGGTTTGTGTTTAAAAGGTAACTCATGGTAGCACGTTTACCCTTTGCTCCAGGAAATTCTATTTTCAAGTGCACAGGTAGTCTTGTTGGCAACTATTGTTCTATTCTATGTTTATGTTTAATTTAATGTTGAAGTACCTACCAGCACGTGTGTTCTGCTCTTGTTAATTTCCATTAGTCATCATTAAATTCTTCTGCTCTATATACATGCTTGTCTCTTCTGTATTTGTAGATTGTTTTTCTTTGTTGTATACTGATGCAGAAAATGTATACCTGTTTGCCCTCGTGTACATTTATGTCATATTCTTTCCTCAAAATGTATTCAGATCCTGAAGTGTTTCTCCACATGTATACCTTTTTTACTTACCTATGTGGGGGTAATTGATTTATTTTTCTGCTGATGACCGGCTTGTCTCACATAGGGTGTGGCAACTATTGCTGTGACCTCGCAGCCCTGTGGCGAATCGGCCGCTTAGTTCTAGGAGTTTCTGCCGGTGGGTCAGGTTCCACAAGCAGAAGGCTGTCCTTCTAAACCCCCCGACCACACATGGGGCAGCGAACCTTGAGTCTGGTGTGAGTGGCGACTGCTGTTTTTTTTTTGTTTTGTTTTTTACTGAAGCCTCACGTCAGCCTATGACAAGATGAACCTCGTAAATTCTCCTTCTGCACAAAGAAATGCGTATTCGATGAAAATTGAAACACTAGGGAATTTAGAGGTGACAGAAGCCAGAGCACAATAGAAATAAGATGGAAGCTGGCAAAGTCAGAAACTTTTACTTATGCAGAAACGTAAACCAGATATTTATTTACAGATAATTCTACTTTCTTGATAGCCCCACACAGCGGATAGCCGCCAAGGAGATGATGAATGCTAAGGCACTGTTGGCAAGAAAAACATCATTGTAGACCTCATGCTTATCACTGAAATTGCCTTACAGCACCACTACTACTCAGTTTAGGTTGTGTGTCGCTACATTAAGGAATGTCGTGCAAGTACATGAGCTGAATTAATAGGAGCCATGAAATAGTTGGGCCGGTGTCGCCTTTACTTCCTTTATATTGCTGTGTTCTGACTCCCCCTTGCACCTCCATTTCCTCAAAAACATCATAATAAAAGCTGCTGCAGTCCTATGCAAGGCTTTTCAGTTTCTTCTCCTCTCTGCCCTTGACCTCATTGGATCAATCCTAGATGTAGCTTCCTATTGGTTTGTGTCAAACGTGCATGCTAGTTGTATAACATGTCTGAGAAACCTATCACCCATTCTTATATTGTCCTGTACAATGTGGATATCACTGTTCTGAGTCTTACGTTGTTGGATTGGCAGACCATCACTTCCACTCACTCAAGCAACCACCATGCTTACTAATATGTGAGACATAGGACAGTAAAGCAAGAGTAATTGAGGTGCCTGTTATTAACTAGGCAATCTTTGCGATATTTGTGTGATTTGAAAGCATAAAAACCTTCCTTTTCTGCTACAGATTGGGAGATGCAATTTAAGAAAGACCCTTTCTCTCTAGATGCAGAGAGGCCCTTTTCCAATTCCTTAATTAAGTGGACAAGTACCCTGCATTTTATTTACTCCTGCATTACATAATTTGGAAAACGAAGGAAACCTAAATCTCTAGGACTTTAATAACACCACCTTGGCATTGTGTCTGGCTGTCAGAGTTTCAAATGCCTTTGGACCATGTTGAGAATTTCTGTATCAGAGGATGCTCAGAGACCAGAATGAATCCTGCCCCATAAACAACATCAGAAGTGCACCTTTTATCCCTTTCAGGGACATATATGTGGTGACACGAACAATTTGTAGGTGGGCCACCTGTGCAGAGACTGCACGTCCTTTCCATAGTTTGGTCTAGCACCTCTCATCTCCCATATCCCATAGAAAAGATTTGAAATTCAAAAAGTTTATATTTTCTGTGGACCCCCATTTTGTCCCATTTTCCTATAGAATGTCTTTGGGCCTGGACACCTTCCTGGCTCCCTTGATGTATTACTAGATCATATCTGGTTCCTGCAGTGCTCCAGATAACCAGGCCCCTAAGTCTGATCTGCACCCAGGAGTCTCAAATCATAGGATTTGTTACTAAATGCTCAAGGATGAGTGAGTTCCGACTGTTCACACGTTTGCCTGTACTCACTGTATGAATCCCTCCAGTTCAGCTTTGCTCCCTTCATACTTAACTTCTTTCAACACTCACTTACAAACTCTTGGTGTGGAACTTGAGGTGGTATGTCTCTACCACTTAAAACTTTCTGCCCCAGCCACCTTGCCACTCTGTCATCCACAATTAGGTTTTATGGTTATCATTGGGCTTCATTTTAAGAGTGATACCGGAAGCAGGCACCAAAACTGACGGACTGTGATTTAAATTGTTGGAGACTTTTGAGATGGGTGTATCATTTACTACTCTGAAGGTTCAGTAGAGAGCCATTTAAACTGTTTCAAATTATGGTCAGGTTCTGTATTCCATTGAGACTGGTCTGCTATTGGTTCTCAGGCTTTCAATTTCAGTGTTTCAGCTACTGAAATATTCCTGGGATCCTCTGTGTGTTGGCTTCTTTGTAGGCCCTCCATTTCGGCCCTCGAAAAATGTCAGGTAGGGTGACCAGAATAAAAAAATAACTGCCACAGACTGAGAAATAGGACTATGTCTTAGGCGACCGGATCATGGTTACTGAACAACCACACTTCTGTCGTCACTGTTTAGTTATAGTTAGGTCAGACTTTCCATTGTCAGAACGTATATTGTTTTGCTAATACCTTTGGTGGTGTTTGAGGAACCTCCACAAACCTTTCTAAAAACAAAACGTTCAACCACCTTAGTTCCTTCCTGAAATGTTTTGGGGTGATCAGTCAAGCAGGGGCTGAGAAAAAGTGGGTCCCAAACCGCAATTCCCCCTTCAATTGCCATTGAGAAAAGTTGACAATGATACAGAAAAAAACAGCTGAACAGAATTACTCCAAATTTGGCAGAAAGCTAGAGAGGTGGTTCCCGTGGTCCGGGGACACGTGGGGGTCCATGAAGCCTGCTCAGGGGGTCCGCGGCTGCTTAGAAACATACATAATATTAACAGACTAGGTCCCCAGACTTCAATGAGGACTCAGTGGCGTGTTCCCAGATTTCAATAATGATTCAGTGGGGGTCCCCGGGTTCCATTATTGAAAAAGCGGGGGTCCACAGAAGTCAATGGTTGGGAACCACTGAGCTGGATCTTTTCTCAGAAAAAGTGCTTTTTGTGATTTGGCGTACATGAGTTTTAATAACTTTGGGTAAATTAAGCAGCTCACATGATTCACTAATTTCCACAGGACCCACCTCTTATCCAGAAGCATTTCTGCTGAACAGTGGAGTCACAGGAACCTGCAAACGCTATCAGTATCTACTTGGGAGAGTGCCCTGGGTTACTTTCAAAATATGGTATAACTCAGAGGACACTAGTGTGAAGGCTTCTATCATGTTTACCTGCAGAAACCTGTGTTTCCTGACCTGTACCTCTTCTGGGGACAACACCTGACCCCAGTCTCTACTCCCAGCCCGTCAAGTTCTAAACTCCCTCACACTGTCCACACTATTCCAGCATTCCAATGAGGACATCAGAGTCCGTGCAGCTTTGACTGGCAGTTGACCATTATGCTCCACAGTACTCATATACACTACATCTGCTCTACAGATAAATTCTGAAGAAATGCAGTTCCTAATTGATGAACAAAGTCCGTGGTGAATGACGACCTGGCTAACTAAGCTATAAGGTGTTAGCATCTCTCCTGCTGGGACGGCTACTCCTAAGGACACACTAGATGTGTAGACCTTATAAGCACTACACCAGGATAAAACTCAGAACAATGGGATACATACATTCAGATCTTCGTATGAGGTGATATGGAATGGCAGGAACCTCTATCTACACATGGTGGTAATACCAAATTCAGGGGAAACATAAGCATACAACTAAACAAGGTCACTGACGTATTGATTGGAATAGAGTAATTATGCTATTGAGGATCTGGGGAGCTCAGCTGCCATCCAAACACCAAACGTTACTGTGCAATACTGGTTTTGCAGTGACCAGACGACACAGAACACGAACCTGGGGTGGGAAGATGGCGCCAAATGTAAGAATTTGCTAAGGGACATGAATTGGTGCAGAGCAGCAGAACAATCCATATTTAAATGCAGAGGGTGCACTCACAAATATCAAAATGTTTGGGGAAGGTGAGACCAGCAACAAAATTTTGACTTATATAGAAAATAATCCAGTAGTGATAAAGTAATGATTAATCATAGGAATGCAGCCATAATGGCGATTGTGTAGACCCAAAGCTGATATTGTTATTTTGAAGTCTGAATGAAAAAAGGGGGGGCTAGACAACCCACAGTTAATGTTCTCCAATAGTCTTAAGAGCATGATTGACATGTCCAGCTTGACGTAACATTGATAAAAGTGTGATGTATTGCGCACATTGATTTTGATACCCCTATTAAGAGAATTATAATGATTACATTGAATGGTCTATGCATAAGGAAGAACAATAAAACATGTGTTAAAGAAAAGTTTAGGGTGTTAAATTTATCTACTTGAATGGCCAGGATACTAGACCTCCAAATGTCAATATTTTAATTTTTGTTTTAAGATTTCAGCGTTTATGACCGACAAGTAGAATGTGGAGTGCGGTGAGAAGGGTTGAAAAGATGGCTAATTAAATTATCCTTCTTAACTCCAATAATTATAGTCCTTCCATCCTGCACCGTGGACACTCCTGTCCAGAAAGGCTTTGACCAATGACCCTTCTGGAGCTCGGGTAACACTACAGCGGGGTTTAAAGACGAAGGCTGGCTTTGTGTGCACAGCCTTTGCAGGGATGGGACAGTGAGGGGGTATGACAGTTCTTTCCTTTTGGCTAAAGGTAACAGGGTGAAGCCTGTCTCGTGGCAGAATGCACCCAAAACCAAGCTGGGTTTTGTCAGACTCGGTTGTGTACTATCTGTCCCCATCGTTTTTTACATTTATATCTACATAATATATTGGGTCTTGCTGTCCGTGGACGACTGCTCGCCACAGAACAACTTTTCCTTTATGTAGTGATGGTTAACACCCATGATGTTCAACGTAGTTGGTGCAAATCGCGGAAGAGACTGTACCAACAGAATAGCACTGACATCGTAAAAGAAAAAAAAAAAAGAGTGTGTATTAAAATGCTATTGCCTTAGAAAAAACAATAAATATTTTTTGGACGGGCTAAGCCACCGAAAATAATTCTAGGTTGCTGGTGAGTTTCAGAAGCTGCTAATTTTATTGGTTTTGTGTTTTATGGCGTATTGGTCGGTTTATGATGCATCTTCATTGTTTATGGTTCCGGGGAAATCTGTCTTTCCCCCGGCAGATCTGAATTGGGTCAGGGTGTAAGGTTTATTTTCAAACCAATGAATTCCGTGCAGTAGCAGAGTGATTATTTGCACCTTTTTTCATTGGCAGGTTTTTTTCCTCAAAATGATTGTCACTTTCTCTTTAATTTTTTCGCCCCTTACCCAGTGAATTCGATTGCCCCGATCTGTTGTTCTTGCTGTTTAATGATAATGGAGGGTGAAGGAAGGTCGTGTGTTTTTCCTGCGAGTTGAACACGTTTATTTTAATATGGCCTCCTCGTGCTGTAAATAGCTGCCCACAGCATGTGAAAGGCTCGTGGGGATTGCAGAATAAAGCCCGGCCAACCATCGCTTTTATTCCCAAGTGCCTTTGCTCTAGTGAATCATTGTATTGTAAAAGCTTGTGGTTCGAGGGTTGGGCTGCTCTGCAACCTTCAGCTTCTGTCTGCATTAGTGCGTCATCACTGCTAGCTAATGAGGGTTCCAAAGCCCCTCGTTACTGCTTTTTAAGTCTGGCTGTGGACAGCTCTATATTAGGAATGGACTTATGTCATCAGTTCTTCAAAAAAGTAAAATAATAAGTGCAGAGCTTTGGGTGAGCCAGTTCTTGTCGCGCTTTTCATGATTTGACATTTCTTGGGTGGGCTGTCCATCTTTGTCCTGATTATATTCTCAGTAAGAACTTTTAATGCGGCTCAAGGAATCCTTTTGTAAGACTACAGCTCTCAATGAGTTATTTGCTTTGCTGATACAACACTTTAATTGTTACTGTATTAGTGTTTTTTGGAAAGTGCTGTTTGGACGCCTTAGCCTGTTATAAAGTCCAATTCTGTTCAATTATTTTACTTTGGTGTTGTTATAATGTGTTGGATTTCCATCTTTTTAATCACGACGCAAAGATGACTGCGCAGAATGGCTTTGTTAAAGATACAAAGAAATACTATCCCTTTGTCACTAGTATCTGCTATGCAATGTTATGCTACTTTTAGGCAAACTCCATCTTGTGAATCCATTTCATAACACACTTCCTCGAAGGTGCAGCCTAACTCTGCTATTGTATCTAATCAGAAGAGGAGACCTACCGCCAACTTCATTATTGTCTAGCAGCCCAAGATGGTGCATCATTATGGGAATTTCTTTAAAGGACTGCAGGAAGCAACACTCACACAAAGTCACCCAGCAATGACCAAACACGTCCTCTAACGCAAAGCCAAGCCAGTGTCTTTGCCAGTGCTTTCTACCTTGCTGTGATGGGCTTCTTTAAAGGAAGGTCTTTCATTCTTTAAAGTGGGAGCCGTGTAGGGAAATTGTGTTCATCTGTTACAGACTCTTAAAGTGCTGTAATGACCATAGTGACTAATTCAATAGATTGGATGGGTCTTTTTTTGTAACATTGTGATTCTTGTTACAAAGAGGACAATAACTTTTCTACACACATATAAAATGTGAGTTACAGATAAAATACGCCTCAAAAAAAGCACATCTATAGGAAGTGATTAAAGATGACGGAAGTGGCCTAGATGCATGAAGAATCATGGATTCTCGGCTAAAAATGGGGTTATAATCTTTATTTGTTTCTAATTCTAAAAGCAGATTTGAGTAAATACAATGAACGAGGCGCTAGGCATCCTGTAGTGGCCCGAGCGGCTTGGATCCACCAGTAATTCCTGTCAGGGAATCATGAGTACAGGCCTGACCTCTCCTAAGCTAACGAGAGAGTATTTTGATGACCTGAGGACAGAACAGCTAACGAAGAAACAAAGGAACCTTTTTATCGCATGGTTCCCTGCTCTGTTAACAGGCTTTTCCTATGCTCCTTTCTGAAATACATTGTTACGTTGTTACACATGCGAGCAGGGTAGGGCTGACTTTAGCGTTGGTGGCGCCCTGTGCGACAGTATTTTTTTTGGTGTGCCCCCACCTCCTTAGATCCCTCACTACAACCCAGCAAACATGCCACTCATCTCTCCATAACCCCCCTTTCACGTGCATTCTTTTGTTTTAAAGCGCTTGTAAAGGCAGGATTTACTCATCTACTCAGCTAGCCACACAAAATATTATCTTCTTTGCAGCAGGCATATTAACCCTCTCTGCTACTTTATGGCGAGTCAAAGCTGCCTCCTGACAAACCTCCGATCTCTCTCTCTAGCAGGAACATTAATAACAAGAGGTATCTTGAGATTTTAATTGCTTCCTGAAGGCTGGAGACACAAGAAACTTCAGCAAGTGCTTTTAAATCGCAAGTTTTGTAAGTTAGTGCTAAACACAGCGCCCCCCCCCCCCTGAGGTCAGCACCGGGTGCGGCAGCACCACTCGCACCGCCCTGAAGCCGGCCCTGCATGCTAGATAGAAAGGTTTGAGGCTTCTGGGGTTATAAGCATGTGACCTCAGTTGAAATACTTCGCACTTTATCAGGCCAGACACACCAACGCTTTAACACTTTAAACAAATATGCTCATGGCATTTGTTTTACTCTTTGAAAATGTCCCCCTTTAACTGTACAAACCAATCCCCTGTTGTTAAATATGTTCACTTTGTGCCACTGATAAATTCACTTAAACCGTAATGTGTGTAAACAGTATAGCTTGATCTACACTGACTAAACCTACAGTACCACCATTCACCGGTGTACTCAGGGGACACCCTGAGCTGTCTGAGACAGTCAAGCCATTAGATGTTCTTGAGACGCTAATAAACTGGATCATTTGATGGTTTATGAAACTAAACCCTACATAATTTGAATTTCTCCTCTGTTTACATTAAATTATCTCCCTCACCAATCCAAACAAGCACTGGCAAAGTCAATGTCTTTTTGCTAGGTTGTACTGAGGCTGCTGTTTAGCATAGCTAAAGGTTAGTGGCATGTAGTGGGGGAGTAGAGTGTTATAGACTGGGTTAGAGGAGTTGAGTGTTGTACCGTTGAGCGGAGGAGAGTAGAGTTCAGTGGTTCAGTGGCATAGAGTGTTGTAGTGCTGAGTGACAAAGGGTGAAATAGGTTGAAATAGGGGGAAGTGGGTTGGAGTGGGCTGAAGTAGTTGGGTGGATTGGAGTAGATGGGGGATTGGATTGGAGTAGAGTTGGTGGATTGAATGAAGTGGAGTAGATTGAAATGGGTGGGGTGGGGTGGATTGGAGTGGAGTGATTAGATTGGGTTGATTGGTCTGAAGTGATAGGACTAAGGGTGGGGTTGTTTGGGTTGGGTGCATTGTATTGGGGTGGTTTTGAGTGAGGTGAATTGGAGTGTGGTGGATTACACTGGACTGGAGTGTGGAGGATTTGAGTGGACTGGAGTGGGTGGGGTGGATTAGACTGGAGTTGGGTGGACTGGAGTGGATTGGAGCTGAGGGGATGGATTGGGGTGGGGTGGATTGGATTCGGTATAGTGGTGTGGATTGGACTAGAGTGGGGTGGATTGGTCTAGAGTGGACTGGGTGGAGTGAGCTGAAGTGACGGTTGGATAGGAACGGGGTGAACTGGATTGAATTAGGGTGGGGTTAGGTGGACTTGAGTGGGTTGGATTTGAGGGGGGTTGTGTGGATTAGATTGAGGTTGGGTGATTTGGATTGGGGTGGGGTAGGTGTTGGGGTGGGATGGATTGCTCTGAGGTGGGGCAGATTGGATTGGTGGAATTGAGTGGGGTGGGACGGAGTGGGGTGGGGTCGATTGACTTGAGTGGGAGGGATTGGATTGAGGTGGATGGGAGTGGGGTAGGTAGGTGGATTGGAGTGGGATTGGGTGAGGTGGATTGGAGTGGAATGGATTTTTTTGGAGTGGGGAAGATTGGAGTGGACTGGATTTGAGTAGGGTCGACTGGAGTGGGTTGAATTGGATTGGAGTGGGGGATTAGAGTGGGGTGGATTGAAATGAAGTGGGGTGGATTGGATTGGGGGTGAATTTGATTGGTTTGTGGTGGACTGGATTGAGTGGGGGTGGACTAGATTAGTGTGGGATGGATTGGATTGGTGTGGGTTGTATTAAGGTGGTTTGAAGTAGGATGGATTGGACAGGAGTGGGGTAGATTAAAGTGGAATGTATTGGACTAGAATGGGGTGAGTTAAGGTGAATTAGTAGGAGTGAGATGGCTGGAGTGGATTGGATTGGAGCCGGTGGACTGAACTGGGGTGGTGTGGATTGGATTTGGGTGGATTGGGTGGACTGGAGTAGATTGAAGAGGTGTGAAGTGGGATGGATTGGAGTAGAGTGGATGGATTGAAGTAGAGTGGGTGAATTGGAGCAGAGTGAGATGGATTGAAGTAGAGTCCGTAGGATTGGAGTAGAGTGGGGTGGATTGAAGTAGAGTGTGCAGGATTGGATTGGAGTGGGGTGGATAGTGCAGTGGATTAGAGTAGAGCAGGTGGATTGAAATGGGTTGGAGTAGACTGGATGAAGTGGAATGGGGTGGATTGGGGCGGGGTGAGTTGGATTGGATTGGGGTGCAGTAGGATGGATTGGAGTGAGGTGAAATGCTTTGAGGTGGGGTAGATTGGATTGGAGTAGGGTGAGATGGATTGAGTGTGGTGAATTAGATTGGTGTGGGGTGAGAGGAATAGAGTGAGGTGGATTGGATTCACTGGGGTGGATTGGATTAGGGTGGTTGGATTGGACTGTATGGGGTAGATTATAGGGGATTGATGGGAGTGGGTGGATTGGATTGGGGAGGATTAGATTAGAGTGAAGTGGGGTGGATTAAGATGGTGGGGGTAGACTGGATTGGAGTGGGGAGAATTTAGGTGAACTGGATCGGACTGCAGTGGAACAAGGTGGATTGCACTGGAGTGGGTTGGACTGCGGTGAGGTAGGTGGATTGGGTTAGATTGGATTGGGGTGTGTTTAATTGGAATGTGGTGGTTTGGAGTGGGATTAGTTGTACTGGGGTGGGGTGGGCTGGGTTGGACTGCAGTAGGGTGGGCTGGACTGGAGTTGGATCGATTGTAGTGAATTGGAGTGGAGTAGATTGGATTGGGGTGGATTGGATTGGTCTGGATTGAGGTGGATTGGATTGGTGTGGGGTGGATTGTGGTGGATTGGAGTGGGGTGAATTGGGATGGAGTGAATTGGTGTGTATTGGATTGGTTTGAGATCGACTGAATTGGAGCACGGCGGTCTGGAGTGGGGCAGAATGTTTTGGATTTGAGTGGGACATATCGTTTTGGTTTGGAGTCTGGCAGATTGTTTTGGATTGGAGTGGGACATATTGTTTTGGTTTGGGGTGGGGCAGATAGTTTTGGATTGAGTGGTGCAGATTGGTTTGGGCCAAATTGTTTTGGATTGGATTGGAGCAGACTGGAATGGGGCAGATTATTATGGATTGGAGTGGGTCAGATTGTTTTGGATTGGAATGGGGAAGATTGTTGTGGATTGGAGGGAGTCAGATGGTTTTGGATTGGAATGAGGCAGGTTGCTGTGGATTGGAGTGGGTCAGATTGTTTTGTATTGGAGTGGGTCAGATTGTTTTGTATTGGAGTGGGGCAAATTGTTTTGTATTGGAGTGGGGCAGATTGTTTTAGATTGGAGCGGGGCAGATTATTTTAGACTGGAATGAGGCTGATTCTTTTGGATTGAGTTGGCTGATTGGGCTAGGGCACATTGCTTTGGTTTAGAGTGGGGCAGATTCTTTTGGATTGGAGTGGGCCAGATTGTTTCGGACAGGCGTGAGACTGATTGTTTTGAATTGATTTGGGGCAGATTGCTTTGGAGTGCAGTGGGCAGATTGTTTTGGATTGAAGTGGGGCAGATTTTCTGGAATAGAGTTGGGCAGACTGGAGTTGGACACATTGTTTTGGATTGGAGTGTGGCAGATTGTTTTGGATTGAAGCAGATCAGACTGTTTTGGAATGGAATAGGAATGATTGTTTTGGATTTGAGTGGGACATATTGTTTTGGTTTGGAGTCTGGCAGATTGTTTTGGATTAGAGTGGGACAGATTGTTTTGGTTTGAAGTGGGGCAGATAGTTTTGGATTGAGTGGTGCAGATTGGTTTGGGGCAAATTGTTTTGGATTGGATTGGAGCAGACAGGAATGGGGCAGATTATTATGGATTGGAGTGGGTCAGATTGTTTTGGATTGGAATGGGGCAGATTGTTGTGGATTGGAGGGAGTCAGATGGTTTTGGATTGGAATGGGGCAGGTTGCTGTGGATTGGAGTGGGTCAGATTGTTTTGTATTGGAGTGGGTCAGATTGTTTTGGATTGGAGTGGGTCAGATTGTTTTGTATTGGAGTGGGGCAGATTGTTTTGTATTGGAGTGGGGCAGATTGTTTTGTATTGGAGTGGGGCAGATAGTTTTGTATTGGAGTGGGGCAGATAGTTTTGTATTGGAGTGGGGCAGATTGTTTTAGATTGGAACGGGGCAGATTATTTTAGACTGGAATGAGGCTGATTGTTTTGGATTGAGTTGGCTGATTGGGCTAGGGCACATTGCTTTGGTTTAGAGTGGGGCAGATTCTTTTGGATTGGAGTGGGCCAGATTGTTTCGGACAGGCGTGAGACTGATTGTTTTGAATTGATGTGGGGAAGATTGCTTTGGAGTGCAGTGGGCAGATTGTTTTGGATTGAAGAGGGGCAGATTTTCTGGAATAGAGTTGGGCAGACTGGAGTTGGACACATTGTTTTGGATTGGAGTGTGGCGGATTGTTTTGGATTGAAGCGGATCAGACTGTTTTGGAATTCAATAGGAATGATTGTTTTGGACTGGAGTGGGACAGATTGGTTTGTATTGGAGTGGGGCAGATTGTTTTGTATTACAGCATGGCAGATAGGGGTGGGGCGGTTAGGGGTGAGATGGAGTGGAGTGGAATAGGGTGGATTGATTGAAGTGGGGTGGATTGGATTGGAGTGAGGCAGATTGTTACAGATTTGGTTGGGGCAGATTGAGTGAGGCAGAGTGTTTCAGATTATGGTGGGATAGATTGATTTGGATTGGACTGGGCAGATTGTTTTGGATTGGGGTGGGACAGATTGTTTTGGATTTGGGTGGGCAGATTGTTTTGGATTGGGGTGGGGAAAGTTGTTTTGGATTGCAGTGGGGCAGACTTGTAGACTGGAGTGAGGCAGAGTGTTTTGAATTGCTGTATTGGAGTGGGGTGTTCTTTTTTTTTTAGATTGGATTAGGGCAGATTGGAATTGGGTGGGTTTGGAGGATTGGAGTGTGGTTTTCTGGAGTGGATTGGGGTGAATGGTTTGGATTGGATGGGACCCCTTGGACTGGAGTGAGGTGGACTGGGTGGAGCATACTGCATGATTATGTGTTAAAGTACAATTTTGAAAATTATACATAATAAGGAAAGAATGGTGCTTTGCAATATGTAGAACAAGATAACAGTCATCTTTTGAGCACAGCGCCTATGAGCAAAAACAAAACTTGAGCAAAGTGAGAAAAGAAGACTTGACAAAACAAACAAAAAAGGTTTACTACAGAAAATACAACTTTTCAATTTTGTTTGTCCTGGTGGGCATGGTTTTGCCAGTCATGTGCCTTCTGAAAAGAAAATAGTACCTCAATCACATTGGGAGCAGTAGATGGCACTAATTAAGTTGAATCAGTGAGTGCTTGGTCCTTGCTCCACACAGAGCAACAGAAATAATTCCAGGCCTGCAGTGACGAATATGGAGGATGTAAACCACAAGCCAACAAATGGTAAACAACGGGTGGCCTTCAATCCCTTCTCCAACTACAACATAGTCTCACTAGTGATACGCATGCCCTTTCTCATGCTAACGCAAGTTCAATCCTCGCTTGAAATCCTTGCCCACATAGGCATTTCACCTACACTGTTCACCCAGCATAAATCGCTTGGTTTCAAACAAAACCTGGCAATGCCTCTTCGTATTTTTAAAACCGTAAAACGCTACCATTTTGTCCAATAAAAACTGAAAGCTAAGATTCTGTCTGATGACTTGAGAACTGTGGTTCAGACCTTGGTACTCACATATCGTTGACAGCCAGTTTCCATGCCGCAGTTCAACCTCTCAAAGGAGCTACACCATTCTACAGCAGCTCCAATGGCTCTTCATCAATGTTAGAGTTAATCTTTAAAAAATTCGTGGAAGACTAACCTGCTGCCTGATCAACAAAGTCAAGAAACATCAGAAAAAAAATCTCGTCTTGATTAAAAAACTTCAAAAGTGAAAACACCCCTTAACATTTGAACCAGGCCTTCGCTTGCATGGACCCTAGAATCTTGAACCACCTACTGAAGAGGCAAGACTAATGCTTGACCTACCCCTGTCCACAAAAGTGCCTAAAAACCAAAGACACACCTGAGCATTTACCTGTATCCCTCCCTTGACTGCATCCATCTCATGTATTTATTGGAACTCACATAGCAGAAGGTGCCAAAGCTAACATAGGTGTTTTGGGCAGCTATGTCTCTTCATTCCGCTGCACACAAGTTCCCCTAAAGACGTAATGCACTATATTCTCTTTGCTTACTATACCAAAATATTATTCTCGTTCTCCCTTCTCAACTCAAGTCCTTCATTTCTGACTGTTTCTCTTCCATCCAGGACTGGATGCTTAATTTGTTTTGGTGATTTATATGGCACTAACATGCCAATTTCTGACCACTACAGAACGCTCTAAGTCACTGCAGGCATACAAAAATAGTCAAATAAAAAGTCACCCTCAGTGACTAGAGAGCAAAATGTATGTTTGGATAAGAACTACATTGTAATACTGTCTTCGTGGTGGCTGCCAGAGCCCCGTTGGTAAGCCACAAACAGAAAGGCCATGAATATGAGCTGCATGGGATTAGCGCTGATTGGATGATGGCAAACGTCAGTTCCTATGCCTCGGAATGCAAATGCAGTGATTTTGTATACTGTGGCTGTGCTTGTGCTGCCGTGGCATAGTTGTGTTCATTGTGAGAACTCAGCTTGTCTAGGGCTAGAGTGGAAATCAAAATGGATGTGAGATGTATTTTCATAAGATGACACTTTACTTGCACCACATGTGCTGCAGTCATCATTCGCGTAAGACAGTCACCTCTAAGTTGTGTAGCTGCATAAGTGATACATGGAATTACTGAGGGATCTGTTCATAAAGGCAGTCCCTTCAATGCTAAGACTGTGTGTAGTTGGCGGGAGCCGCAGGAGTTTGGCAAAAGTAGGTGCAATGAAACTGTTAAGACCAGCTAGGGAAAATAAATGTAATTCTCAGGGCATATCGTATTGTAATCTGGTCATTTTTAAGAGCCCAAATCCAATTTTAAATATGCAAATCAAAATTGCATCTCCAAACACATCACACTTTCCAGCCTGCCACCTCACTCACCAGTTCCAAATTCAAGTTCTGCATTTGCTCGCTCCATGGGGGAAAACAGACCTAGTTTTGATGACCACTGCCCACTGACAACCCCTCTTGCCTCTTGGGGAAGTTTCATGTAGAGCAAACTCGATTGGAGGAATGACTTACATGAGTCACACTTACAAATGTGAAGTTTCATATAGCACAAACTCGATCGGAGGAGCACTTTACATGAGTCCCACTTTGGTACAATTTTAGCAGTTGAAAAATATACAAACCGGCATATTTAAAACAAAAAAGTGGGGAGAGCTAATACTAAAATAATCACTGCACTCGGGAAACTCGCCCCATAATGCTTTGCAGAGCATTTCTTTTAGAAAACATTTAGGCTCATAACTCAGCCTGTGGTGGTCCTACAACAATGGGACCACCACCAAACCATTCAGCACAACTCACTCTTTCTGTCTATGCCACCGCTGTATCCCCACACCAGGTTGAGAGCGACCCCAAAATAGTAGCCTTTCCCACCATTTAGTGTCTTTTTAAGCTCTCATGGCTGAAACATTTGTTTTACGGCTATTAGTACTTTGGGTATTTAAGGGCCTTGTTTGTAATATTATTGCAATATGCCTGCTAGACCTGAACATGTGTAAGTCACTTCATCCTCTAGGGGCCAAATTTATGGTTACTCTGCATTATTTTCTGTCATTCTTTTTTCTTGTAGTTATGCACTGTGTGGGTTGGCTATATGGTTACATGACCATGTTTCTTCCAAATGCTATTTTTATTGTTGTGTTCTCTAGGGGATGTTCTAAGCATTACAGTTAAGATACTGCAGTATTCGTGGCATCCAGAAACTTGCCCCATAATGCTTTGCGGGTAATTCCTTTTTCCAAAACATTTTTGCCCACAACTAACCATGTGGTGTTCCTAGGACAATGGGACCACCATCAAAACATTCAGCACACCACACTCTTTCTGTCTAGGTTATCTCTGAGTCCCCACACTAAGGTGGGAAGACCCCAAAATAATAACTCCTCCTACCATTCAGTGTCTTTTTAAGCTCTCCCATGGCTGGAACTTTTGTTTTACAGTTGGGAGTAATTTGTGTTTTAAGGGCCTTGTTTGTAATATTATTCTAGTAGGCCTGAAAACGTGTAATGTACTATTCCCTCTAGGGGTTAAATATATGGTTAAATTGCATTACATTCTGCCATTCTCTTTTCAGGTGGTTATGTTCTCTACGGGCTGACTTTATGGTTACATGACCATGTTTCTTACAAAGGCTATTGTTACTGTGGTGCCCTCTAGGGGCTGTTCTGACTATTACAGTCAAGATACTACAATATTCGTTGCAATCTGAAACTCGCCCCATGATGCTTTGCAGGGCATTCCTTCTACAAAATATTTTTGCCCAAAGCTCACCGTGTGGTGATCCTACGACAATGGGACCACCATCAAAATGTTCAGCATGACGTACCTTTTCTGTCTAAGTCACCTCTGAGTCCCCACACTAGGTTTAGGGGGGGCAAAATAATAACCCCTCCCACTATTCAGTGTCTTTATAAGTTCTCTCATGGGTGGAACTTTTGTTTTACAGCTGGGAGCAGTTTGTGTTTTAAGGGCCTTGTTTGTAATATTATTCTAGTAGGCTTGAAAATGTGTAATGCGCTATGTCCACTAGGTGCTAAATATATGGTTACATTGTATTACATTCTGCAATTCTCTTTTTAGGTGATTGTGTTAATTAGGGGCAGACTATATGGCTAATGACCATGTTTTTTTTTTATTTTATTTTTACAAATGCTGTTTTTATTGTGGTGCTCTCTAGGGGCTGTTCTGAGAATTACAGTCAAGCTACTACAATATTCGCTGCACTCGGAAACTTGTCCCATAATGCTTTGCTGGGAATTCCTTTTACAAAACATCTTTGCTCATGACTCACAATGTGGTGGTCCTAGGACAATGGGATCACCATCAAAAGTGTTAGCACTATGTGCTTTTTCTGTCTCGGTCTTCTCCAGGTCCTCGCACTAGGTTGGGGGGACCCTGAAATAATAATATAAATAAATATAACAAAATAATAGCAATATTTTATTTTTTTGCTGCAGATAGAGGAAGAAGGTAAATGGAAGTGCTTTAGATATATGAAGGGCCCCTGGAATTAGGTACCAGAGAGGACCAAATTATGCGGCAGGGTTGACCAATTTATGTGGCAAGAAAAGTCCAGTTATGCATTTACAACGCCATTAGTTCTAAGTCAAACAAATGCGAGACCTATTGCATTTCAAATGCTTGTTTTCTCTTTTTATTGTGAAATACTCTAGAAACACACCATTAATCATAGATATGGTTACGTTAATAAATATATTATTTATTAGTTAAGAGCAATATGTATTTTGTGATATTTAAGTGATATTTACTGTTGGGAATGTGCATTAATGTTGCATCTAACAGAGACAAGGCATGCTGCTTGCTCTCAACATACTTTGATCGTAGTTCATTGCTGGCTCCCCCATAAATGTAAGCTCTTCTCTGGATTCTTCAGTGAGTAGCCAAAACTGCAGCTTTGCTGCTTGAACAGTGTCTACGGTTAGATGATGTAACAAGTCTGTTTCTGTGAAAGACTACATTCATGGTCGGGATACTGATAGAGCGTTACACCCTAATAATTTACCTGTATGTGGACGCTCTTGGGGTCGATGAATCTTTTGGCTAAGTGGGACCCTCTCCACCCTTAATCAGTCAATTTCTTTAAATCAATAATCAATAACGAACATAAGCAATGCCCTGGTCAACATAACACTTAACAATTAATCCAGAATACATTTCGACGAACCCTGACCTTTCAGTCAGAAATAACCACACCAGTTTATTCAAAGTTAGTGAATTTATTTCCCTATATTAACAAAGCTAGCACAATATAGATGTGTCTCAACACCAAATGATAAACATAAATGAACATTAATAGCTGTCCATAACGGCGAAACAGGTGCAATCTATGCAGCATTTGAATAACAAGGCATTCGATAATAGCAATGCAAATCACCAATACTATAATCTGTAATGAACTAATTGCATACATTTAGTCAGCATAACAAGGTCTCAAATTGCATCGTGCAACAAAAGGAATCCTCATCTAACCTCAAATTAGCATCAGCATGTGGGACTTCATGCAAAAACAATTTAGCAACATTAATTTGGAAAACTCCTAACTAGGGCTCTTATCCAAAATCAGCAGTTGGTTACCTAAAAGGAACACAATGCAATTTTACAATTTCCTTTCATATTTACCAATTACGATCAGCATTCAAGGAAGTCTTCGTCTCACAGGTACCGTTTCTCGATCAGCATGGGACGCGGGAAAAGGGGCAGGGGTGGACGGGGCAGTTGCCTCACGGCGGCAAGATAAACTACTACTTCATGCAAAGGGACAAATCAAAGTTAAAGTCTCTAGGGTAAGAATCATTTAAGTCTCTTTCTCTCGATTAGAGAAAGCATCAAAGTCTCTTTCAAAATGGCGTCACAGCAAGTTGGGCCATAGTAGCTACAAAATGGCGGGTATCGGGCTGGCAATAGCGGTAATGGAATGGCTTCTCCTTGTGCACCTGGTTTAAATAGACAACAGTTCAAATCCAGTAGGGTCTTCCATTGGAGGGTTCATAGGTTGGCTTCAAATTATCCAATCAAAAACAACAGTTCTCAAGCTTTTACTTAAGCATACATTATCCTTGGAGACGGGTACGCAAGTTGCAACATTTTATACCAATTAACTCACTTTCAGAGCTTCCATTGTCCGCACCTGCAGATTGACCTTGGAGCAAAGAGAAAAATGCCAGGCTGGCACGAAACCTTAAGATAAGCATGTGAACGATCTCAGTGGAAAAGTACAGCTTCAAGCAGAAATACACGTTTAATAGCACATTGGGAAAAAAATACGAGCATCTAAACCGTGAGACCGGGCAACTAGGCCAAAGCCTCCGCTAAAGTTATGCTAAGCTAAAACATTTCAAACAAGCAAATCGTAGCACACGTTTATGATTATGTCGGATTAGTGCAATTCTAATACACCACGTTATATAAAGCACGCTTATAACTGTTGGCAAACTACTCTGAGGGCACATTTTGTCCCCGTACAATCTTTATTAGTTCGGTTAAAGTCACACATGATTATTTCACACTACGTTTATGCGTTAATAAATGTAAAACCTTCATTTCTGCTTCATCAATCCCTCCTCTGATGACTACTTGTCATCACACCAAACCATGCCCACAAATTTTATTCCATTAAAATTCTGTCAGTTCTCTTTTCCTTTTAATTCCCCTAGTTTTTGCTTTGTATTCTTCTGCCATTCTTTTCATCATTTTCTCTTCCTTCCTTCTTTTAATTCTTTCCATTATCATTATTATTCCCCTTTTTATTCCCCAAATTCCAAAAATGCAAATCAGTACTATTAATATTCCCTGTATTATTTTTAGTAATATTCCATTCCAAATTCCCCCAATCCAATTTCCCACTGAAGCAAGTCCTTTTCCAACCTTCTCCCACACTCCTGGTTCTTTCAGTTCCTTCAAATCTGCACTCTCTTTTGTTAGATTAGCAAGCATAGTTTTAATTTTCACACTATTATCTGGAATATACGTGCAACAGTGTCGTGCACCAAGCATTTTGCAAACGCCACCATCCTTTGCTAAAAGAATGTCTAAAGCAAGCCTGTTTTGAAGAGTCATAGCTCTTTCCGCTGCGAGTTCAGCATCTATCAGGATTATAGCACCTGAAAACTTTGTCAACATGTTATCCACTATAGTAGACAACTTTCTTATTTTGATGGAATTCAACACAACTCCCAACGAAGGAATCATGGCTCCAAATATATCTCCTACCACAGCAGCTGCTGTCTCTCTTTTCTGGATACGATGGGATCCAGATGTCTTTTGAATTATCGATAGGTCATCCAGTTGATAAACCTTTGGGAACACTATACCCAAATAACATCTCCCCCGCCATCCCTTTGGAAGACGATAATAGGCATTATACCCACAAATGTAATATACACTTGGTATGACAGGGTCAAGTCCGTTCATCATGAATGTCCATTTGGCCTTAAAGATAAACGTATGTTTACACTCACTTGCTCCTACGAAAATGTTATCATAATAAGATTCACCTCGATATATACAAAATTTCCCTACATGCCAAGCATCTAAAGCTATTCTCCCTTGTGTTTTTATTGCAGCAAAATCATAATTTTCTACTGAAGTCCTCTTATGTAGCTCTTTTTCTACTTTCGCATTCATTTGTGCCCTTCTATCATCTGTGCGATCTAAAAAGCTTATTTCTACTGCAGAGAGCGAGCAGGTAAGGTTTTCCCTATGAGCGTGAGCCGTTTCAAAAGGTTGCATTGGCTCGAAAAATTCCCTCATTATTTTAGCATCCCAATCTTTAGCAATCTGGCTTAGCTGCGCTATTATAGGAACATATGCAAAGGTAACATCATAATTCGAGTAAAAATACTGTATGTTAGTTTGACCATAAAATCTAGACATTACTATACTACATGTAATCCCGTATGTAAGAGGCATGTGGTGATAAGTCACCCCTTCCTTTACTGATGTCGGTATCTGTGTACACACATAACAATCTTTCGCGTCCATAGTCTCAACATATTCTGTTAATAAGCGATAGAAAACATTATACGAAAGCTCTTTCTTATCATGCAAGTGTCTCTCATCTAATTCTAGTCTTTTCAGTGCAGTTAGTTCAGTGACAGTAACAGGAGCAAAAGTAGAAGCGTCAATTTTCTCATTCTCACCCTTACCATGCATTCCAATTACGATTGCCATTATTATTAGTACACATGCAATTACCAAGCCTATACACACGTATTTACAATATTTCTTTCTACTGTTTTGCGTCATGATCTGTATAGAATCAGAGAGCTAGAAGCACCTATAAGAAACTATTTGGCAATTCAGTTACAAAGCTGAACGAGCGCAATGTTCACACCGTCTTCTTCAGGAGGCCAGTCACTTATCGGTTAGCAGCATTTGTCTCAATTCGGCAATAACTCAGTCTTTTATCAGTTCAGCAAAAGTCTCATCCGGTTTAGCAATGTCTCATCTGGTTGTTTGTATCACGTTGGATTGTAGCAAGCAATATCATTTATTACCCTTTCAATCAACAGAGTCCATAAAACTTTTCTTTTCTATTGGTATCTCTTCTTCTTCGTTCTCGAGGCTTAGAGATACAAACTCGTCAGTCCAATCGTCATGAACTACATATGCCCATTCAGGACCGGAATATCTTCTGTTCGGTATCCTTTTCCTTTTCAATTTTGCATCCCTTTTTGACTCTGCCTCACTGGTACTTTCCACTTTTGTCAAGTCTTTTTCTTCACTCGAGGATGGTACCACGACAGACACTTCCTTTCTTTTCTCTTTCACTTTTGGCCTTTCTCCGTCGTTCAAACTTTCTTTAGTTCTTTGTTTTATTGGTGATATACTTAGTCTTCTCTTTGCACCGTGTCCATTTGATGGACCTGCGACCTTTTCTGTGGAATCTTGAACTGTTTCGTTCTGTTCTGCCTTGTCCCCTCCTTCTGGGGAATCAATCACGTTCTCTTTTTCTTTTTCTGTATCGTCTGCTTCTGGGAAAGCCCTCCTCTGATCAGGCTCTCCTGCTTTTTCACCTTTTTCGAGCCCTTCGTCACCGTTACTTTCGTCAGGCTCTTTATCACTTTCAGCTGCTTCAGGTTCTTGGTCACCTTCAGCTGCTTCAGGCTCTTTGCTACCCTCAGCTGCTTCAGGTTCTTTGTCACCTTCAGCTGCTTCGTCGCTGTCTGAACTTTCTCCTTGGTCTTCCCCAAGTGAGTTGGTCGCTTCGTCCTCAGTGAATATCTCTCTCTCTTCCGTTCCTGTCTGTTCGCTTTCGGTTTGGTTTTGCTCTGTCTCAGCACTGTTTTATCAGGCACTGGCAGTTTCAGCGCTTCAACTTCCTCATCTGTGGGACACAATACTTTCTTTGTGTGACTGGCGTGAATCCAGTTGGGAACCCCCGCGCACTTCACAGCGGTAGTTGTCGTCAGGATCACTTGGAAAGGGCCTTTCCAACGGGGTTCCAGACACGACTTCCTCACGTGCTTCTTTACCACGACCCAGTCACCTGCTTTCAGTGCGTGTCCTGGACCTTGGATCGGTGGCAAGGTGGTTGCTTCCACCTGGTGAGAGAAAGAGCGAACCACGTCAGCTAGACCCTTGCAGTAGTCTAACACCATATCATCTGTAATATTCAAAAGCGCGTTTGCGGGAACTGCAGGAAGTCTCATAGCCCTGCCCATGAGAATTTCGTGCGGAGACAATCCAGTCTTTCTATCAGGAGTGTTTCTCATTGACATTAGCACCAAGGGCAATGCGTCAGGCCATTTCAAATTTGTCGATGCACATATTTTCGCCATTCTTGATTTCAGTGTACCATTCATTTGCTCCACCAGTCCTGAGGCTTCAGGGCGATAGCTACAATGCAGTTTTTGCTCAATGTTCAGCGCTTCGCAAAGTAACTTTATCACCTCATTATTGAAGTGACTTCCCCTATCTGATTCTAAAGAGATCGGGAATCCGAAACGTGGTATTAACTCCCTCAACAATAGTTTTGCAACTGTAAGGCTGTCATTTCTACTTGTGGGGTATGCTTCAATCCAGTGACTAAAAATGCACACAATCACCAATACATACTTCAGACCTCCATGCACCGGCATCTCAATGAAGTCCATCTGCATCCTACTAAATGGGCCACTGGCCCTGCCAATGTGGCTCGCGTTCACAACTGTTCCCTTTCCTGGGTTCATCTGCTGGCAAGTGACACATCGATGGCAAACTGCTTCTGCAGCTTGACGAAATCTGGGGTTAAACCAATCAGTTTTGAACAATCTCATCATGGCATGTCTCCCTAGGTGAGCTTGCCCATGATAGAACCGCGCAAGCTGCGATAAGAGACCATTTGGCAAAACAAATTTTCCCTCGTTTGAAACCCATAACTCGTCTGGTCTCTTTATACATTGTGATTTAATCCAGGAGTCTCTTTCATCCTCCCTGACGTTATTCTGTAATGCTTTTAATTCATCTATTGTATCTACGACCTTCAAGGCAAATGCTTTAGCTGGTTCGAGTTCTGGTTCACTTATCGAATTCCATTCATCTCTGAGTAATATACAGTTCAAGGCACAAAATCTTGCGACTTGATCCGCATATGCATTTCCCAGAGAAACATAGTCCTGTCCTTTTGTATGAGCACTACACTTTACCACTGCAACTTCGGCTGGCATTTGAATGGCGTGTAACAATTCCCTTATTCTCTCCCCGTTTTTCACTGGGGATCCTGAAGAAGTCAGGAAACCTCTCTGTGACCATAGTTGTCCAAAGTCGTGCACAATCCCAAACCCGTACTAACTATCAGTGTAAATGGTGACTTTCATCAATGCAGACAATTGACATGCTCTTGTAAGGGCTACAAGTTCTGCTACTTGTGCAGAATAGACTCCTTGAAGCCAGGCCGCTTCCAAGACACCGGTTACAGTACATACAGCATATCCTGCTTTCAAAATCCCCATCCCATCTCTTAGACATGAACCATCAACGAAAACAATTTGATCATTTTCATCAAGCTTAGTATCCTTAATGTCAGGTCGAGGTTTGGTGCAAAATTCAGTCACCTGAAGGCAGTCATGCTCGACGTCTTCAGCGTCCTCAATTTCAGCATTTTCACCGGGAAGCAAGGTTGCTGGATTCAGCGTAGTGCACCTTTTCAGCTGCACATTCGGTGAGCCCAGAATTATCGTTTCATACCTTGTGAGTCTTGCTCCAGTCATGTGTTGCGTTCGGGAGCGGGTCAAAAGTATCTCGACTGAGTGAGGGACCATGACTGTTACTGGATGTCCCATCACTATTCCTTCACTCTGAGTGAGGCTGATACCAACTGCTGCTACGGCGCGCAAACACCCTGGAAGTGCTGCTGCGACCGGATCCAAAGTAGCTGAAAAATACGCTACTGGTCTGTTTATGCCACCATGGGCTTGAGTCAAGACAGACAAAGAACATGCATCACGTTCATGACAAAACAATGTGAAAGGCTTTGTGTAATCAGGCATACCTAAAGCTGGAGCCCTGCACATGCATTCTTTCAATTCAATAAAAGCATCCATCTCATCTCCTTTCAGCTCAATTTGATCCAAGGCGTCCTTCTGGGTCAGCTTCAGTAAAGGCTTTGCTAGAGTTGAGAAGTTGGGAATCCACTGACGACAGTAGCCCACCATTCCCAAAAACTTCCTCACCTCCCTCCTTGTCTTTGGTGGACTCATTTGAAGTACACTCGTTATTCTTTCCTTCATTATTCTCCTTGACCCTTTCTCTATCTGGTGACCCAAGTATTTCACTTTCTTCTGACAGAACTGCAATTTGGAAGGAGACACCTTGTGTCCATTCCTTCCCAAATGGTTCAACAGAGCAATGGTATCGGCTGTGCAGCCACTTTCGGTCTTTGATGCAACCAGTAAGTCATCAATGTACTGTACTAGGGTTGATTCGAATGGCAATTCTAATGCTTCCAAGTCTTTCTTTAGAATCTGATTGAATATTGACGGTGACTCAGAAAACCCTTGAGGAATTCGACACCAACTGTACACTCTGTCTAAGAATTTGAAACAAAAGAGAAATTGACTGTCCTCATGAAGAGGCACCGAAAAGAATGCTTGTGACAAGTCGATGACTGAGAACCACTCGGCATCGCAAGGGACTTGAAACATTATCACAGCTGGATTTGGTACGACAGGGCAGCATTTGACTATGATGTCATTTATTTTCCTCAAGTCCTGTACAATTCGGACCTTTCCACTCGGCTTTATTAGTCCCATGATTGGTGAATTACATGGACTGCTTAACACTTCTTTCAGTACTCCCTGCTTTACAAATTCATCAATGAGTTGGGCAACTTTCATGAGGGTGTCTTGTGCCATGTGGTATTGTGGGGTCTGGGGAAAGGTTGCATTGGGCTTTACAGTCACTTTCACTGGTTCCACTCCTTTCATCAATCCCACCTCTTTCCCTGTCATATTCCACACTTCCTTTCCGACTGTTTCCCGTAATTCAGTTGGAATATCTTCTTCAGTTATCATCGGGAAAAGACAAATCAGAGGATACTCTTCATCGACAGTTTCCATCTCATCCCCCTCTACACTGTCCTCTTCTTCCCCATCACTGCTCGTCTGAATTTTGATTCCCTCGTTCGAACACATAATCGAACAACCCAATTTGCACAATAGGTCTCTCCCTAACAGTGCTATTGGGCTTGAGTCACATACCACAAACTGATGTAACCCTTGATAGTTACCGATGCTGACTGGTACCGGATCTGTAATTGGGTTTGTCAGGTGCCTGTTTGCTACTCCCATCACTTGAACTGTCCTTCCTGAGAGTGGCAAATTTGGTACTTCAATACTCTTAACAGTTGAACGTGTGGCTCCTGTGTCAACCAGGAATGAGACACGATGACCCATTACTCTTCCTTCCACGTACGGACCCTTTTGATCAACTTCCAAGGATGCTGCAAGCACACAATCTCCTTCCTCTCCTGAACTTTCACTCTCCCATACATTGTTTATTCCACTCTCACTGTGTAATGGGAACTGTTGTACAGTGCCATTTGTATTCATTACCTGACCCGAGACCTGTGGAGGAACCATCACTTGCTGCTGACTCATTGGTGCCAAAGGTATTTGCATTTGCTGATTAGGTACCATGGGAAACTGCTGTTGCATTGGCTGCATTTGCGTCATCTGCATACGGGGCATCTGCATTTGCTGCGGCTGCATAGGCTGTAATCCCTGTAGCTGATTTATGGTCTGAAAGTTTGTGTTTGGACCTCTCATTTTCGGTCCCCTCATTGTCTGAAATGCATTGACATCATTGTTTTGCTGACCGACACCTGCACCTTCCTGCACCACCATCGGGCACTCGCGTTTCCAATGACTGACAATCCCGCACACGTGACACGGCATCACCTTTTTCAATGCCTGCACACCATTCTGTGTCACAACAGTGTTCAAATCCGGACCATTATTCACAAAACCTCCTCTGCCTCTGCCTCTTGCCTGTGGCTGAAACGCCATATTTCCCTGCAACTGCGGCTGCGGTTGCGGTACCTGCTGTTGGAACCCTTGCAACCCTTGCAAACCTTGCAGACCTGTCTGAGCTGCTTTAAGTTGCATCATCATCACTTTCTCTTTCAACCTTTTCTGTTTCACTTCGATTTCGTCGCTACAGTATTTCGCATAATTCAGCACCTCATCAATAGGTTTCGACTGCCAACAAATCAAATGCGACTTTATCATCTGACTTATCTCTGGTCTCAGCCCTTCCACAAATCTAAACACAAAATGAAGCATGTCCTTCGCCTCTATTGTTTCCGTGCCACTGTAGTTCTTGAACGCCTTCAACAACCTCTCATAGTAACTATGAATCGACTCTTTAGCCTCTTGGGCAGTTCGATCGATCTTCTGCCAATCCACATTTTTCGCGGCAACCTTCGTCTTCAAATGCTCAATCACCTTGTAGTACAAGCTCATCACCATAGGTGATGTTGCACCCGTATCCCTGTCTCTCTCTGGTTCACTTGTCGGCCAACCCACAGCTCTTTTGCAATCCTCCCACAAATCTGCCGGAACCACAATCTCAAAGAGAGTGTTCAGGTCTTCCCAGAGACATTTTGCAAGCTTCACAAACCTGTCAGTCTGTTGATACCATTCAATCGGTTTCTCTCTCAGTTTGGGAAAATCATCCGTAAAAGACTGAATGTCGCTTCTATGCCATGGTACATGTATTAATTTTCCCCCTGCTGTCTCCCTCATTGGTAACATGGTTACTGCATCACTACTCTGTGGTCTCTTCTCGTTGGGCTCTGGGACACTGTCTTTCCTCTTTTCCTTTCTCTTTACCCATCTGCTTTCCCATTTGTCTAAGCACCTCCACACTTGTGCACTCTGCAACAATTCTCTAAGGTGTGCCTTCATGCCTGCTGACCTCATGTGTTCAAAATCTGTGGTCCCGAAATCCAACCTGTAGCTCCTGCTCAAGTGTTTTGTCTTGTCTATGTCAACCCCGTTTTTGTCGGCTATTTCCTGCAAGCTTTTATGTACCTTGTTCACTTCTTTCGTAATCCTTGGACATAGATACCTCAACTCTTCTTCCGAGTAGGACTCTAACCTATTCACACCCATGGTCCCTTCCACCAATTCTTGTGCTTCCATGTTCAACCTGACCCTATTCAGATAGTCTTCTCCCTTCCCACTGGCTGAGCTTTGTGTGGAATTCAGACTGTTGAACCACTGTGTCAGCTGTTGCGCATTCAACCCCATCAGTGTAGCATTCACATCGACTGCCATTGATGGTTGCGGCAACTTTTCAGTGTTCGATGTTAGAGGTATTATCAGTGGGGGACTCGACCTCACCAGTGTTGACTGAGCGCATATGGGACTAAACTCCATCAAGGACCCGGATCCAGTTGGCTGAGCCGCTATCGGAGTTATCCCTGGAGTGTTTTCTATGCACCTCCTTTCTGTCCCACTCTGCAGCATTGATCCCTGACCGCTCATACCTAGGTTAGGCTGACTGTACAAAGGTACCGGTGGACCTACAGTAATGGGTAATGATATCGCGTCTGGGTTCTGTCCATTTCCCATGTTCTGAGACATGTTCATTCCCACACTATGGGTCATCATTGCCGGCATGCCCATCTGACTCCCCGTCATCTGAGCATGTGCTGTCCCCCCCTGCATCTGCTTTTGAGGCATCAAAAACTGTGTTGATTCAGCTTGTGCCAGTGTTGGGTTGTGACCATTTTGTCCTCCCAGTGCGGTTGGATCTAGAACCATTCCCGTACTGTTATCACTGCCGTAGTACCTTGGGACCTGCGGCTGATAATTTTCTGCTGGTTTCAACATGGGCACATCTGGATATATTCTCCTAACCTGCGGTATCTGCGGGGTGAACAGCAAACTCGGGTCCTTAGACCCCGATGATGCTCCTGAACTCTGAGTTTCGCTGTTCTGTACCGGTGCCGGAGGGGCAGAACTGGTACTTGGACCTTGTCCACTCTCTGCATAAGGTGGTGGACGGTCGTTCAGCAATTGCATGATTAACTCCTCATCCTCTAACTCCTCTTCTCTTCTCAACTTTTCCTCGTCCTCTCTATCCTTGGAACACTTCCTGTTTGTCTTACAGGTAGCTTTCTTACCTGTCTCCTCTTCTTCCTTAGTAATTGCGGGAAACAATTTTATCCCCTGCAATACATCTGACCTCCACACCTTCTGTGCATTATCCCACCTAGCGTCCGCTAGTGTCTTTTCTACCTTCCTTATCCTAGTCTCGAACTTATTTTGCTGCTGCTGTCTAGCCATTAGTTCCCAAATTGCTAGAGCCTCAAACTGTGCTGGCCTTGGAGGTACTTTCATGTCGTACATCGCGAATCTCAAATTCTCTAGGATCCTTATATTGAATGTCCCATGGATCGGGAATGCTACGCTCCCATGTTTCTCTGTCAGCTTGTGCCATTGCTTTAGCCAAAGGCACGGAGCTACCCCCTTTTCCTCCATTACAATGTAAGCTGGTGTGCCTTCAGGCGGCGTCTCCTCTCCTACGCTCGCTTTAATGTAAGACTCCCCCTTCATCGCACTCCTAAATGCTTTAAAAAATTTCATTTTCTCGTCTTTTATTTCACAAAGTTTGTAATCAATAGGTGACTTTAATTCCCGGAATACTCTTCGCTTGCCTTTCCCCTTCCAATCGAGCCCCACGGACTGCGTCCAATCCGTGCGCGACCCTTCTCTGCAACCAACCTATCCCAGCGCGGCTCCTAGTGACGTCACACTCACACCCACTGTGGCTGACAAAGCCTTGCGGCTAGTCCTCCTTCACTCAGCTCCTCTCGTAACAACTTCTTGCATGTATCGCGAGCTACCAAAAATTAATAATAAAACAGATCTGTTGGTTTACTACAGGAAGGGTAACACAATCGCTTCAGGACCTTAGGGATTTTTCACTAGCCTCGGCAGTTATTCCATCTTTCTCGGTCCCCACGTTCGCAAGCAAATCTGACCCGCAGACCTACTCTCAACTTGTCAATGATCTATTCTAGTGCACTTAGAATTTTGTCAAAGCCCGAAGTCGAAGTTTTCTTTCACTCCCTTAACACACGTACCGACTCGTTGACCACGCCTGATCAACCTACTAAACCGCCCAGACCACAACATAAAACAACATACTCCGGAGTCTCTTGACCTCGCAGGGCCCGTCTCAACAACAACAACCACGTGGACCTTTTTATGCACGAAGCGCCACATGCACATGAAGTTCGACGACTTCCCTACTCTCACACTCGGAGTCGCACCTCCGCTATTTCTATGAAGTTCGACGACTTCCCTACTTCTACACTCGGAGTCGCACCTCCGCTATTCTCTAAAATCCTCGCAACCTTTTCACACGATCTGCGGCAATAAGCTGTGCAAGCGCAAAACCCTAACTTCACTCATACCATCACTAGTACCACCAACGCCGATCTCACACCTCCATTCTCTCCATCCGCAAGCTCTGAGATCCCGGGAAAGTCGCGGTGGACTTAGCCCCTCATCATTCTCTCAATCTGTTTTATCCAAGAAAAATCTAATTCAACTTCTCGAGTGGGGTCTCAAAAGGTGTAACCGTTAATTCAACACCATGTACTTTAAGAGTACGGGGTCCCAAAAGGCGAAACCGTCCTCTGCTACCATCTACTGATAGAGCGTTACACCCTAATAATTTACCTGTATGTGGACGCTCTTGGGGTCGATGAATCTTTTGGCTAAGTGGGACCCTCTCCACCCTTAATCAGTCAATTTCTTTAAATCAATAATCAATAACGAACATAAGCAATGCCCTGGTCAACATAACACTTAACAATTAATCCAGAATACATTTCGACGAACCCTGACCTTTCAGTCAGAAATAACCACACCAGTTTATTCAAAGTTAGTGAATTTATTTCCCTATATTAACAAAGCTAGCACAATATAGATGTCTCAACACCAAATGATAAACATAAATGAACATTAATAGCTGTCCATAACGGCGAAACAGGTGCAATCTATGCAGCATTTGAATAACAAGGCATTCGATAATAGCAATGCAAATCACCAATACTATAATCTGTAATGAACTAATTGCATACATTTAGTCAGCATAACAAGGTCTCAAATTGCATCGTGCAACAAAAGGAATCCTCATCTAACCTCAAATTAGCATCAGCATGGGGGACTTCATGCAAAAACAATTTAGCAACATTAATTTGGAAAACTCCTAACTAGGGCTCTTATCCAAAATCAGCAGTTGGTTACCTAAAAGGAACACAATGCAATTTTACAATTTCCTTTCATATTTACCAATTACGATCAGCATTCAAGGAAGTCTTCGTCTCACAGGTACCGTTTCTCGATCAGCATGGGACGGGGCAAAGGGGCAGGGGTGGACGGGGCAGTTGCCTCACGGCGGCAAGATAAACTACTACTTCATGCAAAGGGACAAATCAAAGTTAAAGTCTCTAGGGTAAGAATCATTTAAGTCTCTTTCTCTCGATTAGAGAAAGCATCAAAGTCTCTTTCAAAATGGCGTCGCAGCAAGATGGGCCATAGTAGCTACAAAATGGCGGGTATCGGGCTGGCAATAGCGGTAATGGAATGGCTTCTCCTTGTGCACCTGGTTTAAATAGACAACAGTTCAAATCCAGTAGGGTCTTCCATTGGAGGGTTCATAGGTTGGCTTCAAATTATCCAATCAAAAACAACAGTTCTCAAGCTTTTACTTAAGCATACATTATCCTTGGAGACGGGTACGCAAGTTGCAACATTTTATACCAATTAACTCACTTTCAGAGCTTCCATTGTCCGCACCTGCAGATTGACCTTGGAGCAAAGAGAAAAATGCCAGGCTGGCACGAAACCTTAAGATAAGCATGTGAACGATCTCAGTGGAAAAGTACAGCTTCAAGCAGAAATACACGTTTAATAGCACATTGGAAAAAAAATACGAGCATCTAAACCGTGAGACCGGGCAACTAGGCCGAAGCCTCCGCTAAAGTTATGCTAAGTTAAAACATTTCAAACAAGCAAATCGTAGCACACGTTTATGATTATGTCGGATTAGTGCAATTCTAATACACCACGTTATATAAAGCACGCTTATAACTGTTGGCAAACTACTCTGAGGGCACATTTTGTCCCCGTACAATCTTTATTAGTTCGGTTAAAGTCAACATGATTATTTCACACTACGTTTATGCGTTAATAAATGTAAAACCTTCATTTCTGCTTCATCAATACCAGGTAAGTTGTGAATGGGGATCAGAAATCCGCGAGGATCGTTTAAAACTAAGGGCCTGATTGAAATAATGGGGTTAAGATATAAAGTATTTGGAATAAGGAGGATGGGATATGCGTCACATTTTTGATGGATTACCCATCCAACAAACTCTAAATCAGGCCTTAAATTCCTGAGATTTGAAAGTCTTGCACGGTGTAGTGTGTATTTATTTGCAATGCATTTTCCTCCCTCTCCACCAAGGCATGATATTCGTAGGGAGCAACGCATTACCGCATTTTGTCTGACAGGATAAGCTATTAAGAGCTCAGTCCTCTTTTACAGTGGAAATGTAAAAAAGCAGTGCAGACAGCAAGAGAATAACCTAACTATGTCTCCGGGAATTGTCATTTTCTTGAGAAAGTAATCAATGGCTGATGATTGTATTGATATTCTAATGTAAAATCCATAAAGAATGTTCATTTTTGGGATTTACTGACGCAAAGTAATTGTTTGAAGTTGAATTGCCACGCCCCAGGTGAAGGCGACGTCATCTGACAGGGATGAGGCCATCTGCTAGGTAGCAGGAGGCCTGGGCACTTTTAGGCCTACAGTTGCTGTTAGAGTGATTCAATAGTGCCCCCCCTGAAGCAGCCATTTTTCTTCCAGGGGTCCAGAGTGCCCAAGCGATGCCTTTCAACAAGACTACTAATAGAGCATAACTCCTTTGGGCAAAACAACTTAGCCTTGCAATGAAATGTCTTGTTCATTTGAAAGCCATAACGGACACTAGCTGGCCCCAGGGCTTCTACGCAGCCATCAGCACCATAAACAGGGTCCAAAACCAGGTCCACTCCCTTCATCTCCCTTTCCATCCAGCCATTCTCTCTCTCTTCACTCCTCTTGTTCTTCTACCTCTGATTGCTCTCCACCTCCCTTCCTTTCTTTCTCTCTTGAGAGAGAGAGAGAGAGAGTTGGGCGGTCCTGGGCCTTCAAAACAAGCCCCCAAGGGCTCCAGCCTACAGCGGAAATACCCAGTGGGCCAGCCCGGCCTTGAGGGCAGAAAGATGCATTCATTCCACTGTTGCAGCACTGGAAAGGTCGAACTGTAGCCGCCTATAGTCAGTTACGGCCCTGAGAGCATTATTACTCTCACTCTACTCCGTTCATCCTGATAAGGTCAGTAATCCACCTACCAGTCCCATTATGAGTACACGATACGGTGTTTCACACGGAGATTTCGTCTCTCTGGGAGAAATATCACTAGAAACATGCTGGAATTGCATATAACCCCATCCACTTTGAACCCCAACTGTGCTCCCCTCCCTTCCGGATCCCAAATTTCTTGAAGCCCTTGGTAAATCTGTGGGCAGAAATCTACCCGACTCAGAATCCCATCCTCGGTGGTCTAATCAACTGGAACCACACACCTGTTTCGTAATTTAGGTTACAGTGACCTATACATTTTTTAGTTTTTCTGTGATCTGACAATTAGAAATCCTGAATTCAGTAATTTTAAAATATGCTAGATTACAATGAAAACGTATAAATGTAACTATGTAAATAAATCACGTTTAAACACTAATAACATTTATAGCCTTTGATGTGCAGCAGGCCACGTGGTACCTATCTGTATGATAGATTGACGACTACCAACCACAAAGGTGCTGCTGAGATGCAGCTCTTACTTGCCAGCATTAAACGAATGTGAACAACTTATAAAACGATCCGGCAAACGATATCAGTGGCAAATAAAATATAAAACAAGGAAGTCTTTAATCACATTTTGCGCATGCTTTAGATTTATTGGCTTGGACGTCGGAGATGCATGTTTGTGAGCCTTTTATTCTGAGATGAAGTTTCACAGATCTAACTTCTCGTCTACAGATGGCCTGAAGCTAAGAAGCCAATTTAAGACGTGCTCCTGGAAAAGAGAGGGGTGATTACTGATGGCGTCCTTTGGTCTTAGGTAAACATTCTCTTTATCATTTATGTTAGTGAAAGCTGTGTATACGCTTTTTGAACCATCCTGATTGCATTTCGAAATCCTAAATCGGTCTAAATGTGTGCTTCATATTAAAGAGAGGGAAATATATTACTTTGTCAGTAGAATATTACTTTCATGCTAACTTTTATTTATTGTTGAGGGATATAACTTTACTGGGATGGCTGACCATTTTATAATCAAATAATGGATGCTTTAGAAAGCATGAGAACACATTTTACTAATTGGTATTGGTGAATATAAAAAGCAGACAGACAGGACTCAATAATTAGTTAGACATATTTTCGTTCGGAGTGGCTTGGTGGCTGGAACTGGTTTCTTGCTTGTATCCCAGCACCTAAACCTGGTTGGTACAAGTTATTACACCTGGAATGGGGAAAGCATGGACCTGGCTTTGCCAGGCCAAAATCCACACTGCTCCTGTTTCCGGTGGTCACCTGTGCGGGAACACTTGTGATCAGACGCAGTGGTAGCCCATCCAAGCGTACTGCTCCCCCCGACTTGTAATTGGACCAACAGTGTGTAAGAATTCCATCAGTCTTTGTGGAAAACTACAAAGTGTTTTCTTTTTCTGAACTTCGACTTTGACGTACACTGAGCTATGAGACTTTTGTGCAGCACTTGTCTTCCTGTGTAAAAGAGACCTGGCATTCCATCTGCCTAAGGGATATTTGTAAAGGTAGCAAACTATATAACGGGACAGTTCACTTAGGCAGTAAGTCTGATGCATAGACAGGTTTATGTTAATGTAACTTGTGTTAGATCGACCTGTGTATTTGGTCTTGCCAGCATGTGTGACCTAAGAGAAGCCAACAGGTCCTGTTTCTGTAAAACTCTTGGGAAAGTGATACAAATATGTTTCAAAATGTCCTGGGTGATGCACCTCATTGACAGGAACATTTTAAAGTTATATGTACTTTTTGTTGAAGTTTCAGGATCTAAACTGGTGACTTTTTGGCTGGAGTTTTCTGCACCTTTTCTTCGATACAGCAACCCAGCCTGCTCTATTACCCATTGGACAAAGCTTGAAATTCTGTCAGCTTGTGAGCCTTGAGCTTCATAAAACAAATGTGGGTCCTTATTTAGAGTTTGGTAGATGGGATACTCTGTCAGAACATGATGGACGCCCCATCCACTCATTAAAAGTGTCATAGGCTATACTGAACCTGTAATACATTAGACAGGGCATCTGTTGCATTTGTGACCAAGTATTCCATCTGCCAAATTTTAAATAAGGCCCGTACTCTAAAGTAAACTTTAATGTCCAGGGTACACCACGAAGCCCCATCTAAATGTATGAGCCCATTAACCAGCGTATTTTGGTCATTCTGAAAAGATAAATAATCATTTTTGCTAAAACAATTTTGACCTTTCCATATAGGATAAGATTGGTTCCCACTGGCTTTCATGTGAACGGTGACTGCCACTGACTTACAAAGAAATGGCTAAGGATATTTTCTCCTTATATTTTTTTCCAAATTTGTTGATAGTTAATATAACTTACATTATTTTCAAATGAGATTGAACTTCATATTTGTTATTCATATATTCAAATCACTTACTTGATAAACGTTTGGACCATCAGCTTCTTCCTAGGAGTGGACATGAAGTGTACCACTCTGCTAAGGTGTAAGACCAAGATTTTTTAAAGGCTGTTAACCTTGCCTAAATGACACCTAACAGATCATGATGGTTTGTGAAATGTGTAGCAACCATAAAAGACTTTGGTCACAATCCACCCTCAGCTTGCCTATTGTATCTTGCACAGTGCTAAATAGATTTTAAAAAGTTTGCACTCAGATCAACAGTTTCAAACTCAATGGAGTGGATTTGAAAAGCAGGAACATTCTAGAGCAAGGGTCTTCAAACTGAGGGGCGGGCCCCCCCCCAGGGGGGCCTCAAGTGTTCCCGGGGACGGGCGCAAGGCTCTGGCCAAAAGAAGCATTTCACAGATAACAGTGTTTTGTTATAAGCAGAAACATGTTATTGCATTTTTAAAATGGCAACAGTACTTAACTGCAATGTTTAAGTACATCTAGACATATTTAAACATTGCCATCTTTATAAAATATTTGTGAAAAATTCTGAAGGGGGGCCCAATGATTTTTATTTTTCAACTGGGGGTGCGCGCATTAAGAAGTTTGGAGACCACTGTTCTAGAGGATAATTGCCAACACTTTATTCGCCAGCCCCCAGATTTTGTTATGAAAGCTCATTAGCGAGAAACAGTTTGTGCTTATTAACAGTGAAAGGTGTGCACCTCTGTGGAGGAATAATTGTCAAAAACAGTAAGATATGCTTGTGCTAAAGAGCCTTTGGGGTGCCTCATGTTAGGCATTTGTGTTCTCTAAAAGAAACTTGAGACCTCGAGCAGAGATATGTGCCGACTGCTGAAATGTTATGCCGTTCACAGTACGCACCCATCCACTAATTTGTGTTATCAGCTTGAGGTCTGAATTTGCAACTTTACAGTAAATCCCAGGAATCGTTAGTAACCACCTAATTCCAGCACTTGTTTTACTTGAGCACATTTATGGCATTCTGTTGAGGTGCTTAAAGTATTTCATATCACAATATTTCTCAGCTCATTTGATTGTTGGTTACAGAAATTTCTAAAGAATCAGAAAATTGACACCTTCATTCTGAACTTCTGCATAGTATCCTAGAACCTGTTCCTTAACATAACCTCCAACAACCTGTGCTCCTATAGTCTTTTCTGTACAGTTGTTTTAGATAAGTTTCATTATATGGAAACAGCTTTTCCTCCAAGCCCTAACTCCTTGCTTCTGCCAACCATCAGTCTCTCCTCTCACCTTATTCTCCCTGCTTCACATACAATTGAGACACCATTGATCCTGAACCTTGCTGCGGACCTTTATCTCTGTGAAGCTCTGTAACCGCTTCTGAATGGCCTCCTCCAACCTTTCAGATCATTCTTTTGCAGTTTGTTGGTCCTCTTCGGCCTTCTCAGCCACATCATTACCAGTTAGTGTGCCTGAAGAATTATTCCTGAAGCGTTCCCTGTTCTTCATCTGTACTACCCCCTTGATGACAATACAAACTCATTCAGTTTCTCCTGTCACCTACAAGATGATGACACAAATCTTTTTCTCTCTACTGTCTTCTGCATCCTGACTTCAATCCAGAATCTTCTCCTGTATAAGAGCTGATAAATTCTATTGCCTAATGATATAATCTTAGAATACCGAGGTTCTTAATTAGCTGTGTGTTCCGGTACCTGTCCACATCCCCACCATCCCATAACCAGTCAATTCTATCCTGCCCCCATCACCAACTATGTGAAATTTAGACATCCTATTCAACTTCAGTTTGGGTCTGGAGTCATTTGTCTTTTTCACCACAGAAGTGCTCAGCATAAGAAAAATCTTCCATTTGAAATTGTTAAATCTCTCTGTAATATATTTGTTTCAGCACACTGGATAAGTGCAGTAACGTAATGACGTGAAACAATGTTGCTTTCTGTACACACTTCAAGCTGCCAAGCTAGCCTCCCATTGGGGCATACACAGATTGGCTATGGTGGTTATGTCAAGACATAGGGTGCACTACAAGATACTCACCTCAGTATAAAAAGGCAGGCACAGTTCAAATCTACCTGGTCTCTCCTGATTAATATATATCCACATCCCTATTCGCTCCCTCTAGACCCCATATAAACAACTCCTTATTGTATAGATGCTCCACTTTGGTCTCTCATAGTTCTAGCCCTTTAACATTTGGATGCCCCATCTGTGGGGAATCCCCCCTCATTCCATCACCATGCATCGAAATTCAAACAAATTCTAAAAATCCACATGCTCAGTCTATATAAACCATACCCCTGACATACATTTTCCCAACATCAAGTTTGCTATTTAAAAATTTGTATGTACAGGGAGTGCAGAATTATTAGGCAAATGAGTATTTTGACCACATCATCCTCTTTATGCATGTTGTCTTACTCCAAGCTGTATAGGCTCGAAAGCCTACTACCAATTAAGCATATTAGGTGATGTGCATCTCTGTAATGAGAAGGGGTGTGGTCTAATGACATCAACACCCTATATCAGGTGTGCATAATTATTAGGCAACTTCCTTTCCTTTGGCAAAATGGGTCAAAAGAAGGACTTGACAGGCTCAGAAAAGTCAAAAATAGTGAGATATCTTGCAGAGGGATGCAGCACTCTTAAAATTGCAAAGCTTCTGAAGCGTGATCATCGAACAATCAAGTGTTTCATTCAAAATAGTCAACAGGGTCGCAAGAAGCGTGTGGAAAAACCAAGGCGCAAAATAACTGCCCATGAACTGAGAAAAGTCAAGCGTGCAGCTGCCACGATGCCACTTGCCACCAGTTTGGCCATATTTCAGAGCTGCAACATCACTGGAGTGCCCAAAAGCACAAGGTGTGCAATACTCAGAGACATGGCCAAGGTAAGAAAGGCTGAAAGACGACCACCACTGAACAAGACACACAAGCTGAAACGTCAAGACTGGGCCAAGAAATATCTCAAGACTGATTTTTCTAAGGTTTTATGGACTGATGAAATGAGAGTGAGTCTTGATGGGCCAGATGGATGGGCCCCTGGCTGGATTGGTAAAGGGCAGAGAGCTCCAGTCCGACTCAGACGCCAGCAAGGTGGAGGTGGAGTACTGGTTTGGGCTGGTATCATCAAAGATGAGCTTGTGGGGCCTTTTTGGGTTGAGGATGGAGTCAAGCTCAACTCCCAGTCCTACTGCCAGTTCCTGGAAGACACCTTCTTCAAGCAGTGGTACAGGAAGAAGTCTGCATCCTTCAAGAAAAACATGATTCTCATGCAGGACAATGCTCCATCACACGCGTCCAAGTACTCCACAGCGTGGCTGGCAAGAAAGGGTATAAAAGAAGGAAATCTAATGACATGGCCTCCTTGTTCACCTGATCTGAACCCCATTGAGAACCTGTGGTCCATCATCAAATGTGAGATTTACAAGGAGGGAAAACAGTACACCTCTCTGAACAGTGTCTGGGAGGCTGTGGTTGCTGCTGTACGCAATGTTGATGGTGAACAGATCAAAACACTGACAGAATCCATGGATGGCAGGCTTTTGAGTGTCCTTGCAAAGAAAGGTGGCTATATTGGTCACTGATTTGTTTTTGTTTTGTTTTTGAATGTCAGAAATGTATATTTGTGAATGTTGAGATGTTATATTGGTTTCACTGGTAATAATAAATAATTGAAATGGGTATATATATTTTTTTTGTTAAGTTGCCTAATAATTATGCACAGTAATAGTCACCTGCACACACAGATATCCCCCTAACATAGCTAAAACTAAAAACAAACTAAAAACTACTTCCAAAAATATTCAGCTTTGATATTAATGAGTTTTTTGGGTTCATTGAGAACATGGTTGTTGTTCAATAATAAAATTAATCCTCAAAAATACAACTTGCCTAATAATTCTGCACTCCCTGTATATATAATATACATATGAATACCACTATCATTCAGTAGGTGTTACCACTAGCTTAACCGAAATTAACTCCTATGTCTATAGCATTGCCTCAACATTAATACCTCATATCACCAAGTAATTTGTAAGCTGCATGTTCATATGTAAACTGTGTGATGTATCATATCAGAATGACTAAGGACAGTACATCTGTTTGAGGGTCTACTTCTCACTTTTAACAAACACAATACAAGTAGGAGCTCTCAGTCTATCATGTTGACTACAAATTCGTGGTAATATGCCTCCAAGCTACTATTGTACATCATTTAATGTCAAAGTGTAAGGACATACATTTGGTACTAAAAAATTCACTTTTTTCTGATATAGAACCCAGCACATCATCAATATCATGGTTCCTCAATGAGAAGCACTCAATAAAACAAACTGTCTTTTATATTTACTTCAGTTATTTACTTCAGTGGAAAAACAGGTAACGTGTTTCGGTAAATGGATTTATATTAATGGCCTTGTTAAGGGCAATCATTTTTTGACTTACTATCAGAAGCTGTATCCGTCATTTCTATTCAACTTATGGACACTGTTCCCTTTCTTGTTCAGACTATGGGGGTCATTATGACCCCGGTGGTCGGTGTTAACGTGGTGTTAGTACCGCCAACAGACTGGCGGTATATATACCGGACATTATGACATTGGTAGTTTGGCTGAAGTCAACCCGCCCATGAACCACACCGACCGCCATGGCAGTAGCAGCCACTGGGCTGAAGGTAACAATCTCCAGCCTGGCGGCTGCTTCTGTCCCACCGGTGGCATTATGACCCTGCCTACCGCCACGGTTTTTGTTACGTTCGTAACGCCATGAAAACCGTGGCGGTAGGCCCTACCAGTGACAGGGAATTACTTCCCTGTCAGGAGGTCCACTCCCCTCCCCAACACTCCCCATACTACGACCACCCACCCCCCCATCCACTCTCCCCCTTCCAATACCCTCCCCATACACGCACACTCGCGGGCACACACCACGCATTCACACACTCACTCACACAGGCATACACACATTCAAACATGCATGCATCCATTTATTCACGCACATATCCGTACACACATCAAAACTTACACGCAGACACTCATTCTCATTTGCATTCAAACACGCAGTCTCACACATGCACACACACACACGCAATCAACACTACACACTCATGCACATGCACGCACACACTCACACATTCATGCACACACCCTCACACACACACACAAAACACCCCCTACCTCCTTCCACTGTCGGAAACACCACTTACCTGAATCCAGGGGGTCTTCTGGCAGGGGACGGGGCAGGGCGCTGCTACTGCCAGCAGCGCCTGCCAGTAGAACACCTCCAGGCTGTATTATTTCTCATAATATGGCTGACGGCGGTATTCTTGTGGCGGACATCCGGCTGTGGTCATATTATGGCAGACGGATGTTAACCGTGTGACGGTCTTTTGGCAGCCGTCTCCACGGGGGTAGGCGGGTTTTACCGCCAATGACATAATGAGTGCCTATGTTTATCTGTAGAAATTAATTTTAGGAAATGTTTGTACTCATGTAAAGTTTAATTTGACATGGAGAAGGAGATTCAATGAGTTCAATAAAGAAAATTGAATTTGCTAACATTCTTAAACTGGCCTCATATTTACATGATTCCGGCTTGCTTGTCTAACACCTCAGTATTCGTTTTAGGGTGCTATTGTTTCTCCACACCCCCAGAGTACTTGCCACCACCCTCCTGTCAGTAAGCACTGATTACACTGTGAACACAGACTACTTCTTTTTTATGGACCCGGAAACCCCGCGCTTATGGAAGTATTGCAATATCGTCTGAAGTAGCCCAAGTGCTGCACGTTTGACACTGTGGAAAAAATGTGGAATAAATACTAGTGGAGCACTTCATTTATAACATAGGTTTTGGATTCTTCCATGTTTTAGGTCTGCACATGCACTCCCTTTACTGCTCCCACTCCCTTTGTGTGTCTTCGTCTTGCTAATAATTGAAACCAAGAAGAAAGTGCTGTAAACATCGGTATCCGGTTTAGTTCTTGTGTTCTCACAATTAAAACTGATGCTTTGCAAGATTTTTGCACACCTCAAAGAGTTGGCAGCAGCTACAGCCCTCTTTGCTACCATTTAAAACAGCAGCAATCTACCAATACACAAAGACAGCGCACAGTAAGGTATGGATTCCACCAGCCCTGCCAGAAATTGGGGTGATGAGGCTTAATATCAAGTACTTTCCTCACAGCTTCATAGGATTGGCATCAATACTTACCTAAAATATAAGTAATCCCAAAAGGAGAGATGTTGTGTATATAATAATTTGCTTTTCCTTTTAGGATTTCTCATTTTACAGCTTGTTTGAGGCCAGCCTCTTCTTTTTAAGTTTGACATTTTGAAGGCGTTTTTCAATCAAGTTTTGTTGTTTTCAAACACATAGCATCGTAGTTTGGCAGTAGACATCAGCTTGTTTAATATTTTCAATAACAGTGCAGACTGGGTTGCTATAGTTCCATAGAGTATCGTGCAAAACGTTTCAAACTATACTCAACTAAACTGGTGGATCTATAGAGTGGCAGAAAGGCTGCTAATATTTAACCCTCCTTTACCACCAATAACGGGGCATGCACCAACTAAATTTAAGAAATATAAACTCCCTGTCTACAAGTTATTTTGTTAGGACGACTGTATGGAGCTGTTTTGTGTACGTCTACAGTGCCTATGTACAACTGCTTGCCTGTGTCCTTCGATGCCAGTGTGTTGACAAGACTGTACTGTGTGCGTGTGCATTGGTACTTATATATCCATAAAGCTTTGTGAAATGCTAGCTGTGCTCATCTGTGGGCACGCACTGCACCAATGCCAAACACAGTGGCTTTGTCAGGCGTTTCTCTTCCCTCTCTTTTGACCGCAGTGTAATATAAAGCAAACTGTCGAATAAGAAAGGCCGAAAAATAAACAGATTCTTCTGTCTGCGGTTAAAAATAATTACGCGGGTGGAAAAGAAAACACGTCTCACTGCAACGTTTAAATAATTTCCTCAGCCCCAAAGAAATGTGTGATGTGCTCCTAGGAACCGTGTGTGCGCGCGGATTACCTCTCTACACCCTAACCAGTATTCAGCGCCCCTTGAAACAGTTCTGCTTTATTATTCTGCGGCCAAATGTCCTTTTGTGTGACATCAATCTCAGACCTTTCACAAGTTACCATTAGAAAGCAATTAAGGGCGCAGGAGGAGACATCACTGTTTCATTATTTCTAGGGCTTAATTTGTGCCTGTGGTTGCATGCATTAGGCACCAGCCTTCATTTTTGTAGGTTGGGACTTATTTTTAGTTGTCAGACTTTGACTCAGGGCAAGAGACAGAAAGGCAGCTGAGGGAGTAAGGAGGAGGAAGAAACGACAGGAAAACTTATAAGTGGACGGGGATGAGAAAGAAACTGCAGGTATGTGATAAGGAACCTGGAACCGCAGGGTAGTGGATGTAACAAGCATGAGGCAGAATCCACACTTAGCAGCCTTGGTATTCCAGAACTCTGGGGTAGGAACGTGGAGTATTATGCAGTGATACTGGTTAAGCTGTACTTTCTAATACTCTCACAACACCCCAAAGATGGTCCTTTGGATTCACAATAATAAATCCTTAGCTCAGTCCTGGTAGTGTAGCAAAGAGAGGACAGGCTTTACTAGAGGAGTATGTATTAAGCATTTCAGTGTACCAACACAGACGATAAATAAATGACATGAGTGAAAAGAAATCCGTCAACAATTTAAAAAAATAAAGCACATTTTTATATAAATTTAGACACTGATAGAGCGTTCCGACCTAATAAATTACCTATGTTTGGACGCTCTTAGGTCGATGAATCTTTTGACCAAGTGGGGCTCTCTTCACCCGAGAGTAATCAATTTAATCAATCAATAATCAATAACGAACATAAGCAATACCCTGATCAACATAACATTTCACAATTAATCCAGAAAACATTTCGGCGAACCATGACCTTTCGGTCATGAATAATCACACCAGTTTATTCAAAGTTAATGAATTTATTTCCCTATATTAACAAAGCTAGCACAATATAAATGTGTCTCAACACCAAATGATATATGTATATGAACATTAATAGCTGTCCACAACGGCGAAAAAGATGCAATCTATGCAGCATTTGAATAACAATGCATTCGATAATAGCAATGCAAACCACTAAAACTATAATCTGTAATGAGCTAATTGCATACATTGGTCAGCATAACAAGGTCTCAAATTGCATCGTGCAACAAATGAATCCTCATCTAACCTCAAATTAGCATCTGCATGTGGAACTTCATGCAAAAACAATTTAGCAACATTAATTTGGAAAACTCCTAACTAGGGCTCTTATCAACAATCAGCAGTTGGTTACCTAAAAAGAAACACAATGCAATTGTACATTTTCCTTTCATATTTACCAAATTCAATCAGCATTCAAGTAAGTCTTCGTCTCACAGGTATCGGTTTCGATCAGCATGGGACGGGGCAAAGGGGCAGGGTGGACGGGGCAATTGCCTCACATCGGCAAAGAGGACAAAACTATTACTTCATGTAAAGGGACGAATCAAAATTAAAGTCTCTAGGGCGAGAATTTTAAAGTCTCTTTCTCTCGATTAGAGAAAGCATCAAAGTCTCTTTCAAAATGGCGTCGCAGCAAGATGGGCCATAATAGCTGCAATGTCCTGCAAATGGCGGGCGATGGCTGGTAAAAGGCTCATGTCCGTTCTTCCTTCTTGTGCACCAGGTTTAAATAGACAACAGTTCAAATCCAGTAGGGTCTTCCATTGGAGGGTTCATAGGTTGGCTTCAAATTGTCCAATCAAAAACTACAGTTCACAATCTTCTACCTAGGCATACATTATCCTTGGAGTCGGGAACGTAAGTTGCAACATATTTTACCAATTAACTCACTTTCAGAGCGTCCATTGTCTGCACCTGCAGATTGACCTTGGAGCAAAGAAGAAGATGCCAGGCTGGCACGAAACCTTAAAGATAAGCATGTGAACCGATCTCACTGGAAAAGTACAGCTTCAAGCAAGAATACACGTTTTATTAGCACATTGGAAAAATACGAGCATCTAAACCGTGAGACAGGCAACTAGGCCGAAGCCTCCACTAAAGTTATGCTAAGTTAAAACATTTCAAAGAGCAAATCATAGCACACGTTTACGATTATGTCGGATTAGTACAATTCTAATACATCACGTTATATAAAGCACGCTTATAAATGTTGGCGAACTACTATGAGGGCACATTTGTCCCCGTAGAATCTTTATTAGTTCGGTTAAAGTCACACTTGATTATTGCAGTACTACGTTTATGCGCTAATAAATGTAAAACCTTCATTTCTGCGTCATCAATCCCTCCTCTGATGACTACTTGTCATCACACAAACTATTCCCACAAATTTTATTCCATTAAAATTCTGTCAGTTCTCTTTTCCTTTTAGTTCCCCTTGTTCTTGCTTTGTATTCTTCTGCCATTCTTTTCATCATTTTCTCTTCCTTCCTTCTTTTAATTCTTGCCATGATCATTATTATTCCCCTTTTTATTCCCCAAATTCCAAAGATACAAATCAGTACTATTAATATTCCCTGTATTATTTTTAGTAATATTCCATTCCAAATGCCACCAAGCCAATTTCCCACTGAAGCAATTCCCTTTCCAACTTTCTCCCACACTCCTGGTTCTTTCAATTCCTTCAAATCTGCACTCTCTTTTGTTAGATTTGCAAGCATTGTTTTAATTTTCACACTGTTGTCTGGTATATATGTACAACAGTGACGCGCACCAAGCATTTTGCAAACGCCGCCATCCTTTGCTAAAAGAATGTCTAGGGCAAGCCTGTTTTGAAGAGTCATAGCTCTTTCTGCTGCAAGTTCAGCATCTATCAGGATTATAGCACCTGAAAACTTTGTCAACATGTTATCCACTATAGTAGACAACTTTCTTATTTTGATGGAATTCAACACAACTCCCAATGAAGGAATCATGGCTCCAAATATATCTCCTACCACAGCAGCTGCGGTCTCTCTTTTCTGGATACGATGAGATCCAGGCGTCTTTGGAATCACCGATAGGTCATCCAGTTGATAAACCTTTGGGAACACTATACCCAAATAACATCTCCCCCACCATCCCTTTGGAAGACGATAATAGGCACTATGCCCGCAAATGTAATATACACCCGGTATGACAGGGTCAAGTCCGTTCAGCATGAATGTCCATTTGGCCTTAAAGATAAACGTATGTTTACATTCACTCGCTCCCACGAAAATGTTGTCATAATAAGATTCACCTCGATATATACAAAACTTCCCTACATGCCAAGCATCTAAAGCTATTCTCCCTTGTGTTTTTATTGCGGCAAAAGCATAATGATCTACTGAAGTCCTCTTACTTAGCTCTTTTTCTAATTTCTCATTCATTTGTGCCCTTCTATCATCTGTGCAATCTAAAAAGCTTATTTCTACTGCAGTGAGCGAGCATGTAAGGTTTTCCCTATGAGCGTGAGCTGTTTCAAAAGGTTGCATTGGCTCGAAAAATTCCCTCATTATTTTAGCATCCCAATCTTTAGCAATCTGACTTAGCTGCGTGATTATAGGAACATATGCAAAGGTAACATCATAATTTGAGTAAAAATACTGTATGTTAGTTTGACCATAAAATCTAGAAGTTACTATACTACATGTAATCCCATATGTAAGAGGCATGTGGTGATAAGTCACCCCTTCCTTAACCGATGTCGGTATCTGTGTACACACATAACAATCTTTCGCATCCATAGTCTCAACATATTCTGTTAGTAAGCGATAGAAAAATTATACGAAAGTTCCTTCTTATCATGCAAGTGTCTCTCATCTAATTCTAGTCTTTTCAATGCGGTTAGTTCAGTGACAGTAACAGGAGCAAAAGTAGAAGCATCAATTTTCTCATTCTCACCCTTACCACGCGTTGCAAGCACTATTGCCATTATTATTAGTACACATGCAGTTATCAAGCTTATACACGCATATTTACAATATTTCACTCTACTGTTTTGTGTCATGATCTGTATAGAATCAGAGAGCTAGAAGCACTTATAAAAAAAAAAACGATTTAGCAATTAGTTACAAAGCTGAACGAGCGCAATGTTCACACAGTTTTCTTCAGGAGCTCAGTCACTTATCGGTTAGCAGCACTTGTCTCAATTCGGCAATAACTCAGTCTTTTTTTTTTTTTTTTTTTTCTTCAGTTAGCAACGTTGTCTCAAATTGGGTTTTAGAGTCAATCAGGTTTTCAAAGTCTTATCAAGTTAGCAAATGTCTCATCCGGTTTAGCAATGTCTCAGCTGGTTGTATCACGTTAGATTATAGCAAGCAATGTCATTTATCAGTTTTTTTTTTCAGTCAATAGTGTCCATAAAACTTTTCTTTTCTATTGGTATCTCTTCTTCTTCGTTCTCGAGGCTAAGAGATACAAATTCGTCAGCCCAGTCGTCATTGACTGCATATGCCCATTCTGGACCGGAATATCTCCTGTTTGGTATTCTTTTCCTTTTCAATTTTGCATCTCTCTTTGATTCTGTCTCACTGGTACTTTCCTCTTTGGCAAAGTCTTTTTCTTCACTTGATGTTGGTACCACGACAGACACTTCCTTTCTTTTCTCTTTCACTCTTGGCCCTTCACTGTCTTTCAACGTTTCTCTAGTTCTTAGTTTTACTGGTGATATACTTGGTCTTCTCTTTGCACTGTGTCCACTTGATGGACCTGCGATCTCTTCCGAGGAAGTTTGAACAGTTTTGTTCTGTTCTGCCTTGTCCCCTCCTTCTGGGGAGTCAATCACGTTTTCCTTTTCTTTTTCTGTACCGTCTGCTTCTGGGAAAGCCCTCCTCTGATCAGGCTCTCCTGCTTCTTCACCTCTTTCGAGCCTTTTGTCACTGTTACTTTCTTCAGGCTCTTTGTCACTTTCAGCTGCTTCAGGCTCTTTGTCACCTTCAGCTGCTTCAGGCTCTTTGTCACCTTCAGCTGCTTCAGGCTCTTTGTTACCTTCAGCTGCTTCAGGTTCTTTGTTGCCTTCAGCTGCTTCGTCACTGTCTGAGGTTTCTCCTTGGTCTTCCCCAAGTGAATCGGTTGTTTCGTCCTCAGAGAATATTTCTCTCTCCTCTATTTCTGCCTGTTCGCTTCTAGTTCTGTTTTGCTCTGTCTCAGCGCTCGGCACTTTGTTATCAGGAACTGGCAGTTTCAGCGCTTCAACTTCCTCATCTGTGGGACACAACACTTTCTTTGTATGACTGGCGTGAATCCAGTTGGGAACCCCCGCACACTTCACAGTGGTAGTGGTCGTCAGGATCACTTGGAAAGGGCCTTTCCAACGGGGTTCCAAACACGACTTCCTCACGTGCTTCTTTACCACGACCCAGTCACCTGCTTTCAGTGTGTGTCCTGGACCTTGAATCGGTGGCAAGGTGGTTGCTTCCACCTGGTGAGAGAAAGAGCGAACCACGTCAGCCAGACCTTTGCAGTAGTCTAACACCATATCATCTGTAATATTCAAAAGCGCGTTTGCGGGAACTGCAGGAAGTCTCATGGCCCTGCCCATGAGAATTTCGTGCGGGGACAATCCCGTCTCTCTGTCAGGGGTGTTTCTCATTGACATTAACACCAAAGGTAATGCGTCAGGCCATTTCAAATTTGTCGATGCACATATTTTCGCCATTCTTGATTTCAGTGTACCATTCATTTGTTCCACCAGTCCTGAGGCTTCTGGGCGATAGCTACAATGCAGTTTTTGCTCAATGTTCAGCGCTGCGCAAAGTAACTTTATCACCTCGTTATTGAAGTGACTTCCTCTATATGATTCTAAAGAGATCGGGAATCCGAAACGTGGTATTAACTCCCTCAACAATAGTTTTGCAACTGTAAGGCTGTCATTTCTACGTGTGGGGTATGCTTCAATCCAGTGACTAAAAATGCACACAATCACCAACACATACTTCAGACCTCCATGCACAGGCATCTCAATAAAGTCCATCTGCATTCTGCTGAACGGGCCACCTGCCCTACCGATGTGGCTCACGTTCACAACCGTTCCCTTTCCTGGGTTCATTTGCTGACAAATGACACATCGATGGCAGACTGCTTCTGCAACTTGACGGAATCTGGGGTTAAACCAATCAGTTTTGAACAATCTTATCATGGCATCTCTCCCTAGGTGAGCCTGCCCATGATAGAACCGCGCTAGCTGCGATAAGAGACAATTTGGTAAGACAAATTTTCCCTCATTTGAAACCCATAACTCATCTGGTCTCTTTGTGCATTGTGCCTTAATCCAGGAAACTCTTTCATCCTCCCTGACGCTATTCTGTAATGCTTTTAGTTCATCCATTGTATCCACGACCTTCAAGGCAAAAGCTTCAGCTGGTTCGAGCTCTGGCTCATTTATCGAATTCCATTCATCCCTGAGCAATATACAGTTCAAGGCACAAAATCTTGCGACTTGATCCGCATATGCATTTCCCAGGGAAACATAGTCCTGTCCTTTTGTATGAGCACTACACTTTACTACTGCAATTTCGGCTGGCATTTGAATGGCATGTGACAATTCCCTTATTCTCTCCCCGTTTTTCACTGGGGACCCTGAAGAAGTCAGGAAACCTCTCTGTGACCATAGTTGCCCAAAGTCGTGCACAATTCCAAACCCGTACTGACTATCAGTGTAAATGGTAACCTTCATCAATGTAGACAGTTGACATGCTCTTGTAAGGGCTACAAGCTCTGCTACTTGTGCGGAATAGACTCCTTGAAGCCAGGACGCCTCCAAGACACCTGTGACAGTACATACAGCATATCCTGCTTTCAATATTCCCAATGCATCTCTTAAACATGACCCATCAACAAAAACAATTTGGTCATTTTCATCAAGCTTAGTATCCTTGATGTCAGGTCGAGGTTTTGTGCAAAATTCAGTCACCTGAAGGCAGTCATGCTCGACGTCTTCAGCGTTCTCAATTTCAGCATTTTCACCAGGAAGCAAGGTTGCTGGATTCAACGTAGTGCACCTTTTCAGCTGCACATTCGGTGAGCCCAGAATTATTGTTTCATACCTTGTGAGTCTTGCTCCAGTCATGTGTTGCGTTCGGGAGCGGGTCAAAAGTATCTCAACTGAGTGAGGGACCATGACTGTTAATGGATGTCCCATCACTATTCCTTCACTCTGAGTGAGGCTGATACCAACTGCTGCTACGGCGCGCAAACACCCTGGAAGTGCTGCTGCGACCGGATCCAAAGTAGCTGAAAAATACACTACTGGTCTGTTTATGCCACCATGGGCTTGGGTCAAGACAGACAAAGAACATGCATCACGTTCATGACAAAACAATGTGAAAGGCTTTGTGTAATCAGGCATACCTAAAGCTGGAGCCCTACACATGCATTCTTTCAATTCAATAAAAGCATCCATCTCATCTCCTTTCAGCTCAATTTCATCCAAAGCATCCTTCTGGGTCAGTTTCAGTAAAGGCTTTGCTAGAGTTGAGAAGTTGGGAATCCACTGGCGACAGTAGCTCACCATCCCCAAAAACTTCCTCACCTCCCTTCTTGTCTTTGGTGGACTCATTTGAAGTACACTTGTTATTCTTTCCTTCATTATTCTCCGTGACCCTTTCTCTATTTGGTGACCCAAGTATTTCACTTTCTTCTGGCAGAACTGCAACTTTGAAGGAGACACCTTGTGTCCATTCCTTCCCAAATGGTTCAGTAGAGCAATGGTGTCGGCTGTGCAGCCACTTTCTGTCTTAGACGCAATCAGTAAGTCATCAATGTACTGTACTAGGGTTGACTCGAATGGCAATTCTAACGCTTCCAAGTCCTTCTTTAGAATCTGATTGAAAATTGACGGTGACTCAGAAAACCCTTGAGGAATTCGACACCAACTGTAAACTCTGTCTAAGAATTTGAAACAAAAGAGAAATTGGCTGTCCTCATGAAGAGGCACCGAAAAGAATGCTTGTGACAAGTCGATGACTGAGAACCACTCGGCATCGCAAGGAATTTGAAACATTATCACAGCTGGATTCGGTACTACAGGGCAGCATTTAATTATGATGTCATTTATTTTCCTCAAGTCCTGCACAATTCGGACCTTTCCACTCTGCTTTATTAGTCCCATGATTGGTGAATTACATGGACTGCTTAACACTTCTTTCAGTACTCCCTATTTTACAAACTCGTCAATGAGTTGGGCGACTTTCATGAGGGTGTCTTGTGCCATGTGGTATTGTGGGGTCTGGGGAAAGGTTACATTGGGTTTTACAGTCACTTTCACTGGTTCCACTCCTTTCACCAATCCCACCTCTTTTCCTGTCATATCCCACACTTCCTTTCCGACTGTTTCCCGTAATTCAGCTGAAATATCCTCTTCAGTTATCATCGGGAAAAGGTTAATCAGAGGATATTCTTCATCGACAGTTTCCATCTCATCCCCTTCTACACTGTCCTCTTCTTCCCCATCACTGCTCGTCTGGATTCTAATTCCATCGTGTGAACACATAATCGAACATCCCAATTTGCACAATAGGTCTCTCCCTAACAGTGCTATCGGGCTTGAGTCACATACCACAAAATTATGTAACCCTTGATAGTTGCCAATGTTGACTGGTACTGGATCTGTGATTGGGTTCGTCAGGTGCCTGTTTGCTACTCCCACCACTTGAACTGTCCTCCCCGAGAGTGGCAAATTTGGTACTTCAATGCTCCTAACAGTTGAACGTGTGGCTCCTGTGTCAACCAAGAATGAGACACGATGACCCATGACTCTTCCCTCTACATATGGACCCTTTTGATCAACTTCCAAGGATGCTGCAAGCACACAATTTCCCTCCTCATCTGAACTTTCACTCTCCCATACATTGTTTATTCCATTCTCACTGTGTAATGGGAACTGTTGTACTGTGCCATTTGTACTCATCACCTGACTCGAGACCTGTGGAGGAAGCATCACTTGCTGCTGACTCACTGGTGCCAAGGGTATTTGCATTTGCTGATTAGGTACCATGGGAAACTGCTGTTGCATTGGCTGCATTTGCGTCATCTGCATACGGGGCATCTGCATCTGCTGCGGCTGCATGGGCTGTAATCCCTGCAGCTGATTTATGGTCTGAAAATTTGGGTTTGGACCTCTCATTTTCGGTCCCCTCATTGTCTGAAATGCATTGACATCATTGTTTTGCTGACCAACACCTGCACCTTCCTGCACCACCATCGGGCACTCGCGTTTCCAATGTCCGACGATTCCGCACACGTGACACGGCATCACCTTTTTCATTGCCTGCACACCATTCGGAATCACAACAGTGTTCGAATCCGGACCATTACTCCCAAAGCCTCCTCTGCCTCTGCCTCTCGCCTGTGGCTGAAACACCATGTTTCCCTGCGGTTGCGGCTGCGGCTGCGGTACCTGCTGTTGGAACCCTTGCAACCCTTGCAAACCTTGCAGACCTGTCTGAGCTGCCTTAAGTTGCATCACCATCACTTTCTCCTTCAACCTTTTCTGTTTCACTTCAATTTCGTCGCTACAGTATTTCGCATAATTCAACACCTCATCAATCGGTTTCGACTGCCAACAAATCAAATGCGTCTTTATCATCTGACTTATCTCTGGTCTCAGCCCTTCCACGAATCTAAACACAAAATGAAGCATGTCCCTCGCCTCTATTGTTTCCGTGCCACTGTAGTTCTTGAACGCCTTCAACAACCTCTCATAGTAACCATGAATCGACTCTTTAGCCTCTTGGGCAGTTCGATCAATCTTCTGCCAATCCACATTTCTCGCGGCAACCTTCGTCTTCAAATGCTCAATCACCTTATAGTACAGGCTCATTACCATAGGTGATGGTGCACCTGTATCCCTGTCTCTCTCTGGTTCACTTGTCGGCCAACCTACAGCCCTTTTGCAATCTTCCCACAAATCTGCCGGAACCACAATCTCAAAGAGGGTGTTCAGGTCTTCCCAAAGACATTTTGCAAGCTTCATAAACCTATCAGTCTGTTGATACCATTCAATCGGCTTCTCTCTCAGTTTGGGAAAATCATCCGTAAAAGACTGAATGTCACTTCTGTGCCACGGTACATGTATTAATTTTCCCCCTGCTGTCTCCCTCATTGGTAACATGGTTATTGCTTCACTACTCTGTGGTCTTTTCTCGTTATGCTCTGGGACACTGTCTTTCTTCTTTTCCTTTTTCTTTGCCCACCTGCTTTCCCATTTGTCTAAGCACCTCCACACTTGTGCACTCTGCAGCAATTCTCTAAGGTGCGTTTTCATGCCTGCTGACCTCATGTGTTCAAAGTCTGTGGTCCTGAAATCCAATCTATAGCTCCTGCTCAAGTGTTTTTTGTCTTGTCTATCTCAATCCCGTTTTTGTCAGCTATTTCTTGCAAGCTTCTATGTACCTTGTTCACTTCTCTCGTAATCCTGGGACATAGATACCTCAGCTCTTCTTCCGAGTAGGACTCTAACCTATTCACACCCATAGTCCCTTCCACCAATTCTTCTGCTTCCATGTTCAACCTGACCCTATTCAGATAGTCCTCTTCTCCCTTCCCACTGGCTGAGCTTTGTGTGGAATTCAGACTGTTGAACCACTGTGTCAGCTGTTGCGCATTCAACCCCATCAGTGTAGCATTCACATCGACTGCCATTGATGGTTGCGGCAACTTTTCAGTGCTCGATGATAGCGGTATCATCAGTGGGGGACTCGACCTCACCACTGTTGACTGAGCACATATGGGACTAAACTCCATCAAGGACCCAGATCCAGTTGGCTGAGCCACTATCGGAGTTGTCTCTGGAGTGTTTTCTATGCACCTCCTTTCCGTCCCATTCTGCACCATTGATCCTTGACCGCTCATACCTGAGTTAGGCTGGACGTACAAAGGTACCGGTGGACCTACAGTAATGGGTAGGGATATCGCATCTGGGTTCTGTCCATTCCCCAGGTTCTGAGGCATGTTCATTCCTACACTATGGGTCATCATTGCCGGCATGCCCGTCTGACTCCCCGTCATCTGAGCATGTGCGGTTCCCCCCTGCATCTGCTTTTGAGGCATCAAAAACTGAGTTGATTCAGCTTGTGCCAATGTTGGGTTGCGACCATTCTGTACTCCCATTACGGTTGGATCTAGAATCATTCCCGTACTGTTGTCATTGCTGGAGTACCTTGGGACCTGCGGCTGATAATTTTCTGCTGTTTTCAATATAGGCACATCTGGATAAATTCTCCTAACCTGCGGTATCTGCGGGGTGAACAGTAAACTCGGGTCCTTAGATCCCGATGGCGTTTCTGAACTCTGAGTTTCATTATTCTGTACCGGTGCCGGAGGGGCAGAACTGGTACTTGGACCTTTTTCACTCTCTACATAAGGTGGTGGACGGTCGTTCAGCAATTGCATGATGAACTCCTCATCATCTGACTCATCTTCTCTATCTTTGGAACACCTCCTGTTTGTCTTACAGGTAGCTTTCTTGCCTGTCACCTCTTCTTCCTTAGCAATTGCGGGAAACAATTTTATCCCCTGCAATATATCTGACCTCCACACCTTCTGTGCATTATCCCACCTAGCGTCCGCTAGTGTCTTTTCTGCCTTTCTTATCCTGGTCTCAAACTTCTTTTGCTGTTGCTGTCTAGCCATTAGTTCCCAAATCGCTAGAGCCTCAAACTGTGCTGGCCTTGGAGGTACCTTCATGTTGTACATCGCGAATCTCAAATTCTCTAGGATCCTTATATTGAATGTCCCATGGATCGGGAACGCTACGCTCCCATGTTTCTCTGTCAGCTTGTGCCATTGCTTTAGCCAAAGGCACGGAGCTACCCCCCTTTCCTCCATTACAATGTAAGCTGGTGTACCTTCGGGTGGCGTCTCCTCTCCTACGCTCGCTTTAATGTCAGACTCCCCCTTCATCGCGCTCTTTAATGCTTTCAAAAATTTCATTTTCTCGTCTTTTATTTCACAAAATTTGTAATCAATAAGTGACTTTAATTCCCGGAATACTCTTCGCTTGCCTTTCCCCTTCCAACCGAGCCCCACGGACTGCGTCCAATCCGTGCGCGACCCTTCTCTGCAACCAACCTATCCCAGCGCGGCTCCTAGTGACGTCACACTCACACACACTGCGGCTGACAAAGCCTCGCGGCTAATCCTCCTTCACTCAGCTCCTCTCGTAACAACTTCTAGCATGTATCGCGAGCAACCAAATAATAATAAAACAGATCTGTCGGTTTACTACAGGAAGGGTAATACAATCGCTTCAGGACCTTAGGGATTTTTCACTAGCCTCGGCAGTTATTCCATCTTTCTCGGTCCCCACTTTCGCAAGCAAATCTGACCCGCAGATCTGCTCTCAACTTGTCAATGATCTATTCTAGTGCACTTAGAATTTTGTCAAAGCCCGAAGTTTTCTTTCACTCCCTTAACACACGTACCGACTCGTTGACCACGCCCGGTCAACCTATTAAACCGACCAGACCACAACATAAAACAAGTGTCTCATACACTTTTCAACATACTCCGGAGTCTCTTGACCTCGCAGGGCCCGTCTCAACAACAACAACCACGTGGACCTTTTTCCTGCACAAAGCGCCACATGCACATGAAGTTCGACGACTTCCCTACTCTCACACTCGGAGTCGCACCTCCGCTATTCTCTAAAATCCTCGCAACCTTTTCAAACAATCTGCGGCAATAAGCTGTGCAAGCGCAAAATCCTAACTTCACTCATACCGTCACTAGTACCGCCAACGCCGATTTCACACCTCCATTCTCTCCATTCGCAAGCTCCGAGATCCCGGGAAAGTCGCGGGGGACTTAGCCCATCATCATTCTCTCAATCTGTTTTACCCAAGAAAAATCTAATTCAACTTCTCGAGTGGGGTCCCAAAGGGCGAAACCGTTAATTCAACACCATATACCTCTCGAATGGGGTCCCAAAGGGCGAAACCGTCCTCTGCTACCATCTACTGATAGAGCGTTCCGACCTAATAAATTACCTATGTTTGGACGCTCTTAGGTCGATGAATCTTTTGACCAAGTGGGGCTCTCTTCACCCGAGAGTAATCAATTCAATCAATCAATAATCAATAACGAACATAAGCAATACCCTGATCAACATAACATTTCACAATTAATCCAGAAAACATTTCGGCGAACCATGACCTTTCGGTCATGAATAATCACACCAGTTTATTCAAAGTTAATGAATTTATTTCCCTATATTAACAAAGCTAGCACAATATAAATGTGTCTCAACACCAAATGATATATGTATATGAACATTAATAGCTGTCCATAACGGCGAAAAAGATGCAATCTATGCAGCATTTGAATAACAATGCATTCGATAATAGCAATGCAAACCACTAAAACTATAATCTGTAATGAGCTAATTGCATACATTGGTCAGCATAACAAGGTCTCAAATTGCATCGTGCAACAAATGAATCCTCATCTAACCTCAAATTAGCATCTGCATGTGGGACTTCATGCAAAAACAATTTAGCAACATTAATTTGGAAAACTCCTAACTAGGGCTCTTATCAACAATCAGCAGTTGGTTACCTAAAAAGAAAGTACATTTTCCTTTCATATTTACCAAATTCAATCAGCATTCAAGGAAGTCTTCGTCTCACAGGTACCGGTTTCGATCAGCATGGGACGGGGCAAAGGGGCAGGGTGGACGGGGCAATTGCCTCACATCGGTAAAGAGGACAAAACTATTACTTCATGTAAAGGGACGAATCAAAATTAAAGTCTCTAGGGCGAGAATTTTAAAGTCTCTTTCTCTCGATTAGAGAAAGCATCAAAGTCTCTTTCAAAATGGCGTCGCAGCAAGATGGGCCATAATAGCTGCAATGTCCTGCAAATGGCGGGCGATGGCTGGTAAAAGGCTCATGTCCGTTCTTCCTTCTTGTGCACCAGGTTTAAATAGACAACAGTTCAAATCCAGTAGGGTCTTCCATTGGAGGGTTCATAGGTTGGCTTCAAATTGTCCAATCAAAAACTACAGTTCACAAGCTTCTACCTAGGCATACATTATCCTTGGAGTCGGGAACGTAAGTTGCAACATATTTTACCAATTAACTCACTTTCAGAGCGTCCATTGTCTGCACCTGCAGATTGACCTTGGAGCAAAGAAGAAGATGCCAGGCTGGCACGAAACCTTAAAGATAGGCATGTGAACCGATCTCACTGGAAAAGTACAGCTTCAAGCAAGAATACACGTTTTATTAGCACATTGGAAAAATACGAGCATCTAAACCGTGAGACAGGCAACTAGGCCGAAGCCTCCACTAAAGTTATGCTAAGTTAAAACATTTCAAAGAGCAAATCATAGCACACGTTTACGATTATGTCGGATTAGTACAATTCTAATACATCACGTTATATAAAGCACGCTTATAAATGTTGGCGAACTACTCTGAGGGCACATTTGTCCCCGTACAATCTTTATTAGTTCGGTTAAAGTCACACTTGATTATTGCAGTACTACGTTTATGCGCTAATAAATGTAAAACCTTCATTTCTGCGTCATCAACACCACAACAAAGTAAATCAGATACATATAACCGGAGTTATGCATTTTAATGTGAAAATTAAATCAGTACATTTATAAGCTGTCAAACTTTACCATTGCAGTCAGTGGGAAAAATCACTTGTGACAGTCAGTTGTGGGGTGAGCTGAAAGGAAACCACTTGTGGTTAAGGTGGTGGGGGTCCCAGGACCAAGCTGCGAGAGTCAGACTAGTTTTACCTGGCTCGTGGGACCCAGGTGCAGAAGTGTCATGACTGTACTCGGTGCTGAACGCGGGAGCCGCGGGTGCATAAAATTTGTACTTGTGACACTTGGGGCCAGATGTAGCAAGGCATTAGCGCCTCGCAAACGGCGAAAAACGCCGTTTGCGAGGCGCTAATGCCCGCACGTGATGCAGAAACACATTTTGCAAGTCGGAACCGACTCGCAAAATGTGTTTCCGACTCGCTAATAGGAAGGGGTGTTCCCTTCCTATTAGCGACTCGCAATGCTATGTATATTCATTTGCGACCGCGATTGCGGTCGCAAATGAAGGCGCAGTTACCATCCACTTGAAGTGGATGGTAACCCAGGCGCAAACGGGAAGGGGTCCCCATGGGACCCCTTCCCCTTTGTGTCTGGCACAAAAAATAATTTTTCAGAGCAGGCAGTGGTCCCATGGACCACTACCTGCCCTGAAAAATACCGAAACAAAAGGTTTCGGTTTTATTTTCAAAGTGCAGAGTTGCACTTTGAAAAAAAAAAAACTGCTTTATTTAAAAGCAGTCACGGACATGGTGGTCTGCTGTTCCCAGCAGGCCACCATCCCCGTGAGTTCCCTGACTCTCTATGGGGTCGCAAATTGCGACCCACCTCATTAATATTAATGAGGTGGGTCTTTGCGACCCCATAGCGAGTCGCAGACGGTGTCTGAGACACCGTTCTGCATAGCAAATTGCGAGTTGCAATTTGCGAGTCGGAAGGACTCGCAAATTGCAACTCGCAATTTGCCACCTACCTACATCTGGCCCTTGGTCTCTTGCAGGTCGAGTTTGTGGGAGCCCCCAGGGGGTTAAGCTTGTGTGGGCCCCAGGTCCAGAATTCACCAGGCAGAACAACTCCGTCTAGCATGGGTGTCTTCAATGCAGAGGTGTGCTTTGGATATCATTGGTGCTGAACTGGAGCTGCGGTTGCTGGTTTTATGCCTGACTGTGCAGGCGAGGAAACGGATACAAAAACTCAACAACGGAGCCAGTGGTGATGTTGCATGAAGTTGTTGCAGTGTGCCCTCGGGTTGGATAATCGAGTAAAGGTGGTGATGACTGGATTGGCCACCAACATGCCTTGGTTGTGGTAAGGTGGATGAAAGCTATTTCCCCTTCTGGAGTTCCTGTGGAAAACAGTAGCTGGCTGAAACTTGGAGGAGAGGGGGACTACACTTCCCACAATGAACTGTCTTTGGGAGATCCTTCAGAGGGCCCGATGGCCAGCTGTTCTTTGGTTCCAGTAGGTGCTTTTTACCTGCGGTGGGAAGGGAACTGGTACCACTAGTCCAAGGGAGTGCAGTCTTGCCTTTGGCTCACAAAGGGTTCCCTCTCACTGAGGGACATAGTCTTTGGTCCAGGATGAGGAACAGTCAAACAGTTCCTAGAAAGTTGTCACAGATTAATGGTATCACGCCTTAAGTTAATGCAGGTTCCTGTTGTCGATGTGGGTCTTTTCTTGTTCTATCTGAGGTTGTTGTGCCAGGGGAGCCCCTTAAATCCTAGATTTAGGGGCATTAGAGTTGTGGGTGTAAGTAGCCAATAGGCTACTAGCCCCAGCGGCTAAACCGCCTGTGAGGTGACCACATCCTGTGGGTTGTAGCACCTTTTCTAACCAGAACCCTCTATTTTGCCACTTTTCAAGATCACAGAATTCTTCCTCGACTGTACAGACCAGGCTGCCCACCCTAGAGGTGTGGTTAACCTTCTGGGAGTGTACGCATCCTGACTAACACATTTTTCTGCCTGCCTGGTTGCAAATGTGCCTGGGTACAGGGGAGATGGCTTTGTCTTCCACTGGGGGACATCAAGCTTGCATATCAGAGGCGGTGTGCCCTTTGAAGCTTTCTGCCTTTATGTGCCACTTCACTAGTCTTCCTGGTAGGGAGGGAGGTGTGACCTCCTTTCTGTCCAGGCCATTGTCCTGACTCCAGTAAGTGTTCACACTTCTGCCCAAAGGGTCAGAATCCTGTCTTGGTGGCAGCAGCTGTGATCTAGCAGCCAAAGCACAGGAAAACTGGGACAACTCAGTGGGCATTCTCTAAGATTGCTCCCTGGGTCCATGCCACAACGCCTTTGACACGAGATTCATGTAAGGAGTGAGGGATGTTTGATTCTAAACATGACCCATTTTGACAGTACCATAATGGAGATGGTGACCTCGGTTTGCTCGTGTGCCAGCCCATGTTATCCTGCTGACTGTTGTTCACTAATGGAAAATGCCACTATAGGTGCAAATAAGCTTGCCCTTTTATGCCAACACTTTTAATATTATGCTTCCTGGGCTCATGAGGCCTTCCTTAGGGGTGACACACAAGATAGTGCTTGTGGCTGTGCCACACAAGGGGTGGACACAGTTGAGTTAGAGCAGTTTGCACTGCTCTTGCAGTCTGCAATGGTAGGCCTGCTGTCAGTAGTTGACTTGAGTCACTCAGGGTGGTACAAACAGTGCTCATTCTTTTAACACCCGTGCCCTGGGTACCACTGGTATCATATACTAGGGACTTATAAGGAGGTTAAGGTACTCACCAATTGGTGTGCCAATTCACATATACCAATTTAGGGAGGGAGCACTGGCATTGGGACCAGGTTAAAAAGCTACAGTGCACTTTCAAAGTCCTAAACCAAAAGATAGTGGTCTATAAAGAGGGACAAAGTGTGGGTAACCTACAAAAAGCCTGACTTCTAAGTAAAACTTTGGGCTCCTGCTCTTTAAAAAAAAAAAATCTGCACCTGTTAAGCACTGGTTGATGTCCTTCCTTATGCATACTTTAGTCTTTTTTAATTTGGCCATTCAAGGGAATATGGGTCAACCAGAGTTCTTTATATGAGTATAAAAGATGACACAAATTCATTTAGATGCAAGGCACTTATTCACGATTGTGCCTGTGATGTTCTGTTGCATTATTTACACCTGTGTGATTTGTAGTAGAAAATGTTTCAAATGTTTTGCTTCGTTTTGATGCTCCTGGAATATGTTATTCTAAAGCTGCCACTCTTATGTGAAACACCTGCAAATTGATTGAATTCAAAATAGGTCCTCCTTGTTGGATACTTATTTAGCTGTAGTTATTAATCTAGACCCCTAAGAGTTTACGCATGGGGGTTTAATTGAAATGCTATATTCCAATTATAAGTAGAATAACAACAACATTTGCTACATAGAATAATTTTAGGTTTTGATGGATGAATGGTGCAGTGCCTACGCTTCACCAAGACAGCTTTAGCCTGCTGATAACAACTTGGTATAAGCATTACAAATATATTGTGTCACCTTGCCCAACCCTCTTTGCTTTCCAAAAGTCGAGCATCCATCTTGTCTTTTCGATACAGAGTTGGATGAGTTTGTGCACTAGAATACACATATTAAATATGCTCACTTTAATCTCTCCCTCTCTCTTATGAATGTAATGCTTTTTTTCTCAGATGGACTTGACCGAGGAAGCTGTGAATATGCAGAATATGTTCATGACCGTAGCTAGAAAGATGTCCACACCACCTGATAAAAACATTAATTCAAGGATGTCATGAATAATGTCATAATGTGGCTTAAAACCCAAACAGACATCAAGTAGAAGTCATGTAAAAGGCTTTATTGGACCAATGGATATATGTCCTTCCATTTCTTTTGAGTGCTCTAGTGTATAGACAATTTAGGTCCAGCACATATATATAGTACTCTCCGATCTATGCTAATAACACCATCTCAGAAATCATAGTAAACAAGAATGTGATTGTTGAGTAATCTGGAAGTGACTCTCAAAGAAGTGTATTATTTTTAAATAACAAAGCAGATTAATTTAATTTTATTTTATCAGTTTCCCTGCAATAATAAAATTAATATTAGAAAATATATACTCTCACTTTAGGAATCAAGTGGCAAATGCCATGCTTATATTAAGAACTATTTGGATGGTAACCCCAATGTTTTAGTCTAGAATTCTTGAAAAATGGGGCTCTGGTTATTTTCACAAAATGTCTCTAAATTTCAAACCTTTAATGCATGGGGACACTTGCCTTCTTTAGCCATTATTATGTGCTATGTATAGAACATTCGATAATTGTAATGTTATTGCTGAATATTACAAAAAAATACATTGGCAGAGCTAACTCTCTTCACTCTCTTCAAATAACCACTGGGCAGTTTCACCTTTGCCATATCTGGTTTGCAATATTAATTATTAATTGTTCATCATTAGTAATAAACTGTTACTTATGTCCACTAAGCATATTTTGAAAAATAAATTCCCTGTTAGGCTAGCGTTTTCACTAATTACATCCTGTCTAAAAGACAGATTCAAATTATCCTAAGGTGCCAAAATTTGATAGCGTGAGACAGGAAGACTCCCTAATTAGCTCAGAGATAAATCTTCCCACTTTCCTGTTGCCACACTCCCCAGATATCTAACTTTAGATGCAGTTTCTTTATCAGGCATGCATGCTTGATCGTGAAGCCATTTAACCGCAATCAGTTAAACACACTTATCTTCCACTACCACTGAATTCTAAATGTATCAAGGATGGCCAAATGCACCTCACCCTTCTTTGCAAAATTCAAGTAGAAAAAAGGAAAATTTTCAGCAAATAAGTGTATCTTTTAACATACTGGATTTTAATCCTATGGCATCTCTTAACCCTGTTCTAAAGGGTTTAGTATACAGATAGAAAAACAACAATACGAGTGCAATGGTGCCTTGCCTCCCATCATATTTAAAAAAAAAAAAAAAGTCGGACTATTATGAGTTAACAAGTATCATACCATGTGGCCTAGAATACAGACCCTTCAAACATGCTGTATATTAATAAAGTTAGTGGACCTATATGTCTAGTGGTAGTTTGTTGGCTTTTCAGGCCTCAGTGTTGGCCCCCTATAACCTATCTCCATTGAGAAACATTATGACCTTTTGGGTCCTGGGTCGGTTATAGGACTCCAGTAACGCTTGAACTGTGCCCCTAGCTATCCACCAATGACTCTACTCCTTGTCACTATTGTGTTCATGTTCGTAGCTTAGGACCCTGCAATTGAGTTCATAAGACTGTTGTTGATAGGGTGATAGGATTCTTTTAGTCGTCGGATCTTGACTGTTTTCTAGTCTGGCCACTCATCAGTAGATGCATTAGCCCCCTGAGTAGTCATCTGGTATTTAGGACTTAACAATTTCTTCTGATTCATTCAAGCACATATCCCTTTGCTACTTAGGGATTTCTTGTAGGAGAAAAGCTGTGGTAAAATGTCAGGTTCTCAAGCGTTTCCTAAATTCCCCAAGTCGACCAGAACAACACAAACTAATTTAACATTGGCTATGAGGCCAAAAAACTCACTGCAGAAACTCTGTTTGATGGCTGTAGATACACATGCTCTGCATACTCCTGCTATCTAGTGTTGAGTCTAGAGTGGTGCAAGTTGTTTTTCTTTGAAGAAGTGTTTTACGTCACAGGATCGAGTGACACCTCCTCTTGGTGATATTGTGCATGGGGATAGACTCCCTTATTATATTATTTTGTCTCCGCCGTCAGGTTTGGACATGTGTGTCTCTGCTTCATCTTCAACACGCTCCAGTTCGGATTCTTTCTCTTATCTTACCCTAGTTCAATAGTATTGTTCTCTCTTGCACTTGTTCCACCTTGGCACTCTCCTCGATTCATCGGTTCGGGCACTGACCTCATTCCCTCGGGCCATCTATGCCTGACTTGGGCCTATCTTCCACGCGGCACTGATGGACATGCCAGCCTAAAGGAACAGACTCCATTCCACTTCTGCCCTTTGGTGCCACGCAAAGTTTCCACACACCAACCATCATCTGGTGTGTAATCTCTGCCTCTCTCCTGATCATCAAGAGGCCACATCCAGCGCCTGCACATCTTTCGGATCGAAGAAGACTCTACGGGACAAAAGAGCACGTTGATTGGAATCGGCGCACACCCCAGACACCTCTGGTAGGAGCACGCTCAAGAGGAGCCCATTCAGGAGGAGGAGGCCCTCTCCATTCAGGACTCTTCAGATTCCGATGTTCAGTCACACATTGAAAGCCACAATATCACCTTGGTGCAACCTGTGAGTATCGTGGCTCCTCCTGCCTGCCACAAGACTCTTAAAAAGCTCCATCTCAAGGTCGCCGGTCTGCCACTGCCACCATGCCATGGTTGGAACCAAAAGGCTACTTCGGCGAACCCGCTTTCCACCAGAGCACGAAACCATCTGCCAAGACCAAGGCATTGTCTTTGGATCCAACTTCCTTTTCATCAACCAAGAAATCATCTCTGTCTTGATCCGAGCTTCAGCTCCGAGCCAAATGCCTACAGCCTCCACTTCCATGCCGACCAAATCGCCCCGACCAAAATCTTCGGTGCAGAAACAAATTGAGCCGAGATCATCAGAACAGAGAGACTCGGGCCAGTCTTTTGCTACCCGTTCTCCTGTGGAACCTATCCTAGAGACTATGGAAGCTCATCAGTGCGGCCTCCAAATTCTGAAGAGTAAAGGCCGTATTATTGATATACCATCATCACCTGCACCTTTGAAAAGAAAGCTTTCCCTCCAGGAAGCTTTGGACGTTTCTCCACCTCAAAAGAAGAGACTCAAGGACAAGGCCACTAGTCCACCTCATAGGCCTTCTCCACCACCTTTTCCTCCACCTTCACTACCTCCTTCTTCCCCTCCACCTCCCTGCCCTCCTTGTTCTCCTGCTTCACATACACAGGGAGATTATACTTCTTAGGGTTCCCCTTTGTCTACGGGGCGAGATTTAAGTTGGACATACCACGACCTAGACCCTTGCGATACTTATGATCTGGATCCTATCCACTCTAATGATCCTGACCTTGACCCTGAACGCCCCTCACCACCAGAGAACACTACATCATATCAACAAGTAGTAGTACAAACAGCTGCTTTTCACACTGTGGAATTGCATAGAGACCCTATTGAGCAGGACTTCCTCTTTGATACCCTTATTTCCACACATAGCGATACTCAGTCCCTCCCAATGTTTCCTGGCATGCTTCGTTACACAGACAAAATCTTTAAGGAGCCCGTCCACACTAGGATTATTATGCCTAGAGTTGACAAAAGTACAAATCTGCTCCCTCTGACCCAATACACATTAGGTCTCAGATCCCCCCAGACTTAATTTTAGTGACCACAGCTCATAAAAGAGCTTACAGTTATGCCACTGGAGACATTTCCCCCCCAGAGAAAGAGAGAAGAAAAGGATGCCAATCATTGGCCTATCGCCAGTTCACAGGCATTGTTGGTCACATATGACCAGGCTCACAGGAACGAAATGGAGGAGCTCCTCCAGTTCTTACCAGATGAACCCCGGAAAAGAGGGCAGCAAATAGTTGCTAAGGGGCAGACAATATCTAATAATGCTATTCGCTTTGCTCCGGATGACGCTGACACAACTACACGTGGCATCAACACCAGGATCATTCTCCGAAGGCACGCTTGGCTGCACAGCTCTGGATTTAACCCGGAGGTCCAGTAAGCAGTCCTTAATATGCCCTCTGACAAGGAGCATCTTTTTGGGGCTCAAGTGGACACCACGCTTAAGAAACTCAAAACGGACACAGCAAAAGCAATGGGTGCCCTTCAGTCCCGTCCACAAAGAGGCACTTTTTGTCATCCAGGGTTTATAGGCTCTTTCAAACTCTCCACATCTGAGGCATCCATATCCCACCCCAGACAACCTCAAATCAACTATTGTAGGGGCTTCTACAAAGGTCCTATAGAGGTACCCCTATTAAGTGATGAAGAAAGATCTTCACCTCACACGGATCTTCCTCCACTGCCAAGCAGTGACTACCTCCGGCTTCCCCCAGCTAATCCAACACCTGTTGGGGTAAGACTACAACTCTTTTATCCACATTGGGACAACATTCCCATGGACCTCTCAATTATCCAATATGGTAATTGTCTGAAGATAATCACCACCCCTTCACCTCACCGTCACAGGCTATCTCAGGAACACCTAGACCTTAAAAAAAAAAAAAAGAGGTCCAATGCCTTCTCCTCAAAATGGCGATAGTTGGTTCCACTGCAACTCCAAGGAACAGAAGTATATTCCTGTACTTCTTGATTCCCAAAAAGGACGGTTCTCTCAAGCCTATTCTCGACCTCAGACCACTAAAAAAATACATCCCGTCAGAGCATTTTCACATGGTTGCCCTCCAGAGCGTTATTCCACTTTTACAGCAAGGTGACTTTATGACAGGCTTAGACCTAAACAACGCCTACTGTCATATTCCCATTCACCCTGCACATCGAAAGTACCTAAAGTTCGTTATTGCAGGCAAACATTATCTGTCAAGGTTCTTCCTTTTGTGGAAACTGCAGTTCCCAGAGTCTTCACAAAGTGTATAGCAGTATTTGCCGCACACCTTAGAAGGCAAAACATTCACGTGTTCCCCTACCTCGGCAATTGGCTCATCAAAGCCAGCACCTTACAACAGTGTCAGCAACAGTTGACAGTGGGCCTCCTTCACACACTGGAATTCACTCTGAACCTCTCCAAGTCTCATCTTCAACCTCTTCAGGTTGAGCCATATCTAGGGGTCATCCTGAATGCGGAGATAGGGTAAGCATACCCCAACCAGATGCATGTCCAGAGATTTCAGACTCTGTTCTCTCAATTCCAAGAGAATTGTACCTACGCAATTAGCACTATTATGCAACTGTAAGGGATGATGGCATCTTGCATTGCCACCGTGCCCCATACCAAATTTCACATGCGTCACCTACAGCAGGGTCTGTCTTATCAGTGGTCTCAGTCACAGGATCACCTGGAAGATCTAGTGTAGCTAGACTGCCACACTCACCGTTCTCTGCAATGGTAGAACATCACTAACCTGTTGTAGAGTCAGCCTTTTCTGGACCCTGTGCCTCAGGTCATAGTGATCACCAACCCATCACAAATAGGCTGGGGTGCTCACCTTCAAGACCTCACAGTACAGGGGCTCTGGGATCCCAGTCACCAATCCCTACACATCAGTTACCTTGAGCTTCAGGCAGTGTTTCTAGCCCTTGAAAGCTTTTGTGCATCACCTATCCCACAAGATTTTCTTAGTTCGCATGGACAACATGACAGCCATGTACTATTTGCAGAAACGGGGGTGGGGAGGAGATGGTCATCCGAGTTGTCACAACTCTCTCAGACAATATGGAGGTGGCCTCTCCACCACCACATTCACCTGGTGGCAGAGTATATCCCACATATGGACAGCGACTTTGCAGGCCTGCTCAGCAGGACTCAGCAACAAGTCCACGAGTGGGAACTCCACCCACAAGTCCTTCAACCATAATTGGAATAATGGGGAACTCCTCAAATAGATCTTTTTTCCACAGTAGAAAACACAAAATGCCCAAGCTTCGCCTCCAGGTACCTACACCTTCTATCCAAGGGCAATGCTCTATGGGTGAATTAGTCAGGAATATTTGATGACGCTTTGCCACCTCTCCCTCTCTTTCCATTTCTGGTTCGGAAGATCAGGCCTACATCTCTCACCATGAACCTTGTAACTCCCACTTGGGCGAGGCAACCATAGTTCACCACACTTCTGGACCTTTCAGTAGTCCCCCCACAAAAAGCTCCCCAACAGCTTGGGCCATCTCACTAAAAATCAAGGACAAATCAGATATCTTGACCCCAAATCACTCGATCTTGTGATATGGTTCCTGAAGCCATAGGGTTTGGTTACTTAGCTTTGCCACAGGACTGTATGGACATTAGCAGAGAAGCACAAAGACCCACAGCTAGAGCCTGTTATGCTGCAAAATAGAAATGTTTTGTTTGCTACTGTCAACCGAAACAAATTGACCATACGAAAGCTACTGTTCAAGAGATTGTTAGTTACTTCATTTACAAAAAGCAAATCTACCCTACACTTCCATTTGCTTATATCTTGCAGCTATAGCTAGAACGTAAACGTTGTCCTCACCAGACTCATGGGTCCTCCATTTGAAGAACTCCATTCATGTCCTATTCAATACCTTTCTTGGAAGGTAGCTTTCTTAGTTTCCACCACACCACTGAGGCGTGTCAGTGAGCTCCAGTCACTAACTTTGGAAGAACCCTCCTTCCAGATTCAAAGGGATAAAGTAGTCCTTTGCACTAACCCTACGTTCCTACCTAAAGTGGTTTCACATAAACCGGTCTATTGTACTACCCGTCTTCTTTCTGCAACCTGACTCTGTTGGTGGAAAGAGCACTTCACACTCTAGATCAGAAGTCTTTAAATCTGAGGGGTGTGACCCCCGGGGGTCCATGGAGTCCCGGGAAGGGGGTCGCGCATTCCCCCAGCCGATCATTAAAATGCTTCAGCTGAACTGTCATTGATTGAGTCTCCTGTGCTGTGAAAATTAAGCCGCACAGACAGCTAAAGAAGCCTTTGCACCAGGGTGCCTGCTTCCTGAATGAAATGCAAATGTGAGCTACGGGTTGATCTGCAAATGCAAAGGTTAAAAAATACAAACGTAAAGGAAGCTTGGGAGCCAGTTCTGGCTTTAGTTGATCGAGTCACTCAAAGCTTTGTGATGACAAAGATTTGGTTTTTTTTAGTGGTAGTGCAAAGAGTTAACAAACTGGCTGTGAAGTATGTGCTTGACACCTCAGGAGGTGTTGAAAGGACAGCTATTAAAAAATTTATTACATGTCGTCTGGTATTACTTAAATTTACATTTTGGAAATACAATTTTTCTTAAACTTTTTTGTGCATTTTGTAGTGGCTTATCTTATACTGTGTGTAATGAAAATTTTAAATAAAATAAATACTTACACATCCACAGTGCTTTCTGTCACAGGCTGTGACCTCGTGACACAAAAAATACACAATTCACTATTCTCCACTGCACTAACCAAGATTTAATTCTGTGGATCTCGGGTTACACACAGACCTCAGCAGTGCAATAACTAATAGAGGTTTCATAATACACTACAGTGCATTTACCAATGAATACCCACTTTCTTTTATTTATTTTTCATCTGCGCTGCCTGTTATTTTATATGGAGCTACCTGATGGTGAAAGACCTAAAAAAAAAAAACGTACATAATATTTTGGGGCATATTTATGAGAGTCTTGTGCCGCTGGAGCATCACTTTTATTGACTCTTCGACTGCTCAAGCCTCTCAGTAATACCTATGAGGCTATGCAAACCTATCCTGCGTGGCCTTGCACGGCCTCATAGATATGGAGTAAGTCAAAGCCTCGCTGTATTGCCTTACTCTGTGTCAAGGAGGCGTTCCATGGGTGTTTCGGTGGGTGATCCCACGCAGCACCCATGGAGTTTGACGTTTCCCCAGATTTACAAAATCACATGAAGTGAAGCAGTGCCAAAACCTTGCGCAGGCGTAATAAGGGGAAATATTTTCTCCTCATTTTTTCCTCTTTCAATGTGTGTTGCATTCTGCAGCACACATGGAAAGAGGAAAATACCTGACCCTTCCTGCACAAAAACAATCTTGCCTACGTTGAAGCTAGGTAACAATTTGTGCACCAGCGCAGGGGGAAAAGGACAGAAATGCATTGTATTTCATAAATACGGTGCATTCCTGCCCTTTTATATTGGCGTATGGCAGTGTAGCAAGAAGACTTGTGGTGCTGCCCTACGCCAATTCCTCATAAATGAGGATCTTTGTTTTAGCCACACCCTTGACCATGCCCCCACACTCACTGACCTTAGATTTGCTAAACACTGTTTAATATTGTTTCTTCACCGTAAAAATGATTTGACGGGTAATTGGGGATGTTTATGATTGTCGATGTTGAGGAGTACCAGGTTCTAGAAATTTTTGTCAGGAGGGGGTCATTATACCTAAAAGTATTTGAAAGGGGTTCCCGGCATCAAAAAGTTTGAAGACCTCTGCTCTAGATGCTAAGAGATCACTCATGTTTTACATTGACCGAAACAAAGAGTTTAGGAAAAAAACTATACAAGAATGCAGTATCCAAATCTGGTATAGTGAGATGGTTAGTTAAATGTATACAAACTTGTTATGCTAAGGCTAAGAGACCCTTACCCGTTACCCCTAGAGCATATTCTACTAGGAAAAAAGGTTCTACTATGGCCTTCCTTGGAAATATCCCTGTAGTTGACATTTGTAAGGCAGTTTCATGGTCTCACCAAATACATTCACAGAACACTACTATGTAGATGCACTAGCACGCCAAGAAGCTAATGTAGGTCAGGCTCTGCTACAAACACTTTTCCAAGCAACTGCAACTCCTTAAAGCTAGCCATTGCTTTTATGGAGGGATTGCTTTACAGTCTATGCAGAGCATGTGTATTTACAGACACACATGCCTTTGAACGGAAAATGTTACTTACCCTGTAAGCATCTGTTTGTGGCATGTAGTGCTACTCTCCCTCCTTCTCAGAAGCCTGTGGCTGTTGCGGTATGCTTGTATATATTTGTCCATATGTATTGACTTTCTTTTGCACGTTTTTTGTCTTTACTTGCACTCCTTTTCTCACCTGCCCACCCGGAAAACAATCTAACAAAGGAGTCAATGCCCATGTGCAATATCACCAAGAGGAGTCACTCGATCCATGAGTTGAAACACTTCTTTGAAGAAAAACAACTTGCACCACTCCGGACCCAACACTGGATGGCAGGAGTATACAGAGCATGTGAATCTACAGCACTACATGCCATGAACAGATGCTTACTGGGTAAGTAACAATTTCCTTCTTCTGAAGGTCCTACAATTCTATTCTATTATAGAACTGCCATTTTGCAACTTGTAATGGAATCACTGGGAACCAATCTTCTGGACTCAGATTCAGTGATGATTTCTCAGCCTTAGCAGATATCAAACTGCTGTCTGTAACAGTGTTATCATCAATTGCCACTGTATTGTTATCAGGCCCAAATAAAATGTTACATAAAGTTTGGAGAGAGGTGACCTTACCTAAACATAGAGGGCAGTGTTTATGGAATAACCCTGTCTGTGTTGGAGAGGCTGGAGAGACTGATTAGTAAGGGAGTAACACCAGTGGTAGGACAGTGGTACAAAAAAGGAAGATTGGTTTCTTTTGATAATTTTAAAGCTTGTTTTTGTTCTGTTGGTTTGGGATTCTTTCAGCTTGCAAGCTCAGGTACTGGTCCTAAAGATGCTTGGCCCCATTATCCTGTGTTCCCCACGAAACATGGGATGAATGCAAATCTGCTGACCTGAGCGCCCAGTAGAGATCTATGTTAAAAAACATCACTAGACAGACCATCTTCGGATTCCTCAATAACAAAATCATTTTAAAATAGGAAGCACATGGAGAACAGATAGAGGATGCCAGGATCAGATGTCCAAGCAAGCTGGAGTGCTCAACACAGTTAATAAATTGAGCTGGAACATTGTCAGTGTGTCCAGTAAGCTGAATAGTGAAAAATGGGTTGAATGTCTTAAGCAATATGATATTGTATTACGCCCTGAAACTTTGTCTGTGAGTGAAGCGTTTTGTGATAGTTTTTCCTGTCTTACAGCCCCCTTGTTCTCTTTGCCTGCAGAGGGCATAGGGGTTGGTTTATCCTCATAGTTTAAGTAAAGTTTGGATTATTTTGTAGGCCCAATATCATAACTACCAATAGTGACTTGTTACAGGCATTTCTTCTGGCCTGTAAAGGAACATTTTGTCTGGTGGTTGCCAATTTTGATAATGATAATTTTGTTTCTACCATTGACCCTAACTTTGTACAGCTTTTTGATTTTACGGGCCTGCTTGTCAACAGGCATGGTACTGTGGATAAAGCGTTTAATCTGGTACTTGTTGGGGATTTTAATGCAAAACTAGGAGATGCAAATTTAGTTGACAACTTGAGAGTTTTTGAGGCAGGGGGACTGGGGTAGAATACAGGGAAGGGGTCGTAGGTTCAGCATGCTGTAATCCTACTTTTTAGGTTTTGATCTCTGCAATGCTTGCTGGTATCTCACTGTCCAGGATTCCTGTGCACATCTCAAAAGGTTGTAAGGTTGTTCGGTTCAATATTTATAGTGACCATTACACCCTATTCACAACCATGGTCATCCAGAGGGGTCAACCTCTGAGAAACAGGGTGGCAAACAGAGATCATGCCACCACAACTAGAGGACTCTGTTTGGTTCGGAGAGCTGTAGACCTTAGCGGATATTCAGTGCAAGCTTTGTGATGATCACTTGGCCTTGATTGAAAGATGTCTTATCTCTGATCTAGGCCAATTGAGCTCAACTGAGGATTTCGTAAAACTAGGATATGTTATTAGGGCTTCCTTATTAAGGCCAGGTAGGCACCAGATGGCTCAACACCAATCTTAGTTTGATAATGGGTGTAGGAATCCTGTACACTCCTACTAAATGTCCTCCAAGCACTTCCAAAAACAAGCTCTTTAATGGGGGACAATTCCATCTTAGTCACAAATATATAGCTCAACCAATGGGAGGCTCATTTTAGGAAGATCTGTTCCGTGGATGTTTCCAGTGATGAGGGGACTGACCAGCTCCTGGCAAATTTCCCCCTTGATATCAAATTCTTCTTCGATGAGGTCACTGAGGCAATACAAACTAGCCCTATAAATAAGGCACCTGGGCTGGATAGGGTCATAGTAGACCTCTATAAATTTAATTTAGAACTGTGGGCTCCTCTCAATACCAATTACATCAGTTTGGCCAGTCTACTGCAGTCTTAGATATCTGCCATCATTTTGCCCGTGTTTAAGAAGGAGAATCCTAGGAATCCTTGTTGCTACCATCCAATTTCCCTTCGTGACTCCATGGTGAAGATAGTTGAGAGGATTATATTGGAAAGATAATTACATGGATTTCTGAAACTGGACTTCATTCCAAATTACAATATGGTTTCAGATCAGGACCTGGGACAATGGAACACTGCCTCAATTTGCACCCCCTGATTAGCAAACTATAGCCAAACATTGCCCCATTTACCTAGCCTTCTTCGATCTCTCCTGTGCTTTCAAGAAAGTGGTCCAGTTCAAACTTTGGGTGTGGTTGGAATCCATTGGGATAGATAAGGGGCTGATGTATTTTTGGAGGGCACCCCACTATGACCTCTTTGCCTCTGTCAGATATGGGGAAAATGCAGAATTTACTGAAACGTTTGGCCTGGGGTTCAGCAGTGTTTCTTTCTTGCCCCAAGCCTATTTCTACTATTTGTAAATGGCCTATATGATGTTTTAATTGCAGTGAATTGGGATGCGCCTGTTATTATTAATAGGGCTGTTTCCATGTTAACATATGCAAATGATGCCGTCCTATTGACTAGAACACCCAATGGGCTTAGAACCCTGCTAGATACCTGCATTGACTTTATGGCCACATTAAAATTGGAAGTTAACCCCACCAAAACTTTAGCTAAGGTTTGTGTACAGAGGATAACCAAAATGGGACAGAGCATCCTTCACTTGACCATGTTTTGTAAATTTTACCATGACCTTTCTAATCTCCGTCCTGAAGCACTTGAGTTCGTCCAGGTGTAGACCCAGCAATATTTTATTTGCAGGTGTTGATCACACAAATTTCCCTTAGCTTATGTTCTTTAAAAAAAAAAAAAATGTGTAAGGAAGTCTATGATTTCTGAATGAGGTAGTCAGGTTCCCCATTTAATTTTAAAGTTTTATCTTTTATTGAGATGCTTTCTAACTATCACACTGAATTTGTTTTGTCTTTTAATGCTGATATGGTTAGATTTTTATCATTTATGTTGAAACATTATGTGTACTTGCTGTTATAAAAAATATTTAATGATTGAATAGAGCTATTTGGATTGCATGCTGAGTGGCGGCGGACATACAAAGTTACAAAATTTGTGTCACATAATAATAGAATAAGGATCTTGATAAGAAACCCCTCATTATTTCCCCATTACCTCTAAAATAATAATCTTTATGGATCCAACCTCCATTCCAACATACACCAGATGTAGAGTAAATTGGGTTAATTTTTGGCATATGTGGTGCAGCGATGTTCGATTTCTGGGAAAATTCGATGTTGCATTTGGCTGGATTTCTGGGATAGAGACTGCTAAAGTGTTCCAAGCTTTGCTTGATGAAGTTGCTGCTCATGTAAACTAAAGGTTGGCTCATCAGCTTAATTTCCTGGCGCTGGGTTTAGTTTTGCTAAGTCTATGTATTGCCATGATGAAGAAGAAATGTGGATTTCCCCTATGAAGGCTCTGGTTGGCAGATTTGTGCAAATAGGCTATAGTTAAGAAAATGTCTGGTGAGTAGGAAAGACCTATTATCCGTAAGGTTCATAATTTGGATGGACTGTTTAAATTTGGCACCCGAGGAGAGGGAGTCTGACTTTAGAGCTCCCTGATGATGGGTTGGGCGATTAGACATGCACTGCTTCCTTTTCCTTTGACTTTTGTCTGCCCATTTTCATCATTGTTGTGGCATTTAGTGTGATGATGTGCTTAACAACTTGAGTTATTATCTGTAATTCTGTGGTTCTCTTTTTGCTACTTATGCAGACCGTAGGGTAGGCTGATCTGTCCACTGTTTACTCTGGTCCAACTTTATTAACTGAGAGACAGCTTTCTGCACAATTTATCTTTAACATTTGAATGTTTATTGTTTCTTTTGTATGTATACGAAAATAAATTGAAGAGAATATTAAACAGAATATATCAGCCATGGGCCATTTGTGAGGGAGAGGGAAGACACAGAATCAGATAGTGAAGCAGACAAGGAGGAAACAGCTACACAGAATGTTAGACCTATCAGCCTTAGGCTGGTTTTCCCCCAAATGTTTTGCTGCATTTGCCTCACTTTTGCTGAACCGTTTTTTTTTGTTTGCCCTAGGACTCAGTGCACTTAATCACTGGTAACCAGTATTAATGTGCATATGCTCACTCCCCTAACACATGGTACCATTGGCATATCTAATTTACTTATATGTTCCTAGTAAAGTGCACTAAATGTGCCCAATACCTGTAAATGTAATGCTACCAGTGGGCCTGCAGCACTGATTGTGCCACCCACTTACGTAGCCGTTTAAAGATGTCCCAGGCCTGCCATTGCAGAGCCTACGTGTGCAGTTTGACTATCATTTCGACTTGCCATATAAAATCCCTTGGAAAACCTTAAACTCACCTTTTATTACATGTGTTGCCTCTAAGGTAGGCCCTAGGTAGCCCATAAGACACAGCGCTATGTAAGTAAAAGGCAGGACTCTTACCTTTATGTTTTACATGTACTGGTAGTGAAAAACGATCAAGTTTGTTTTCCAGTACTGTGAGGGATACCCCTCTCATACGTTATAATTGGAGAATTCCTCATTACGCAATTCCTGATTGAGAAGGAGTAGACCAGTCATGTTTGGTACCTAAGGAATTGAAATGATAAATCCTCTTTAATCGTAAAGTCAGAAATACTATTAGAATTTTAAAAATGCCACTTAGAAAGTTGGATTTTTGCTGTTCTTAGCCCTGTGTGCCTGCAGCCTTTCTCCAATACACGTTTGGGCTGGGGTGACAGCTGGTTTCCTGCATTCCCTCTAGACATCCTCACACAAAGGAAGGGTAGGTGTGACTGAGTGGGCATCTGCACGTTGTTTGGCCAGGATGGAAGGTAGGAGCTGACACTTACACCTGAATGGGCAGTGTCCTGTTTCCAAACAAAAGGACTGATTGATTCCATGTAGTGAATCTGGAGCCAGGGCAGGAAGGGAGGCCTTCTGTTCACTTTAACCCCTTGGCTGCCAGGTCTCTTTCCCCCTCCTGTGCCAAGCCTTTTTTTTGCTATTTGGGGTAGTTCACGCTTAGACCCTCATAACGCTTTGTCCACATAAGCTACCCATGCCCAATTTGCGTCCTTTTTTTTTTATAACATCCTAGGAATTCTAGCGGTACCCCGAGTTTGTGGGTTCCCCTGGAGGAGACCAAGAAATTAGTCAGAATACAGCTACAATTTCATTTTTTTTTTCAACAAATGGGAAAAAAGTGCTGCAGAAGAAAGCATGTGTTTTTTCCCCCTGAAAATGGCTAAAATGCTAAAATCACCATCTTCCCAGCTTTCAGGAACAGGCAGACTTGAATCAGAAAACCACATTTTTCAACACAAGGTCGGCATTTTTACTGGGACATACCCCATTTTTACTATTTTTTGTTGTGCTTTCAGCCTCCTTCCAGTTAGTGACAGAAATGGGTGTGAAACCAATGCTGGATCCCAGTCAGCTAAACATTTCTGAAAAGTAGCAAGCGGTCATTTGTGTAGATCCTTCAAAGTTTTCCTATAGAAAGTAACAACTAAAATAAAAAAATATTGAAATTGAGGTAAAGAAAAAGTGCAATTTCTGTCCACGTTTTCTACTATAACTTTTTCCAGCTATGGTACATTTTTGAAAGCAATATACTGTTATGTCTGCTGGACTCTTCTGGTTGCAGGGATATATAGGGCGTGTGCTTTGATGCCCGAATACAGCAGAGCAGGTTTTTTTTCATTTTTACAACACATACTGGTTGGGTTTGGCATGAGGGTGAGTGATGGTTCAGTAGATCAAATTTTATTAAGAGATTTCACAAAAATGAAATGCACTGTTAATAACTGAAAGGCCAAAAAACGAAACCAATGACTCACAGCTCGTGAGCTGTAAAGCCACGTCAAGGCACCAACCGCTTTACAGTCCATTTACACACTTTTCATACGTGAGGTGCACAAGACCATTCACGCCGCCAGCCGCGGGCTCAGCACATTACAAAAGTCACAGCAACAGATAGCTCCATTCTAGGGCCCATCACAACAAAGAAACCACTAACTATAAATAAGAACAAAACTACAAACACAAAAGCTCTAACTAAATACATGGCGTAATGCCAACCGTTAAACGGAACATTTGAAAATATAAAACAAGCAGTTTACGCTCACTGTAGTTCCCAATAATTCTTTTGGGTGTGGTAACTCCTAAAACAGTCAGCCACACACAGCCCAGGCTTTGAAGGAAAATCGGATCAGTACATACGAGTCTCCCTCCGGATACCTCTTCGAGCACAGACACTACATTTCTTAGCCTTAAAGTCTTTTTTGGGTGTGGGAGAAATGTGCTTAGGAAAGTGGTGATCTTTCAATCTAGCCGCATCCTCCACCACTGCATCTCTAGGAACTCTTGCTAGTTCCGCCGCAACAAGGCTCGCTATGACAGACTCCTGATATTTCACAAATATAACCCTTGACTCTGGAGAACTATTCTTGAACACAACAAAAGCATTAAAAGCTGCTAAATGGAAAAGATGAATTGCTAATTTCTTATACCAAACGTAAGACTTACGAACAGCAGTGTAAGGTTCCAACCTCTGATCTACTCTATCAAAACCACCCATGTACTTATTGTAGTCCAAAATGCACACAGGTTTGCGCCCGTCAGCAACCTGACCCCAAACAGTCACAGGTGAAGTACTCTCATCATAGATGGTAGTTAGCATGTAGACATCCTTCCTGTCTGCAAATTTCAGAGCTAGCAGCTCATCATTCCGCAAGGCACTGCACTGTCCCCTCTCAAGGTTTTTACAGACAAGCTCCCTTGGATAGCCTTTCCGGTTAGAGCGGATTGTGCCATAAGCAACAGTGTCCACTCTGAACCATTCCCTGAACAACTGCACTCCTGTTTAGAAGTTATCTACGTACAAATGGTGACCTCTGTTAAACAATCGTCTACCAAATTCCCACACAATTTTCTCACTAACTCCAAAAGTGGGCGGACAACCAGGGAGGTCAATACTGTAATCCCTACCAGTGTAGACCCAGAAATTATAAAAATCTCCTGTACTACTTTCAGACAGCATATACATTTTAATTCCATACCGTGCTCTCTTACTAGGAATGTACTTCCTAAAAACCAAACGACCCTTGAACAAGACCAAAGACTCGTCCGCAGTTATTTCTTTCCCTGGAACATAGACCTCTGAAAAAAATGATCTACAAAATGATCAAGGACAGGTCTAACCTTAAAAAGATGGTCAGAATCAGGGTGATCTCGTGGCAAGGCTAGAGTATGGCCTAAGTCTGGCATTGTTGTCCCTCAAATACTGCTCTGCATACAAATTAGTCTGCTCAACAAACTCTTCCAAAAATACATTGTCCATAAACAAAGAAAGAAATTGACAGGCAAAAGGTTTTCTGTCTTCACTGTACACCCTGAGAGACCAGTAAAGACAGGCAACTCTGTCAGCTTCATGTTTGGGGCAACCCAGAGTTCATGTCTTCCAATGGGAAACAGTTCAGCCCCAGGGTGCTGCACAAGTGGCACATCAGTGTCCTCCTTTAAAACAGGCCCGACGTGCACTGAGAGTGGCTTCCTCAGAAGATTCCTGTCGGATAGAAATTCACTGCCAAAATCACACACTTCCTCCTCTGCCTCAGTTGCAGCGTCAGTCTCATAATCATGGTCAGAAGATGACTCAAAAAGCATACCAGCAACCTGCTGAGCATTTATCTTGCGGCCAGCCATGATTCTTCCTACGAAACGTAACTGGACAAATGCACCACCAACAACCAGCACTGTGTAAGATAAGTAATAAACAAAGTGTGGCTGTATCACTAAGACTTATAAACTCAAAAACTATACCACTCACTTGCCTAAAAAAGCTAGACTCGCCAGCAACTACCTTATTGGCTTCTGCCCCAGGAGCCCCCAAAAAATAGGCCAATCTGCCCCCAAGGAGGGCAGAAATGGCCAACAGTTGTGTGCCCCCTTTTTTGGGGGGGGGGGTGAACATTGCCCAAGGGGCCACCCCCAAACACAAAAAAAAAACAAATAAAAATATTCCCTGGTGGCTATGTGGCTTAGCTAAAAAATAAAGGCCAATCTGCCCCCAAGGGTTGCAGAAACGGCGACAGATATATTGGCCCCCAAAGAGGAGTGACCCTTGCCCAATGGCACCCCCACCCCAAAAAAAAAGAATCCCTGGTGCCTTAGTGGCTTCTGCCCCCCCGGGGCAGATGGGCCTAAAACAAATATGCCAATCTGCCCCAAGGTACGCAGAAATGGCCAACAGTGCTGTGGCCCTTTCGGGGGGCAATCCTGACCCAAGGGGCCAACCCCTCCCCCCCACACAAAAAAAACAAAAGTAAACAATTCCTAGTGTCATCATGGCTTCTGCCACCAAGGGGGGCAGAAATGGCGTACTCCGTTATGACCCCCCTAAGAAGAGCGTCCCATGCCCAAGTGGGCCGCTCCCCCATTGTGAAATTGACAGTAAATAAATCACTGGCGTCTATTGGGCATTCCTGCTGAAAGAGACATCGAGGGAAAGGAAAACCCTTTCCTTTCCTCTGATGCCTCTATTAGACGAATCCCCCCCAGCTGGAGGAGAAACTAATTTCTCTCTCTGAGGTCACGATGGAAGCAAATGGCTTCCAACACGACAGGCGCCCTCTAATGATGTCAGCGTGCGATCGCGTGCTGATGTCATTAGATGGGTCGGGGTGGAAGGGTAAGAGATTCCCCTTCCATCCCTGCCCATGGGGGTAGTTCTAGCGCTCCCCCCATCTGCCGGTCCCAGGCCGTAATGGTTACGTCCGTGGTGCCTCAGCGCTTCGCCACCGAATGTAACCATTACGTCCATAGCGTTCAAGGGGTTAAGGACCTGTCTTTGAGGTAACCCCACTTCAAACACACAACTGCGTATAAGTACTGGACAACTGACCCTACCCAATCACTACACTTCCAGACCAGGAACAAGCACTGCTGGGCTGCTACAAGGACTGCCTGTCTGGACTGCTGCTCTGGAAGAACTGCTTTTCTGCTGTGCTGCTCTGCTGTCCTCTGCCCAGCTGAGAAAGGACTGGGCCCATCTCACTTGAACCCAGAGTGACTCCAAGGGCTTGCTAACTTGCCTTCTGTTCTCCTGAAGTGTCAGTGATACAAAAGACTTCCAACACAACCTGCAGCAGCACCTGGACTTTGCTTGCTGCAGGTCTTGCCCTGCCAAGTGGTGCCGATCCAGTCTAACCAGGTGTGGTATATTTGTGTGTAATGTGATCACTGTGTTGCTGTCTTAAGTGCTGCACAAACACTTTACACATTGCCTCCTAAGTTAAGCATGCATGCTGTGTGCCAAACTAGCCGAGGGTAAGCACAGGTTATTTTATGGTGCACATATGACTTACTCTGACTAGGATTGTAGTTCCTTCTTGGACTGGGTGCATACGTCTGCCAACCAGAAACCCAATTTCTGACACAGAAGAAAACAGAAAGGCAAGCATGTACATGGGAGAAGGGTGGAGACAGAAGGAAGAAGACCAAATAATCTCCAATTCCATTGCATAGGTGTAGGAGGCTGGCCTGGCTTGTAGTGGGTACCAGAGGTACTTACACCTTGTGCCAGGTCCAGTTATCCCTTATTAGTGTAGAATAGGTGTTTCTAGCAGCTAAGGCTGATAGAAGGTAGCTATGGCAAAGCAGCTTAGGCTGAACTAGGAGACATGTAAAGCTCCTACTATACCACTGGTGTCATATGCACAATATCATAAGAAAACACAATACACAGATATACTAAAAATAAAGGTACTTTATTTTTATGACAATATGCCAAAAGTATCTCAGTGAGTACCCTCAGTATGAGGATGACAAATATACACAAGATATATGTACACAATACCAAAATTATGCAGTAATAGCAAAAGGAAGTAATGCAAGCAGTGTAAAGTTACAATAGATTGCAATAGGAGCACATAGGTATAGGGGCAATACAAACCAAATACTCCAAAAGTGGAATGCGAACCACGAATGGACCCCAAACCTATGTGAGCTTGTAGAGGGTCGCTGGGACTGTAAGAAAACAGTGAGGGTTATAAAAATAGCCCACCCCAAGACCCTGTAAGGTAGGTGTAAAGTGCACCTACAACCCCCAGAGAGCACAGAAGTCGTGATAGGGGGATTCTACAAGGAAAACCAGCACTAGCAATGCAACAACAGTGGATTTCCGGACCTGAGTACCTGTAAGACAAGGGGACCAAGTCCAAGAGTCGCAACAGAGTCGAGAGTGGGCAGGAGCCCAGGAAATGCCAGCTGAGGGTGCAAGGAAGCTGCCACCAGAAGGAGGAAGCTTGGTGTTTTGCAAGAACGAAGAGGACTAGGAACTTCCCCTTTGGAGGATGGATGTCCCACGTCGTGAAGAAGCTTGCAGAGGTGTTCCCACGCAGAAAGACCGCAAAGAAGCCTTGCTAGCTGCAAGGGTCGCGGTTAGGGTTTTTGGATGCTGCTGTGGCCCAGGAGGGACCAGGATGTCGCCACTTGGATGAGGAGACAGAGGGGGCGGCCAGCAAGTCAGGGAGCCCTCACAGAAGCAGGCAGCACCTGCAGAAGTACCGGAACAGGCACTTAGAAGAGGAGTGAACCGGAGTCCACGCAAAGTCACAAAATGGAATCCCACGATGCCGGAGGACAACTCAGAAGGTTGTGCACTGTAGGTTAGAGTGTCGGGGACCCAGGCTTGGCTGTGCACAAAGGAAATCCTGGAAGAGTGCACAGGAGCCGGAGCAGCTGCAAATCACGCGGTACCCAGCAATGCAGTCTAGCGTGGGGAGGCAAGGACTGACCTCCACCAAATTTGGACTGAAGAGTCACTGGACGGTGGGAGTCACTTGGACAGAGTTGCTGAGTTCCAGGGACCACGCTCGTCGTGCTGAGAGGGGACCCAGAGGACCGGTGATGCAGTCTTTTGTTGCCTGCGGTTGCAGGGGGAAGATTCCGGAGACCCACGGGAGATTTCTTCAGAGCTCCTGGTGCAAGAAGGAGGCAGGCTACTCCCAGAGCATGCACCACCTGGAAACAGTCGAGAAAGCCGGCAGGATGAAGCGATACAAGGTTGCTAGTAGTCATCTGGCTACTTTGTTGCGGTTTTGCAGGCGTCCTGAGCAGTCAGCGGTCGATCCTTTGGCAGAAGGTGAAGAGGGAGATGCAGAGGAACTCTGGTGAGCTCTTGCATTCGGTATCTGAAGAATTCCCCAAAGCAGAGACCCTAAATAGCCAGAAAAGGAGGTTTGGCTACCTAGGAAGGAGGATTGGCTACTAAGAGAGGTAAGAGCCTATCAGAAGGAGTCTCTGACATCACCTGCTGGCACTGGCCACTCAGAGCAGTCCAATGTGCCAGCAACACCTCTGTGTCCAAGATGGTAGAGGTCTGGGGCACACTGGAGGAGCTCTGGGCACCTCCCCTGGGAGGTGCAGGTCAGGGGAGTGGTCACTCCCCTTTCCTTTGTCCAGTTTCGCGCCAGAGCAGGGCTGGGGGATCCCTGAACCGGTGTAGACTGGCTTATACAGAGATGGGCAGCATCTGTGCCCATCAAAGCATTTCCAGAGGCTGGGGAGGCTACTCCTCCCCAGCCATCACACCTATTTCCAAAGGGAGAGGGTGTCACACCCTCTCTCAGAGGAAATCCTTTCTTCTACCTTCCTGTGCCAGGGCTGCCTGGACCCAGGAGGGCAGAAACCTGTCTGAGGGGTTGGCAGCAGCAGTAGCTGCAGTGGAGACCCCGGAAAGGCTGTGCTAGAGACCCGGGGGATCATGGAATTTTCTCCCCAATGCCAATGCCAGGTGGCAATTCCATGATCTTAGACATGTTACATGGCCATGTTCGGAGTTACCATTGTGACGCCATACATAGGTAGTGACCTATGTATAGTGCACGCGTGTAATGGTGTCCCCGCACTCACAAAGTCCGGGGAATTTGCCCTGAACAATGAGGGGGCACCTTGGCTAGTGCCAGGGTGCCCACACACTAAGTAACTTTGCACCCAACCTTCACCAGGTGATGGTTAGACATATAGGTGACTTATAATGTTACTTAAGTGCAGTGGTAAATGGCTGTGAAATAACGTGGACGTTATTTCACTCAGGCTGCACTGGCAGGCCTGTGTAAGAATTGTCAGATCTCCCTATGGGTGGCAAAAGAAATGCTGCAGGCCATAGGGATCTCCTGGAACCCCAATACCCTGGGTACCTCAGTACCATATAATAGGGAATTATATGGGTGTACCAGTATGCCAATGTGAATTGGTGAAATTTGTCACTAGCCTGTTAGTGACAATTTGGAAAGCAGAGAGACATAACCACTGAGGTTCTGGTTAGCAGAGCCTCAGTGAGACAGTTAGTCATCACACAGGGAACACATACAGGGCACATACTTATGAGCACTGGGGCTCTGCCTGGCAGGGTCCCAGTGACACATAGACTAAAACAACATATATACAGTGAAATATGGGGGTAACATGCCAGGCAAGATGGTACTTCCTACAATAGGAGACGGCGGAGCAACAACTGCAAAAATCCACAAGAGCTGAAAGAAAAAGGAGTTGCTGACTGGCAAGGCCGAAGGAAGAGAGGAATGAGAAGGATACGTTGGAGAGAAGAAGTGGACTGGAGTAACACCAGTGACGGTCCCCAGGATGGAATAGAATTTCTAACCGGAAGGAGACCCAACGAGGGAGAGGAGCAGAAAGGTGCAGGCCTAGTGGAAGAGGAGAATACTGAGAGTTGACACAGACAAGAAGGAGACCTGGATAGAGGTTTGTGGCTGCCGTCAGCCAACGTGGAGAACCCTGACACAACTCAGATTTGTGGCTACCTGGGTAAGTGATTGTGAACCTGGTGGTGGGCGAGAATGTTATATTTTTTCATTCCCATTTTCCCTTCTTTACTTTTTTTTCTGACTTTGAATTGCCTTGTATTGAAGGCTTGAAGTTGTGGGGTCACCATGGTGTGGTGCAACAGAGATTTACCACTAATCTCTAGAAGGGCTGCGGGGTCACTACAAAGTAGCTCAAAGGGAAGGTTTGCACGGGGATAAATCTGTGATGAAAGCATCAAGACACCAAATACGCTTCGCTCCTAGAAGAAACCACATGCTCCCTTTTCACCCAACTTTCCAAGCTCTTTCCATTGCATGGTCACCGTATGGGAAGGGAAATGCATTAGGATACCTAACGACTGAGGACTTGAGCTACGCCATTTTTCAAAACTGTAGCATTTCTTTCCTTTTGCATAATGATACTTACCTGGGTGTTCTACGTTCTTTTAGAGGTACACTACAGGTGTACCTCTAAAGAAAGAAAAGAAAGACCGTAAGAGGAATCCGAGAAAGACTGGCTAGAGTGCTGATAAGGACAGTGATTGCTTTATTTTTTTTGCAGCAGAGCTTAAAAGTTCTTTTTCTTTACTATATGCATAGTATTACAGAAACATCCTTAAAAAATTCCATAATTCGAAAATTTGGCAAGCCTCTAAAAACCTTATTTCCGACCATCCCTCCACATCATTTTTAAAAAAAGTTAAAAAAATAAAATAAATCACGAGCAACAACTTGCAGATCCCACGATCCAGCCGCTATCACTTCAAATTCTGTTGGGACAAGTCAGTCATTCAATTTATTGAAGTTGATAAAATAAATTCCAATAAGTTGAATACTAATGATGTCTATTGTTTCAGGTCGTAGATACGGGGAGGTATGTTACATATTCATTGTTAATATTATTTATGTTAACATTTTGAGGAGTTGCAGTAGCAGAAATAATTGTAGCTTTGCGACTGGTTTGTAGTTTTGAATGATGCTGGGAAATTGCAGAATGAAGAGTGAGGTTACTGGTCTGTATTTGGAAGCACCGGGGAATATGCCAGATGAAGTGGAAAGCATACAATTATGAGCCATAAAAAGCCTTAGCTGTTTAAGTAATTATTGGTGGACCAAACTAATCCTGGAAGAAGCTAGTAGGTTTGGCTTTGCATGTAAAGTTCACTGTAGTAACGTGGTGTAAAGCTTGTCCAGAGAATTGTGGGTTTATTTGAAAATCCAATGGTCTGTAGTGTATGGTAGATGGCAACGATTTGTGGCCTAATTGTGGTTCCTTTCTCTAAGAATAACTAGTTAATGTTAGGGTGTCTTTTCGACTTGCCTTAGTGCCAGGGCTACAGAGACAGGTCCATTGAAATGTTTTCTAGTTTGATTAGAGACATTGAATATGTCTTGTTAGAGCAATGTGCCTTTTGCTTATATCCCCTGATCCTTTTATTATGAAAGGTTATATTACAAGGTGTTGGACAAGGTCCTTTTTTGGGTCAGCTCTGCTTTTGCCTTCCTTTTTTTTGCCCTCATTTGTTGAATTCATTTTTGTTTGCTTTTAGGACTTGTGCACTTTTCCCTGATAATCATTGGTAAAGTGCTTGTGCTCTCTCACTAAAACATGGTAAATTGGCCTACAGATGATCGGTACATTTAATTTACTTTTAAGTCCGTAGTATATTGTACTATGTGTACCAAGTGTCTGTAAATTAAACGCTACTTATGGAGGTAGAGATTCTTCCTGACAGAATGGCTAAGGAGGAGTTTTGCCCTGTCCTGATTGCACTTCAAAGGACCCTGTCTGCAGCACACACAAGGAAACCCGTCACCAGGCCTGCCATAGCCTTTATCACCCTCGACAGTTTGGCGCCAGGACCAGAGGAATTGGAAAACTGACCAGAACCAGCTTTGGGGGCAGGGTCAGCTAATTCCCCCAAACAAAGGCCGGTACCAGATATAAAAGTGGCACCTTCCTAACCTCTCATCAGAACACTTCTGAACCAATGGAAGATTCAGAAGAAGGAATGCCTTGCTGTCTGAAAGATGAAGATTGGACCTGTTTGCCTTGAACCAAGTCTCCCCAGAAGTGGCTTCTTGGGTCATTTGGTTGATCTCCTATTTGAGCTACAGGGACACATCAAGTTTGCAGAGGGCGCCCTGCAACAGCCCACCTGACCTTGCTTTATCTGTCTACACCCTGCTGCTAGCCTCTTTTGGAATGGGTCCTGATCCCCAAGTGGTGCCAACCCAGGTCTTGGACCGTTAGCTGACATCAGAGTGTACTCCTGAGCTCAACGTAAAAATACAGTAGGTTGGGCTCCTCACGACCGTGAAGTGTACTTTTTGCACTGAAAACCGACCATCAGCTTTAACTGCCACACAAAGCTGCAGCTAAATCTGACCTTCACGTGGACAGCAACCGTCCTTGACGTCCACCAACATGAAACTTCAGCGATGACCGACCCTTTGTGCAAAAATTGACAACTGTCCACGACGCTCAAGTTGCTCCTCGCACCAACAAAGAGCTCCTTGCGGCCCCTGCCAGCGCAAACGGCAGCTTTTTGGGTGGACTTGAGAAGTTAACTCTTCAGTAGGACAAACTTAGTCCCTGTATTCGACCTGCAATCCATTGCGGTTGCCCTCAACTTCTAACTTTACTCTGGTCCACAGCAACCAGATACCTGTGAGTAGTGTTTTGTGCTTTTTTGGTGTTATTTTCACCTAAAACATTAAAAACTCATATCACCGGTGTTAGACCTGACAGCCCTAGGGTGGTCATCCCCCAACTTTTTGCCTGTCTCCCTCCATTTTTCTGACCCTGTTTTTGCTGATTTTAGGCCTCTGCGCACTTTACCACTGCTGACCAGTGCTAAAGTGCGTGTGCTCTCACCCCTAAACATTATTAACATTGTTTCTTACCCAACTGGCATATTTAATTTACTTGTACGTCCCTAGTAAAGTGCACTAGAGGTGTCCAGGGCCTGTGAATTAAATGCTACTAGTAGGCCTGCAGCAGGCCTGTGTGTGCAGTGCCCCTGCCACTTCGACTTGGCATTTAAAACTACCTGCCAAGCCTTAAACTCCCATTTTTCTACATATAAGTCCCCCCTAAGGTAGGCCCTAGGCAACCCATAGGGCAGGGTGCTATGTATGTCAAAGGCAGGACATGTACCTATGTGCTTTACATGTCCTGGTAGTGAAGCACTCACAAATTCGTTTTCCACTAGTGTGAGGCCTGCTCCTCTCATGGACTAGCATTAGAACTGCACTCATATTAAGTGGTAGTTTCTGATCTGGAAGGAGTAGTCCTGTCATATTTAGTATTGCCAGAATGGTAATAGAAAATCCTGCTTACTGGTGAAGTTGGATTTAATATTACTTTTTTAGAAATGCCACTTTTAGAAAGTGGGCATTTCTCTGAACGTACTGCCATCTGTGCCTTGCAGCCCTGTCTCCAATCCACTTCTGGTTGTGCTGGTTGACAGCTCCTCTTGTGCATGCCACCCAGACGGCCATAAACACAGGACATTCAGTCTCATCTCCATTCATCTGCATACTGAATGGGTCTCCCTGGGCAGGAAGGGTGGAGGAGCTCTCTTACTTTTCAAAGGCCAGTGGCCTGCCCTCACACAAAGGACTGATAACCCCCACGGAGATCCTGGCAGACAGGACTGGGCTGAAAGGGGAACTTGTGCACTTCAAAACCACTGCCTTCCCCAAAAGTGGTCTCCAAGGGCTTGGACTGAACTTGCCTCTAGTTCTGAAGTGTAGGGGTCAACAAAGACTTCACATCTAGCTTTTAGCTAGTTTTCCAACTTTAGTGATGCTACAAATGACTTCAGCGATGCCAGCACCGATGCCGCAGCCTGCTCCCGCCCGTGAACCTCTCTGTCCGCAACGACCGTGACCTGCAACTTAAGTCCAACGTAGCCACAAAGCCACTGACGTCCCACAGTGTTATAGCGAAACTGGCGCATCATGTCTTGACCGACTGGACCCATCGACCCCCTCCAGATCACGAGGAACCGACACCTCACCACCGATGCTGCACGAGCCCCACCTGCATCAGGATGGAACTGATGCTGCACCTCCCCTGCCTCGCAGCACGAAACTGAAGCATCATCTCCCCAGGCGCCGTAAGGGACTGACACTGCACTGCCACAGCGACGCCTCACCTCCACAACTCCATGCGACGTCTTTGTCTCTTTGTTTACAACAGTACTGTACCTAGGGGTCCATACAACTCCGTGACCGGCACTTGTGGTATGGGACTATTAAGGGCGACTCTGCCAACAATGCCATGATAGCCCCAGTTGGAGCTATTGTGTTTCTAAGCACTTTTTGTGGAAATTAATCTTTAAAAATTCATAACCTTGCTTGTATACATTGGATTGTCATTGCTTTGACCTTATTTTATTCAGATGAATATTGCCTATTTTTGTAAACCTGTGTGGTGTATTTTTGTGATGTTTTCACTGTGTTACTGTATGAGTTATTGCACAAATAATTTACACATTTATTTCTAAATCAAGCCTATGTGCTCTGTGCCAAGGTACCAGAGGGTGAGCACAGGACAATTTGGGTTGTGTTGTGGCTTACCCTGACTAGGATTGTGGTCCCTACTCGGATAAGGATGTATACCTCTGCCAACTAGAGACCCAAGTTCTAACAACAGGTCCTACTGATTGGATTTTTGTTAATTCTATGTAAATTTATTTATTAAAAATATTCTAGTTTTATAAATTGGCTTGGTATTTTTCTTGTGATGCTGTCACTTTATTACTGTTTGAGGCTCTATAATTAGTTTACACGTTGCCTTTAAGTTAAGTCTTTCTGCTTTTGTGCCAGGCTACCAGGAGTTTAAGCAGTTTCATTTAGTGACTTTTGTGGTTCACACTGACAGGGATTGTGTTTATTATTCAAGAGGGGGCTTTCAACTCCTTGAACTAATAATCAAAATTCTCATAAAAGGCATTAGGCCTGACCTCTTTATTGTGAAAAGCATGTGTTAAAGCCAATTGGTCTTTAAGAATGGGTTTTCATAACACTGTGTTAAAGCTTGTAGCTAGGTATTTTATTACAGGAAATCGGATTGACTTCTGTTGTATGTAAGGATTATGGTGTTAGTAATCCCCATGACAAAACCTAGGCATGAATTGTTTTGTGAATCCTTGTTATATCATAGCAGGGAGGGCAGTTTATTGCTTTGACTACTGCAATTTAATTTTGTACATATTGTTTTTTTACTACTACCATGATGCTTTGTGACACTGCTTGTGCCATTGACAAGGTTGTTGGCGTGATTGGTTTATTGCAAAGAGAATTTTCAGATGACATCATAAGGATTTGTTTATTATGAACATGTATGACAAAAGCAGTAGCTGTTGCATATTTATTGTGAAAAGCATATGTTAAAACCATTAGGCCTTTGAGGATGGGTTGTTATTACGCTGTGTTAAAACCTGTTGACAGGTATTTTGTTACATGAAATCTTAAAGATAACGGTAGTAGTCAAGGATGTGGTGTTGGTTACCACTTTGACAAATCCTGGGGGTAGAAGATTTTCACTGTGGTTATCCTTGTTCTGCCATTTTAAGAGGGGTTGTATATTTTTGTCATCTGTATTGTTTTGTAAATTCTTATAATTTTATGACTTTGTATCATGTGACAGCCTTGTGGTAAAGCTTATGTTCAACAATGCAGGCCGTGGTTAGGGAGACTAATCTGTGAAAAGCACTCAAACCTGATTGGTTTATTGCGAAAACTTAAGTCACATATCATTGGTCTGATCTATTTATTTTGAAAATGTATAGCAAAAATAGTTGGTATGACTTACTTATTCTGTAAAGCATATGCTAATGCCATTATACATTTAAGGATGGAGTATCATTGCACTGTGTTAAAGCCTGTAGGCAGGTATAGTGTTGCTTGGATTCTAACTGACTACTATTATAAGCACGAGGTCTGGTGTTGGTTACCTTTCTGACAAAACCTTGGGTTAGAAGATTTGCACTGTGAGAATCCTTGTTAGAATGTCTTTGACTGGGTTGTATATTATTTTCCCAACTCTAATTTAGTATTTATTTCAAACTGTTTGACTCCATACTTGATTGCTACCTTGTAGAAAAGCTTATACACAATATACTAGACCTAAGTTGCTATTGTGATAAGCCAATAATGAAAAGTATAGGTTTGTTTGGTGCATTAAGGAACGTTGTCAGGTGGTATATGTGTAATCTGTTTTTAAAGCAAAAATATTGCATAAGCTGTACGCCTGGCTTATTTGTTATAAAAATGAAATGTTAAAGCTAATAGGCGTTCATGGGTGGATTGATCTTACACTGTGTGAGGACAGTGAATAGGCATTTTGTTACATGGTATCTCATAGTGTAATGTAGTAGGCATCAAATTTGGTGCAGGTTGCTTCCTTTGACAAACCCTGGGGGTAGGTGATTCACACTGTGATAGTCCTTGCTAGACCTCCTGAGGAGAGCCTGGCAGTTGTAGTTGTGTGCGATCCCCTTTTTAAAAAAAAGCCTTTATAAGCCTCTACATGCATAAAGGGTCTTAGTGTCAGCTCTCGCCTGTCTATTCAAGTGTCCTTCACATTTTTCTTCTACCCATGACAGCATGTATGAGGCAACAGATTAGCCCATTTCTGAACTTGGCTCTATTGCCCTGTGAGAAACAGCATTTTCTGTGATCACATATGGTTGAAAATTAGAGTCTGGAGTGGTGTCTAGTCATTTAGTTTTCCATTTTATCCTTTTACAACTCTACTTTCATTTTTTGTTCCTTGTTTTTTAAGAATGTCCTGATAGTCCAACCAGGACGCTCTGTTTTTGCTCATTTCCTCTGCAGTGTCCTGCATTCAGGGCAGTCACTATTTCTAAACTGAGCTGGCGTTTTTAAATGGATTGTTCATAATGTTTTATTTGTTTTATGGTTAAGAGATGGCTATCACATTTCAAAGCTCCTTCCGCTGGCCTCCAGCTTTCGTCACCATTGCAAGTTCCTGACTAATCACTTGCTCTGTGATGGTGGGTATTCATGCTGCTGGCAGATGCTCCAAGTTCACCCCAGCCTCAGCTCTCAGTGCATACCCTCTGAACACCCTTCATGCCCATGCTGTGCACCTCTCTAGCCCGTTCATCCACGGTAGCTCTACAGATTAGGGTCCTTGCTCGGTCACCATCCTGGCCACAGTATGGATAGAGTGGCACTATAGTATCACAGCAACAAGGGAGTGAGCTGTGGGTAAACAGTTAAGCGTTCTTTGGTGCTGTGTTATTTCTGTGTTGCAGGGGAGGTGGTGCAAGACACCCATATCAGCTGCACGAAGGGAAAGAGAGAAAACAATCAAGGATTCAAGGGGCATTATTGAGGGCCTTCATTGAAGACTCCAGATTTTAGTAAGTAAATAAACACTTTCATAGACTTTATGGATGCAAGTGACACCATGCCTAATCCTGGCAAGAAAGCTTAGAGGGATGAAAAGAAGACAGACTTTTCCTTGGCCAGGGCGACCTACGAGCAAACGCCAGCATAGGAAAGTGCATCATTTTCTTCCTTGGGGGATTATTCTGGGTGAAACTGGAGAATGACTGAAGTGCTTTAAAGAATAGATAGAATTACACCCATGATAAACGCAAAATGTGATGCACTGCAGTAGAGCGATACAGAGTTGGAAAAGTGAGTGGTGCACCTGGAACAAACAGCTCAGACATGCACTAACAAAACTGGAATGATGCAACAGGACATACACGGAGTGTGAGAAGAGGGGTCAGCAGCTCTAAGTCACCAGGACAACACAGAAAGAAGGTGAGAATTCCTAGAAAACTCCCTCAGTACAAAGAATTGGAGGAAGTGACTCCAGGAGGTGACAAACTGGGAAGCTTCCTACTGACAGGGCTGGCTGATGTTCTTAATATTCCCGGTAAGGTCATTATAAAGTGAACGTACCTCTGCTTCTATATCAAGTCACTAAAGCCAACTATTTCGAGGTGGGAACAGGGGCCTCACGATTATGTTGATGCTGAACACCGAAATACATGCTACTCGAAGCATCCTGGCTGAAGGGAATAGTGCATCTGTAGGGTAGTGGCATCTGTAGGGTAGTTTGGGATGCTTTTTCTCTGAATCATCTCAAGCCACAGAGGAGAGGGAAGAAACCCACAAGAAGTAATAACAGACACCTGAATGATGTTTCAGCAGTGTTTAGAAGATACATTGTGGTGACTTGCGAGTCATGAAACCCAAGTCACCAGGAGTGATACACAGATATCGTGATCCAGTTCTCGCCCAACCAAATGGTTTTCTGTCAAGCCATCTTTGGGGGTAACACATGATGACACCCTATTTACTCTTTCAGCTCTTTCCAAAACTCTTCCAACCTGTCTTTAGTTATTTTCGTTTTTTTTCTATGCCCGCCCTGATTCTCCTTCCTGTGCCCTTTGCTTTTATTTACCCACTGTTCCGAGATCGTAGAACTCCAGGAGCAGCATACCCAGAATCCCCCTCACCTCATATTTTAGATATTTATATTAATGAATGGAAAAAGGGTATATGGTAAATGGCGAATAAATCTGTTAATAAAACTATTGTTCGTTGAGTCTCTAATGCTAATTTTTATTGATACTTGTTTGTACCTACTCAAATAAATAGATATACTTAGATACTTACATGCATACATACACAATAAAACGTCTTTGTTTGCCTTGATGGAGAATTCAATCCTAACTTGAACCGAGAGTTCAAAGGCATACCATCAAAAACGGTTATTGATTGTATTTTGAAATATATGAATGTGGCTAAAATATATGAAGAAGTTTAGACTATTATTTAACAAAATACCAAAAAAATATTCTTGCAAATGCATATAGTAACTGGAACAGGGCTCATATTATTGACCAGTTCTTTCATTGTAATGCGCACTGGAACTCGCGTTTTTTTTTTAAATGGTTGCACTCTTTTTTTTTCTTTTAACCCAAATGTGTGACTATTCATTTATTGGATTAGCAGAAGTGCTGCATCCAATCAGAATACTTCACAGGATATCAGTAGAATCTGTCTGTAAGCAGACACCTGACTGGGTAGGATAGGGAGGGAAAGGGCGGTAGACCTAGCACATCCAAGCTGTATTTTTATTACTAACCCTGAAACTAGTCAGAAATGCTGATAATTGCCTATTAACCAGCGATGAAACTTTATTTCCCACTTGGAGGTGCCACCAGTTTGAAATCTCAGTGTATATGCATCAATAATAAAGCCAGATGAGTCACGTCTGCAATCCACACCTTGTTCTGTTAAATCTTTTGTGGTGTGTGGCTACAAAACTCTCAATTATCCACACATTGTCTCGCCAGGAAATCCCTCTGAGCCGGTGGGAGGGATTGTTTGTGTGTTCTGGTTTTTCCAGCTCAGATGTACTCTGAAAAATCCCAGCCGCTGGCAAGCAATTGCTATTCTACAACTGTTAATGCAGCCATGGTTGGTCTCAAGGCCACAGGCCTGCTACAGAGGCAAATTCCGTTCACATCCATTTCTGAATGTGAAGGCGTCAGCAAACGTGTTTTGATGACTTCAAAAGAACAAATGTAAATTATTTTTTGTTTGCAGGGTCTGGCAACTGTGCTCCGTTTAATATCGGTTTTACGAAGAGGGCATGTATTGTACAGCCAAGGAGTGACAATGGCACATAAAGATTAGATGTGAGTTTCTGAGCACTGATTAACCAGACTGTGCAAGGCTTCCCACAGAACATGCAGCAGTGGTCCGTCATTCGGTTCACACCAGACCTGCAACCACCCCTCACCCCCTTCTATTTACTCCTGGAGATAGACCAAACACGTTAAATCTACACGGGTTTTAATGGCAGGTGAAAAGTATCCCCACCACCCAAATTAATCTGCAGGTAAAACTGTGCATTCATTTCCCCACTTACATACTCATTATGCCTGTCCATGGCACTCCCCTACAGGTCTCTGCCCTGTGGTATATCCATGGCTGGAGTCCAGCTCTGCACTGAAGTGCTAACAGAACAGGTAATTGGCGAGTGTGTGCTTTACAAAAACTGTTTTACCTTACATTACAGAGGATTTTTAGACTGCAATCAGATTTCCCAAAATTACGATCTAACAGTGAAAGCAAATTGAGAAGCTCTCTTAGAAATGCAGTGATGGCTTCCCAGCAGATTTGTACCAGTTAGCACCAGATACATTAATAGATGAGCCACTTAGGTATGTGAAGAATCACGCATAAGGGGATAATCTCCCTACTCTGAGAGAGATGTTAATAGTGTTAAGCCCAAAACCAAATAAAAATACAGAATTAATATCCTCGTTCTGCCCACTTTCAGTATTGAAAACGGACTTAAAAAGCCTCAGTAAAACCCACGTCAACAGTGTTGTGAGAATAATAACTGCACTGATCCATTATGATCAATTGGTGTTTAATCCATATCAGCGGCGGCCGCCGTATTCTCAAGGGGAGGGCCGAAGTGGGGGGAAGGGAGAAATACTAATAAAAATAAAGAAAGAAAGAAAGAAATGTAAAAATTACCTGTTCCTGCTGCCGCCGCTGGCTGCCTCTCTCCTTTTCCGATGGTGTTGGTGTCCTAGCAGTCCCTGAGTACCAGCACAGGCTCCCCCATGCAATCCTGGTGCTGCTTTCTTGCTATACCTACCATGAGAGCAGCACCAGGATTGATCTGAGCAGCTTAGTCTGCTGCTTGGACAGTGCACTGGAGTCTTTTCAGTTTCTCCAACCCGGCTGTGTTGCACAGCCGAATTGAAGAAACCTAAGTGCGCATGTCAATTTGGCCATCCTAAGACTGCCAGCCAAATTGACATGTGCACTGAGTGCACTCACTCCACTCCTCCTCCTACCCCCTCTCAAGGCCCAGCCCCGCCCTTCCCTGCACACGCTGGCAGAGCCAGCAGCTGAAAAACAAAACAATAGTAATCATTTTGTTTTTCAGCAGCTGGGTCAGCCAGTGGGGCGATGCTTCTTCGCCATTGTGAAGGAGGCACCCTGTTCCATTTAGAAGAACAATGCACAATATCAGATAGCTGCCACATGTTATGTGTACTTTTCCTACATCGGAAGAAGTCAGAGCATTGGCCGAACTAGATAATGAGTCTGTGTTTGACAGATGGGGTAAGACTATTTAAGAAAGTTTATAGAAAGGATCAGTTTTGGTCCCCGTTTTTTTAAATGGTTAATGTTAGTATACATGGAATGCACAATAAAAGTTAAAACAGATGGTTGTGTCTCGGATAGTTTGAGTCTGTAAAGAGGCACCCAACAGACTGCCCACAATCTCCACTGTTATTTGCCTTTGGTGTATGGATTATGCTCGACTTTGGCCCAGTGGGCTACAGAGGTAGGAAACAGAACACATGTAGTATGTCTGTATGCTGATGGTGCCTGGCTTTACCTAAGGGATCTAATACATTTGATTCCTCTTGTTATAAGCGAATTAAACAAATTCAGGGAAATGAATGAATGAGTGAATTTCTAAAGCAAATGGCTACTGCGAGAGTGTCCTGGTGCTAGGGCAGACAATCAACAGACAGTGTCTATCACCCTAGAGAGTGAACATGTGTGTTTTCAGTTGTTTTCAAAATAATTTCTTCTCTGGGATACATCTGAGAGGAAGAGGGAGTTCATTCCAGTGCTTGGCTGCCAGAACCGAGCAGGCTGAGCCGCCCACTTCTTCTGTTTAGTGTAGGGAATAACTAGCAACTGGGCAGACTGTGAACGCAAAGATCTTTTTGGACAGTACTCGACAATCCTTTTGGACAGGTATTTGGGACCCATCTTATAGAAGATGGAGTGTGCCACCATCAGCACTTTGAACATAATCCTTTTTTTTAACCAATAGCCAGTGCAATTGATTATGGTAGCTGGAGATAGAGGCATGCTTGGGAAGTTCAAACAAAAGGTAAATTGCTGTATTCTGTACCATTTACATTCCTTGGATTAGGTACTCAGGGACCCCCAGGAACAGAATATTGGATCTAGAGAGGATTAATGCCTGGAACACTGTTATCTGGGCTTCCCAGGGCAGGAGTTTAAGAAATATTCTCAACATCCTCAGATTCCTGCAGAGGGTTTTAACCACTGCTGAGATCTAGAATTTAAAAGTTAAGTGTGCATCCACGTACACCCTTACATTCTTGGCCACTTCTGATGGGGGATGAGGTGGAGTGCAATTAGTCGGCCATGCCCCTGACCGTCTGAGCAAGGAGTCGGCACCAAACTACAGGACCTCCGTTTCTCTGGTTTGCATTGTAGCGAGTTGTCCTTAAGCCATCCAATTTACAGCAACAATACAGGCTGCAAATTTAAACCTAGCTTCCAATGCATTATTGTCATAGGACGACAAAAGCTGGATACTATCTGCATAGGAAACCATTTGGATACTGAATGAATCAATTAGGTATGCCAACCCAGTGTCATGTAAATATTAAAAAGTGTAGGGCTCATGGCCAATCCCTGAGGAAATCCACACTTCCCCAGAGACAAAAATGGCTCAAACCTCATAGTCTGTTCTCTATGCTCCAGAGAGGAGGCCGGGTAGGCAAGGGCAGCCTTTTCCACACTAATAGCAGCAAGGCAATGTCACAGGATCTCAGGTGAGATCATGTCAAATGCCTCGGAGAGATCTAATAAAATTAGGGTGGCGTTTTAGCCAGCATCCAGAGCAAATTTAATGGAGTCTGTAACTTCCATAAGCACTGTCTCCGTGCTGTGGAGAGCTCTGAAACACATTTGTGAGAGGTGGAGATGTTTGAAGAAGTCCAGGTATGATGCTACTTAGGTGTTTAGAATCTTCTCAATAATCTTGGAGACACCCGTGAGCAAAGAGATGAGTTTGAAGTTAGAGAGAATTTAAAGGTGCACATTAGGTTATTTTGCGAAGTGGGGTGACATTCGTCCCTTTCCAGGAAGCGGGGACAATCCCAAGGCAAGTGATCCTGATAAGTTAACTTAGGCTATCCCCTATTAACCTCACAACATGAGGAGGGTAAGAATCCAGGCGAAAGCCTGATTTGCACTTGTCAAAAAATCCTTTCAATTCTTCTACAGTGAGAGGATTAAACTGAGACAGTTAACCCTGAGCCTGGGGGGTTGTTTTATTTCGAACATTATCAGTGGCTCCCTGTCCTTCATTTTTAGAAGATTGTCCTGAAACTTTCAAATTTTATCTTCAAAAAAAGTGCTTAGCTTTGTACATAGCAAGGCATTTGTCTCAAGGAAGGGGTGTAGTGGCTCTAAGGCCTGAAAATCAGGCACAATTAAAAAAATATATACATTTTGTGTTATGATTTGCTTTATCAATTTTGTTAGAATCGAAAATGCATCGTTCCAGTTTCAAATTGGTATGGTAGGTACTCCGAAGCAAAACCCTATATAAAGCTGCTCAGAGTAATGTTTCCTTCGTAAACGTTATAACTTTTTACAGTGCTTTCTTTTTCCTGCTAGTTCGTTGGTGAACCAGTCCCAGCCATAATGCCAGTTGCACATCGGAGGCGAGACTCTACATCACTTATACTTCCACTGAGTTACATGATTTAAGAACCAGTATAAGAAACTGTAGTAACCATGTGCTACTGGTTTGGGTGGGACAGGTCCACTACCACTTTTGTAAAAAAAAAACTACATCCTCTAAATCAGGAGGTTGGCATGAGGACGGAGCAGCCGAATACTTCAATGAGACTAAAAGCAGCCGTAATCAATGCCCGCTCCATCCCTAAACATGCCATGGATATCAACAACATGATTGAAGAGGGCCAATTAGATATCCTGTTTATGACCGAAACATGAATAAATGAAGATCCTTGTCCAGACTTGAAACTGGTCCTTCCTCCAAACTATGCACGTGTACACTTAGATAGAGAGGGCCAGTGGGTGTTAGGTAGCATTAGCATGTATAAAGTCACTAAACTGCTCCACGTTACTGGTGGAGGGAACTGGTAGATGTAGAACCCCCCAGCGCCTTGAGACCTTCACGAGTAGTGCGCTTTACAAATTCCCAGATTGATTGACTCCCTGGGATTCTTTATTTCACCCTCTGCCCACTGTTCCTTTGCGGGTCTATTATTCTATCACCCCCGGGGTATGCCGGGGACTTTATTAACTCCTTCACCCAGCCGCTTGCACATAAGATAATTAATTCTGCAAATTTTACACTCCTAGACGATTTTAACATTCAGCTGGATAACCACTGTCACAGCTTAGCACTGAAACTGTCAGACATGCTTGCGGCTTTCGATATATCTATGGGAGCATCACACAGAGTAGGTCACATAATCAATGTAATATTTTCTTATTTCTTAATAAATCTTGAAAGGCCCAAGGAGGTCTCTTAGTCAGACCATTTTATATTACCATTCTCCTGACCCTGGTCCTCTTCTAAGAATTTAACAAGAGTGGGACCTGCCCCCTAGGAACTGAGCCTGGAACATAGTTGATATATCCTTGGTGAAGGATTTTCTAGCATCTACCAAACCTGCGTTAACCAGCAATGTTGTGGCAGATGAGCCAATAATTAATAACTGGCTCCTAGAGGTCACCAACACTGTTGGGCCTGAAGCCAGTTTAAGGACTACTAGGCACCACCCCTCTGCCTACATATCAGGCCTGGTTACTTATTAGGATAAGTCTGGACTGTTTCAGCCTGGTAAGTTGCAGAATCTATACAAAAATGAACTACAGCACTTGGGCAAAGGATGGAAAATGAGAAACCTATGATATCAGAGAATGCAGGTTACTAAGGACAAACAGGCAAAATGCCCACTTAATATGGGAGCAACCTGACAGGTCTAAGACACTTAGTCAATATTTAGAAAACAATATTTCTATCTTTGTTGGAGAGGATAACTGTGGCAATTATGGTCTTTTGTCATGCTTGTTTTATATTCTACAAAGCCCAGTGTCCACTTAATTGTAAACTCTTGAGAGGACCAAATCCTCTCATATGCACATTGGCATGGGAATTAGGCAGGAGCAGCTGACTTAAAGTGACCACTTTGAAACTTTTTTGGAGCAGTGGTGGGTTGGGTCTTCCTTCTATGTTATTGTATTATGTATCCACCCAATGCAGCATGCAGTAAACTGGTTTGATGAAAGTGATGACTGGGATAATAGCATATTGTTTGGAACCTAGCCACAAGGAATACTGGCAGGAGTGTTTATGGTGGGACGTATTGTGCCTGATACCTACTTGTGTGAGGTCCGATAGTTGGGAGAGGCCTGGGAAAACATTTAAACTATGCTGAAGCGACTATCGTTTGTTCCTGATGTGCAGTTGTGATCTATAAACCCATTCCAAAGTATAATGAGAAAGTGATCAAGGAGAAACTGGCATAAGGGAGCATTTAATATGTTGAGAGGCTTATATAAAACAGCAGGTTCTGTACTTTTGCAGAGGCTCAGGCAGTGATGCAGTTGGTCTGGGTCAATTAGCACACACGCTAAAGAAATTTTAATATTGTACCCAACATGTCAGTGGCCACTATCGATGATGATGATGATGCTTAATCTAGCAGATAGTAGAAACTAGTCATAGAGGACTGAGGAGTAGTAAAACACAAGCATACAAGAGAGGGGCATTGGATTGCCCTGACCCACTGACGCAACCAAGTCAAAAAGGTTTCTACCAATTCGATATTCAAGCTAATACAGTTCCACTATCTTTACAATACCCACATCACACCACAGGAAAAGTTAACAATATAACCAAGGGATCTACTGCTATATAGGTACTGGCTGTTTGCAGATGACACTTTGCAGCTCACTTACTGGAATGCCTGGAGGGCATATCTGTATGATCCCAGTCGACAGCAATGCGAAATGGGATGCTTGTGAACTGGAGAACAATGGTAGGAGACTTGAAGGTGTAAATCTGGGATGTACACGGGTTAGGACAGCCTGTGACACGAAGAAGGGTGTATTCATGCTTGCGTCGCTATGGAGTATCAGTGGCTTTTTTACAAGAGATGCACACATGGGGGAACTGTGTGTCTTCCGTGAGACGCAGGTGGAGGGGACAGCTCTTAGCTACTTCATATTCCAATTACCCCAGAGGCATTCTAGTCTGGAAGGCCCCCGGAGTCCTCTTTGTTGTCCAGAAAACCGAGATTGATCCCCAGGGGAGGTATGTGATTATAGGGGGAGCGTTAGATGCTAGACTGTCTGCTTGGTGAACGTCTGTGCACCTAATACGGATGATGGGACTTTTTTTGGTACAGCAATCGGTTCAGTGGCTGAGCATATGGGTACCTAGATCCTATTTATGGGGGACCTCAATTGCATGCTTGATGGGGAGTTGGATCTCCTCCCCTCCTCGAGCACATACTAAGTCTGCGATGACTGGTGCCCTTAAAGAAGGCCTTTGGGATGTCTGGAGAGTGAGAAATCCGCAAACTAAGGTGTATTCCTGTCATGTGCCAGCAGCTGGGACTTATAGTCGTTTACACTATTGTTTGTCAACTGGCTCAGTGCTGCTTTGTATGAATGTTGAGGCCTAACTGGTGTGTCATATTTCTGACCACTCCCCTTTGTTGGTGATGCTTCGACTGTCTAGGCATTCCCCTGCGGCAGATGAGGACAGAGGCCCTCACTAATATGGTATTCAATGAGGCAGTGCAAGAGACATTATTTCGCAGACAATTGGGGTAGTGTCTCAGTGAGAGGGGTAGAATGGGACGCTATGAAAGTGGTACTAAGAGAGGAATGTTCAAAAGTAAACTATGGGTGAAAAAAAAATATCCAGATCCCTAGACTTTCTGGAACAGCAGCTGGGCGCTCTGGTAGAGCGGCTACAGGCGCTGACGGAGTGGAGGGAGTGTAAGCAGGAGCTATTAGAAACCTGGGACTGCCTGGACAAATGTATCCACACCAGCTATCGGCAGCGGCTCCACACTGAGGGAGAAAAGGCTAGGAGAATGCTTGCCGCTCTCCTCCGCAACGAAATGTGGGTTTCCCCGTAGATGGGGATTTGTGACGTGACAAGTGGAGGGTCAGAGCATGCACATAACATGTTATAACCAGGGCATTTGCCTTACACCTGGAGACGCTGTATGCTAGCCCGCCGTCTAGTTCAGCACAGATGAGATCACAGTATCTAGATGGATTGGAGTTGCCTTCCCTGTCCCAGGAAGATAGAGATCGTTGGGGACCCCCTTGATCAAGGAGGAGATAGCGGCAGCCATGCAGACGTTAAAGACGGCTAAGGCCCGTGGTAGCAATGGTTTATCCTGGGGAATTTGATCAGCGCATGAGGTGGGTGATAGCTGAAAAGCTCCTAGAAGTATGTCTGAGGCATTCGAAAAGGGCGTACTCCCGGATTCCATGTGGGAAGCCATTGTGGACATGCTGCCCAAGCCACCTGGTAGCCCTTAGTGTAAGAAGCCGGTTTGGCACCTGCCACATAACACTTCAGCCCTGGTGCAAGTTGCAGTGCACATAGAATAAAAGTCACTAAACATGCAGCCTTCTGTAGCTGCACAGGAGCATACCAGGCACCAAAGGTTAACCCCCTTGCTTTCTAGTCACCACTTGCGGTATTCAGGATTACACTGACCCCAGCATGATGAAAACTTTAGTTCGGATAGTCAAACTGTGTGAAATATGGCCATATATGAAGAATGAATAATGCCACTTTCATCCATGCCCTCCCAAAAGGTGGCCCTAAAGCCTGCTTAGTCAAGGCTCTACCCAGTTCATACGCAATTCAGTAAATCACATGCCCCCTAGTATGGGCTTTCATGAGTGGAAGTATTCAAAACTCACCATTGCTAGATGGAACAGAGCTGCTCTGAGATTGACAACAGCAGTGACCTTCCTTTAGCTGCTTTCCAATAGGTGCATGCAGAGGCAGGTAGGGGCCTAAGGATCTGAAGAGAAGGTAGTGTTCAATGATCAAGCAGTTTAGCAAAGGACTTGAAGGAGAGACAGCGAGCTGCCTGGTCATCCTTAGTCAAGGAGACACCTGGGGACGATGTCTGACACTCTGACGGCTGCTGCCTAGCTGGCTGCATGTTTGCTAAGCAATCATACTCAGGCATGAGCGCTTCCATGGGCTATTGGGCAAACTAGCAGTTTAAATACTATCCTTCCAGTCTACAGTGGCATGCAGGGAGCCGATTTGTACTTTGTCACGCACAGGGTGGCACAATCAGTGCTGCAGCCTTCGGGGACACTCTGCCTTACATCTGCTGGGGACTTATAGGTAAGTCAGAGTCTGTTAAGCGGGGATAGACAATTCAAAACATACGTTGTAACAGGTTGGAATACGGACACTGAGGTATGGTTAGCAGCCCTAAGTGAACTCTCAAAGTCAATAAACCATCAACATCGGTCTAATTGTGGGATGAACATGCAGAGAGCAATTCCTTAAATGACACCCCTCCACCCTCCCTCCTCCGCCCCTCAAAAGGCAGCAGCATTAAGCGTTTTTGAAAAACAACATATAATGCATATAAGTCAATGAACCACTATATGGCTGGAAGACCTAAGGGTAATAGATTTGCCAAAGTGATGCGCCCTGGGATGCCTGATGGCAGGGACGCCAGGATGGGGTAGAAGGGGAGCAAAATTGTAGTTTGAACATACAGGTGCCCGAAGCTAGTGGGATGCCCTGGAGCAAAGAAGGCCTAGCAAAAAAAGGGGGGAGTCGCCACTGGTCCTGAAGCTACTGGCAGCGTGGTGGAGACAGCACAGTTAAACTGCATCAGTAACACATAAGGGCGGCTGGTAGACTGTTGTAAAGGAAAGAGTTGCCGTAGCAGTGGTCTTTAGGAGGCTTGGCAGCTGGGGCACCAGGGGGCAATCGAGAGAGCTAGAAGGGATAGCCGCAGAAGCAGACACGACACTTGCAGCCCAGACACGGCCGGAAATGGCTTAGGATGTCACACATCGGTAGCAATGGATGCCTAGAAGCTTCGTGAAGTACATCAACCTGAGACTGCCTGGCTACTATGCTGGCAACTGGGTTCGCCTTTCTAATGTGGGAACAGATATGTTCCTCCTGAACATAGTGGGGACACTAGAGCTATTGGGTTTCTCCTAAGCCTGAAAGGGGGAGGTGCTGGAGGTCGGTAAACCACCACCACCAGCGTGGCGGGAGTCTCAAGGTTTAACAATAAAGATCATCAGCAAAAATATAAAAGGACAATTGCCCCAACAAGATCCTTGGGATGCCACACGGCAGGGACATCCAATTGCCTAAACAATGTCCTTGAGATGCCTTGTGGCAGGGACACTTGAGGGCAACAAAAGGGTTAAGAAATGGCCAGAGCTGGGCGGACACAGCACTTGCAGCCCATGCATGGCCTCAGGGTCACGCGCCAAACATTCAGTAGCAAGAGACGCCTCGAAGTCGCAACCTGCTCCACCAGGTAATCGACAGAATGAGTGCTGTCATACCAATTAAAAAAATATTTAGGACATCCAATAGAGAGAAGTTATGAATGTAGGGATGATGCATTGAACGATTATACAAGTTATGGTTATTAATATGTAAAAAAAAGATGTGATGTACACCGTATAACCAGTATGAACATAGTGCTTATCAGAGGCAAGAGCTGAGCATGTTAATGTCCAATGCCCTTTTGATATGCTACGCACCAGCTTAGGGAATGTGAATAAACTGCAGCCGTTCAAACACCACAGCGGTTTTGGTGTCCTTAATTGATGGGAACTGAATGAATGGTGGGAGAGCCCAGACGATGCTCACACAGCTTGGGGGAGGGGTGAGGGAAGGGGATGACCGGGAGCGCTGCACGATACAAGGAACGCAGTTCTCTTTCCTTATAATTTACGAAGTTACGTACGGGTGTGTACACACACCGATATGGGCACACACGCCAAGACTTGGACATTGTGTTACGGGATGTTAACTTCTGTTGGGACTTCAGGAGAGCTAATTTAGCATTTATGGAATCGTGGCCCTTTTCAGTTATTGCTTAAGCCCTGATGAAGTCTTTGAGATTATTTTTCTCTCAGGATGAAACACGTGTTGGCTGTTGTTTGCTTTAATGGATACTTCATTTCAAGAATAAATTTAACCATTGCCAATTATACTGGTCCGACTTATGTTTGATGGCCATGAACAAGACACCAAGACATAGAATACATGGATGATTGAACTCATATTCAGGAGTGCCTATACATCTGTTGCCGCTGTTTTGTTTCTATTGTAGAAAAATAGGAGGAGTGGGGAGGATCCTCCTGCCAGGAGCACCGTGCATACGATTAATTTGTTATTATGTGAATTTCGTAATTCACTGTGAGCGCTGATTCCTATGACCATCTTCCCTTCCGTATTTCTTTTTCTGGAAGGGGATGAGGGTTTTAATGTTTTTGAGAGGGCTATGACATGGTTTCTTGGTGAGCTATGCACAACCCCCCCCCTGTGCATGGTTCGCACCCATATTTAAGGTTTGTGATACAAGTGCTGGCTCAACTTCTTGGTATATTCTGAAGCAATCTTTGTTCATTCCTGATTTTTGCGGTGTTGCAGTGTACATCCAGACGTTCTGACTCAGTTGCTCACCACAAACGAAATATCTGATTTGTGGGGTTGTAGCAGTAGAAGAAACCTAAGTAAATGGTGGAGGGCAGCGGCGGTTCCTCCATGGGAGTACTGCTGTGCAGACAGCGTCAAAAATAAAATGCAAATAAATTGATGTTATTAACATTTTATTTTTGACTCTTTCTGCCAGCAGGCAGAGCGCGAGGGCAGGGCGGGGCCAGTGCTACTCTGCTGGCAATGATAAGCAGCAGTGAGGAGTGGCAACTTCAGTTTGAAGTGTGCATGTAGGTTAGGCCGGCTACTTTGCTACAGCCAAACTGACATGCGCAATTCAAACTTCTCCAACTCGTCTGCCTTGGACATCTGGGTTGGAGAGCAGGCACAGGCCTACCGTGCCTTTTGGAACGTGGAGCCGACCTGCTCCAGCTAATAAAGAAGCGTTTTTCATGCTGCTTAACAGCGCCTGTATTGGATGTGGAAGTTGGCTGTGTGCTTTGCGCTCGAAGGACGTGCTCCAGAAGTATGTGAACATGCTGCTGAACACCGAGTAAGGTAAGTGTTTTTTTATATTTATATTGGTGTGTATGTTATGTATGTGTGTATGTTATGTGTATAGTTTTTGTGTGTGTGTTTTGAGCCCCTCCCATTTAATTAGCTACCGAACGGCATTGGCGGAGGGTCACGTCGTTGAGGGCTTACATGTACACGGATAGGTTCATAAATTTGTTTGTGGAAAGTCATAGCTGGACGTGTAAACCTCCTGTCACCTGACAACATGCAGCTAGTTTTCAACCATGACACAGTCTTATCACAGGCAATTATTTTTTTATTTAACTTGTCTTAGGTTGGGCGTGTTGCATATATCTATATCAAAAATTAATGGAAGACCTATCTAATTCGGGCTCTAAAGGTCCATGCGTGAATGTCTCATTCCAGACAGGTTTTTTCTTCATCCAAGTGCAGTCTTGAATCTGGATGGTATAAACAGGAATACAACTTCCAGAATGAAAAACGAATCGGAACTAGACGAATTTTCGTGCAGGGACCTGAATGTCTAAATTTGGCTGCGGTGTGCAAAGTGCGTTTGCTGGATTTGCAGTGGGTTGAGAATCCAGTGTCACACTTTAGAAAGGGATTTTTACGTCTTTGCTTTATATTTGAAAGCATATGCTGTTTTCATTGTTTTGACATAAATGGGAAAGAAATGCAATCTTCACGAAATTATCTATGACATGCAGTGGATAATCAGGTTCAAGAAGTGCTTATCTGTTTTTTTCACATGTGCCATTATACATATTTGATTATGGAATTGCGTCTGGAGGGAAATGTTTCAGAGGAGGGCAGTAAATAAAAATACTTTAAAATGTTATGTAAGAAAGACTCATTCAAATTGTGAAATGCTCAGAACTGTCTTTTAGCCAATAACTGGGACTCACAACTTGCAAATTGCTGCTGTCGGAAATTCCGAATGGGGCACACTGACTCATTCCAGTATGCCTTCTTTGTTAATGGACCTTTTCATTCTTCAAATCACCCTTTACCTGAATAACTTGCACAGACCGGTGCTCCTGAAGTGAACATCACCCATTCTTCCACTGATACACTTCCCCCGGCGTGGCTTAGAGCCACACATCACTCAGCAGTTCCCTGACATGCCTCATGGGTCCTTTACAGTACACAACACCTTGTACACCCTGTATGATGTACTGTACTAGCTCCCATGGTGCACAAAACATCTGCTCCTCTGCTGTACTTGACCCTAAGCCCTTTGCTGTACATCATCCTGGGCTTTGCTGATGAATATCTATATCTGACCCTCTCTTAAGATTGCTGCTCATTTTTCCTGTCCTGGGCTTCTCAGTTAAATCAGTGTTGTCAAGTGTGTAAGTGTAATCCATTTATTGGAAGCAAATTAACACTACAGGTCTTAGAAAACGTATCTAATGAAAGCCCAGAACAGGAGTCAAGGTCTCATGACGACGTGGAGTAAAGAAGCAACTCTACCACTTGTGCATTGTATTACGCATCACTGTTGGTCTGTGGGCATTGATGCCTGTAATTTTGCTGGTCTTTGTAAACATGTGCTTGTATGTTGGCTTGACTTAGTAGAGCTGGGGGTCTGCAGCAGTATGTGTTTGGGTGCATGTGTGCATGCTTTGTGTAGGTTTGTATACCCGTGTATGTTGTGTCTCTAGGAAAATGCATTATATAGAAGCTGAACCTATTGACCCAGTAGATGCGTAGAGACAAGGAAATTACATCTGCTTCCTCCAGCAGTGAGACACTAGTTAGATATATCAATACGGTACAAGCCTTACCTTTTTTCAGTATTCATTGCAAGTAGATCTTAACTATGCATATCGTTTTGGACTCTGGCAGTCTCCCAATTAGACAGAAACTCTTGAGATATGTCCACTTGACCCAAACCTCATGTTCATCCTTATTCATTTCATGGAGACATTAACCATGTAAATCGTGTTGATGACCTGCAGTCTCCCATTGAGGTACACAGAATTGTGACAAACCCACACCACCCAAGTGTCATGTTCATCAGTATTCATTGGAAGGTACCATTAACTGCACCAGTAGATTTTCAGAATACGTTCTCAAGCTAAGACGCTCCTAGTGCAAAGGTGGTGTAAAGAGATAACAGGTCAACTCTGTATGTTTTACTTGCTCATTTTGGATTATTGTATGCCAGTGAAGTAGTGCAGCACTGCTACTGTGTGGCTGTATTGAGGGACGAAGAAGAGGGCTTACTTAAGGCTTTTGTGAATTAGGGGTGTTGATGCATGTGTTTAAAGTTCTTTGATAAATTATTCCACAGCACGGAGGCCGCTTATGAAAGAAGCTGTTCCATAAACTGTGCTTTAATTCTGGTGAATGGCAGTGTGTTTTAGCCTGTGCCGAGGATGGTTTGGGTTACAGATAGATAGAGGCCCTTTTCATATGTTTTTGGGGCTTTGTTGATGAGGCATTAAATACTGTGTTGAAATCCTGAATCAGGTCTGTTTACTAGAAGGCAGTGTAAGAGCCGTTGAACTGGATTGATATGTTCTCTTTTTCAGTCCCAATATCAGAGAGGTTGTTGTATTCTGGGGTGTATCAGGCTTCTTTGTCAGATTTTAGTTGTTGTGTTCTCATATAGAAAGTTATTATAGCAGTCGTATTTGTCTAGATGAAAAAGTACATGATGCTTTAGGTATTGTTGTTGGTGGGGCTATAATTTCTTGAGTTAGATCCCCTCAAACTAAGACTTTATTTGTGTTGGCATCAAAGCCCCCTCAGAAGGAGAATCTTGAACCCCCTCAGAATGGAATGATTCCAGTTTGAGGTCTCTTCACGTTATCACGGTTTTATCGCTAGAGGCCCACAAACAGGAAGGCAACAAGAGCAGAGCCAACCATTCTAAAATGATGTCAGTGTGTCCATGGGTTCTGTGTAATAATAATAATGACTATTATTGTTACAAATATTATAATATTGGGAGCATCTCAGACTAGATTGGGTTTCCTGCCAAGGCATTTGAGATATAGTATGGAAATTAGAACCATTCATTTAATTTTTATTTGTTTGCATATTGTTTTTGTCAGAATGCAATATATTGGCCTGGTGATATAACAGGTCAGTAAAGTGGGAGAGAACTTCCACAGGTATTTACATAAAAATGAGGAGAAAACAATACCACACTAAAACCATTTACCTACACAGGTGGTAGAAAGATGATTTGTTACACTTTGATGGGAAGTGTAGAGTGGGGGCAGGATGAGAAGAAGTACCAACAGCGTTCCAGTGCTTTGGAGGATTTAGAGTAACAGATTTGAAACATGAGGCGTGTCTCAAGATATCTCCATGGCTATGGCTCCATTCTAGTAAATATAATCCAATCCAGATCTTTTCAAACGTGCTGAGAGTAACTGGTGACAAATCAAACAATTTGTTAAGGAATTCATCAAATATTCATGTTGTTGTGTCCAGTCAGTGTAATAAATTAGATCACATGAAGCATTATTCCTGCAGTGCATGGTTCAATGCCTTAGAGATATTTTTAAATTAGGTGATATCCTTACTTTTCAGAACTATGTGATGTTCTGACTAAAACCAGACTAAGCATTATCGTTGCCGGTTTACTTCATTGAGAGAATTTATATATGCCCATAAAAATGGAAACTAGGCTTGAGTCTTTTTTTTAAACATCTGAAAACCCATTTCTTAGGACAATACCTAGGAGTTTAATTATGCCTCTTATATGGAAACACATTTATGCCTATCTCACTTACCCTGCTCTCTTGGATCTAGAACTACCAGTCTGATCACCCTTTCACCTATACATGAACTCATTACATAGACGATTTCTCACAGTCACCTGAACCCTGCTGGACCACTAAACTGATGTATTTGTCTGCACCCACCTCTTGCGTTCTTTTCTCTACTATAATAGAATTAGGACTCTCGTTATAATTTTGCAAGATATATATATATATATATATATATATATATATATATATATATATATATACAGGGAGTGCAGAATTATTAGGCAAGTTGTATTTTTGAGGATTAATTTTATTATTGAACAACAACCATGTTCTCAATGAACCCAAAAAACTCATTAACATCAAAGCTGAATATTTTTGGAAGTAGTTTTTAGTTTGTTTTTAGTTTTAGCTATGTTAGGGGGATATCTGTGTGTGCAGGTGACTATTACTGTGCATAATTATTAGGCAACTTAACAAAAAACAAATATATACCCATTTCAATTATTTATTATTACCAGTGAAACCAATATAACATCTCAACATTCACAAATATACATTTCTGACATTCAAAAACAAAACAAAAACAAATCAGTGACCAATATAGCCACCTTTCTTTGCAAGGACACTCAAAAGCCTGCCATCCATGGATTCTGTCAGTGTTTTGATCTGTTCACCATCAACATTGCGTGCAGCAGCAACCACAGCCTCCCAGACACTGTTCAGAGAGGTGTACTGTTTTCCCTCCTTGTAAATCTCACATTTGATGATGGACCACAGGTTCTCAATGGGGTTCAGATCAGGTGAACAAGGAGGCCATGTCATTAGATTTCCTTCTTTTATACCCTTTCTTGCCAGCCACGCTGTGGAGTACTTGGACGCGTGTGATGGAGCATTGTCCTGCATGAAAATCATGTTTTTCTTGAAGGATGCAGACTTCTTCCTGTACCACTGCTTGAAGAAGGTGTCTTCCAGGAACTGGCAGTAGGACTGGGAGTTGAGCTTGACTCCATCCTCAACCCGAAAAGGCCCCACAAGCTCATCTTTGATGATACCAGCCCAAACCAGTACTCCACCTCCACCTTGCTGGCGTCTGAGTCGGACTGGAGCTCTCTGCCCTTTACCAATCCAGCCACGGGCCCATCCATCTGGCCCATCAAGACTCACTCTCATTTCATCAGTCCATAAAACCTTAGAAAAATCAGTCTTGAGATATTTCTTGGCCCAGTCTTGACGTTTCAGCTTGTGTGTCTTGTTCAGTGGTGGTCGTCTTTCAACCTTTCTTACCTTGGCCATGTCTCTGAGTATTGCACACCTTGTGCTTTTGGGCACTCCAGTGATGTTGCAGCTCTGAAATATGGCCAAACTGGTGGCAAGTGGCATCGTGGCAGCTGCACGCTTGACTTTTCTCAGTTCATGGGCAGTTATTTTGCGCCTTGGTTTTTCCACACGCTTCTTGCGACCCTGTTGACTATTTTGAATGAAACGCTTGATTGTTCGATGATCACGCTTCAGAAGCTTTGCAATTTTAAGAGTGCTGCATCCCTCTGCAAGATATCTCACTATTTTTTACTTTTCTGAGCCTGTCAAGTCCTTCTTTTGACCCATTTTGCCAAAGGAAAGGAAGTTGCCTAATAATTATGCACACCTGATATACGGTGTTGATGTCATTAGACCACACCCCTTCTCATTACAGAGATGCACATCACCTAATATGCTTAATTGGTAGTAGGCTTTCGAGCCTATACAACTTGGAGTAAGACAACATGCATAAAGAGGATGATGTGGTCAAAATACTAATTTGCCTAATAATTCTGCACTCCCTGTATATATGTTTATAATGTATAAGATATTTTCTACACATAGAGTTGCACAATGACTCAAACTATCAGTACCGCAATATATTTTTTTTGTTGATTGAATACATGTTAGTTAATACATTGCTTGTTAATGTTCACCAATGACGTTCTCTGTAAGCTGCTTCTTTTGGTTTCATGTAAAGCACTCTCATTCCTGCTGGTGCCACACAGTATATAAAAATGTTAAATTAATACTAGAACTATTGGCATTCATTTGTTTGATGAATTTGCAGGAAGCATTACTTAATCTTACATATAATGGTAATCAGTTGATATTTAGTACAAATATATTGACAAATTGGTTAAGTTGCCTTACTAGGGGCAGGTGCAAATGCTCGCAAACCGATATATTTACTATGCAGATATTTTAAAAGGATCTTTAAATTTAAATTATATAAAGATGCTGTTAATTAATAAACATTGGATTTGCTTAGTAATGGCTTGAGTCCATGGATTGTTGATAGCACCTGCCCCAAAGCCTTTAAGATTGGCGTCCCTCATAGTGGACAATGTTTGGATTAAACATTTACTGAGTCACTCTAAGCATATCATAAAACGGTTTGTAAAGAAGCTCTAAGGCTTCAGCTATACTATTGTATTTCACTTGTATATGTCAGTAAATAGTTTAGTTTTTTTTCTCAGGAATAATGCCTTAGTTTGAGGGACATTATCTATTTGACTCATTAATTTCCAAATTCTAATACTTTTTGCTAAACTGCACATTTATGTGTCTTTTTTTTTACCTTCTCAATATAGTGGTTTTCAGTATTTTGGTCACAATATTTTGGCAGGACGATATTTTTGTCCTCGATGTCCTGACATAGTTTCACGTGGTTGGGATATTTTAACTTCCGAATTATTAATGCTTCCTGATTCTATACTATATGCAACTTTTCATTGAGAGTTTTTGTTTAGGCTTTTGTTTAGGCTTTTGTAGATAACATCACATGCCCATGTGTTAAATCACCAGGATATTAATCAGTGCTTTCTGGTTTTCACATTGAAGGTGAGACAGGAAATGTTTGAGGATGGACGATTTAAGGTTGATGCCCTTGACTATACATTCATTTTAAAATCTGCCTTTAATTTTTGTCTTGTACTGTTATTTCTAAAAACATATTTGCTCTTTCATTTTATTATTAAACTTACAAATAATGTGTTACCTTATTGACAGATGGATGGGTAAAGTTCCATGTTTGTAGGCCATGGGAATGAGTATATTTCTAGCACCACTTCCCTATGTTTCAATGGCCACGGTTTATTCTCTGCTCAAATGTATTAACATTTCTTTCATCCAATGGTGTATATTGCTTCGCCTTGTAAAAGTACCTGTGCTAGTAGACACACATGAATGTAGAGCAATAGAGTTGTGCGGGAAGACATCTGCAGTACTCAGCATTATATCCTACTCAACTGCCTGCTTTCGAATTTACTGATTTAAACTGGGGCGGAAGAAACGGAACTGGACTAATTTTAAGCACTATGACATGAGCTAAGTGCCAGGTGGTGTTGAGAGGTCAAACTGTATAAGAACAGTGAAGAGAGAATTATCGAATTCTTATATCACTTTCATGGACACAAAGGTCATTGCCTTTGTTTTGTTCAAAGATATGATATGAAATTAGTTGCTACTAGTTACAGAATGTTGCAGTCCTCTATTAGTTTCTTCTGGAGTTATGGGGTAATTGCATGTTTTTGGGACGAGGTGCGTATTTACAGTGCTCATGATATCCATGCCATGGATTGGTAAAAATCAATTCATGCATGATATAGTAGGGTATAGCTCCACTAGCAAGTTGAAAACTATGATTTGGTTGTACTAACCACGTTGCTCCTTCTTGTAGGATGAGGTAATAAGAGTATGGGGTGCATGGTAATAGTCCAAAAATATTTGTTGAGGATTTGCAGATCTTTATTAATGTGAACTCAGGAACATTGAGAGATTTTGACAGCGCCCCAAGGTCAATAATGGTCATTTCCCAAGACTCTTGGTTGGGATGTCCTTGAATATTTTAAAGACGCTTTGATTGGGTCATACCATTAATGATTGGCTTGAAGAAGTAACTGTTCTTTGCCCCTTAGTTGGTAGTCCCTGCTATCACTTTTAATGTAAACCTTGTGAACCTCAATCACTCATCTATGCCATGACTGTTTCATTTTTCAGCCCACCCTTGTCAATCTGGCCAACTATGGATTTTGACCATGTTTGAGGCATTGCTTCAATGTGTTGCTTTTCGACTTCTGAAAAGAGGTTCCTTCTCGGTGTAGTCGATGTGGCTTGAAGCAACTGGGCACGAATCACATTTAATTTAATGCTGTCTCAAGTTTTTTGGTTTATTATCAAAGTAGAATGGGTTTAGACTGTGTCCTGTTGAGAAGAAGTGGTCTATCTATCATGTATGAAAAATTTAGATGGAGGAAATGCAACTATATTTTTGGTAGCATTGAGATCTGCGATTTTGATGTGTGATGAGCTTCAAGATGATATATAAACAAATGTGAGCTTTTGGCCATTTGGTACTTAAAAGAAACCCAGGACAATAGTTTTTAATATTAGAACTGGTTCCAGTGTTATGCCTGATCTGTCCATCCACAGAATGAAGTTGCCTATTTTCAAAGCGTTCTGAGTGAGACCCGAGACACATCCTACAGGTGCATGGTATGGTTGGACGGGGAATCAAAAGCAGCCCCAGACGATCATTTAATACCATCCAGTATACCAATAGATGAGGAAGCCCAACCCGCTCTAACGCCTTCACATCCAAAAAAAGTTTGAAAACAAATGGAGCCAAATAGGCATGTTACACCACGTTTTGCAATACACTGGCTGAAAGAGACATGATTTACAGATAATATTTCAATACTTCTGGATGCACACACTTGCCAGTATTAATATTTTGCAGTATCAAACCACTCACGTGCCTATAAGAAAAGTGTGTGCATTAAAGGGAGAACAAGTAGATATTTGTTCATTTGGAGTAGTGCCTATCCTGTATCCCACTGAAAATGTGTTACTCTGCAAACTAATGCCAATAGAAATCTCATTTCTAATTATTCTGCCCTAAATAATAGCCAACACACTCTCTCTCTCTCTCTCTCCAAAAGAAACTGTTCTATTAGGACATTTGTACCAGCAAAATAAATATCAAAACAAACGCTATTTCACAGAGGTGTGCCTCAATCATATGTCCAGGTACTTCCAATAATCAAATATTCCAGTGAATTGAATCTTCAGGGTGGATGCTGCTGAAGTATTCCGGGGTGCTGTAAAGACGATAAGGCTCCGTTTGTCAGCCTTCTAAGGATACTTCTCAAATAAGTAGTGTTCTGCTCAATGTGTCAACCTGTCAGGGATGATAACTGATGTTTAAACACAAAAGGGCTGCTCATTATGCCAGAAGACTGCTCACTGTTCCAGCTATTCTGAGGCTGTAGCTCAGACAGAGGTATCCCCCTGGTTAAAGAATGCTGCCATGTTGCACAAGAATGTAAAGCACACATCATCATTTCATGCATCATCAATGATGTGTGATTGCTATTTCTGGTACCCCGTTGGCTCTGGCCTGTAAAGCACACATCATCATTTCATGCATCATCAATGATGTTCCAATCCAATAGCTGGTACCGCATTGGCCCTCGCCTGCTGCCAGTTGCCATTTTCATGGCAGTTTCCCAGAGTGGCCCTAGCATCTGAAACACCACCGCCTCAAAGAGAATCAAAATAACTTCTAGCATGTGAAGTAATTTTGCCATTTCAGTAATCCTCCTTTCCCCCAGCATGTAAATCACCATTACTATGCAAGTCATTCTTGCAATGTAAAGAGCCAGGGGCATTCACTTAATCCACATAGCCACCGGCTTCAAAAGAATGATTGCCATTTTAAAGAATCTGTATAGTCTTGTGCATGGGAACCACCCTCACAATGCCAGTAATGCAAATATTCACTGACATTTAAGGCATGATGGCAAGGGCGATGATGCACAGTAGGTAAAGCATCATTGCCATGTCGGGAAGCCCCATAATCCCCGGCATGGTTATGCACCATTCCTGTGCCATTGAACACACCCGTGTGTAAAGCTTTGTGACCATGCCATTAACTAGGCCTACTCAGGATGCAAAGCAGCACTGCCATGCTGTTATCTGGTACACCTCTCCCACTCACTACCAATGGCAGCATTCCATGCCTGCATCAGCTCCCTCTTAAATATAAAAAATGTGATGCTGCCAAGAAAAAAAGAAAAGAAAAATGGGCAAATGGAGCTATAGTACAGGTGTGCTCAGTGGTACTTTAACTGGAAGTTTCCAGAGTGGGGTTGCTGCAATCATTGATACATTTCTCAAGTCACAAGATTTGTGAAAACTCTAAGGGCTACATGAAGGACAAATGCAGCAAAAGAGCCATGTACATTCAGCAGGAGAATGGTAGGGTTGTAGAATGTGTTCAGTGGTGCATTTTGCATCACTTTGTCCCGAATATAGAAGTAAAGCATGGATTCATCTGGTTTTGCCATTTACAGAGAGCAAAATTTGCACAAGGCGGGTAGTCCTACTGCTAAATGTATGGGGTGCTCAAACAACCTACAAAATTTTGGTTTCTATGCATATTTGTCACATAAGTGGCAGAACCCCTTTCAGAGAGCCTCGCAGCACACAGGGGCTACTAAGCTCAAACATGGAGGGGTTGGACCTTTTACTGCAGATGTCCTGGCGCCCAGCCCACCATGGATCCTGAGCAGCTGGGCCAAGTACCCCTTCTACACTTGACCCTCAGTGATAGACATGAACAAACAGTCTAACGCACCCTCGCGGGGAAGGTGGATCGCAAAGGGTATGGGGGCGTAGATACAGATTAGTGAACATACCTCATAACTCAAAGAGAGCACTGCAGGAGCAATAAATCAATATCTAGCCAAATACTTATGTTTATAGTCAAATAAGCATTTTATTTCTAATGCTACTCATTCACAGACCAGAACGCATTTCCCTGTTGAGGTCAGGACTCTAGAGTTTCATTGGCAAGTCCCTGTCCCACCCGCTTCTCATAATGTGATCAGGGTTATGCCCCATTCACTGGTGGCAACATCCAGGGAATGCTCACTTGTAGGCCTTAACTCAAGAGGTCCACATTGTGGATTTGATTACAGTCAAAAGTGTCTTAGGATGCAGCACCTTTAGCATCAAATCCCCCAGGGCCCAGTAGACCCATAACAAGTCTTACCCACTCTAGGAAGGAGAACGCATGCAGGGTCTTGGAGGGAGGCCATTTGCGGGCACGCTCAACGGCTCAGGTCCTGCTCTGGTGAGTTGGCTGCACATGAGCACCACAGCAGCACTCAGCAGGTGGAGGCTGTGCTCTGATCCTATGCAGTCATGCTTTGGCGGCGATCTGAGGAGTTTCTGCACTCCTCCTGCAAGGTAAGTGTCCACATTTCAGAAAGAGTGGTGGTGCAAATGCTCATGTTCTCGACCTCATTGAGGTGGTGATGCTTCCATGGAAGCCTCACTTGTTCCACAGAGTGAGGCCATATGCAGGCTTAGTTGCTCCAGGTGCACACAACACATTTATTCCCAGCATCCCCTGCTGGGCTGTGGAGTTGCTGTGCCACTCAAACATTTGGCCCTTAGAGCATGGCTGTCTTTACCACAGCGACTCCCTCCTGGCATACAGCATCACTGCTACGGTGTCACACAGGCTTCAGCCCTTCTCCACATGGCAGTCTTTTCCACTGCTGCCCCATTCAGGCACACAGGGTTACCACAACGATGCTGCACAGGCTTCCACCATTATCACATGGCTACATTTACATGGCTATCTTCACGGTGTCCCTCTGCTGTTGCATGGGGGTCGCCGACTCAAGTCTGCACCCGGGCAATGTCCTGATCAGTGCAGCAGCCGTCTTCTCTTACCTTGCATCAGTAGTCCACTCGATACGGCTCTCCACTGGACCTCGTTCTCTCCAACACACTTTCGTTTTCCTCATGCAGGCAGGGGCTAGTGCTCCAGGCTCCAGAGCAGGTGATCTTTGTTTCCCTGGGTAATGTCCCCTCACCCAGCAGGGACATTAAGATACCTTGGCCCCCCAGTCCTGCTCACAGGCTGAATTTTGAAATTCTCTACCTCCCTTTTTATAGCCTATTTCCATACACCAAATGAGATTGGGGGTCTGGATCTTTCCCATTTTATGTTGAGGTTCTTTTTCTTTTGAAGTACACACTTCTCCTCTCGAAAAGCTGTCTGTCACAGAAGGAGAGACTCCGAAGCTGATTGTCCCACAAGCCATGAGAGTGAACAGAGTTAGCACCCTTTTGTCAGCCATTGTAATATGTGCATCAAAAGGTTAATCCCAGCCTCCCATCCCCGCTCAATCTCCTTCCTGAGATGTGTCCAGGCTTGTGATTTCACAATGAATCAAAGAGCATCCCTTGAAGTGTACAGGGGAAGTCTTGGTCTCCCTTTTCAGTTTGTCCACCAAGCTCACAAGAATGCAGTGGTACACAAATCTTTTGAGGAGCATTCCTCTTCCTTCTCATGTCTTCACCATGCTGACCTGGGCTTCCCATGTAAGGTACCATTACAGGCACACCTGCACTCAGTGTAAATAGACATCGCACACTGTCCCACACACTGTCCTGTGTACACACAGCTTAGTACTGTAGCCTTTCTGTGTTGCCATTTGCAAGCAAGGGGGTGTTCTCTGTCAATTTACTCTTTTAAAAAGCCCCTTAGTCATCAACCTACCTTGGATTTTCCTTGTGTCCTGTATGGGCAGTGACTTAACATGGTTGACCCAGTCTTTGGTGTTACTTAAATCCATAGAGACATCTGAAGCTGCCGGAGTACCAGGCCAAGCAGGCCAGTGTGCTTAAGAGCTCAGAAGAAGCTCAGACCGGAGAATGACCAGTCGCAGTAGCCTGCAGCTGCTGCCCCAAGCTTCTGGCCCTACAGGGAGCAATCCTCACTGGACCTCAAAAATGCAGATTCTAGTGGAAAATGTCACTTGCCCATTTTGCCACGTCAGCCATGCTGGTGGTGAATAGATCAAGGTTGACGTGAAGGAACACTTCGGGTTCATTGTACATCACATAACCCCTTGTATGACTTGTGTCTGGATTATTAATACAGTCCAGCTCTGCAGTGTGCTTCTGAGCACCCTGATCCCACCCTGGATTCTTTGATTTAATGTACACTATTGTTGGCCAAGAGAAACCTCTAGTGGAAGGTCGTGCCATACATATGTCTAAATAGTATTTAGTTTAGATTAAGTATGTGGCAGCACTTTTTGGATTTTGGATCACATTTATTGGAGATGTGTACAGAGATAGCATTTGATTTGGCCAACTTTGCTCAGAGAATTATTTTCCAGCAGAGGGTGGTGGCAGTTTAGGTTTGGATTAGGCTTCTTGCACATTTAATGTTTGTGGTTCGCCAGATCTGATGGAGAGTTTATGCTAAACCACGCCAAGAAACAGAATTTTGACAAACTCCTTTGTGGTGGTAAAAGGAAACCATGAGCTGTGACTAGCCGTGCGACGCGACTCAAGGGCACATTTAACATGACATATACATGCATTACACTCTTGAGTTTGTAGCTTTGGAGAAAGGGTTATAGCTTCTCTCCCCGTCATCCATATTACCAATAATGTAGATGCTGATATGTTATCTGCTGCTTGTGTCACGCAGCTGCCACTATTGTGGCATTGTGACACTCTTGCGGAAACTTTGCAGAGCAAATCCTGACGGACCTGTCTGCTTGCTTGCAGGAGAGTGGTGTTGAGAAATGTGCATAAGGTCCTGCAGGGAGACAGCGTCATTGGAGGTTCGTTTCCTGCGCGTTATGTTTAAAATAAAAATTCGTTTTAATGAAAAGAGTTAAGGGCACTTTCAATAGTGAAGTGGTTTCCGGAGTATTCCACACATTCATGAAGTAGCTGGCGTGCAACCAGAGCGGATGATGGGCCAGCCATCTGATACGCCCCCGTGTACACTTTCCAAATTCCATGGGGAATTGATGCAGTCATGTCCTCGGGCATGTGCATGGCTATTATCTGACAACACCACTCATTTATTCCGTTGACTAGGCCTCTGTCGGCTTATCTGGCCACACACTGGCCTGTTTCACGGCCATTGTCAAGCTGGTAACTTTCATGACACTGGCATCTGGCAGCCTCTGACCTTCCCGGGAGGGGCGGGGGTGTCACAGCACGAGTGTGTGCGCGCTCAAGTGGGGATCAGTTGGACCAGAGACCGCCAGAAAGTGATTTTGCTTTAAGGTGTAAAGTCTCCACCCTCCCTCCCCTTCACGATCTGACAACCCACGCCACCCCTCCCCTGAGTTTTCAGACATGTAATCCCTGACGTCACTCCTCGTGAAAAGTTATTTGCAGACTCTTACCTCGTAAAACGGTTACGTTCACAGCGCTTGGTGCGCCGTATTTTAGGAAGAAGGTGGGAAAATGACGCGGCTAGAATTACTCAGGCGTCTTTAAAGAGCTAGCTGTGACTTAACTTTCCCGGCATTTGTTGATTTTTTCTATCCCTTTCACCGCCATTGTCCCTTTACATTTCGCATTAACTCCAAGTGTAGACCGCTTTCTTTCGTGGTCATTTTGTAGATCTCGGACCATGACTGAGGGCCCGTTGACAGACAGCAGCACTTACACGCCAGAGATTCTCTAAAGTTAGGGATCAGTGAAAAGCCACAAAACGGTGAACAGTGGAGGGACGTTAAGCCTCTATATGTTCTTAATAAGCCTAAAATATGTGTCCTAAGACATTGCATGCGCTGTCATGTAAGCAAGACATACAAAGGTTTGCACTTGGTAAACGGTGATTGGGAAATTGTGATTGTAATTGCATTTATATAGTGCTTATACCCCTGACGAGGAGTTGAAGCGCTTTATATTGAGTAGCACGCTCGTGGTTAATCCAGTGGTTAAATGTGGGTTAATGCGATTATTCATGTGCTCTCAAGAAAAAACATTTAATTGGGGTATTACTAAAACATATATTTTAAACAAACTTTTTTTTTTCTTAAAGGGCCTGATCTAGAGTCAGACAGGTTACTCTTAAAGGTAACAGATATCCTGTCCACCTTCTTGCAAGTGCATTATATCAGTTACTAGTAATAAGGTGGACAGGCTCCGTCATGTTGGGATGGAAAAATCCATCAGCCAAACTCTAAATCAGATCCCACACCTCTTTGCACATATTCAGGCAGCCTGTCATACCGTAAAAAATAAAATTTTAAAATAATGACTTGCATATTCACAGTGCTTTCGTCACCCTTAGGCACCTCTTAGCGCTATAAATAAATAAATATAAGTATTCCCCAGTTAACCTACCAGGATTCAGTCCTGTGACCGTTTGGTTGCACCCGGACATCTGCAGTGATCTCGTTAACAAATTCATCTCTCCACCTCTCATAGCATTAGAGAATGCACTTTTCACAGATTACATTAATTTGTATCTTGAGATGTTTGTTATATTTCACACATATTTTCAAGGTGTAGTGTCTTGCATGATTTAAAACAGAACCTTTCTGGCTGTCTTAGGACTCTGTATAAGTGTGACATAATCACCAGAATAGAACATAATAAAAGCTTGGTTTAGAATGTTGTCATTCACAGGTATACGCAGAGGAATAAGGGCATGCGATTTACAGCTCCTTGTGTGGCCTAAGTATTCAGCGGGTACCAGGCTGGGTAAGACATTACAACTGGTGTCGCAATAGGGTATAGGTAACTCAAAGAAGAAAGCACTCTCCTTGAGAGTTTGCCGTGGTCCAAGCAAACAGCTTGTGCATGCCACGTGTGCCTCCGTCGAAGTGCTGCGTTGACGGTTGGTGTATGAGGAGTCAAAGTGCAACTCCAGTTGATGTGAAGCATGTAAATAGATCGATCTCTTCACAGAAAAGTCTACACAACATTGGTCAAGAAATGAAGACCAAAATCCTACAAAAAGGTACTGCACTGCCACACAAAATCAAGTTATACAATATAAAGCATCTTTATGCTGCAGGCAGATTCAACCAGGTATACCAAGCGCAGTTAAAGAGTATTATCAGATCCCGGATATCAGATCCCAAATAGTGAAGGCCGACAAAACAAGTAAAGCACTACGACCTCAGCATGTGGTTGTGCTTACTAAGCTGTCCGATACCTGAATCAGCATACCATTAAAGCTGCTGGGTGGTGGCCCAGAACAACACCAGAGGTCTCCATGAGTGATGGTGCTCTGATGGAGACCAAGAAGGAGGTTAAAGCTTCAAAGACTGTCTTAGATGACCCAGAGGCTAAAACATATTTGGGCCTCAATGATGAGGCAGCTTCCCAGAGACAGCCGACAGTGTTTGACAGTTCTCCGCCCTCAATGTCAGGCACTACCATGAACAGTTACAATGCTGCCACCTTCCTTAAACCACCACCACCATTCGATACTGCCAAAAAGCAAAATATTGCCAGTAGATTGACTGCATGGATAGAGTCATTTAAAGGTTTCATAGATGCACTTGAAGAGATTGATGAGAGGAAGATTATCAAATATCTCAAAAATCTTGCTGGTGATGGTGTGAAAGAAGTCTTAAAGAAAATACCAAGAACTGAAGAAGAAGTCACATACCGTCAGATTAAGAATGCGTTGAATCTCAAGTTTAATTTAAAAAACAAACGTTGATTATGAACGATATGTTTTCAGTCAAGAATGTCAAAGAGTGAGCGAAACAATCAATGAATTTGTGTAAAGACTCGACACACATCAAACAGTATAAGTTCAATTAATTTAATGATGAAGAAGCCAAGAGACTTGGAGTGATCGATGTATGCTTATCCCAATTCATTCATACAATGGATGTAGATAGAAACTCTTAGTCTGGAGTGAGTGTTGATGGCTGCCAGAGCTGAAGAACCTGCTGAGAGACAAGCTTCCAACATGCAGGCCGAAGGTGCCAGAGCAAGTCAGTCATGAGTGTGAAAAGTAATTTGAAACTGAAGACTGAAAGACACAAGTGATATCTGCATGCAAAAAGTTGTTGTGTTTCAGGTATGGATTTGTGTTTCCATATGAGGGAAAGTGTCCCACCATTGGTGAGTTGTGCAGAGCGAAGGAAAAAGGAAGCGCATCACGACCTGAAGACCAAATGGCTGCCAGAACGTTCCAAAGGCAGTGTTTGACATACACCCACAAGGCCAAGTGGCGGCATTAGTTGAGGCATATGAATACTAAACGAAGTTGATCGTCATCTAAATCATTGTCAAACAGTTCTTCAGCCTCCATAATAAATGAAAGCGAAGAAATTTATTGTGCCATGTCAGTACTTGCCTCAGAAAAACGTGCACATGTCAGACTGGTCACCTGCGAGGACAAAATTCAGTCAAAGAAAAGTCGACATGTTCAAAGTATCAAAATCATACAAACACTGTCCAAAGATTACATTGAAAATACATGGATGTTCAATACCTTTCATTATCAACAGTGGTGCTTTGATAAATATAATGCCAAAAGAAAAGTATCATAAACTGTCTCTGTTACCGCGGCTTACGCTGTCAAAGACCAAAGGGTACACTTGAGCTGCATCGACACCCATGAAAAGTAAAGGATCATTAATGGCGACAGTGAAGCATAAAACAAAGGTCCAAGCACCAATCCATGTGCTTCAAGGTACAGCAGCAAGTGCCTATTTGCTGAATTTCAACACAACTGCTGACATGAGACTGATTTCAGTGAATTACAACATGAATGCTCCTGACAAAATAATAAGTCAGTTCCCTTCATTGCTTCATGGCTTAGGAAAGCTAAAGACTATGAAACTATAATTGCGTATTAATGAGGATGTCTGTCCTGTTTCTCAGAGACATAGAAGAGTTGCTTTTCATTTACAAGAAGCTGTTGAAAAAAAACTTGAATCATTACTTCAAGTTCAAAAACTTTATTTGCCTGCCATGCAGCCATAAAAGTAAAAGTTATCCATGATACATATATCATCCAAGGTTCTGTCACTAAAAGTGCTTCTAAGTCATATCTACAGTACCTGATTCTGGGCTAGGCTCATACAATTAAGAAACAACAGCTTAATCAAAGTGTGTTGAATATCTCGAACGTACAGCAGCCCGTAAAAACAAACTTACATAAAAACATGTTTCATCATAACGAAGTTGTTTTAAGAAAAGCACTGACTGAGTACAATGTGTCAGTTTTCTAGACTTAAATAAAGGCATTAAAAACATTTTAGAATATTTCTGATTAAAAACACAAAAAAGTAAAATGTAGCATTGACTATTTAAAAAATATTATTGCATGGGCATACCAGCGATTCTAATATACTGAACCCCCAACGGGAAACAAAGTAAATATTTTATTGTGTCTGCCCGAAAACAAAAAACTTAAGGAGCATTCTCATCTTCTTCTTCCAGCACATAGATAGTCGCTGAGAGTATTGTCATGGTTCACTGACAAATAAGTCGAAATGGATATTTTTTAGGTTTCAGCACTTAACCTTTTTTCCCTGGGCATGAATTAGCAGTGATGTTTTAACTTGCTTCCTGCCCATTGTGGCAATTTTCCCAAAATTATTGAATGCCTGAGGAAGGCCAGTAGCATCCAGAGATGCTTTTACAAATGCTAGCCAAAGGATATCAAGACCTTTATCACATGCCAGACAGTCCTTTATTATATTCCTTGTTAGTGACGCCTCCTCATTTTTCCAAATGGAAAGATTTGAATGCTTTCTCTTATATAGCTTAACCCCACTTCACTATAATAAACATAAGGTGGGTTGGAGAGAGGGACAGATAAGAGCTTTTGACAGAAACAACAGTCCACTTTTTGAATTGCTGGAGAGTCCCTGATGCCCAAAACTCCTGCCCCTAAGCCACGACTGGAACACATTGCATGAAATAACTTTGTAGCATAGGAATACATGCTCGGTCCCGGGGGGGTGGAGGGGAGGGGTGGCGGACAGCAGACTGAATAGTGAACCAACCACCCTAGATAGCTTGGTAGTCCTCAACTATGTTAGGTATCCATGACCCAGTGAAACTAAAGACCACCCCCGGTAGGAAAATGTGGTTGTGTTAAAAATATGGTTTGTTCCTACCAAAATGCTTGTTAATGAGGTACACTTTGAGCTGCAAGCCATAATGAAATATTAGAAAATTCAGTTACCAATTCACGGGTGCCCATGAATTTCACAAAGGAATGTACCAACAGTGGCAAACGTTTGGGTGCTTGCCAACAAAACTGCATCGTCTGCATATTGCAAAGCTGGGCATGGGGTGCCATGCGCCATGGGAACATCTGGTGTACATGTTGTTAAATAAGTGCCCATTTTATTTATGCACAGGATGAACAGCAAAGGTGCAATCACGCATCCTTGTCTCACCTCACGCCCAGTGTGGATCTCCCTTATAACTCATCACTTAGGCCAAACCTCACTCTAGCCCTATATTTCTGTGCATGGATGCCAGGAAGTGTACAAGTGGCCACTCCATCGCCATTTCCAATCTAATGTGCCATAGCCTTGACCAATTAACACAGTCAAATGCCATGCCAAGATAAATGAATGCTTAATACATGGGGGCATGTTTAACCACGGTGTATTTACCCAAAAGTAGGCTGAGGTTTAGGCCCTGCTCCTATATATTGGAGGCGTTCAAAATCTTGTTATCCTCCCCCACTTAATGATTTCATTATTAAGAACCCTTCCAAAAAATTTGGCTGGGATATCTCTGAGGGAGATTGGGTGATAACAACTGGATGAAGATCGGTTGCCCTTTTTTAAACATTGGTACGGTTGTAGATTATGCCCATATAACTAGTAAGGATCCATTATTTGAATTGTTGTAGACATTAGTCAGCAGGGGACACATAAACTGGTGTTGCGTTTTATCAAATAAAAAGGTACACCATCTGGCCCAGGAGCTTTGCCTCCTGCGCTCTGCTATTTTGCAACTGAAACTTCATGTAAGGTCGCGTCTACCAGACACTGGCTTTAACTCATTTATCGTGTTTGCACCTATTGCCAAATTCCCTGCACATTAAATTATGGAAAAATTTGCCTACCACGCCTCACTTCTGATAAGGCAAGTAATTGGCATCCCTGTTGTGTTAGCTGATTTCAGGGCTGAAACAGAATCCCAAAGGCACTTACTATTCTTAGTCAACGCTGAATGAGCTAAACTATCCCACTCCTGGGTGATCACTTCAGCCTTCCTCCTTTTGGTTACTGTTTTGTACTTTTCCTTTTGCGCAGGCTAATCACTGCTGTGGAATCCCGTGGGCGAGCATTCAAAGCCTTCCGCAAGGCTTGGTTGTCTGCCGATCACTTGAAATCAAACCACCTTGGGGTTAGGTGAGCCTTTTTCGGTACCTTTATTGGCCCAGAAAGACAATTTTTAATACCTGAGCAGAAATCTGCAAATGAACTTGCTATATTCTCTTTTCCATTGCAGCTAATGTCAGATAGACAGCCCAAGAGTAGATCTAAATTTTTCTGAATTATTTAAGCCAGTGTTTTTGTAAAGCATTTCCAACAAACTTTTAAATTATCCACAGATAGCTGTAAATTACAGACTTCAGATTGGCTTTTAAGGTTATTCTGGGTGTCATAATCAGAGCAATTTCAACAGGATTGGGACCACCAAATTCCATTCGGACAATAGACCCAAACACCAACCGATCCAGTAAATTGGCAGATATAAAAATATAATCAATTATAAAGTGGCAGTTATGCGTCTAAAAGTTGGCAAAACAACTTATCCCGCTCCCACCACCTCAAGTACATTGTGTAAATCCAAGTATGCCAAAAAAGGTTCTAATTCTTTACCCTCCTGGTCGGGCCTGTCAGCAAGTAATGAGCAATTACTTCGATCGAGGTGTACCAGTTTAGCATTAAAGTTTCCTGCTATGCACAAGTGAACTGATCGCCCCTTGCCTGCCACTGACTCTACAATTGAGTCAATAAAATTAAACAATTCTAGAAACGTGTGGTTTGGGCTATTTAAAAAATCATTATTATAGAAATTGATGAAATACAACAAGGGGCTCTCCTTGTACAGCGCAACCTGGTAACTACTTCCTATAATGTCTAGAACTTTGGTGCTGCCACCTAAGGAAAGATTTATCCCCCGAGGCATGAAAAAGGAATACACTGGGGAGATGTCAGAGTTACGGGATCATTTTGATAGGCCACACAGGCCAGTTGTACTATCATCGGGGGGGAGGTAGTTAATGTAACCGGGAGTGGGATAGGTTCTAAGACACCAAGTCAATCACACAATCCCAGGTCGCTTAAAAGCCTAAACCTGTTTCTCTGGGACAACAAAAAATATGTCGGTGGAGCCATAAGGGGGCTGGTGCTATGAACTTGTCTACCACATACTGAGGTCCATTGGGGGTGACACACGATCTCTGGCCTATAAAAGTACCCCAGTGGATACGTCTGGATACCAGCTAATCTGGTTGGGTGGGCCCAGGGTAGTCCGGAGCCGTGCAGCAACAATAGAACTGTTAAAATTAACTATTACGCAATCCCCGACCAGCTCTTAGTTTCTGGGCCAAGCCAATCAACCCTCCTTACCATGATTGAGTTGTAGATTTTCATGCTAATGCTAGAATTTGACTTAAACCAGTGAACCGCCTTATTCTTTAATTCCCCAAATGTTTCAGCTGTAGAATGTTTATGTGGGGGTACGTTCCCTTAGACTATCACTTATGGGGTTGACTCAGGTGGGAACGTAATCACTTTACTTTCCCGGGTGGCTATGGGCTGTGGCACTGTAGGAAACATTTTAGGGTGTAAAGCATCTCGCTGCAAAAAGGATGTTGTAGGCGATTGTGGGGCTGTGCTGAAATTCCCATGTGGCTCTATAGATGAAGAGACTGTCTCAGGAGAATGTGCTTGTACACTCTGGATCTGAGGTGGATTTGCATTAGCGTTCATATTAGAATTGACAGTGGTGTTACTGAGCCCTACACCGACTACTGAGTTTTTGTCTTTCTATATTGTGGCTACATTATTCACGTGCACCTTTAATTGCATGACACTTTCTTCAATTTGATCTAGTCTTGAAATAGTTAATTTAGAGCTCATATCACCGGTCTTTTGTTCCCTCGAAGGAGGTATGCAGTGGATGGTCAAATAAAGGGCCTGCCTGTACCCCCACTTACTATTGGGGCTGGCAGTGGGGCTTGAATGATTACTTAAATGATTACTTGCCACAATAGAGGCTCCCTCCTGAATATCTCCCCTCAGTAGTTGGGGGAAAAAAACCCTGAACCTCATCATGAACAACTATACCTGTGCTCACCATAGGTGGAGATCTGGTAGCTGTAGCTACAATAGATTCTCCATTGGACTAAAGGCATGGGCCTCAATCAGGGAAAGGTCCTCTTTTGGCAAGGAGAACCTTCTTTCGACCCGTTCAATCTCGTTTGGTACCACAGAAACTGCCAAGGACAAAAAACCCTCAAAAGTAGTGACTTTTGCAGTACTCTGTGGTGACCTATAAGTGACAGCCCCCGCCTTTCGCTTCCCCATGTTTTGGGCACAGGCGTTCAACAAATTAAAGTGGATCTTAATACACTGCAGGCAAAGGCCTCAATCTGTACACAACACCAGATTTTAGTAATTCAGTGCAAGTGTGTGCTGTCATAAGTTATGCATGCACCAAACAAACATGCGTATCAAAGAAAGCAGACCTACACACTTCTTATTAAAAAGAGAGATGCCCACAAAAATCCTAAAAGCACAGCATATTTACCACAAAATAACCCCTGGTATCACAAACACAGTAAACAAAAAAGATCCATCAATGACTTGAATATCCAATAAAATTATATATCAAATGCCAACATTAAAAAAGTCCATATTAGTCACCAGCTCTCAGCCTCATGGCCTCCTAGACGTAGGGAGTGCCACTTAACAGAATCACAATGTCTCTTGCTGGCTCAAAGTACAAGCTAGCTGGCTGTTAATGCCCAGTGCCTCCCACTGGAAAGTGAAAATTGCTGAAAATACAAAGACCCAAATGCTGCTGACTGTATAGAACTGTAAATAGCCTCCTCCACGCTTCGTCAATAGGCAGCTTATTGTCTAGCTGGACACTTAAAGTATTTTGGATGCACCTCTTTAGTCTGGTTCATCCACTCGAGGACTTCGATACTCTCAGCCTGTTGATATCCCTGGAATGGCGCCCAGGAGGGTGACCCTGCCATGCCTCTACCTGGTGCTGATGATTGCAGGATGGGCTCGACCTTAGCCCGGGCACATCCTATGTTGCGTGACAAAGCGATGTGCTTTATGGCAGGTGCGGCCCAGTAACATCAGTGCAGGTGCGCAAGATCACAGGGACTGCCTCCTGGGGCCCTGTGCAGGATGGTTATTGAAGTTTCCTCATAGTAGCAGTGTCACCTTCCCACGCTGCGGGACGAAGCGATGCGCTTTATACCACTTTTGGCCCAGTAGCGCCAGTGCAGGCATGGGAGTCCACAAGGACCACCTCCTGGGGCTCTTTTAGGATGGTTATTGAAGTCTCACCCACAATACCAGTGACACTCTGTCCACAAGGTGGGACAAAGCGATGTGCTTTATAGCACTTATGGCCCAGTAACGCTGGTGCAGGTGCGCAAGATCACAGCGACTGCCTCCTGGAGCCCTGTGCAGGTCGGTTCTTGAAATCCCACTCACAATACCAGTGTCAGTCTTCCCACCATCTCCAATCATTACCTAAGCATGACATTATCACATTATTGAACGTTACACTGGTCCAACACCATGGATTTCTCCCATAGTAGTAGTGACTACAAAGGACCATGGAGGCAGCTGTGCACATATGCGCTGACATGCGCCAGGCAAAGAAAGCGATTGAGCGAGAGCGACCTCTAGAGTTGCACATTGCTGACATGATCAGACAATTGAATGGTGACAAAATCTTCTTGACTTGATTTGAATAAAGTTTATCATCAGTTAAACTAGAAGAAAGCTGCAGGTATATCACAACCTTTGTTACACATGTTGGTTTGTTTAGATCAGTGGTTCCCAACCTGTGGGCCGGGGACCCCTGGGGGTCCGCGAAGCCTCCTCAGGGGGTCCGCGACTGCTTAGAAAATTTTATAATATTGAGTTCCAACTATCAGTAATGACTCAGTGGGGGTCCCCGGATTCCAATAATGAGTCAGTGGAGGTCCCCGGGCTCCAGTATTGATAAAATGGGGGTCCACAGAAGTCAAAAGGTTGGGAACCACTGGTTTAGATATAAGAGACTTAGTTTTGGTGTGTCATCGGCTACAGAACATTTCCAAGGCATCATACGATTAATCATACAACCTGTTGTGTATGTATTTATCTATAGCGATGACATATTGGTTTTTGAAGCTACACAGAAGGAGCACACTTGAGCTCTTACCCAAATTTGTCAGTTACTCAATGATGCAGGTTTGACTTTAAACGTAGATAAGTGTGAGTTAAATAAGTCAAAAGTGAAATTCCTTGGCAGTATCTTTTCTGATGGAAGCAAGACGCCTGATTCTGCAAAAGTCCAAACCTTGACAAATGCTTAATCCCTACAAGATATGTTAATGGTATGTTCTTTTCTTGGAATGGCTAGCTATTGTTCACAACACATAAATGACTTTGCCACAGTCAGTGTTCCATAATAAGAGTTAACAAAGAAAAGGGTTTCTTTTAACTGGTCAAGAGAATGCGAAAAGAGTTTCAAGAGCATCGAACATGCCATTGAAAATTCTACAGAAATGGCGTAATTCCATCCAAAGCTCCACACCGAGATTGTGGTTGACACTAGCCCTGCTGGGTTAAATACTTTACTTGCACAGCATAGTTGACGTTCAAATACAAGATGACATATTGTGGCCTATGCTAGTAGAAGTTTGTCGCAAACAGAGCGTGCTTACAGCCTGAAAAGGAGCATTTGGCTATAGTATGGGCTTCTGAACATTTCCATTTATACCTGTACGGAAAGTCTTTTACACTGGTGACTGATCTTCAAGCTTTGCTGACCATCTTTGGCAATCCAGAAGCCAAGATGCCTCTTTGAATTGAATGATGAAGACTACGGTTGCAAGAGTATGATTATACAATTGTACATTGATCAGGAAAGGATCAACATGCTGATGGCTAATTTTCGAGAGTGCATATTCAAGGTCATGGTACTCCATCCAAAATGGGCGAGGCCCTCGTAAATTTCATTGTCAAGTCAAGTACATTAGCTGCTGTATCGTTAGCCTAGATTGTCACTGCTTCAAGTCATGATGGTGATCTGCTAAAGTTGAAAGATATAATTACAAATAAAAACACTTTTGACCTCTCAAGAATATGAAAGATGAATTGTCCAATACTCAGGAAGGAGTTATACTGCGAGAATCCTGATTTTGGAGAGTCTACGACAAAAGGTGACACAAGTACCTCATGAACGTCATTGTGGTATTGTTACTACAAAAAGAGCTCACAGAGACCAAGTTTGGTTTCCATACCTAGATGAAAGAGTTAAATAGGAACTCAAAGTCTGTCACAAATGAAACTGCATATCAGCCAAAGTCACTCAACATACTATGAACATGTCAGAATCCCCAAACGTGGCTAGGAGAGAATAGTCATCAGTTTCTTTGGTCTACTTGACAATGGACTCATTTGAAAACAGTACTTAAATCTAATTTACAATTTTATTATTCAACACCCCCCTTGATGACAGGTGAAAGTCCATGCGACTTTCATGTTCAGTAGAGCAGTAGCAACCAAGATACCCCCAGTGAACCACAGAAAGAGATGAGAATGGAAACCTGATTCGTACAAGAGACTTGGTTCAAAAACAGAAAAAGAAAGGGTTTACTGACAAGATGAGACATGCAAAAGATCTCTCATTCCTAAAAGGAGATTTGGTGATCGCTCTGTAGTTACTGAAAAGAAAATCTGATGCTCCTTACAATGCTAAACCTTTTCAAGTAGTGTCTAGCAAAGGACGGATGGTGTCTGCATAACGACCTGGGAAGTCCCTTACCAGAGATTCTTCTCACTCCAGGCCTGTGTTTCATCGGTCTACAACTCGAGATGGTGAAAGAAAGACTGATTCTGAAAACTCAATGACTGTTGCTGGTTCCTTATCATAATTGGCAATCTCTGACATTGAAGACAACCTTTACAGCTTCCAGTAACCAGATCTGGTAGACGGATCAAAGCACCAAGAAGATGAGTTGAAGAGATATAGTTGTACAAGTTTCTCTATATATGTAGATATTTCTGTCCATGATTTTCTAAAATTTGCAATTTTTCATTAAACAGAGGGGAGACGTAGTGTCTTGCATGATTTAGAACGGAACCTTACTGGCTCCCAAGGACTCCATATCACTGTGACATAATCATTAGATTAGAATATAATGAAAGCTTGGTTTAGAATGGTGGAGTTCACAGGTAAACGTAGGGGAATAAAGAAGTGTGATCTTCAGCCCTGAGTGTGGCCCAGTTACTCAACGGGTAAAACACTGGGAAAGGCGCTACACAAGGAAAAATAGTTGCAGAATATTTTGTTCCGTTTTTTAGCAGTCTCTCTGGCCCCGCCCCCCATACTAACTGGACACACCACCATTGTAGTCAGGATCACAGTTCCCATACTTTTTTATGACATTCAGCTTGTGGCAAGGAGAGAAATTAGACAGCAACTGGACTTTGATGCTCACAAAAAAGTCCCCTTTTTCCAAAATTGCAAAAGGAAATTTCGCACTGATCATTGTACTTCTTTGCACATTTTTTTTCGTAATCCACTTAATTGGCCATTTTAAAGTCTGGCCTCAAGGCAGCTTTAGTTTTTTGGGGCTCATGTGGATACATGTAAAAAAATAAAACATTGAGAAGACCTTTCAGTCAGGCTTCTTCTGCATATTTTTGTGCCAGAGTGGCATTTACATTTTGAAGGAGCCCCGACATTTGGTATTAGAGTTTCAGTAGTACTTCCACCCACACATACTACTGAATGCCCCACAGCCATACAACATCTTTCACTTCATCCATGTACACACCCACAAAACTAAAAATCAATCATGAAGTCAATTCATCCATCATCCAAACTTGGCTACATGTCTATAATGTGTGTTGTCTAACTTCTTGTGTCTGCATGTCAGTTTGTGTGTGTGCTTATCGTTTCTTTATGCCTACAACATAACAATTTTCATATATTATAACAAAACAAATGCTTAAAAAGAAATCTAGGCCTTTTGTTCTTTGTCAAGAATTGTTTAAAATGCAATTCATCCCCGTTTAAGGGTTGCTTTTTTTCCTGTTTTTGTATAAGGCACCCAGCACACGCGTCTAGCTCTCAGCTGTCCATCGATACGCATACTATTGGGGTACATAATGTAGCTAGAGTAAGTAAGGTCCACAGCTTAATATGTGCAAGATAGTTCTTCAAGAGACCAGGAGTAATCAATGGGAAGCCACATATAGTGTTAAATTTAAGCACAGTTTGCACTTTTATAAAGTAAATGTTAAACATACAAACCAATTTTGTTCAAAAGTAATTCACCACAAGGCTTATGTTCAGTAACTTCATAAACATACTTCAAAATTCAGTGCTTACGTTTGAATTTATTTCTGATTTTTTTAAAGCAGACATGTTTTGCAAAGTCAATAAGCTTGTAAGCTTCTCCCTGGTATGCCCAATTTTATATATTTACATTTCCATAAAAAATCACCAGCAAGATATGTTTTTTAAAAGTTTGAATTACCTATAGAAATCAGTATCTGTATTTGATATTACAGTTCTGTTAGTTCATATGTTTTGTGAGTATGTTGTGTTTTGTTTTCCTTTTCAATATAGAAATGTGGTTGTTTGACAGAATACTGTGTACAGAAATATCATCTGAGGTGCATATTGCATCGTAAATATCCTAAAATACATTTTTCAGTGTGTGAGCCATCAAAGTACAGCACAAGTCATGAACATGATAAAATGTAAATAAAAAGACATGCTGTCAAAGGGGCCGTCAGTAAAACATCAAAATATGCCTAAATAATAATCCATTTTAAATGGTCAAATACGAGTTAAAACCATATAAACATGAAAAAACAAATAAAACAAATTAAATAAACATAAAAATAACTTACAAAAAATAATAATTTTATACTTTAAACAAAGACGTACACTGTTCATCATTATCATTATAACCCAAAGCCCATCTCTAATAGCAAATCTTGAGGTGCTAATGTGCACGCCAGTAGCCTAAACTAGGCACACCTATATTATTTAAAAATTATCAGTTGATTATCTCAACACACCAGATCTAATACTCTAACTCCAGTGAAGGAACTTGGTGACTGCACAAACTATATGCACGTTGGTCTGAGCTCTCACAATCCTCAGGGCCACCACACATTGCCTTATCCCCCAGCTGTTTGGAAATGGGCAAAATCCACCTTGAACTAGGTTTGCTATACACCGAGCTAAAAAAAAGGAAAATGTAGCAAGTTCTCATCAGTATGCCGGCATACCGGGCAATAGACAAGTCTACAGGTTAACCCCTAAACTCAGCTGAGACCTGGGTAAAATGTGACATCGACAGAAATGCCTTAACAGGTATCAGTTTGAAAACAAAGTGGCAATGACAAATTCATACAAAACAGGAGAAGAAGAAGAGAAGATAATTGATTGTCTCCGGACCATTTCACAATTTAATGAATAAATAGAAAAACAACATAGGCTCCGCCTTTATCTTAAAATAGTGTAGTGATTAAAGACAAGTGAACACATAGGGGGTCATTACGACCCCGGCGGTCGGTGCAATAGTGGAGGTATTACAGCCAATAGGCTGGCAGTACATACCACTACTATTATGACATTGGCGGTTAGCCAAAGCCAAACTGCCAAGTTAACACACCGACCGCCATGGCGGTAATGACCGCCAGGCTGGAGACTACAGTCTCCAGCCCGGCGGCCATCACTTGGCAGCCCATGGCATTTTGACTCTGCCCACCGCCATAGTTTACGTGGTTTCTGTACCGCCACGGAAACCATGGCGGTAGGCACTCCCAGTGCCAGGGAATTCCTTCCCTGGCACTGTTAGGGGTCTCCATCACCCCTTCCCCTCCCCAGAGCAATCCCCCTCCCCCGGATATACACACATACACGCACATACATACACACCCATACAAACATTCACCCACGCATGCATACATTCATACACACTCACAGCAACACTCACGAACATGCATCCAGGCACACATGCAAGCACACGACACACCATGCATGTACGCACACACCCTCTCATGCACACACGCATTACACACGCATGCACGCATTCAAACACAGTCACACCCCCCCCCCACAACACCCCCTCCCGCTTCTCCTTTTGGAGAACCTGACTTACCTGCTTGGGGGTCCTCCAGCAGGAGACGGGACACGGCTCTGCTGCCAGCAGCAACGTCCGCCAGCAAAACACCACCAGGCCGTATCATGGAACATGATACAATAGGCGGTGTTTTGCTGGTGTGGCGCTGCTGCTGGCAGCAGTGCCACCTTACTGCCGTCCGCCGCCATGACCGTCGCCGGAATTCCAACAGCCTTCTGTTGGAATTCTGGCGACGGTCATAATTCCATGGACAGTCGGTAGCCACGGCGACAGTATGTTGGCGGCCGTCGCAGAGGCGGTAGGCGGCATTTGCCACCTAAGTCATAATGAGTGTCCCAAACCCGGCGCATGTGCATCACATAACAGAAAAAGAAAACATCAGCAACTGTATAGACAGTCCTTTTAGATCCAATTACATGGAATCAATGATTTTCATTAAGGAATCAAAATTAAATATGTAGGTAAAGAACTCTGCTGCTTAATTGTCAACGATGTTTCAACCTTATCCACTTAAGGTCATCATCAGGCCCAAGAAATACACATAGATAAGGTGGTGCTGTAACCAAGGAACAAGGAAGAATTAGAAAAGCATTAAAAAAAATAATAATAATGAAAATAATACTCCGGAGACCAAACAACTAATCAACAACAAATGCTTCACTTAGACCAAGGGTAGGTCAGGAGAGTGGGACCCATTAAGCATACCTACAGTGGTGCTGGAACTATTTTCAGAGTGGGGGTGCTGACATCTCTGTTTAATCACCAAAGTCATAGGGATTGTGAAAAATTATGATTGTAAAAAATCCAAGTGCCACACAAAGAACAAGTATAGATAATAAGTAGTATCCATTCACCAGGAGAGTAGTAATGATGTGCTATGTGGTCGGTGGAGCATTTTGGAGCACACTATTGCAAATATGTTAGCACATGGTCAAGGTTATAAACAGCACATTTTCCATTGAAATGTCTACCATATTTTCACAGACGTGCAGTGTTACTTATATAACTATATATCTCATAAGCAACAATTTGTGGGAATCGGGTTCCAGGGACTGATTGTCATTTGCACATCACTAATTAAAGTGTTTTGATTGTATTCAACATCTTTGCTTCGATCACACATCAGTATTATAAAACAGTAATTCATTTGTGCTTTCTTAACTGCTCTTATATTTTAAAGTCTTTGCACAATACATGTATATGTATTTAAATTTTGTTGTGTTAGGAAAAAAATGACATCATAGAGCCTTTCCTTTCACACTCCTGAAAGATTGCTGCATCACTTTACAAAATCCTCTCATTTTGCAGACAGAAACCAAAAACTAATGCCAATCTCCATGTTAAACAAATAAGTAGCAATTTGCCGGAAGACCTAGCCTGACCTTTGAACCTCTGGCTTTGAACGCACAGGTAATGTAACAAGATAAAGAAAAAAATCAAGCCTGCTATACTGCTCATTCACCTTTTGAACTCCAGAATGGTTACTTTGATGGCCCTGCACCTCACGCCCCAGCACCCTTACTTCTAGCTCTTGTTCATAACTAGCTCTCCCACCACACCGACCTCACGCATCAAAATGGTAAACCAAGCTTGTACAAGGCAGAATATTTGGTTGGAAGCAACCATCACTTTGGGGAGGGACACGAAGTGTATTGGATCTCTTCGTGCTCCCCTCCTTCCTTCAGACAGAAGATGCACCCAGACATATACTGCAATATTTACAAAAGAGCGACAAGCATGCCAGGCTCTGAGCCTCATTATAGACCCTCAGCTACGATTTTCTCTGGTCCACATATGTCGACTAATACATCTGTCTTACAATATAGGACAGAAGGAGTAGGGTTGTAAAGGGAAGGGGACAGGTTGGATGGAGGAGACAGCTTGCCATGCTGTGCCCAGGACAAAATTGTCGCTTTCACAAGGTTTCCCACTGTATGCACGAAAGAAGAGTCCTTAGGGACTGGAATAACATAATGTTTACCGTTTTACTTTTGCACTCCAGGAGTGTGAGCAAGTCGTACCAAGTGAGCTTCCCACATGTAGGCAGCTTCACTCCACCAAAAAGTCAATTATGCTGTAATACTTACTGTAATTCATTTTTTTCCTGTGATACAATTCGTTTGTGAACTTTAGTGCACTCTAAAAGCATATTTTATCTCCAAGCTTCATGTGACCGAGTAAAGCATGAACTTCTGCGAGTAAGGTAGGGAAAAAGCCACTCGTGAAAGATTTGAACGTTTCAATTTACGATGCATTTCTCCAGGGCATCTTGTGGTGCCTTGTAAAAGTGCCTCTGTCCATCTACTCAAGGTGGCCTCCTCTGTGAATAACATGTGATAACGAGGCCCTGAATTGGGCCTAGAAGAAATGAGGCATAGAATCTGGGCATCTTTATGTCGACAAGTAGGTGCGTTTGCCGAAGACACAGCAGGCACCATGAGTTAAGGCATGGATACTAAGGAGGCGTAATAGGTCTTGGAACCGCCTCCGAAAGTATTCTGCTATTCTCAACCATTCAGTGGTTGAATGTTTGGGCTCCAGTTGGTGGAGAAGTCTGGAGAGATGTGAACATTGGGTTTTAACCTTTAAGGAGGAACCCATGGCAAGAATGGCCACTGGCCTTAACATCTCCAAAGCAACATCTGATCCTGGAAGTTTGGTAGGGAAGAAGCCTTTCCCCATTTGAAAGCCGGTGTTTGTCATGTGATTCCGACATACTCATGTCCATGCTACAATATCCAGGGGATACTGTAGTAGCTGCAGTGTGCAATGCTACTTTTCTGAGAGTGAACAGACATGCTTCCAGTGCCTGCCACTTGGTGCAAGAACATATTAATTTAATCAAATTTATGTCAGCTGTCACCTCTAAATAGAATGTGATTCGAACAATTTCAGTAAAGTTCTTTCATAAAAGAGATTAAAATAAGGAAACAGATTTGTATCTGTTAGAGCAAGGAGTTCCTATCACTTGATTCTTGGAGCAGTTGACTCAAGTCATTTAGAAATCCTTCTCTCAGAGAGCTACCAACCTATGGAAGTCTTCCCAGCCAGCCTATAATTCAACCCACCCTTCTTTCGTTTAGAAAATTGCTAAACATGCATCTTTACCTCTAGGAACCTTAACTAATTCGCCTTCGAAAATCTCCCTCTTCCAAACCCATCCCTACACATCCACGGTGAAATGGGATTTAATTTGGTGTATATATACTTCAGCTTTTCTCTTTCACTCTCCCTGTTTCAGCTCTGTTGTGATAAATGCATATTCCATTATCAACATTTTGAGCCCGGTTATATGTAAAGCACACCGATGGTGCAGATTTTGTATCGGATTATTATAAATAAAAATAGCTATTGCCCGTCTAGTCTTCAGTTCCTATAAACGTATTTGCGGGGTTGACTGTGACAAGAAACTAAACTACCTAAGTATAATCAGAAGAACTGGTTTGCCAGCTCAGTATTGCATTCCAGTGAGCTGATAATTGGATTGGAGTAGTCAGTATCTACTTAGCATTTTTGGCCTGGCCTTTGAGACAAGTTTAGCTGTTGTGCCAAACTAGTGTCTCTTAAAAAATAAAAATACATACTCTTCATACATAGGGGACCTTTTTGTCAGTCTGCTTCATCCATTCATCAAGTTAATTGTCATTCACATTTTGCTTTCGTCCACCACAGCATGGAGAAATGGGTCAGGGCTCTTCAACCATTTCCACCTTTCACTTTGAGTGACTGTATAAACCCTGTGCACATTTTTCACAACGACCTACAAAAAGTTCCTTACTCTTCAGTGGCAAAACTGGTTCAAAGTATGTTTTTTTATTTATTTATTTTTTGTATTAATTTAAATTCAGGCTAACTAAAAGTGTTGTAACTTAAAAAAATATTAGTAGTAAAACAGCCACATCAGTGAATGTTTGGTTTTTAAAGTTAAAATGCATATGGTGGCCCGGTATGGGTAGTGGCATATTTTATTTCTCTTCCTTTTCGTGCCGCAGACCTGCAATAAAAATGTTTTAAAAAGAGCCTTCGTGTCTGCTGACCAAGGCAACATTGCTATACTGTTTGGAGGCTTCCAGGGCTTGAAAGTGCATGTTCTAGTATAGTTCTTAATGTGCTTCTGTTCTTGAGACACTGTTGCGCCAGTTCAAAACAGAAGTACTGCAGATCTGTTGTTTCACATGAGACTCGAATAGGCGCCGCCGCCCTCTGTGAATTTTTCCAAGTACAACTGAATTACAGGATCCTTTTTATGCTTTCATTTCTAGACTGCATTTCTGTTTTGAACTTCAGCTTGGCAACCCGTCTTTACTGGAATTTTTTTGGGGGGGGAACTTTAGGCCTTATAACCTCTCGCAAGCATATTTACAAGCATATTTTAAATGTCACTGCTGTCTCCTAATGTCTCAAAGACCAGGACTCCTCTACCCGCCCTCCTCACAAATGTGTCAGAGGTTGCCAGAGTCTGTTCTTCCTTACAGCTGCCAGTCAGAATGTCCTTTTTTGCAGTATGATCAGAGAGACAAACGAGTGTACTTCTTTTGAACATTACATACTCTCCCATCATCTGCAGGTGGTTCTTTTCTTAAGACATTTATATTGAAAGACTTTGAACTGGGCAAAAAAGCCGGAGTGTGCAAATTTAACGTTTCTCTCAGAAGGGTCTGTTAGGGTAAATTAAAATCTGTGCGGTAATATACAAATCGAACACCCTATCTCAGATTCACAAAGTTTTGGGTGCATTTCCTAATAGAACATAAAGTTATTTTAACAGATTAAGGCGGTCATTCTGACCCTGGCGGTTGAAAACCGCCAGGGCAGAGGGCCGCGGAAGCACCGCCAACAGGCTGGCGGTGCTTCTGGGGCAATTCTGACCACGGCGGTAAGGCCGCGGTCAGAAAAGGGAAACCAGCGATTTCCCACCGGTTTCCTGCTGCCCCAGGGAATCCTCCACGGCGGCGCTGCAAGCAGCGCCGCCATGGGGATTCCGACCCCCTTCCCGCCATCCTGTTTCTGGCGGTTTTCACCGCCAGAAACAGGATGGCGGGAACGGGTGTCGTGGGGCCCCTGGGGGCCCCTGCAGTGCCCATGCCACTGGCATGGGCACTGCAGGGGCCCCCTAACAGGGCCCCATTGAGATTTTCAGTGTCTGCTTGGCAGACACTGAAAATCGCGACGGGTGCAACTGCACCCGTCGCACACCAGCAACTCCACCGGCTCCATTCGGAGCCGGCTTCCTCGTTGCTGGTGCTTTCCTGCTGGGCGGGCGGGCGGCCTTTTGGCGGTCGCCCGCCAGCCCAGCGGGGAAGTCAGAATGACCGCCGCGGTCTTTTGACCGCGGTACGGTCTTCTGACCGCGGTACGGTCTTCTGGCGGTTCCCGCCAGGCCGGCGGCTTCCGCCGCCGGCGGGGGTCAGAATGACCCCCTAAGAGACTTGCAACCATCGATTGAGGTATCACACCACTCCCATTTGAAGACACACACACTCTACACTTCAACTTGCAAGGTGTTAACACTTTAGGAAACACAGCGAAAGAGAAAGTCAGACAGCTCAGGGCATTACAACTTTATTCAATTTCAATGGTTTCGTTTTGGTGCAAACATAATTTCTCACAGGGAACAGTTAATCAACCTTTAAGGTCGCCTTCACCTCTCAGGATCACTGTTGGTGCCTGTATTGTCAACAACTACAATCTCCTGTTACGTTATTGAATACGGCCACACCACCATACATATGTATTATAATTTCTCTCATTGAAGAGAATGGACCTGCACTGTTTCTCCCTCATTTACAACAGTTGTAAACCTTGATAGTTTTTTTCTCCACATTTTTGGAGGACTGAACGTCAGACAACCTCCCCCCAACTACCTTTTCCATACACAGGCCCTCATTACGACTTCAGCAGTCTTTTTCAAAACTGCGTAAGCCGCGGGCACCATCATACCGCCAGTGCTGGTGGTATGATTGCCGCCCTATTAGGAGTTTTCCGCTGGGCCAGTAGACGAAAACAGTGTTTCCGCCCGCTGGCCAGCGGAAAACTCACCACAACATTGAAGACGGCTCGCAATCGAGCCGGCGGCAATGTTGAGGTGCATCAAGTGCAGGAGCACCCATCATGCATTTCACTGCCCGTAATTCAGGCAGTGAAATGCGCAGGGGGGCTGTGCATGGGAGCCCCTGCATTGTCCATGCTGAGTGCATGGGCAGTGCAGTGGCCCCCGACACCCCCATTCCACCAGCCTTTCCATGGCGGTGTTTACCACCATGGAAAGGCTGACAGATGGGGACTCCTAATCCCCAGGGCAGCGCTGCCCTGGAAGATTACAACGGCTGGGACCGCCAGGCTGTAGGCTGGCTGCAGCCTGGCATTGTCGATGGTATTACCGTGGCGGATCAGCCAGGGTCATGAAGGAGGGCGTTCGGACCGCCCTGTCTGCGGCGGTCCGACCGCCATCACGAGGCTCGTAATAAGGGCCTCAGTGCTTTCCTCACATTACAGCTCTCTTTGTTTCTACCTTGCATGAGAGTTTTACAATCCTCTAAACCAGTGGTCTTCAAACTTTTTAATGCCGCGCCCCCCCAGTTGAAAAATAAAATCATTGCCCTCCCCTCAGATTTTTTCACAATTATTTTAGAAAGCTGGCAATGTTTAAATAGGTCTAAACTTATTTAAACATTGCAGTTAGGTACTGTTACCTTTTTACAACTGCAATAACATGCTTCTGCTTAAAACAAAGACATGTTATCTGTATAATATTTCTTTTGGCCAGAGTTTGGCACCCCCCCCCCGGGATCACTTGAGGCCCCCCAACGGGGGCTCGCCCCCCAGTTTGAAGACCTCTGCTCTAAACTGTAATTCCAGTTCCTGCTTCCTTTGTCCATTCACCCATCTCAATACATTTGTACATTGAATTTCCATCCTCATAGCACTTCATCTTTGTTGTTATCGAGTGTCAAGTGGCAACCTACTACTCTTTTCTTTTACCTTTTCTTCTAAAATCATTGCACTGCACTCTTTCCTAATAGGTCTTGTTCATGTGCTTAAGATGACCAGATGACCAATGGTCTTTAGGTGATGAATGACTATTTTTTCCTGAATAATTCCCACTGAATCCATTCTGTAATACATGTTAACAAGCTTCAATGTAAATCTTTTGTAAATACAGGGAGTTTTGATTAAAATGAGTGATGAATCCCTTACTTAATCTTGTTGCCTCAGAGTGTATAGCACGAGTCTAATAGCATTGGTTAATTTGATGAGCCTAAAACAATTAATCAGAATTTTATACTACTGTTCTCAAATACCTAATTTATTTATCCTTATTGATTTTTAGTGTAATGTGTAAATGTAATTAGGTGATTAAGGAATGTCAATTTCGGTTAGCAACCTTCACAGAAAAGCTGCTGAGACAGTGGTGGAACCAGCAGGGTGACCAAACTCTCAACAGACAGCCCCATGAACACAAATCTCCTTTGTGGGTGTCGTGTTCTTTACAGATATGTATCAGAAACAATTCCTAAGGATGAATCCTCCATGAGGCCAATTGGACAGTGTATAACAGATTCAGCACCACCACAATAAAATCAGATGCAAAAGCTATACTTAAAATGGCAACAAACTCCTTAAGAATAGTCCTCAGAGGACACTCTAATTAAAAGCAGATCCTGCATTCAGTATAAATAAGTATAAAAATATCCAACACTATAATCCATCAGGTGCCCGCAAATCTTCAGCAGATCCAGCATTCAGTATAGTTAAATATCAAAAAGACAGCACTATAATACATCAAGTGCATATCATCATCCAGTGCTATGTTATGTTTAGTTAAATATCAAAAGCATCACCACTGTAATTAAATAAAAAAGGTATACTTGGAAAGGTGGCTAGCCTTTTTAATATGGTCCCCAAAGATGAACGTATCTTCAGTAGATGCCACATTCGGTTTAGTAAAGTATCAAAATAGTCAGCGCTATCATAAATCTTGTCTGTATCTTCAGTAGATGTCGCTTTGTATTCAGCTAAGTATCAAAAACAACAACACTGTAATCAATAACCCGCAAAGGTTGATTACCCATTACTTTGGTAAGCAAATGGTGCATGTTTCTATCCAGGGGCAAATTCAGACCGGACCCCAAACTCCATGCAAACAACATGGCCTTGACAATCTGCCACCTCCTCCTTGAAGTTACAGGTTTTTCTCCTTGAGAAAAAGACCACTTCTCTTTAAAGTCTTGCCAACTGTTGTGTTTTTTGACACACCTTGACTGAACACGATAAAGGCAGTGTATTGATTCCTGAAATGCTAATGCTGCCCAGACACAACAGGGGCCCAATAACATTCAGTAGTATTGTAACAAGCCCTCCAGAGTTATGGATACATTGTACTCCCAGAAAGTCAGGATGCCACGTGATCTGTTACTACAGTAACAGTAGGTTAAAAGAGTGAACCTCCATTACTTTAATTCCATTACACTGATATACTATTGCTTTGACTCCATCATTAAAAAAGTACTAATACTTCAATCACTGCAACTCAAATCTGACTTCTAAGAAAAGTGGGTACATTGCTTAAAAATTATTAGATAGAAATACAGAGGACCTGACAATTGAATTAATTACTGTCAAATTTGTTTTGAAAAATAAGCTTATGACACATGTTAAACATAATATACCTTAAATAAGACCTACTTTAAATTTGTGCAACCCTGATAAAATGTGTTTACAAAAAAACGGGTCTTCCAAGAGTTATAATTTTACAGTTTTGTAATTTATATCAAGTTTTCTTCATTCATTTATTAAGTCATTTGTCAAGGTGTTGCCTTAGCGTTCCTAGGTTTCCCTTTTTTCAAAATAATTTGCAGTTAATTACATTTTTTGTTGACAAAAATGTTATATGAAAATGTTAATATTTCATTGCATGAACACGTTTGAGATTAACATTTATATCAGTTTTGTGCTAGAGTCTGCTAGATTTTTGCATTTAATTAAGTTTAGTATAATTAGAGTGAGGTTTATGGTCAGACATTAGCTTTAGGGTTACAGGTAGATTTGGAGTTATGGTTATCATTAGGATTAATAAGGTGACTTTTAATGTTATTTTAAATGAGGGTTAATGTCGAAGCATAGGTTGAAGTGGAGGTGGTCAAAACAAGTATGTTTTGGTGCTAGCAATACACACTCAAAGAGATGGCGCTGAAGTAAGTGTTATTTGTATGTCATGGATAGTGTGTAGAAGAGAAGGTTGGTCAAAGTGTCTTTGTGATTAAATTCAGTACACATATCCATCAAGTGTGGCAAACACACCATCAACCCTTACTAGTGAAATTATCTCACTGATATTTGTAAATAGATGTCTTACAACAATTAAGTACTTGTCAAAACACCATGGGTCTACATACAAGGTAACCCTGCCACCGATGTTCTTGTACCTACAGTGGGACTAATCCAGTCTCTCACCTTAATCTGTTTAAGGGTGTTTGCCTCATACAGCTACTTCAGTCACAGTTTCTTCCACTCCATCACAACAGCCTTTCTTAAACTCTCAGTAATATTTTGCATCTTGTGAGTATAGATGCTATAGATGAGTGGTCCCCAACCTTTTGACTTCTGTGGCCCCCACTTTACCATTAAAGGAGCTCAGGGAGACCCACTGAATCTTTATTGGAATCTAGGGACCCCCACTAAGTCATTACTGAAAGCTGGGGACCTAATCTGTTAATATTATTTACTTTTTGTAAGCAGTCGCGTACCCCCTGAAGAGGCTTCACGGACCCCCAGAGGTCCCCGGACCACAGGTTGGGAACCACTGCTATAGATTCTGCCTTATGTGTTGCATATACACCCACTGAGAGACAATACCTAGGAAGGAAATTGGAATGGACATCCATACCCACTTAACTTGCCATCACTACATCTCCTCAGTTCTTCTCCCATATTCCTTCTCATCTGGTGGTTGCAATTAGGGTTCATGTTACTCCTGAACTGTCCACTATGAGGCCAGTACAAGCCCTCTTATCCACTAAAGCTCTGAATGGTACAAAGCTGGATTTGGCTTTTAGATTTTTCGTCTCGCCCTAGTGCAAGATTTTACCTTCAGAGTTAGTCAAATTTTTTGGTTCTGAAAATCCTTCAGCGAGACAAGGATGAAAGCTGCAGCAGGGCATGACTCTGAAGTGCTGAATAGCGTTACTTTAAAGTCCGACTACTGTCAGCGGGATAAAAAGCTTTGATTAAACCAAACTCAATTTTATTTCCCACCTTGGGTACAATATCTATTGGCAAGCTTCAGCGGCTTGTCCCAGTCCTCCAGAGATGGAAATAATGATTAACTCTTGTTTTTAACCCACTGCTGCAGTCATTCTTGTCATACCTTCAGTGGGAGCTTCTGGGCACTAGATTTCTCTCCAGATAGGACTTCTTCAGGGTCCTACGTGTCCTGGTCAGTCAGGCTCTCTCGGAGTTGAGACTCCTCTGCTTTTTGTGTCCCTGGAGCATGCAACCAGGATACCGTATATTTGGCCCATGGAGATCAGTTCCAAACCCTGTGTGCCAGTAGGAGTCAAGAGTCCTTGAGTCCTCTTTTACCAACAAGAGTAAGGAATCCTCTTTCTTCCAGGAAGTCCTTCTTCTTCTGGTGTAGTCTTTCCACGTCCAGGAAAGTTCTGTTGAGGTGGCAATGAGATGCCACTCTTATCCAGTGCACTAGCCAGTGATCGAGAATTTTCTCTACCAAATCCAAGCTACGTTCTCACCTTATGCTCACCTTGTTTTTCAGCAATCCTTCTTTAACTTGCTGTAGAATTACCCAGGAGTGCCTGCTTCAAGATGGTAGAACACTTCTGCCACAAGCAATGGCTTGCTTCATCTTGCCAGCAATAAGCTCACCTCCCACCTGATAGGGTAGAAACTTGTTATTTTCCTGCTGGAATTGAGTGCTGAAAAATAGACTAGGAATGGATTAGAGTAGATCCTGCCAGCCCCATTTAGGATCAGCAAGTCAAAAAAACTTGTTAAGGCTGCTTTTTCTTCTGCTAGTTGTGTTGAACCCCTCCCAGATGACTAATCCCTGCTAAGTATAAGGTACTTGGAGCAGGATGGCATCTGGCACTCCTAGGTTACCCCTCACACCAAGATGCCCAGCTGTCCAAGATCCTGTTTACTGATTTTCATAAGCAGAAGTACTTCCACAACCCACTGAAAAACTAAGGGATTTGCAGACCCTACAGCTGATGTGTGGAATATGTGTGACTAGACCTACTATTTGCTCCTAAGGGGTTATACTAAAATCTATGAAGTCTGTTACTCCAGGATCATGTTTAGGCCTACTGCAAAGGAGATCAGCAGGACATGGGGGCCAGATCCTACCCACGACATAGGCACTGAGCCCGCAGGATTGGTAGCTGTACTCCAGTGACCCAGCCTGTGCGCCATTTACTGTCCTCCCATAGTTCTAGATATGTGTCTTCAGTGGGTATTCTAGCCCAGGCAGCTTCAGATGTATCCATCCATGCAATTGGTCGCACACACTGGCAGCCAGACCCTGCCCACTGAGTCTATCAAACTTGCCTCCTAGTCATAGTGAAAACCTGAAGTCATCCATCTCCATTTGGCTTTGTTAGCAGTAGCAACAAAAGAGCTAATAGGCCCTTGGGCACCACATGTTTTCCTTCCCAAATATGACTTTCACTCCTGTGGCCGAGCCATAACACTAGCTCGTCCGTCGATCTTTAGGGACAAGCTACTACATTTCCCTCCTCTTCACTACTATGACACCTGGTGCCATTGTCTTGAGAGTATGGCTTTTGCTTAGTGTGAATATGGTGTTTGTTACTTTTACAGTCATCATGACTAAATATACTCGGTACTACCTGATTTATTATACTTCACGTTCTTCTTTTTGGAGCTTTTTATTCTGAATTGCGTCCCTCTAAAAGAACACACCACACACACCGTAACTCAGTGCAATAAATACAGTTTTTCATTCTACTAGTAGCAAAACGTGATTACTGAAAAAAGACAAATGGAAATGGATTGAGGAAGAGGAGAAAGTAGCATAGTTAGACCAAAAACAATTTTCATGAAGTTTCAATCAATTAATGTAAAAGGCTTGACCCTATTTTATGAAAATGATGAGAAAGTTAATTCTTCTTTTTAATGACAACTTTTCAAATTCGGCAGATTCTGCCACTAGAGTCAACAAATATAAAATCTTTTATGTTTGTGTGTTTTTCCAGTTACGAAGTAGGAACTTTTTTGCAATTAAGAGTCTAATAAAAAAAGAATCCCCATGTCACCACGTGAGAGGAATGAAACCCCAATCCTAGTTAAATGCTACTAATTTACCAGTCCCCCAAACGTCAATATTTAGAATTAGGTTGCATGTAATAAAGACCTCATGCAGTAATCTCTTAACATGGCCAGCTTTAGAGCTGGTGGTGCCCAGTATGACAGTCTTCTTTAGGTGTCCCCCTCACAGTGACCTTCTCCACGGATTCCCTCACTACAGCCCTGCAACGCTGCCCCTTAAATCTCCATTGTCCCTCTGTCTCATGCATTTAATTCGTTTTATAGCACTACTCATACCAATGTAGGTTGTCAGAGCACTTTACATCGAATACAAATATTACGCCAAGACAATTAATTATACTTGTATAAATCGGCATTTAGGGAATGTTACCTAAGATAATGAGGATTACAAGTTGTAAGAATCACATGTCATCCATACTAGTAGGCAGTATATTTAATGAGTGTTTGGTCTGGAGAAGTACAAACTCAGGATTTAAAATGTACCATAGTGGTTAGGGTTGACTTTACTAATAAGAATGTATTTCTACCCAAACAAATCTTTTTTTCAGAAATATTAGGACAATGAAAGACTGGGGAAAATATAAGGTTCCAGCCCTATGCCTTGCAGTTCACATGCAGCTTTGTGATGACAATTCATAGGCCACTGTGCTATATTAGGATTCTACCTTATGAATTGCAAGTAACAAAAGAATCTCTGTGACAAAAGCAGTAACCCACTGAGATATCCACATAAAATACAGTCCTGTGATCTGTATTGTACACATTCCTTGCAGCAGGCATATCAGCCCTCTCCACTACTTTATGATGAGTGAGAACTGCCACTAGACAAAGCTCATCTCTCTCAAGCAAGAACATCAATCACCAGAGTTATTTTGACATTTTTATTGTTGCCTAAAAACTGTCTGTCACACAAGAAACGCTGTAGCGTGTGCTTTTAAACACATAAGTTACTTCTAAACACAACGCCCCCCAAGGTCAGCACCATGTGCGGCTGCACATGGTTGCACCGCCCTAGAGCCAGCCCCATCACTTAACTACACTGCAAAACCACAATGTTCGAGGCATGTGTAGCTGTAGATACACAAGCTTTGCAAACTCCTGCCATCAAGCGTTGGGTCAGGACATGTGCAGGTTCTTTTTCTTAAAAAAATTATTTTGACTTTCGAGGTAGAATGGCTCCTCTTTATTGATCATACTGTGCATGGGCATTGACTCCACTGTTAAATTATTTTCTTTGCACTATCAGGTTCAGATTTTTGTGCTAGCATTCTGCTTCCAGACCGTCACAGTATCCTTTTGACTTGTGCTTTACCCTTGTTGGTATTGTTTTCAATCGTGGATTCTTACTTTGCGTTTTGAGGAGTAGCTTCACCGGTCGACAGACCTCAACCACGGCCCTTTAGGGCCTCACACTTCAGAGCCATCTTGATCAGTCTTCCCCAGTTTCTCCAAAGAGTGCCCTGCTGGTGATGGAATGGTCACCCTTCAGGTTCTGCCCTCGCTGTCACATGCAATATCCCTGAACTGACTTACATGAAGTCTATAACTTGTGTCTGTCCCCAGACCACAGGGAGTAGATTGCGAGGCTTGTCGATCTTTCCGTTCCAAGAAAACTTTACAAGATCGTCAGGCACGTCATCTCGAAATGCAGAGAATAATTGTTGAAATCACTTCTGATATCTTCGGCTTTGAAGATGTCAGTGAAGAGGGAGAACAACAACTGTAAGCATTCGCTGCAGAAATGAGGCATTCTTTCTGGAGGACAGTTCTGACTTCAATCTCAAAGTCAACCAGGAGATGTAAGAAGTTATGCTGGGTCAACAATCCGTGAGTGTGGCTCCCAATTCTACCTCCACCCCATGTCAAACACACAAAAAACACTTCTGATCTAGAGGCCCTTGGTTCACTGTTGCCTTCTGGCCATAGCTGGCACTGAGTTACTGTTTCAGAGGCCTGCCCTCAAACTTAGCACTGAACACCAACCTAAGCTAAAGTCTTCGGCATCGAGCACCTTTGTTCCAGCATCTACCCCATTGACTCCAAGTGGAACTTTGGAGCATAAACACAAACATGGCTCCGACCAGAAAGTTGTGAAGCTCGCTCTAAAACCTGATTGTGGCAAGACAGTCAAACCTATCCTTTAACAAACTGCAGGAGAACTTGGATGCTCGACAAAAGCAAATACATATTCAGCCTCATACTGGCCGTATCCCTGCTAAGCTGTTGGCCGCCATTTGTCTTCCATCCAAAAGACAGTTGTTCTTCCAGAAGGTTCTGGACTCTCCAACACCACCGAAGCAAAGGAAGAAAGCAGACAAAGCGGCCAGCACTTTCCCTCTTCCACCACCCTCATCACTGCCTCCACCACCACAAGTTCCACTGCCACTTTCATTGTCACCAACCCGCTCTCTTAGATATCCCATGGATATTTCACCTCAGGGATCATACAGGTACAATAATGCCAAGAATAAAGGCAAGGGTGCTTTCCCAAGGAGTGGCCCATCCACCACTAAACAGTGATTTCCACCACCTCCTCTTGCCCCTCCCCAATCAAACAACACCTGTTGGGGGGCGATTACAGGATTTTCTACAGACATGGAAAAAATAACATCAGACCTGTGGGTTTTGGACATTATCCAACATGGTTATTGTCTAGAGCTCACTACCACACCTCCCAACATTCCACCTTACAGTCACCGGCTAGCACTGCAACATCAAACATTGCTCAAACAATAAGTCCAAGCTCTTCTCCACAAAGAAGCTATAGAACCCGTCCCTATTCAACATTAATTCAAGGGATACACTCCCTATTCGTCCTCATACATAAAAGCTATGTTTCCTTGTGGCTGTTCCTAGATCTAAGGCCACTAAATGAATACATCCTGTCAAGAGCACTTCCACATGGTCACATAGCAAGATGTGATACCACTCCTTCAACAGGACAACTTTATGACTACACTAGATCTCAAAGACACATGTTTTCACATACCAATACACCTAGCTCATCAGAAATACCCCAGGTTCATGGTGGGCTTTAGCAGTTCAAAGTCCTTCCCTTCTGGGTGACTGCTGCACCTTGAGTATTCATCAAGTGTATGGTGGTAGTGGCGGCCCATCTGCACAGACAAAATATAAATGTGTTTACCTACTTGGACAATTGGCTTTTCAAAACCAACACTCTCCGACAGTGTCAACAGTACACTCATACTAAAGTAGATCTGTTTCACAGCATGGGATTTACCATCAACATTCCCAAGTCTCACCTACAAGAGCTACAGATACAGCCATATCTGACGGCCATTCTAAACACACTAATAGAGATAGCTTACCCCAATTCTGCAAGAGTTCAGAATTTTCAGACACTATTACCTCAATTTCAAACAGATCAGCAGGTGACAGTGAGGACAGTTATGTGCCTCCTAGGAATGACGGCATCCTGTATCGCCATAGTACACCATGCCTACTACAATGCGTCCGTTACAGGAACGTCTTGCTCGACAGTGGTCTCATTCACAGAGGATCTAGTGTTGATAGACCGCCAAACTCCTCACTCTCTGCAGTGGTATAATACCAACAACATGTTGACAGGACGGCCTTTTCTCATCCCTGTTTCCCAAATAACTCTCACAACAGACGTATCACTTGCGGTATGGGGTGCACATCTGAAAGACCTCACAGTACAGGATATATGGGACATCAAATACGGGGTGCCCATATCAACTTCCTTGAGCTTCAAGCTGTTCTCCTAGCCTTGAAAGGTTCTCTTCCTCACCTCATTCGCAAAATTGTCCTAGTCCGGATGAACAATTTTATTGTTATTTTATTTATCACTGTGAGCTGAGTCTGCTGAGGTTAGGGTGGGGCCATACTCTATGGAGAGCAGAAGGGAGGAGGAGTGGTGGGCACTGTAAGTGCGCATGTCAGTTTGGCCGGCCGTCTTAGGACGGCTACACCCACATACACACTTAGATTTCCCCAACCCAGCTATGTTGCACAGCCAGGTGGGAAAAATTCACAGGCTCCTTGTGCCTGAGCCAGCCTCATACCAGCCCACTCAGGCGAATCCCCGTGCTTCTCCCATGCTTGGTATAGCATGAGAGCAGCGTCTGGTTTGAGAGGGGAGCTTGTGCAGAAACCAAAAAGCAGTGATTGAGCACCGATGAGGCAGTGGCAGGTAAGTTTTTTTTCTCATTATTATTCTCCCCTGCGCAGCCCCACCACTCTTTATTGGCAGCAGCCACTGCTGCTCTTTATGTTCGTCCTCAGTCAGATATTATCTAAATGAGATTTCTATAGTGTTAGGTCACTATGTTGCATACAATATATTTCATGTGCATACTATTGCAGCAACTAAATTGGCATCGACCTACCATACATTGTAAAGTAAATATATATTTACTGTACTTAACTTCACTTACTTCCCAAGGTGGGTATGAATGGAATTAAGAATAGTAAGTGTATACATTCTGTACAATATAGTGGTAGGTTGGTGTAGCAGATGCATTGTTTTTGTAGGTCGCTATTGTCGCCCACTATTTAATGCCATACCGACCAGTTCTTATGTACATGAACTTGTAAAACACCAATGGTAGTGGAGGTTCGGCCTTTCCATGGAGAGAAAGGGAAAGGTGGAACGTGCAGAGAAGGGTAGGTGTTCAAAGAAACTCATGAGGGGAGCGGAATGTGTTGCAAGCTCTGCGTTTTGCCAGTGGCAGCGTGGGTACGGGTTTTCAGTATGGAGAACAAAGTATTGCAAAAATAAGTGGAAACGTGACTGACTGTGTCTCTCTTAGGGTAGTTCAGTAATGAAGAGGAAACACAGCTATGGTTGTATGTCGACAGAACAGAAAGATTGTGCTATCAAAGTATTGTGTACAAAATATCAAGAAGGTAAGTCAATGTAAGTAGTGATAGGACTACTATCCTTAACTCCATATCTACATATCCTAGATATTACATATATATACTGTATATATATAATATATATATATAAATATATATATATATATATGTTCGATGGCAAGTGTAGCCGCTGATATACATGCTGTGAATATCTCGCCATCTAGTGTTGGGCTCTGGGTGTTACAAGCTGTTTTTCTTCTAAGAAGTCTTTTTTTCGAGTGACACCTCCTCTCGGTGATAGTGCGCCTGGGCATCGACTCCTTTGTTAGATTGTTTTCTTTCCGCCATTGGGTTCTGACGTGTTCCTTCTCGCTCCGGGACTTTCGATTCAGAAACTCTATATTATCTCAAACTTTTCTCATACCGTCTGTATTGTTTCGAATGTGGTTTCTTCTGCACTTGATCCGATAGCACCATCGGGATCAAGGAAACGCCCTTTTGGGTGCTCGTGCCCTCCTTGGGCCTGTTCAGGCCTACTGCGTCATAGCCTGATGGATCGGACTATATTCCGATTCTGTCATCGGTGCCACGCTAAATTTCCTTACACCAACCAGCCATTGGTATGTAATATCTGCCTTTCTCAGGAACATCGTGAGGGAAGCAGTGAGGCTTGTTGGTCTTTTCAATCGAAAGAAAACACTACGCGATCGAAGGGCACGAAGACTGGAGATGGCGTCCAAGCGCACAGAGTCCACCACTGACACCCTCGAAGAGGAGCAGGCACAAACAGCAGTTTCAATCCCAGACTCCGACTCCAAACAAGGTTCAGACGATGACAGCCAGCCGATAGCGGGAGAGCAATATGGGAGTTCAGCTGCCCCAATACCCACTTTTAAAAAAACCAGGCAAGGCATTGGGTGCATCACTGCTGTCAAGCCATGATTCCATTCGAAAAAGACTAATCGTCGACCGACCCTTGGGTTTGGCACCGAAAAAGGCCAAAACACTCCATCATCAGGTTACCACGCCTGTTTCGGTGTTGGGGTCGAGCCGAAAAATTCAAACCTCACCCTCCGAACCGAGCTGACGCCCACAATCATTGGATCCGAAAAGAGTACACTCTGCTTCGGAGCCGAAACCTCAGCCAACAGCTTCGGAACCGAAATAACTCGGTCCGACTTCGGAGCCAAAAACATCATACTTTCAGCTCAATTGAAGCAGGTGCCCAAAACATTCACTGAACATTCATCTACGGGCACAAAACATACCTCTGACCATCAAATGCAGGAATCGGACATTCAACCTATTTTAGAGGTTATGGACAGGAAGCAGAAAAGAATACAAATCCAGAAAGAGACTGGAAAAATTATTACTTCTCCACCTCCACAGACAAAAAGAAAGCTAGCATTTCAAGAGACTTTTGATTTGGCCCCACCACCAGCAAAAAATTTCAAGCCGAAGGAAAAGCCGAAACCTATTCAGCTTTCTCCACCACATTCACAGCAGCTTTCTTTTTCACCACCTCTCACTCCACCACTGTCACCATCACATTCTCATACTTATTTACAAGGAGACACTGTAGGCCCAAGGGACGTGTACGACTCGGATCCTATACCATTTAATGATCCAGATCTCTACCCTACTAGACCATCTCCATCAGAGGATAGTACGGTTTATAACCAAGTAATATCTAGGGCAGCTGCATACCATGGGGTACAAATGCATGCAGAACCTTCAGAAGAGGATTTTATTTTTAATACACTATCCTCAACTCACAAGCAATACCACTGTTTAGCAATGCTTCCTGGTATGCTTAGGCACACTGAGGAAATATTTGAAAAACCAGTTAAAGCTAGGGTTCTAACAACAAGGAGTGACAAAAAATGTAAGCCTGCACCAACGTATCCAATTTACATCACATAACAATTACCACCAGATTCTATTGTGGTCAGTGCTGCCAGGAAGCGTGCCAATAGTCAGTCTTCGGGGGATACTTCACCCCCTGACAAAGAAAGCTGAAAATGTGATGCTGCGGGCAAAAGGGTGGCAACACAAGCAGCCAACCAATGGTGTATTGCCAATTCCCAGGCCCTGTTGGCAAGAGACGACTGGGCACATTGGGATGAGATGCAAGAATTCTTGCAATACCTACCAAAAGAACACCAAAAGCGGGTGCAGGAAATTGTGGAAGAGGTTCAGGTCATAACAAATAATCAGATTAGGTCTGCTCTAGATGCAGCTGACAATGCAGCTAGAGGAATTATTATCAGCATCACAATTAGATGACATGCATGGTTGAGGTCCTCAGGTTTTAAACCTGAAATACAACAGGCAGTCCTTAATATGCCATTTAACAAACAGCAACTCTTCGGACCAGAGGTGGACACAACCATTGAGAAACTCAGGAAAGACTTTGACACAGCAAAAGCCATGGGAGCCCTTAATACCACACCATTTCCGGGTTCCTTTTGGAAACTGCAATTTAGGGGAGGTTTTAAAACCCGACTGCAGAGGCTTCCACCTCCCATCCAATGCAAAGGCAGCAGTACTACTCAAGGGGGTCATTTAGAGGCTCTTACAGAGGACAAAACTTCAGAGCCAGGAGAAAATTTGCAGCCTCAAAGGGTTCCTCCACACCCACTAAACAATGACTTCCCAAACATCCCACAATCCCGTACATCTCCTGTGGGAGGAAAACTGCAACAATTCCATTCTCACTGGCAAAACATCACCACAGATCAATGGGTATTCTCAATTATCCGCAATGGTTATTGCCTAGAGCTCATCTCCGCTCCACCAAATATTCCCCCTCGTTCTCACAGACTCTCTCCAGAACACTATTCTACTAAAACAAGAAGTACAATCTCTATTACTGAAGCAGGGAATATAAATAGTTCCCACCTCACAGCAAGGGACAGGAGTATATTCACTATACTTCCTTAAACCCGTTCTTGATCTCGGACCCCTAAATCTATATATCCTGTCAGAACATTTTCACATGGTCACTCTACAGGACATCATTCCCCTGTTACAAAAACAAGATTACATGACTGCGTTAAATCTGAAGGATGCTTACTTCCACATTCCCATACATCCAGCTCACCGCAAGTATTTAAGGTTCAGAATATCAGGTAACCACTACCAATTCAAAGTACTACCCTTTGGAGTAACAACAGCACCAAGAGTGTTCACAAAATGTCTAGCTGTAGTAGCGGCATACCTCAGAAGACAACACATATATGTCTTCCCTTATCTAGACGAATGGTTAATAAAATCCAGCACCATTCTAAAATGCCAACAACACACACAATGGATACCCGACATATTAGGGTTCACAGTCAATTACCAGAAATCTCATCTTCAGCCAGCACAAATTCAACCTTATCTGGGCACAATTCTCAATACTCATTCAGCATTAGCCTACCCAAATCCACAACAGATACAGGCTTTTCAATAGCTCATATCACCAATGCAGGTCAGTCAAACTTACACAGTAAGATTTGTCATTCAACTATTGGGAATGATGGTATCATGCATAGCAATAGTACCAAATGCGAGGCTAAATGTTAGACCACTGCAAATAAATGGAAACAATTTGTATACAACTGTCAACCTAAAAATATAGATCCACTTAAAGCATCAGTACAAGATATTGGCCCTCATTCTAACTCTGGCGGGCAGACGGGAAGCGCCATTTGGCCGCCACACGGCCAAAATACCGCTTCCCGCATTCTGACATTCCCGCTGGGCCGGCGGGCGCTAAGCAAGTTAGCGCCCGCCTGCCCAGCGGGAATGAGGGCCACAACACAGGAGCCGGCTCCGAATGGAGCCGGAGGTGTTGCGGCGGTGCGACGGGTGCAGTTGCACCCATCGCGCTTTTCACTGTCTGCTAAGCAGACAGTGAAAAGCCGCCCTGGGCCCTGTTAGGGGACTCCTGCACTGCCCATGCCAGTGGCATGGGCAGTGCAGGGGCCCCCAGGGGCCCCAGGACACCCGTTCCCACCAGCCTCTTCGTGGCAGTGAAAACCGCCAGAAACAGGCTGGCGGGAAGGGGGTCAGAATCCCCAAGGCAGCGCTGCTTGCAGCGCTGCCCTGGCGGATTCGCCCAGCCGGGGGTAAACCGGCGGCAAACCGCCGGCCCCGGTTTTCTGACCGCGGCTTTACCGCCGCGGTCAGAATGGGCTAGGAAGCACCGCCAGCCTGTTGGCGGTGCTTCCGTCATTCGCGGCCCTGGCGGTCTTTGACCTCCAGGGTCGGAATGACCCCCATTGTGTGTTATTTGCTTTACTTACAAAAAGCAAATCTTGCCTTTTCCTCTATTAAGATTAATCTAACGGCCCTATCAGCCTTCCTACAAAACATACAACATCTATTTAGAGTTCCTGTCATAAAAGCATTTATGGAAGGACTTAAACGCATTATTCCACCCAGAACTCCACCAGTTCCAGCATGGAATCTTAATATTGTACTCACAAGACTTATGGGTCCCCCATTCGAACCCATGCACTCTTGCTCTATTCAATTTCTAACATGGAAGGTTGCTTTCTTAGTAGCAATTACTTCCTTGAGAAGAGTAAGGGAAATTCAGGCATTTACTCTAGAAGAACCTTTCTTCCAAGTACACAAACACAAAGTAGTACTTAGGACAAATCCAAAATGTTTACCTAAAGTGGTTTTGCCTTTTCACATTAATCAGTCAGTGGAATTGCCAGTCTTCTTTCCACAGCCAGACTCTACTGCTCAAAGAGCTTCACACAGTCTTGATCTTAAAAGAGCTCTAATGTATTATGTAGACAGAACAAAGGACTTTAGGAAAACTAAACAACTTTTTGTTGCTTTTCAACAATCTCATAAAGATAATCCCATTTTAAAACAAGGGTTAGCTAGAAGGATTGCAAAATGTATTCAAACATGCCACCTTAAAGCAAAAACGCAGCTATTAATAAATCCAAGAGCCCATTCTACTAGGAAAAAGGGTGCCTCCATGGCATTCTTAGGAAATATACCAATGGCAGATATATAAAAGCAGCCACACGGTCCACACCACATATATTAACCAAGTATTACTGTGTGGATGTGTTATCTAGACAACAAGCCAATGTTGGACAAGCAGTGATAAAAACACTATTTCAAATTACTTCAACTCCTACTGGCTAACCACCGCTTATTTGGGAATAGTACTGCTTTTTAGTCTATGCACAGCATGTGTATCTGCAGCTACACATGCCATTGAATGGAAAATGTCACTTGCCCAGTGTACTTCTGTTTGTGGCATGTAGTGCTGCAGATTCACATGCGCCTTCCCTCCTCCCCGGGAGCCTGTAGTCGTTGTAGTACTTATTTGTACATATTTATATACATTTGCATGGACATTTGATTTACTTTTTATACGTCTATCGTTGTACATATACAATCTTTCACTCCTTACTTCACCCGCCTTCTGGAAAACAATCTAATAAAGGAGTCCCTGCCCATGCGCACTATCACGGAGAGGAGGAGTCGCTCTGTCCCGTGACTCGAAAAAATACTTATTTCAAGAAAAACAACTTGTAACACTTCAATCCCAACACTAGATGGCGAGATATGCACAGCATGTGAATCTACAGCACTACATGCCACGAACACTGGGTACACTGGGTACCCACTTACACTGGGTAAGTGACATATGTATATATGTATGAGTGATATGGAGTTAAGGATAGTAACCCTATCTCTCTCTCTCTCTCTCTCTCTCTATATATATATATATATATATATATATATTATCAAGTGTACATATATGAGAAGTTAAATGAAGTAAATCTACACTTATGTATAGATACTTACCTTTTCGATATTTTGGTCCTTGAAATGTGGCCAAAATCTTTTGAAGCATGTGGTTTCTGTGGTCAATATTATGGTGGAATAAGGGCTTGCTTGCAGAGCATGGATCTGAGCTCTTTTCTGAACCAGAAATGGGGTTTTGAGGTCGATTCTACTCTCACAGCTTTCCAAACCCTCTGGCTTAACAGGACACGGCCTGGCTTCTGGTCTAGTCTCACCTGTACTTCCTGGTCTCTAGTCTGGTGACATTCTTAGTGCCAATCAAGGTAGATCTCGTGTTAGTGCAATGGAATTCACATATCTTCGAGTACACTGCATAAAACAGATGCCACATAATAAACAGAAGATCGAATATTCCATATCTGGTAATATTTCACCTTTTAAAAGAAGTGCATCCCTGCATCGCAGCCCATTTTTTACCAGACTAATGGAACACAGAAAGATACAATGGACATTAGACAGATATGTGTTTGCTGTGGAGTCTGGCTATTCGATTGTTGCTATTTTCGTTTTTGCAAACCGACTTCTTAAAAATAATGAGATTTTCAAAAGACAGGCCTGGCTAGCTTTCCTTCAGTCCTTCAATTTGAGAAAACATTTATGTGGATGACGGATTCAGGATTCAGCCGGCCATACTGAGTAACTGTTACATCAGTCAGTAAATATGCTTTCCACAAGCTTATTTTCTTTCAGTTGTTACATCGAAACTACAAATGTCCGTGTCAAACAGCTCCTTGCTACAACCCTGACGAGACCTGTCTAGCCCATGCAAGCTCCAGTTTTCCCTTACAAAAACTTACAAAAACTTACTAGAGGCTTCGTTGAGAGAGGCAGGAGACTCTAAAATGTAAAAAACGTGAATGGGCACAGCATTCAGAATCTGTTAACTAAATTGTCAGGTACCTTAGTCATAATGAAAATAATTACTGATTATTTTTTAGCTAACCAAGTGAAATTAAAGAAATACAGCAAACACGTGTTTCCAAGTGAGTGAAATGCACTTAGACATGGGTACTCGCAAACTTTTTCCTAAGGGCCACAAAGTATGGTCTGTAGTGTGAAAGGGGCCACATTAGTGGGGCATCGTAGGGGAAAGGGGTTTAAGTGGTCATAGCGGAAGTGAATCATTGTATGGTCAGGGAGTTGTGGTGTTATTTTGACTGTTGCATTCCATACGGTCCTCTAAATGAAGCCCCTAATAGGCCATAGATTTGACAATACTGTGTTATGCTGTCTTTGAAGCGCTGTGCCTCTGCTACACTTTGGGGTAAGCCTTCTGTGCTTGCTATCATTACCTTGAGAGAGCCAAGTGTTATGGTATAGAAACTCAATACAATATCACAATGTGAAACCAAAAAAACTAGTATCAATCCTGGCTTCCCCACGTGAATAAACTATGTGATCCAAGAAATATATGAGTTCAGGATATACACTGTACAAAACCTTCACTTGTGATTGATTTAATAAACTATAATGTCATCCATGTGTAATAACAACCCAGGCTACCCAGAGGGTTCCATGTGGCAAATGACCTGCCTCCTAGTTCACCACTCCAATGTTGTATGGGTTGTAGGCGGCATGAATGTTTCTGCATAATTTTTGTAAAATATCAGTTTTAAAAAATAGTTCAGGATGCACTGATATCATCTGATGTACTAATGTGAAACCAAATCTGCATGTTCATGAAATATTTTTTTTTAATTCAGAAGAAACTGCATCATATTTTTACACTTTTGTTTTAAGATTTCTCAAAGAATGATATGTTCATAAAGTTAAGTGGTGAGGGACACTTAATTTGCTTCTTCTCTTTTACTTTGTTTAACATTTAAATACACCCTTACACCTTTTATGTTTTTTTCTGCATGTTAATGCTGTCTTAAGTAAACAGCAGTCGTTCGGCTGGGGGCCACAAGTGACGTTCCGGAGGGCCGCGCTTTGACTATCACTGACTTAGACACCGCTGGGTCATAGTCACGAGTAAAATTGCATACTTTAATACTTTGAAAGTTTAAGCATTAGGCCGTGTTGGCATTTTGTTTTTAGCTGGCTCAAAAATTATATCAGAGCCTCGAGTACTGTGTTTTTAAAGTGAAATAACATGGTGAGAAACCGTACTTTTGCATGACCCAAATGTGAAATTACTGTTGGGTCCTAGAGGCGAGATCACACTCGAATACTCTTATTCACGTGGCATGGTATGGGATGTTAGGTTCTTATATTAAAAAAAAAAATGCATGGGCGTAATTCACCAAATATAATAGTTGTGAAAAAATAGCGTTTTAAACAAAGGATTTGACGGTGCCATGTATGTATGCTAAAAATCAAAGGCGATCAGGTGCCAATAGTCTGGGTCTTTAGCTGTCTTTCTTAAAACCGTAGATCAATTTTACACTCAGTCTGTCTGTGTACAGTTGTTTAGCTGAGAGGAGGAACAACTGCACATTTCTACCACAAGTATATACTCCATGGGCACTGGGGAGGAGGACACTAAATCTAATTTGTCTGTAAGTTAGAAATAAAGAGACTGGGGGTCCCTTTCATTGAGAATCGACCACATAATAGTTTGTCTACTTCAACTATGAATCGTGCCATTGATACTTTACAGGTCTGAGGCTGAGACACACACACAGGAACTCACGTGTGACACCCACAAACACACTCTCACAGAATACCTGTGGGTTGCTTATTAGCCAGATCTAGAGCTCAAAGTAGGTTCCACTGTTGTCCTATGGCTGCCGTTTGTCCCTCTGTTGGCAAGGCGTACCTCGACTCAGCCATTAATTTCATGCTACTAGCATCTTGGAATCACAGGATACCGGCTTTTAGTTTCCCAAATTCCTCACCATAAAAAGGGAGAAAAAGTAAACCTCCCTGGGCAAAATTCTAATGCAAAACCTTTAAAAAAATATATATATACTTTTTTTTTTTTTTTTTTAGATTTTATCGATGTTTTCCACAGGTTGCATTGGCGACATTCCTATTTTTAATAGTGATTGCCAGCAGTACAGCGAGAGTAATTAATTTTGGAGGGTTAATCAGCTTTCAAATCCCACCCCATAGAATAGTAGTAAATCGTTTGTCATCGGAGAGCGTTGCCATCCGTATATTGTTGAGTGTTTTATGATCACTGTTGTGAAACAGCCTAGTTTAAATCCTAACTGTTTCTGGGACATCACTAGTTAGCCCCCTCATATAGAATAACATAGTCCTCTGTTAGCTGTGAGAGAAGGTTACTACTTAAAGTTTGAGAACATCTGACGAAGAACAGTACACAGATCTTGGTCATTGCAATGATTGTGAACTTTAACTTTTAGTGCATATTCGGTGTTCATCTTTGACACATTGTATTTAATGTGTTGTGTGGTTTTTTACATTTTGGTTTACCCTTTACAGTGGATATTTCTGATATGTTATTATATTATTGGGTTTTTTGCTAAATAACTCTGGCTGATTATTCAATCTCTGGTGAGATTATAATAATGGTGAGATACTGTTCCTTATGAGTGCATGTTCCTTCAGATTCCTCACATTTAGAATATTCCTGAGAGGTCAGTCTTGTTCAAACATGTTTTCCCAGCAAAAGCGCTCCACCAATGCTAGATGGCACCATGCAGGTCCACCCACAGGACAAGACACCATTGGTATATATTGAGTACTGATGTTTGTTCCTGTTTTTTCACATTTCAATGAGAATTCCAGGACTCTTGGTGCTTTACCTGCAACTATATTCTTAGCTATGATAGCGATTATATCAAATGTATTATCTGAAGATTTCAGTGTTTAGATCCTGTAGTAAATGGTACCATAAAGCTGCAGCCTGAAATTCATGTTCTTAAATGCCACCAAAAGCCTGTCAGGGAGCTTGAGACCTACTATATATGTTACTATCATGTTTTGAACCTCTAAAAGAGGATAAAGCGTCAGCTTTAATCTTAACAATTTAATCAGGTTCCCCTTTAGATCCTTGCCCGCCTCGTTATGCTATGGTAGTGGATGTTCTAGCACCGGTCATTACAGATTTATATAATTTGTCTGTTAGGTCAGCAGTTTGCCCTGCATGGTGAAAGAATACTCTAATTTAAAGAAATCCTCGGTAGACCCATATGAATGATCAATTATAGACCGATTTTGAGACGGGCTTTTATTGCCAAAAAATAATTGACAGACAGCTGAAAACTCACTTGGAGGCCAACAAGATACTTTATATATCATAAATAGGTTTTATACCTCTACATTCTACAGAGACCCCATTTGGTATCAGTTTTGGTCAATATTAGGATGGTATTGGATGGAGGAGGTAGCGCAGCATTGATATTCTTGGATCTTGATGCTGCGTTAGATACAATCTCTATAGTTTTTTACTCCACGGACCACAGAAATCAGGATGCAAGGCAAAAACTTGGACTGGCCTTTGTGTTTTTTGTCACACCAGTCTCTGATGGTCAGAATGGCTTCCATTGTGCCTAAGGAAAATCGCTGCTGCGAGGGGTGCCCCAAGGATCTTTATTGAGCCTTATTTAGTTCAATAAATATCTCCCCAATGGTGATACTTATTGGAAGTTTGGGTTATCTCTCCTGTCATATGCAGGCAATACTCTTGTCTCAGTTGTGGGTGAAGTTTAAAACACCTCAAGTTTGCACAGTTGTCTGCCTTTAGTTGTGAAATGGATGAGGTCCAGTACGATAAAACTGAATGGTGATAAGATGGGACTGCTGTGCTCAGTACCCAGTAGGAGAAGCAAAGAACCTGGAAGAGCTAATTGATAACAATCTGACTTTGGATAAACAGATAAATAAGGTTTTGGCATCCAGTTTTCAACATCTTAGGATGCTATTTAAAGTACTTCCAGTGTTGCCCAGACAGACTCATAAGACGAATCCAAGCATCTATTCTATCATGCCTGGACTACTAAAATGCATCATTTTTAGGACGATCGACCAAGGCGCTAACCCGCTTGCAGACAATTCAAATCAGACTGCAAGATTGCTCGTAGGTGTAAAATGCAATTAGCCTGTTTCTCCTACACTGAAAACCTTGCACTGGTTGCCATTTGATAAAAGCATTCAGTTTAAAACTCCCAGAATGGCTCATAGAGCCCATTATAAGCTGGGCCTCACAGCTAAAAAATGACAGTCTTATCTTCTGCATCGAAATTTACGGTCTACAAATGCCTTCTTGTTTTGTGTCCCCCGAATAACCCAGAATTGGAAAGAAGGTAGAGCTTTTTCTTTTCTAGTCCCTTTTCTTCTCATGTAAGAAGGGAGAATACTTATTTAAAGTTCCTCAAAGGGTTGAAAACATGGCTGTTCCAATAATCTCCTGACGCGCCTTTTTTAGCAGTCTTATAAGGCCAGGACACCCTTGTTAGGGTAACAGATGCTCTTTATATAATCTCTCATCATCATCATCATCCTAGTCATCTATTCCTCGCCAGATTTGGGTGGACACTTCAAATCAAACTCCATCTCCTAAACGTAAGTCTCCTGTGAGGAAATGATCCCATCTTCGGACGAAAAACACAAAAACCACTATAGGAAGGAGTACTTCTCTTTTTCCTAAAGGGTACAGTCCTGTTCCTGTGACCAGTTGGTGTCACAGCATCGTTCCCTGATGCTGGACACTTTCTCAATCTTAAAGCTGCTTCCGAAGCTGCTGAAGATTCAACTGGAGTTTCAACTTACAACTGACTATGTATATTTTTGCAGCCTTTGTTCATGCCATATTGGTCACCATTAGGTATGCTTCAGTACCCTTTATGCCTTTTCCCATTTGCAGAGACACTCTTTTGGGCTTTGAGACATTGGCAGCTCCAACCCTAAGGCCCCTTTGATCTGTTATTCCACAGGGTCAGTCCTCTGCACCTAAGAAGTAGTCACAAATCATACTCCATCCTGTGCCCATCTGATGCCATATATGATATGGTAACCGGGGCAGGTTTTGGCACTGTGTCTAAAGTGATAACCAGCACCACCTTTGAAGGTGAATGAAATTAACTGATTAGCATAAGTGAAGATAAGAACATGCCTTGGAGAACAGTCTCTTCCTGAGGCCCAAACGTTTGTCCGAATAGAGAAGGTATCCATCTCCATCTCAATAGCCATGGATAATGGGTGCATGGAAGATGTGCATGGAAGATGATGAATCGGAGGCTGACAGTCTCCTTGCTCTGATGAAGGTCTTTATCCTAAGTTACAAAAAATCAGTGTCCAAAACACCTCCCGTTTCAGGTCCTTTGCTATAGTGACGTGCTAATCTGCAGAAACTCTGAAACTGAGTTTTCTCTCTGAAGCATCCAATTGCATATATTTTGATAGAAATTGTGGGTTGTACTTCGTCGGTTGTAGAGCCTTTGCTTTAGTTTAACAAGTGAAATCTGGCTTGGCTGCTTGGACTCAGCAGTTCACAGACATATCGTTGAACGCCATACACAGCCTCCAGGTGACCTTAAATTTGTGTCCTCACATTTGTCATGGGAGGGCTTGGTGTTTCACGTCATCTTCTAAACTGAACCCTAATACATATACTGTGGCCCTTCAGGATGGGGAATCTAAAAAACTGAATGCCATGAGCCAGAAGGCTTTTCTGTCAGGTAGACTCATTCTTTGCACAGCAAACACCACATGCCTTTATGGCCACTATGCATGTGCTTTGTAGAAACTGGCAGTGGCAGGCCTACTAGAACCCATGCAGAAGCCCTTTTCCGAATTGGGGAGCAATTGTTTGGATGCCTCATAACACTTTCTGAATTGTGGCTTAATTCTCGGGCTACCATGACACGAGCTATGGACAAGGTCGTCACCCTACTCACCCATGTAAGTTTGTGGTCCTCTGTCTTTTTAACCCCTTCGCTGCCAGGCCTTTTCACCCCCTGTGCTAAACCTTTTTTTTTGGCTATTTGAGGTAGTTCACTCTTGGACCTCCATAACGTTTTTAATCATAAGGTTCCCACTCTAAATGTGTGTCCTTTTTTTCTAACATTCTGGGGATTCTAAAGGTACCCAGGGTTTGTGGATTCCCCTGGAGGGGACCAATAAAATGGGCAAAATCTAGCTACATTTTGGTTTTTGGGAAAAAAGTGCTGCAGAAAAAAGTGTTTGTTTTCTCCCTGCACATGACATCAACAAAGGGTTTGTGGTGCTAAAATCACAATCTCCACAGCTTTCAGGAACAGGCAGACTTGAATCAGAAATAGTAAGGCAGACCTGTATGGTGCACAAAGGCTAATCTTCGCAATGTCCTGTGCTTTATATATTTAAGCATATTGGGCTTAGACAGCCTGTGGAGGAATTGGATACATAGGTCAAAGCCAACGTTTTTGATGATTTCATTCATCAAGTTGTTTGTGGTGATATCAATGATGTAATTGATCATGTATTTTTCATCAGCCTGATGACATCAGTGACTGGCACGGCCCCATCTTTGTGGGCTACAACGATGCGGGGGGCCCAGAGTGTAGGTGTGGACCTCACCCTGAGAGGTCGCTGGCTGCCCCGAAAGCCACAAGCAGCCTGCCGCAGCAGACCGCAACCGCCGCCTCTCCCGCGGGGAGGCACTACCATCTTAGATGCCATGCTGCGGAGCTGTGAAGGCTCAAGTAAACCCTGCACATCTGGCTGCACTCTGGCGTGGTCCCTGAAGCCTGGAGGGACTTTAGCCTGGGCCTAATTACCTGGAGTGTCCCCCAACTCCCCACAGGACATGAGGAAGCTGCGGGTGCTGGAAGACCTGGGGCCCGCGAGGAGCCTGACTGATTTTGCAGTCTGGAGTTCGTTGGCTGCTCCCCTCCACATACAGCTGTGATCTGCCGGGGTCTGGCTGGGACCCTTTCCATCCCCCCTCAGCATACAGTAAGGTGACCCTGAGGATCTGGTGGGTGTCTGGTGGGCCCTGGCATGAAGCGGGGCTCCCCACCCTGCAGATTTAAACAGGTGGACTGGGGGGGATTTCTTGGAGGGTAGTGCCTGATGCAGGTGAGAGTTCCAATTGAGCTCCCCCGTCAGTGGTCTCCGTTTTGGCACGCACACTGCATGGTCTATGGCAAACTACACCTGGTTGGAATGCCGTAGCTGTGAGGGGTCGGCCACTCCTCACCACTGATAATCCATGACAGCCCATAGGGTGAAGAAGGACTCCCCGATGAAAGACATTCTGATAAAGATGGCAGTGAGGAAGGCTGACCCCCGCGTAGAGGAGCCTGCTGCTGATCCCTCAGTGACATTGGAGACTGGAGCCAGTGCCAAGAACTTCCTGGCGCCGGTCACTGGGCTGTTCATGGAAACTCTCTTTACCAAGCTCTGTGAGGATATAGTGGCACTTCGGGATGATGTGGCTGCGGACATCAAGAAAGTCAGGAAGAATGTGACTATCTTGACAACCAGATGACAATGTTGGAGACTGGTGGAGATGCCCAGGAGGAGGAATTAGAGATCCATAGAAGGGATTTTGTGTAGCACCTAGAGCATAATCTGCACATGTAGCTCCACATGGAAGACTTGGAGAAGAGGTCGCACTGATCTAAGATTTGCATTAAAAGTGTTCCTCTGCAAGCTGATGGGGGACTTAGAGGGTGTAATGATCATATGTATGTTATGTTAACCAAGCGTTTCTCCAGCCTCGTTAATGGTGAGCGTATTGCAGAAATACACTTGAACAAGGTCTTGTTCAAATGACGAGTACGTGAAAACGCAATTAAATGCCTTCTACTTGATGTACGTATCACAGTTGAAGATGCGCACAATTGACGAAATGTAGTGAATTACTGTAACCTAGCCGTGTGCCCGTCATCGAGCACCACTAGAGCGTAAATGTAGCATTGTACTGAAAGGAAAACAAAACTTTCAAAACGGGATCTCTGACGTGATGATGTAACTGCGAATTCGTGCAGTCTATTTCGTAGGAGATACAGCCTTGTACTCATGGGCGTAGGAAGTGTGGGGGACGCGGGGGATATGTCCCCCCCAGATTTTGGAGTGGGGGGGACACGGGGACAAGGGTGGGGGGGACGAGGGGACAGAAGAATTTTCCTTTCTCCTGTAATTCGCAGGGCCATTAGCGCATGAAAGCGCTACCTATATGGCCCTGCACTTGACCTGTGACCTGGCTCCAGGACACTCACCCTCTGCCCTTTTGTTGTGCTGCAGCACACAAGGGATTCTTTCTCACCTTGCCGCCACAGCTGCCTGCAGTCGGCACTTCTGAGAACAAAGGGAGAGGAGAGGCCCTTTGTTGATTGCTGTGTGCATCCAGTCCCTCCTGAGCCCGACCCTTCCTGTCCCTTGAAGATCGAACCCTGAAGACAGCAGCAAGATTTGAGAAGGTAAGGAGGTTTGGGTAATTAAATAAACTATTGCTAAGTAACTCCCTTTCTTTTTAAATACAGTGCTGTGTTGCAGAGTATCTCCCTTTCTAAAAACAGTATTGTTGAGTTACTGTTAGATATGAGCAGGGCAGGCTTTAGCGCGCTAGTGGCACCCTGTGCGCCAGTGTTTGTTAGGGCCCCCCTTTCTGTCGCCTCTCTCTCACTCTCTTCTCTCTGTCTCCAGCTTGCCTGCCCCAGTGCTAATTATTGTCCCCTAAGTTGACATCCTTCCCCCCCCAACATTTCTGTCCCCTGTCTCTCCCTCAGCCTTCCTGGTATTTGTGAAAGCCCGCTCTGAAGGGCAAGGGCTGTCTGTAAATCTCATTTCCTGCCAATGGCCTGTGGATGCGAAGCCAGCACTGTGGCAGCTCACAGGCTTTACAGGACTTCACAGGCTATGGTGGAACAGAGCCTGACACTGCTGGATAGACAGCGGAGAGACCAGCACACAGCATGGGTCCCAGGAAGAGCCAGATGGCCTAAGAGATGGACAGGGCTAGGTAAGGCAGCTAGGGCGATGCAACCGGTGCTGCCGCACTGGGTGCTGACTTAGGATGGGGGTGCTATGTTTGCAAGTATATTGTGACTTTAAAAGCACCTGCTGGATGTTCCTTGCCACCAACAGTTTTCAGGCAACAATGAAAATCTTAAGATAATTCCGGTGATTAATGGTCATTCTGGAGAGAGACTGAAGTTTTGTCTAGTGGAAGTTTTGACTCATCATAACGTACAGGGTTACTATGCCTGCTACAAAGGCCGTCTACATGCAGATCACAAAGTGTATATAATGTGAATAGGTCAGTGGGTTTCTGCTTTTGTCAGATGCAGAAAAGTACCCTCTTTTTGGCATGGTTACCCCACTTTTTGCCTGTTGTCAGTATGTTTTGACTGTGTTCACTGGGATCCTGCTAACCAGGACCCCAGTGCTCTCTCCCATTACATTTGGTTGCTTGGACCACACACACACCCCACTTGGCATACTGGTGCCCCTTATAAGTCCCTAGTATATGGTAACCAGGTACCCAGGGCATTGGGGGATCAGGGGTTCCCATGGGCTGCAGCATTTATTATGTATTATGCCACCCATAGGAGCCCATGTAAACTGTGTCTGCAGGCCTGCCATTGCAGCCTGCGTGAAAAGGTGCTTGCACCCTTTCACTTCAGGCCACTGCACCAGGTCACTGTAAGTCACCCCTATGGTAGGCCCTCCTAGCCCAGAGGGTATGGTGCAAGTACCTGTGTGTGAGGGCACCTCTGCAGGAGCAGAGGTGCCCCCACGAACTCCAGCTCCATTTTCCTGGACCTCGTGAGTGCGGGGACGCCATTTTACGCTTGTACTGGACATAGGTCACTACCTATGTCCAGCTACATAATGGTAACTCCGAACCTGGGCATGTTTGGTAACAAACATGTCAGAATCATACCCCAATACTATTGTCAGTATTGATTGTATGATTCCATGCACTTTGGGGGCTCCTTAGTGGATCCCCAGCATTGCTCCTACCAGCTTTATGGGGTCTTCCGAACAGCTCACGCTGCTGCCACCCCTCAGACAGATTTCTGCCCTCCTTCTGCTGTTTGAGCAGCTCATGCCCAGGAAGGCAGAACAAAGGATTTCCTTTGGAAGAGAGAGGCAACACCCTCTCCATTACAAGGCTTGGGAGGGTAGCCTCGCCAAGCTACTAGTATGCTCTGAAGGGCACATTTGGTGCCCTCCTTGCATAAACCAGTCTGTACCAGTTCAGGGACCTCAGCCCCTACTCTGGCGTGAAACTGGACTATGGAAATGGCGTAACCACTCCCCTGTCCATCACCACCCCAGAGGTGGTGCCCAGAGCTCCTCCAGGTGGCCACTTGATTCTTCCATCTTGAATCTAAGGTTGGCAGAGGCCTCTGTGAGAATCTGAGTGGCCAGGTCAGGGAGGTGACATCACAGCCCCCTCCTAGGTGGTCACCCGGCTAGGTGACCAATCCCCCTTTCTGGGCTATTTTGGGTTTCCCTCTTGGGTGGGTCCTCAGATTTGACGTGCAAGATTCCAGCAGGACTCCTCTGCAACGTTTACTTTGACTTCTGGCCACTGGAACCGCAACTGGACTTCACAGGAACCTACAATCTGCAGCTCCAGCGACGACTTTGCCACGCAACATTGTTTCTCCGACTCCTTCCAGCAACTGCAACATTTGCCCAGCTGTGCTTCCTCTGAGGGCAGCAAGTCTTCAGTCTGCATGAGAAGAAAGAGGGAAATTCCTTGAAGTGAAGGAGTCACTTATCTGCATCCGCAGGCACCAACTGCAACAACAACCGGCTGCGTGGATCTCCTCTCCTCTCCTCCTGAGCTGCGTGGATCCTGCATCAGGGGTGGTAGTCTGGAGTGGTCTCCTTGGTCCTCTCTACCAGCTTCCCAACTTTGGAGTAGGTAGGTCCTTGCCTTCCCATGCAGGACAGTACCCCCATGCACCGCATCTCTTGCAGCTACCCCCGGCACTCTTCTCTGTGAAGCACAGCCCTCAATGTGCTTCGCCTGTGAAGTGGGATCTCTCTTCAGGTGTGCTGTGGGCCTCTCTACAGCTCCTGGGCTCCTTGCCTGTAGGTCTTCTGTGGGGGCTGCCTCTCCTCCTCCAGATTCTCTGCCTTGCTGATGGTCACCTGAGAATCCCCTCCATGGGTTGAGTCCCCCTGGACCTTGCTGGTCCCCGGTAGCTCCACTTTTCTCCTACTGCGACATTTGCTTTTGCCAAGGCTTGTTGGTGGGTTTTCCACACCACAGACTGACTGCAATTCTTCATCTGGCGTGGGACGTCGACTGCATCACCTAGGAACTCTTCATCTGCTCCAGTGCTGCATTGCTGACCATCTTTGTCTCCCCGTCGACCAACTCCTGCATCCACAGATGGGTGGGTTGTGGCTCCTGCACATCTACGTAAACTGGACTTGGTGCCCTTCTTTTCCAGGTCTTACTCTTCCAGGATCCACCTCTAGTTTCTTGCAGTCTTGTCTGCGTTTTGCAATATCCTTCTCTGAAGTCCTTTTGGTGGGTCAGGGAAAAAACTGTAACTTACCTCTTTTCACCTGGTCGCTGGGGGGCACTCTGGTACTTACCTTTGGGGTTTCCTAGTTCCTCCAGCTCCCCTCTACCAATTCCACTTCCTTGGGTGGGGACCCGGCTTTCGCATTTCACTTTCTTAGTATATGGTCTGGTCCCCTCTAGGCCTTCAGTATTGCCTATTGCTTTTCACTGTTTTCTATTGCTTTTTATGCCAATTTGTGATTGCTGCTGTACATATAATAGTGTGTTACTTACATCCTATTGGAGTATTGCCTATCTAGTGTTTTAGTGTTTGTGTTACTGTAATAAGGAACCTTTATTTTCGTAACACGTGTTTCTTTCATGTGTGTAAGTGCTGTGTGACTACAGTGGTATTGCATGATCTTTGCATGTGTCCTAGATAAGTCTTGGCTGCTCATCCACAGCTAACTCTAGAGAGCCTGGCTTCTAGACACTGCCTACACTTCACTAATAAGGTGATACCTGGACCTGGTATAAGGTGATAATACCATAGGTACTCACCACACACAAGGCCAGCTTCCTGCATCAGAGAGCTCCTTTTTTGTCCCCTGCAATTTATAAATGAAAACTGAATATAGAAAAGTGAGCAATGAACTCATCAAAGAGCTGCATGCAAACATCAAGGTATAGATTAGAGCGTCATGATTTCCCCCCACTTTTTGATTAACTTAATGTTGCAAAACAAGTTGATTTGAGTGCAGTTCTTATTATTAAAGAGAGCCCCCAACCATGGTGTTATGTTTTAAATTCTGAGTTTGCGCTTCTCCAGATAAAGCACTCTAAAACTATACCTGCTACCAGTATGGATGACCTGTGACACCTACACCTTGTAGTCCTCTGTCTTATGTAACATTTCATATACACTGATTTACACATATATGATGATTGTCTCTGCGTAATGTCTGTGTGATGTAAAGTGCTTTGACACCCTAGACTGGTATGAGGGATGAATGATAGAACAACACATGCGTATATCGTGCATGCCTTAACATCGCGGTCTCAACAATGACCGTGTCTTTACTACGCATGCCTTTACAACAAATTTAATTGTAAAAGCATGTTTGGTAAAGGAACATGCGTGGATAATTCTCCCTACCTTGCCCCCTTACACCTGATACCATACTCCACCCATCCAAGCACTTAAAACTGCCCCTGCCCTGAGCCCTAAACCCCCCTGCCCTGAGCCCTAAAAGTAACCCTGCCCTGTCCTAAAAACTACCCCGACCCCCACTCTGAACCCTAAAACCTACCCTGAACTGCTCTAAAAACTACCTTGATGCCCCTGCCCCCACCCTGAACCCTAAAACCTACCCTGAACTGCTCTAAAAACTACCTTGATGCCCCTGCCCCCACCCTGAACCCTAAAACCTACCCCTCTCTGTCCTAAATACTACATGACCCCCACCCTGTACCCTAAAACCTACCCCACACTGTCCTAAAACTACTTGAACTCCATGCACTCCTCCTGACCCCTAAAACCTACCCCACCCTTTCCTAAAAACTACCCCGACCCTACCCTGACCTAAAAATGACCCCAACCTCCCACTCTAAACCCGGCCACAGCCCTACTTACCTCTCTCTCCTCTGCTTCTTCCTGTTCCACCCGGACAGCTAGACCGCTATCTATGCTGTAACCACGCATATGTGTGGTAAAGATATGTGTGGTAAAGGCATGTGTGCTAGACCCATATTTGTGGTAATGGCAGCATGGTCAATGCATTGCATTGATTGCGTTGTAAGGGATATTTCCCGGTATGAGTGGTGCTATAAAACGAATGAAATGCATCTGAGAGAGAGTGGTGATGGATAGTAGTGAGGGAATCCGTGGCAGAGGTGGTCACTGGGGGGCACCAACAAACAATGTCGCACAGGGCGCCACCAGCACTAAGGACGGCCCTATCAGACAGCACAGCAGTTCACAGGAACGAGACCCAGAGACTTATACAGCCTGACTAGTAAGAAAGCTCCCAACAGGCAGCACAGTGCCTGGCAGGCAGCACAGGAATCGACAGGAAGCACTGCGCCCAGCAGGCAGTACAGGCCTCTTAGGACTTCACACAGGCGAACAGCATCACAGAGCCTGTCGCTGCCTAACAGGCAGCAAAGGGCCCAGCAGACAGGGAATTGCAGGCCACACAGGACTCGACTGGAAGCGACCGTCTTCCCCATCTCCCCCCACCACAGCAACCCTTCTGGGTGCAAACTTTGTGCAGGGGGCCCACCTCAAGGTTGTCCCTGTCCCCCCCCAGAAATTTAGTGTCTCCTACGCCCCTGCTTGTACTAAAGGCTGCAAGAAACAAATGCCAGGCTTGCTGACGCGACACTCATGAAAGATGAAGACACTCGAGAAGACAGGCACGATGGCACCTCTTGAAAGCAGGCACACTGGTAACAACATGCTTGTGAAGTTCACGCTGGTCACAGCACGCAGCTAACTCCAACAGGCCGCACAAATCCAGGCAAGAAAATTATGCCAATTGCTCACCCCAGCTTCACATACGTTTCTTATCTGAAGTTACAATGTTATCTGTCGTTTTAGTAGACTTATTGAAGTTATGCACCCAAGCGCTCTGATGAGTCACCAGTATGCATCCGGGCTATGGTTGGGGCTTCCTAATTGATCCAGCCATCCTTGTCACCAATATTTATGTAATGATCTTCATTGAGACATTGTTTTCATTTATAATCATGAAGTTTATTCTTCATTAAGAGGCCTCGTACCAACCTTCATCCTCCACTTAGTCTGCCGGACCTCAACTGCCAGTGTAGAGCATCTTCACATATCATCATTCTAGATCTAAACCATCATGCATTGCATAGCACACAACAAGGCAGACTGATGCAGGGATGCAGAACAGTGAGAGCATAACACTTAAACATAACACCATGTATCTAGTTAAGAGTTAATACTATATATATAAATGTATATAAAATACAGTACATCCAGAACTGGGGAAAGGTGATAGTGCTTCAGGACCAATGGAGGCACCCCTTCTGACTGACCTTTGTCTGGAAAAACTAAACCCACATGGTCCACACAGTGAAGGAGGCTAATGAGGTCCTTGGGCTACAGGCAGGTAGGCAACTGGTAAATCTGAAAGCATCATGAAAAAAGGATCTGGGCAATATTGACAGTATCTCATGAGAAGAGGCACTCACGTATCCCAGTGAGGTATCGGTGAGATCAGGTAAAAGCATGAGTGGCAGATGAACATGCACTGGGAATGAAAGCAGTACTTTGGCCATGCACCAGGGGAGGGACAAACACACAACGAGTGAATAAAAGCAGCGCATTCTAACCAAATAAAGGCGCTGAAATCATTGTGGCGATAAGACCAGCTAATGGTCAGGAATGAGTGGGCTCCAACCCCTCTTTAAGCTCATGTGTTGTCTCAGGTGAGACCCAAACATCAGGGCTGTCCTGGAAATCTAGGACGTCTTGTCAACCTAACCAGAAAACAAAAACATTCTTAAACCATGTTTATTGTTGCAAACTGCGATATTACTCAGACGTGGGACAGCTATGCCAGTCTACCTATGTCATCAGTAGGCTGTGCCAGGGGGACAAGTTGATGTCAAACCACAATGTTCTTGGCAAGTGTGTTATAAATCTATACAATAGTTTACGGTGTGTGGTTGAGCAAATACTTTGACGGAGCTTTGAATGGGTAACAACTTATTGGACACCCCCATACAATGTTTGTCCACTGCTGCCTGGCCTACAGATTTCTTCGGGTTCATGGGCAGCGAGGAGAAAACTTTTACTAGAACTTAGACTTAGAACAGGACATGTATTCTTTGTTACACTTGCATCTGTCGGTCGACTAATTTGCAAAAAAATGTTAAGCGTTCAGTTGGAAGTGCGTGAGTACTGTGGTTGAAGTGTTTATTGCCTATTAGCCGTCGTACAATAGAGAGCATGTTTGCAAAGAAAAAAAAGTGAATGTCCCATTGCAAGAATACATAAAAAGAGAACACTTGAAATGAAAGCTGAAGCAAGAGCAGAGATTGGCCTATCAATCCTAGCACTGAAGCGGACCACTTTGTGTGAGGTTAAGCCGAAGGGCAAGATCAATATGTTATCATTCACAGTTAAGAGAACCAGTACCTGAAGTGGACTGACCCACTGCCCTATATTTATATAGGCTGTGGTGGGTACAAGCAGATTGTGCTGACACAGAAACAGACCAGTGGTTGGAAAATAGGAGGCTGTGGAGACAGCTAAAGCAGTTTCTAGGCCAGACCAAACGATGTTTTCTTATGAACTAACTGACTTGACCTTAAACTACAGAGCCAGCACTATGTGCCTGTAACAGTCTCATCAGGCGTGTGAAAGATGTTTTCTTTACAGACACCTTCCTAGGGCACACAGACGCACAGTATGGCAGTATATTTTCCAGACTGGCTTGAATATCTGTTTGGAAGCTGCGGTGTTGTGAAAAACAGGAAGAAAGGAGAGATCCTGGCCAGAGTATCACAGGTTGTGTTTCCACTTGGAAACAACACGCTGGCTGGTGAGAGCAGCTCTTAAAGTCTGTTGTTTTCCTAAACCTTATAAGGTGAAATTCTGACAGGGTCGAAGGAAGTGCCGGAGGAGGAAAATAAATGAGTCATTCCTCATTCTTTGTCTGCTGCAGTCTTCGAAAATGTTATTTTCATTTTGCTTTCTTCGTAGCCCCACCTCAAGTGGTCAGAGGATGAAAGAGGGTGGGATAAGGGGTTTGAAGCTAGAGTGTTCATCAGAGCACTCATCTATTTCTTTTGGCTCCATCCTAGGCATGGTCCCCTCAATATTAACATATAGACCTCCTAATCCTTTCATTCTTTTTAATTTAAAATCACTTAAGAGTTTATATAAATATTTAAAGGAGCAGATATTGTGATGTTGTGCATACACTCACACTGTGCAGCTGTGGTGTGTATAAACCTGTAAAGTTGTGCGCAGGTCCTGTGAGGAGAACTGAGAAAATGAAATTCTATTCCCATGATGCATTGTAACAATTATGGCGAAGCTGGGTATAGTGGCTTACTAGTTTATCCACTGCAGCGATATGTGGTTAAACCATGGTGAAATGTTTGAATTCCTGTGGGCTCACACAGCCTTTCACACTCCTTAGGGCAATTAAGAATTACCGTCCAGTTAGATAACAATAAAAGTCTTATTCAGCGCCATGTTACCCACGGGTGAAAGTGTGCTTTGCAGATACCAGTTACAGTGTGTAAGGTAGTATTTGAGAGGCAACGATTGGAAGGAATACTGAGGTACCCCACAGTTGAATGGTGAGTTGCAATGAAGAATCATTTCAAGTCAAGGGGTAATATATAGTGCAGTTGGGATGTTCATAAACTGTGCACACTTATAGCTGCCTTTATTTGAAAAGTAGTTAAAATGAGCTCTCATGTTGTACATTATGCAACCATTTTTTGTATTAAATTTCTACGCCACTGTAGAGTGAAGATGTTTAATAGAGAACAGCACAGGTCATGTTATGATTCGCTGGACTATGTAAAGGGTTTGATGTACCTGAAGGTTTGACAATGTAAAGATGCATTTAAAGTGCAAAGTGCAGTAAGGTCCTGCAGAGGCACTGAAGTGATGACTTGTAAATAGGTGCAGTCATCATGCATAACAAGTTGTATTTGGGAAATGTGATGCTTTGGGAATGCAACTGGGGGATCTGCTTTTAGCAGTTAGAAGCCCTTGGTCCACTGGTTCTCATGCTGCGGTTCTTACAAGCCCACTATTGGTATTGAAATGTGCTAATTGTGACAGGAATATAAGTGCTATGGACTACACAAGCGGGAGACAGAAGCTTTCTGAGTAACATGTCAAAGTAAATGGGATTTTGCTTGGCGGTTCACCTTTGATTGTGGCTTCCTCAGAGTCAAGTTTTCTCTTGCTCCCACAGTGGGTTGCTAGGGCTCAGAACCAGACTGGGTTGGTTTTCCAGGAGAGTTTCCTTAATTCAAATGATAGGCCATAGGTGGGGACACACAGCTCTCTATAAAAGCTGGTACAGCTTTCCAGAAAGACCCCTAGAGGGCAGAGTTTCCTGGAATGGATTTATAGTAAGGTGACAGGAAAGAAACTCTGCTGTGGCTGGTCCCAAGCCCAGCTGTGAAAGGAAGAGGGTTATGTGTGGGGCTAGCTATCTCACAGTGTAAAAAAAGAAACAGAACGGAAAACTCAAAGAAAAGACATCCCAGCCTTGGTGAGAGAGGACTCTTCTTCACGGACAGCTATGCCACCTTGCATAAGCCAGAAATATCTGAAAGGTACAAAGCCAATCCACCTGCTTTTGATTAAGACCATCACCATTGGGACATGGAACATGAAGACCATGACCAAGACAGACAAGACAGCCGTAGTGGCAGCAGAGATGAAAAAATAAACTTTGCCCTGCTTGGCATCAACAAGACTGGAAGGGCACAGTCCAGTCACATAGAATGGCTCCAGGAGGAATGCTGCTGTATTTTGCACACAAGGAAGAACACTCCACACAGGCTCGGAGAGTAGCACTGATGCGAACGCCAACAGCCAACTGAACTCTGCTTAGATGGGAAGCCCATAGTCCCAGAATCATCACAGCGACCTTCCGCACAAAGAAAAAGACGATCAACTTGAATGTTATCCAGTGCTATGCACCTGCATATGACAGCAAAAACGAGGAAAAAGGACAGTTTTACAATTGACTCCAGTCCATCTGGAGAAATGCCTTGAGAGAAACATCAACATACTGATGGGGGACCTCAATGCCAAGATTGGAAGCGACATCACTAGTTAGAAAGAAGTCATGGGCAACATTGGCCTTTGCGACATGAACAACAATGGTGAAAGGTTCACAGATTAATGTGCCCTTAACAGTCATGTGTGTAGGCGGTAGTGTATTCCCACACAAAAGAATAGACAAGGCAACATAGTGGGGTCACCAGACCATTCAGCAGAGAATCCGATCGACCAGGTCTGAATTGCGAATACGTTCCAGAGGTCCCGGCAGGACGTGAGAGTGATGATAGATGTAGACATGGCGTCAGACCATCACCTTGTCATGGGTAGGCTAAAGCTAGAGCTGAAGAAAGCATGGATGAAACCAACAAACTAGCCCCTTTGATATAACCCCACACCTCAAAGATGCACAGACACAGAAACTGAGTGTATACTCAGTCACCCTCAGTAACAAGTTTCAAGTCCTGCAAGAACTATAGTGCGACAGAGACCTAGTAGAAAGACAGTTGAAGAAGATCAAAGAAACCCTGACATCAGACTGCCAGGGGGTACAGGGTCTGAACAAATGAGCATAAAGAATGGATATCCACGGAAATTCTCTGCAAAACCCATGAGAGAGAAAGGAAAAATAAAGCTGCCATCAACAACATCTGAACATGAGGAGGAAACGTGAAAGCACAAGACGACTACACAAAAGCCAATAAGGAAGAAAAGAGAAGCTTAAGGGCGGACAAGCGAAGATTCATCGATGGCCTTGCCACATTAGCCCAGGAAGCAACAAGCCATGGAAACATGAAACTTGGTAGAACTCTATGACATAACAAGGAAACTCTCCAGCAGCTACTGTAAGCCAGAAAGTCCTGTTAAAGACAAAGTTGTGAGGAAAATCATGAGTAAAAGAGGCTAACAACGAAGGTCAGGCGAGCAATTTGAAGAACTGCAGAACCAGCCTGTGTCTCAGTCTCCACCAGACATGCAGCCAGCTGATAAGGACTTGCCAATTGACTGTAGCAGACCAACCCAGGAAGAAATATGGCAATCCATCAAACATCTAATAAATGGGAAGGAGCTGGACCTGACAACATTCCTGCAGAGGCACGGAAGGCAGACGTTGAAACTTCAGTAGGCCTGCTCTTCCCTATGTTTGGAAGGATCTGGGAGAGGAAAAGATGCCATCATAGTGGAAGGAGGGATATCTTATCAAGCTAGAATCTCCAAGAAAGGTGACCTGAGTAACTGCACAAACTACAGAAGGATAATTCTTCTATCAACACCAGGCAATGTGTTCAACAGAGTCATCCTGAACAGAAAAAAAGAAACAAGTCAGTGCTAAGTTGCGAGACCAGCAAGCTGGCTTCCACAAAGATAGATCCTGCACAGACCAGATTACAACACTGCACATCATCATTGAGCAGTCAATAGAATGGAGCTTTCCCCCCTATGGTAACTTCATTGACTTGGTGTTGCCTTTTCTCTTCCTGTTGGCCATAGACTGGATCACAAAGGCATCCACAGCAAGGGGAAGATATTTGATCCAGTGGACAACTTGGAGGCAGCTCGATGCACTGGCCTTACTCTGCCATACCCATCTGCAGATGCAAGAGAAGACCGACAATGTGGCATCCACATGGGCACAACTTGACCTCAACATCCAGAGGGAAAAAAACAAGGTTCTGAAGGCTAACATGGCCAGCACAACTGCAGTCGCTCTTGAAGTAGATGCACTGGAAGAGATTGAGGCCTTCACCTATCTAGGCAGTGTCATAGACATGCAGGGTGACACAGACACAAAATATATGGCAAGAATCAGCAAAACAAGGGCTGACTTAATTCAGCTAAAGAAGATCTGAGGCTCCAAGGACCTAACACTGCAAACCAAGATTAGGCTTTTTACAGGCAACATAAAATCAGTTCTTCAATATGGAGCAGAAACTTGGAGGACAACAGTGATCACCATCAACAAAGTCCAGACCTTCATCAACACCTCTCTGAATAAAATCCTCCTTAACTGCTGGCCGCACACCATCAGCAACAACGACCTCTGGCAGCAGACTTTTCAAATCCCTGCTCAGGAAGAAATCCTGAAAAAATGCTGGGTCTGGATAGCACACACCCTGTGCAAGCCCACATCAGACACCACCAGGCAAACCTTGACCTGGAACCCTCAAAGGAAAAGGAAAACAGGAAGGCCAAGAAACACCTGGCGCAGAGACCTCAAGGCTGACTGCAAGGAGATGCATTACACATGGAGTCAGATTGAAAGAAAAGCCCAGGACAGAGATGGCTGGAGACTCCTTGTTGATGGCCTATATCCCAGGAAGGGTAATGGGAAGACGTAAAGTAAGTAATATAGGAAAGACTAAAAAACAAGGATGGCTTAACTATGGAAGCTTTCGAACATAAGTTTACTAGTTAGTGGCAACTGTATGAAATACTTCCCACCACAAATGCCTAAAAAACAAGTGGACTTAGAGAAGAACGAAGGGGTAGAACCTGCTCTAGTAGAAGAAGATAGAGGTCTGGACCAGCTCTCCTTTGCACCCAAGAATGGGAGAAAACTCTCAAAGTTCACACTAGCAGTCTTCCTATGGTCACAGAGACATAAAACAGGAAGGGACATCTTTCTTATGACGAACCAGCAGATGGAATGTGTGGGAGTCCTAGCTGAAGACACTTTCCCCTGCTGGTGTCTGTTCCTTTGTAACCTTTTGAATGACCTTAAAAATTAGGACCTTGGGTGTGGGATGAGAAAAAGCAACAGCAGCATTGAAAAAAACCTGGACCTGAGAAAGAAAGCTTCAGTGGGCCTCGTGTGAAGCTATCCTGACTTTTGGAGGCCAGTCCATTTATTGCTCTCAACCTCGTCCTGCTAGGGGACTTTACATGTAATACTTGGAGTGCAGAATGCCAGCAAAGCAACTTCAACAGATACATTTTTCTAGTTTGTCCCACTCACAGCTTGTGGTGCCAAAACTCAGTGCTTCGGTGGGACCTTCATTTGATGTATTTAGATGGACCCTTACTGGTCACAGTGTCCTGCCTTGCTCCACTAACATTTTGGCTTCCATAATTTTGTCTAAGTAAGGAGGTAAAATTGTTAACTGGTGGCCACACCTCGGCTGTATCCGGCACGTTCTCCCGTTCTCCATTGCAGTCAACCTGCAAGGGTGCCTTGGAACTTTTTTTTATATGTTTCTCAGCATGAATGTTTGGGTGCTGCTTAAGTTTGTCCTACATGCCATAGTTACCAAAGGTACGCTATGTTTTTCAGTGAAACTGCATTACACAGCACTGCTTATAGAACATTGTGGGAGTTAATAGCTTACTCTCCTTCCAGTTAATAATCTAGGATCTCGTAACGGTGCTTAGTTTACCTACCTCAGAAACCCAAAGGCTTAGTTAGCCTTGCCAAGTCTTTTGTCTCTAGACTTGCAGATCACACCAACTGTCAGCATCTTACCTCATTGGGTACAGGATGAGCCATTGCAGGCCAGAGTTTGCTCATATGCACAAAGGGAATGCTAGCTCAGTTCAAACATCAGTTGCACATGGGGAACAGGTTGACCACAGTCAGCAACAATTCACTGTTCACTGACATGGAAGAGGAATAGCAAGGTCAGCAGCATCAAATACCCTCTTCCATGCACACTGAAAGGAGAAAGCAAACATTCACAGAATTGATACAGCATTCAGCTATGGCAAGAGCAGTTCATGCTTCTCTCAGGGTGTAAGGATCACAAAGGACAGAAATGTAAGCATCCTTTAGACAGAACTCTTCAGAGCAGGCAGAACAATTGCAAGCTTAACTAGCACACAACAGGCTGCAGCATTGGGTTTCATGCCTGCAGAGGGCAGGTAGGGCATAGGCAGACAGAGTGCAATCCTTACCAACACGCACAGTAGGTACAGAACCAACCGTAGCAGTACAGGATCACCTCATAGTCAGAGCAGGGGCATCATGGGAAACAGTCCCACTCCGCCCCTTTTCACTATTCAGTATTGCCTTAACTCTTTCACCTAGCCTCCTCCAAATCCTACTCTGTCTGCACCACAGTGCAAAAATTGTAAATATATTTGCTAAACATGTGTACTATTTAATGGCAATCAAAGCATTTTCCCTATTCTTACAAACATTCAACCAATAGAATATAGACACATAATACATCGGCTGTCCTAAAGCCCAGCAGGGATGCGGTTCCCACCTCATTAAATGAATGAAGTGGAAATCAGTTGCATGTCCGATTGCACACAGGAGTTAATGCTGGGACGGAGGCCTGGGAGGAACAGCAGACCACTATCTCAGCATTCGTTGTTGCAGTGTGTCAGCACTGTGGTCCCTGCTAGCTTCACAATACCACAACAAGCATTGGCATAGCCAGTAGGTCTTGCTTTTGGGACATTATAAGTATTTATCCATGCAGCATATTACCCTGGGTGCTGTGCCATCAGGGTTTGAAGATCTATACAATCACTCCACACAGAGTCATGCAGTGAAATTTAGGAATACATGCTTGCCTCAGGAAGCAGAATTAAATCTTGGTTGGTGCAGTGGAGAATAGTGACTTGTGTATGTTTCGTGCTACGAGGTCAGAGCCTGTATAAATATGTACAGTATTATTTAAAACTTGCATTACCCACCGTATAATAATATAGACTGCTACAAAATACACAAAAAGGTTTAAGATAAAATTATGTTTCCAAAATGTAGATTTTAGTAATTTAGTAATATCCAAACTGTACATAATGTAATTTTATTTACATAACTGTCCGTTCAACACCTAGTCAGGATAGTAAGTGCTATATAAATACAATTTCAATTGAATGCACACACTTCAAAGCAAACGTTTTCAATTCTTGAAGAATATGTAAACACACATGGCACACAAGTGACATAAGTAGTTACAATATTGTTTAAATACGGATTAATCCAGAGATCTGGTGTAGAATGGCACGTATCAAGCGATGGAGGGCAATGTATGGGTAAAGGGTTGAGTAACAGTGTGGAAAGCTACTGTTATCTACGAACCCACCCTATCTATGGAAGGGGGGGTTGAGCTTCCAATTTTCCAACAATCATGCTGGCATGTAAAGTTGAAATACATTATATGACAAGTATGGCGCATGAAAGGGATTAAGGGGCAGTGGAAAGGAAGAGGAATGTGGATTGGTAGAGGTACTAAGTGAGAAAAAACACAATATTTTGTAAAATAACCAAAATGTTTTAAGACTTTCAAAACAGAGAGAGGGTGTGTGTGTGTGTGTTTCAGTCAATGTATATGTAAAAATTCTGGTTGAAATCAGTCAGACACCTCGCCATATCTGACTAAAAGCACCTGTACCCAACAATTTACTGGAAAATAGATTTATTAGGGATGTGTAACACCCCAAAGACCCCCTGAAGCTATGGCCCTGATGCATATGCTACTCATGAAGTGCTTGCTGCAACTAATAGCAACAACTGCGAATCACAGTGCATTATTGTACCCTCCAAATTAATACCATTCACAAAGTTAGCTGCTTTCTAAGTGGCCCCTTTGGTAATTGAAAGCTTCTTCATACATGTAACATATGTACGTATGAGTTATTTCTGTAACCTAAACCTAGCCAGCGGCAGCGAAGCCCTGTACGGGTGCATAATGTATATTTGTTAAGTGCACCTTCACCCAAGTCGAAGGTCTCATTGCGCTGATATAACAGCTGTTTATTGTTACCCAACTCAATGGTACTCATTTTATTGACCTTGGAAGGATGAAAGGCTAAGTGGACCCAATGGCATTCAAACATGTGACCTTGAGGTCCTACACCAACCCTGCGTGGGTTCCTTTGGTCATTGGGGTGAATTTGTACAGTTCAGATTGTGCATAGTGGAAGGGTGTCATCAGTGCTTAATTTAAGCCGGTGGTTTCAGGTGGGGCCCACTGGCACTCGTTTTTGGTGGACGGCATTTAAATTTCCTCAACTGACTTTGATACAGCGCAAGAGAGCGAAAAACACAAAAAGGGGAATACAAAAATGTAAATGAAGTAGGGAGAGGAAATGGACTGTGAAAAACTGAGAAAGTAAGAGTTAAAAAGAGCCCAAAAAGAGGGGATAAAGAGTCAGAGAGTGTTTTATGGTTGATTCAAGAGGCATGCGCAGGCTTAGTATTCGGCAAGCTTGACATCCAATAATGCTAAAAAATTTCAGGTCCAATTACTTATTCAGTTAAAAAATAGGCACTGGACGTCCTAATGATCTGCTAATGTTCGAACTTTATAAAGCGGCATTCAAATTACACCACAGCTCAGACCTGCTGAATTGAGTTCAATTGCTTTAGGGTGATGAAGGAGGTGTGCTATCACAATGTAAGATGGCAGAACCAGCACCATTGCAAATTTGGAAATACTTTTAAAACCTGCACTCTTTTTCCCTTCTCTAAACCCCATTGGTGGCATCAAATGTATACCTCAAAAAGGGGGCAGTCACTATATCGTGATCAAAATATCAACCTAATATATATGTGTGCATATATATATTGACAAAAAAAAAAATATATATATATATATGTTCAATGGCATGTGTAGCTGCAGATACACATGGTATGCATTAGTCCACCATCTAGTGTTGGGCTCGGAGTGTTACAAGTTGTTTTTCTTCGAAGAAGTATTTTTCGAGTTACGGGATTGAATGACGACTCCTCTTCAGTTCCATTGCGCATGGGCATCGACTCCATTGTTAGATTCTTTTCTTTCCGCCGTCGGGTTCGGATGTGTTTCCTCTCGCTCCGAGATTTTGATTTGGAAAACTCTCTTTTCGTTGGTATTGTATCGATCGGGTTAATATTCTTCCATCGGCACGGCAGTACCGTCGGGAAAACAACTTTGTTCGCCCTTCGGGGCGCACACGCCCAATTCGGGCAGACCGCGTGGAAAGCCTCATGGATCGGACTCCATTCTGATTCTGTCCTCGGTGCCACGCGAAGTACCTGAAAACAGACCAGCATCCGGTTTGCAACCTCTGCCTTTCCCCAGACCATCAGGAGGAAAACTGCGAGGCCTGTCGATCCTTCTGATCAAAAAAGGCTCTCAGGGACCGAAGAGCAAGAAGGCTCGAAATGGCATTGGAGAGCGGGGAACATCTTGATGTAGAAGAGGAAGAATTGATGCAGACAGAAGTCTCACTTTGAGATTCGGAGTCGGAGTAGGAATCAAAGGAAGACAGACCAGTCACAGCTGGACAACATGTGAGTACGTCTGCCCATGCACCCTCACAAAAGAAAAAACAAAAGGCCAGGTACGCCTCTGCTGGAAGGCCATGGCTCGCCCGAAAAAAGACTGTCAGTGACCGACCTCCCAGTTCGGCACCGAAAAAGGCCACTCCTCCGAAAACCTCGGAGACAACAAAAAGCTCAGTTTCCTACTCCAGTAGACATCAACTTTCGGAGTTGAAAATAAGAAAGCCTGTTTAGGAGCCGAAACAATTGCCCTCCTCATCTTTTTTGATCCCAAAAAAGCACGCTTTGGAGCTGAAAAGACCAACATACACAGAGGAATGTGGACTTTCGAAAAGACTTAAAGAAAGCCACAAAACCTCTGAAGAGGAGTTAGAGGTAGAACCAATTCTGGAAATTATGGATGAAAGGCAATCCAGGATCCGCATCCATAAAGAAACAGGGAGAATGTTTACAACACCTCCTTTAAAAACAAACAGGAAGCGAGCTTTTCAGTAGGAATTGGACACTATGCAGCCTCCAGCTAAAGTGCCAAAACAGAAGGAGAACCACCACCTCCCCAGTCGTCTCCTCATTCTCCCCACCTACCTACCTACCTCTCCTCCCACCAGCCCTACACCAATGCAGTCACCCACTCATTCATATGACTCTCAACAGGACACTGTTGATCCATGGGATCTTTATGACCCTGATCCCATTCCAAGTAATGATCCAGACAGCTACCCCTCTAAACCATCACCATCTGAGGATAGTACTGTCTATAACCAGGTCTTAGCCAGGGCTGTAGCATATCTTTGGGTTACCATGCATACAGAGCCACTAGAAGAGGATTTTTTATTCAACACGTTATCCTCAACTCATTCTAGGCACCAATGCCACCCAATGCTCACAGGCATGGTAAAACATGCAGATCAGTTATTTGACGAACCAGTAAAGGCACGCATTATAACACCTAGAATAGAGAAGAAATTCAAACCTGCACCTTCTGACCCTGATTATATCACACATCAGGTACCACCTGATTCTGTTGTAGTTAGCGCTGCCTGGAAAAGGGCAAATAGTCAGTCCTCAGGAGTTGGACCCCTTCCTGGTAAAGAAAGCAGGAAATTCTATGCTGCGGGGAAAAGAGTTGTGTCACAGGCAGCAAATCAGTGGAGGATAACCAACTCGCAAGCACTATTAGCTTGTTATGACAGAGCCTTTTGGGATGAGATGCAGGATATAATACAGCATCTCCCCAAAGAACACCAGAAAAGGGCTTAGCAGGTAGTGGAGGAAGGGCAAGCCATTACAAACAACCGAATAGGATCTGCCCTAGATGCAGCAGATACCGCTGCTAGGAGTGTCAACACAGCAGTCACTATACGTAGGCATGCATGTCTCCAATCTTCTGGATTCAAGCCAGAAATACAGCAAGCTTTGTTGAATATGCCTTTCGAAAAAAACATATTGTTGTGCCAGAGGTAGACACAGCGATCGGAAAATTACGAAAAGACTCTGACACAGCAAAAGCAATGGGTGCACTATACTCTGCACCATATAGGGGCTCATTTCGTAGACCTTAATTTCGAGGTGGTTTCAGAACACAGCCCTCAGAGGCATCAGCCTCACAGACAAAGCCAGCCTACCAACCACAGTACCAACGTGGTAGTTTTAGAGGCACATATAGAGGACAATACCCCAGAAATAGGGGAATTTCCAGGCCTCTAAGCAGCATGCACAACACCCAAAACAGGGACTTCCAACATTCCCTTCCACTCCACACCTCTCCGGTGGGGGGAAAGACTACAACAGTTTCACACAAATTGGCAAAATAATACCACAGACAACTGGGTGCTATCAATTATCCGCAATGGCTATTGCCTAGAATTGATAAACACTCCTCCAAATATTCCACCAAGGTTACACAAACTATCCACAGAACACATAATTCTGTTACAAGAAGATGTCAAATCTCTACTACTCAAACAAGCAATAGAATTGGTTCCACATTCTCAGATAGGAACAGGAGTTTATTCACTATACTTTCTAATTCCCAAACAAGAATGAAACCCTCAGGCCAATGTTAGACCTCAGGACCCTCAATCTTTACATCCTGCCAGAATATTTTCACAAGGTAACTTTACAGTATGTCATCCCACTACTTCAAAAACAAGATTTCATGACAGCCTAAGACCTCAAGGATGCGTATTTTCACATAACCATCCATCCTGCAGACAGAAAATACCTCAGTTTTGTCATTCAGGGAAAACACTACCAATTCAAAGTGTTGCCCTTTGGAATAACAACAGCGCCAAGGGTATTCACAAAGTGCTTGGCAGTAGTGGCAGCCTACCTAAGAAGACAACCTATACATGTCTTTCCATATCTAGACGATTGGCTAATAAAATCAAGCAGTCATACACAATGCCAAAATCATATGCATTATGTAATACAAACCTTACACACACTAGATTTCTCAATAAACTAGAAAAAATCACACCTTCAGCCAGCACAAATACAACCGTATTTGGGTGCAATACTAAATACTCAACAAGCTCTAGCATATCCAAATACACGAAGGATACAAGCTTTCCAATATGTAATCCCACAAATACAACCAAATCAACACTGTCAGATTTGTCATGAAAATTCTAGGAATTATTGCATCCTGTATTGCAATTGTTCCACACACAAGACTAAACATGCGGCCCTTACAACAGTGCTTTGCACAACAATTGTCACAGGCACATGGTCAACTCCAAAATCTAGTGTTGATAGACCGCCAAACATATATGTCCCTTCAATGGTGGAATTCCACAAATCTAAACAAGGGGCGGTCATTTCAAGATCCTGTGCCTCAGACTATAATTACAATAGATGCATCAATTAATGGTTGGGGAGCTCACGTAAACAATCACAGCATTCAAGGGCAATGGGATGTGAATCACAAACAGCTACACATAAACCACTTGGAGCTACTAGCTGTCTTTCTAGCATTCAAAGCTTTTCAACCTCTTCTCACACAGAAAAATGTTCTCATCAAAACAGACAACATGACAACCATGTATTAGCTCAACAAACAGGGAGGAACACGTTCATCCCAACTGTCTCTATTAGCCCAGAAAATTTGGAAATGGGCAATCCACAACCAAAGTCATCTACTGGAACAATACATTTCAGGGATAGACAATCAGTTGGCAGATATCCTCAGCAGAAATCACCAACAAACTCACGAATGGGAGATTCATCCTCAAGTACTTCAACAATACTTTCAAAAGTGGGGAACACCAAACATAGACCTGTTCACAACAAGCGAAAACACAAAATGCCAAAACTTTGCATCCTGACCCCCATATCCAAGGGCAATGCTTTTTGGATCAATTGGTCAGGGATATTTGCATATGCTTTTCCCCCCTCTCCTTCCGTTTCTAGTCAACAAGTTGCATCACATTTCACTCAACAAGATACTCATAGCACCAACATGGGCCCGTCAACCGTGGTACACAACATTATTAGATCTATCGGTAGTACCACACTCCAAACTCCCATCCAGACCAGATCTATTGACACAAAAGAGAGGTCAAATCAGGCGTCCAAATCCCCAAACACTCAATCTAGCAATTTGGCTCCTGAGGTCATAGAGTTTGGATATTTACAACTCCTATCAGAATGTATTGAAGTTATAAATCAAGCAAGCAAGAAAACCCACTACTAGACAGTGCTATGCAAACAAATGGAAAGGATTTGTATATTACTGTCAATCTAAAAAGATAGACCCTCTTACAGCATCAGTACAACCTATTGTATGTTATTTACTTCATTTACAAAAATCAAATTTAGCATTTTCTTCAATAAAAATACATCTTACTGCAATTTCATCATATTTACAAAATATAAAACATAGCTCTTTATTTAGAATTCCTGTCATTAAAGCTTTCGTGGAGGGCTTAAAACACATCATTCCACCCAGAACACCACCACTTCCTCCTTGGAATCTAAATGTAGTGCTTACAAGACTTATGGAACCACCATTTGAGCCTATGCACTCGTGTCAAATTCAGTTTCTAACATTGAAAGTTGGCTTCCTAGTGGCAATTACCTCTTTAAGAAGAGCCTTTACTCTAAAGGAACCTTTCTTCCAAATACATAAACATAAAGTTGTACTAAGAACAAATCCAAAATTTCTACCAAAAGTTGTATCACCATGTCATATAAATCAAACAGTGGAACTGCCAGTCTTCTTTCCACAACCAGAGTCTGTGTCAGAAAGAGCTCTAGATACATTATACATCAAAAGAGCTTTAATGTACTATGTAGACAGAACTAAACCATTTAGAAAGACTAAACAACTATTTGTAGCTTTCAAAAAATCACATACAGGCAATCCTATATCAAAACAAGGTTTAGCACAATGGATTGTAAGGTGCATCCAAACATGCTATATCAAAGCAAAAAGACAGCTTTTAGTTACTCCCAAAGCACATTCTACATGAAAAAAGGTGCAACAATGGCTTTTTTAGGGAATCTACCAATAGCTGAAATATGTAAAGCAGCTACATGGTCAACACCACATACATTCACTAAACACTACTGTGTAGACGTATTTTCACGACAACAAGCCACAGTAGGTCAAGCTGTTCTAAGAACATTATTTCAAACAACTTCAACTCCTACAGGCTGACCACCGCTAATTTATGGGAGGACAATCTGCTTTGTAGTCTATGCACAGCATGTGTATCTGCATCTACACATGCCATTGAACGGAAAATGTAACTTACCCAGTGTACATCTGTTCATGGCATGTTCTGCTGCAGATTCACATGCACCCTCCCTCCTCCCCAGAAGCCTGTAGTCGTTTAAGTTACAAACATTTGTACATATGCATATACATTTACATTTGCATGGACATCTCTTACTTTATACCTATATACTCTATCACTCCTTCCTTTACCCTCTGCGGGAAAACAATCTAACAATGATGTCGATGGCCATGCGCAATGGAACCGAAGAGGAGGAGTCACTCGATCCCGTGACTCAAAAAATACTTCTTCAAAGAAAAACAGCTTGTAACACTCCGAGCCCAACACTAGATGGTGGACTAATGCACAGCATGTGAATCTGCAGCAGAACATGCCACGAACAGATGTACACTGGGTAAGTGACATTTTCCATATATACACAAACGCATATTATATATATGTATAATATATATACATATATATATATTACTTTGCCAATATATTGAAAGTCCATACAGTGGATGTGATATTTTTATGTGTCGATCTTTTATATTGTAACATCCAGCCCTCTGAAAACAAGTTACTTGGGCTTTGAGGGCCCGGTCCAATGATGTAACAAAAGCCCCTGAGGCCCCTGCAGCCCCTGCACTGTTGGCGCCCCCGTGCTCCAGGGGCTCCCTCAGCACAGTAAACTGGACTGGGCTGACTGGGTCCTGGGTGGAGGTATTACAGTAGGACCCCCTTACGTTTTGTTACGCCACTGACCCGCTCAGTGATATGCCGGGCCACTGTAAGTATGTGCCAGAAGAGGGTCAAATTATTCTGCCTGGTTTACTAAATTACGCGGGAAGGGAATTATATGGCCAAATGTAGTACATTTTGTGATAGTATTACCTCATTATTTTGTTTGTTATCCGAATTAACACCATAATTACGTACAAAACACCTTAGCAGCAGAATTGCATAATTCCAGTGGCTCAAGCGCTAATGAACATAAACCAGAATGGTTGCTCTGCCTAAAAGTGTCCCATCAGCTAGGTGTGTCCCAAACAGCTTCATCCCCTAACTGTATTGTAATTTTTGTATTACAATTGGCATTGCCGCACATGGGTGGAATCTCTTGCACTGCCAGGCAGACGTCATCGTTTTTTACCCAGGAGTGCAAACGAAGTTAACCAGCTGCATCTGCTTAGGGGTCCCACAGATGTTTTAAATTTCTTATATCATCTCTCCGTTATTCATTTCGGGATTTAATAGTTGTATGAGCCTGGAGCACAAGCACATTTTTGGGTCGAGCATAACATCAGGAAAATTAATAATTGTGGAAAAAATTGGATCCTGATATATAACTTGAAGTTTAGCTCTATGGTATTTTCTATGTTGTAGTTGGAAAAAAAATTAATTCTAAGGAGTTGACTCCGGAATTCTGTTTTGCCTCTATATTATTACCATGATAATCCTGAACATTTCATCTGACGCTTTTTTTTTTTTTTTTTTTCAGATTTTTTTATTGTATTTCAAGTAAAGACACCATATGATAAGACACAGGTAACATAATCTGTAAAAATATTAGGTGTAGAACAGATTCCCATATTAAGAGGCATAAACTGAAATAAAATCAACAGACGGTATATAAAAGATGCTTACAGCAGATATAATAATCGCATCTGAAGTAAATATAGGCACATGCACTGTGATAATGATTCTGTAATGTGAAACAGTCAAACATGACATTATACGGCATGTCATGGTAGGAAAGAAAGGAAAAACGAAATGGAATAGAAGAAAAAGAAAGAGAGAACACCCAGTTAATAGAGGAGAAAAGAAATAGGGAAGGAAAGAGAAGTAGGTCAGGCCATGCCCAACCTAAATTATCTAAAATAAGCATTACCCCAGCGAGAAAAGAGGCTACTCGGCCCCCGAGACATCAAACTTCCTGAAAGGGGCCAACCAGAAAAGGAGAGGGGAAGAAAACAGAGCATCCATGGGGGTTTAGAGTTTTGTAAATAAACATCAGAGACATCCCATGTTGTAAGAGCTGGAGGCACCATGCAATTTAGTATAAAGAACATTGTCTGCTCCACAGTTGAAGCACAAGTTCCACCACTTCTCAAAAGAGGTAGGAGAAGTAAGTTTCCAATGGGGAAAGTATTATCTTAGTACCTAATGCTAAGAGAAGATCAAAAGGCAGCGGGTTAGCATATATTCCCAAAGTTATACTTGGGAAATCGATTTGAATGTCCTCCTCAGTTATATAATACCAAACTGATGCTTTCGACATGTCGTGATTAATATTCTTTGATTTCCACCCCGCTAGCCATTCTGATTAACATTTTCAAAAGGAATAATATACACTTAGACCCTTATTGAGAGACAGCTGAGAGCACTTCCCTTAATTACTGACACCACGTGCACCACTAATTCCAGGAGTACTGCGGAATTCCAAGTAGAACAATTTTTTTTAATTAAAATTGTAAAATTACTGTGGGCAACGATGTTACCGCGCCTTTTTCCTAATTTTGTCAGGTATCCGAACAAGAACTTATGTAAGTTTTCAATTGATAAAATACCTAGTGGAAAGTGCCAGGAATCGTATATTTTAGGAATTCCGATTTTGCTGGTAATTCGGTTAACAGCAGAAGTGGGATTTAGGGCCCCTTGGGAATGAGGGCATGCATTTTCCCAGAGATTAGTTAGGGAGGTGATGGGGGTGGTGATAAAGTTACTATTTATGCGACCAGTAGCATATAAATCAAACAGCAGCAGAGAGTGGAGAAAGCTTAATCCCTTCCACATTTCCCACATATGAAGCGAGTCTCCCCAGCAAAAGGTAAGTTAAAAATTACCTTCAGCAAATCGGTAGGTGTGACTAGAGTACAGGGCAAACATAATTCCCTTTCCATTGTTTCTAACATTGCATGTTTCCCCATTCCCTGGCAACCAAGGTGCATTCCAGCAGCCCAATTACATTTTCCTAAAATTTCTAGTCACCATGGTGTGGTGAGGGTTTCCATGCATTTAGTAAGATTTGTTTTAAAAGCAAAAAAATATGCCATTGTAATTTTTGGCAAATCTTCATTATTGTTTTCTTAGAAATACTGCCAGCCATTTATGTGGTTGATTGCATCCACGAATGTTTAGCAAGACGCGCACCCTCAAGTCAATAAAGTAGGATAGATGGTTTAATCCAGTAACCATAGGTACACTTTTAAGGAATTCGATTACAAGCAAAACATTACTAAATGCCTTTTTGTGATGCTCCGGGTACCCTAAACTCCCTTTTTCCTGTTTTTGGTGCTTACTGGAGTGCCCAAGAATGGGCAAGACCTGCGAGTAATACTTCTGTCACTTTGCTGGTGATTAGCCAGAAGGTCCAGAACAGGAGTTATTGGCAGTGTTGCCGACAATGTTTTGTTGGTGGGCCATGTAACCTCACTTGAGATCAATTTACAGTGGCTACATTATTCATTGTTGTAGCCAAAGCTATTCCAAAATCACAGACTATAAAGGACATTTTGGAACTTAATAATGCTGTGGAGACATCTTGGAGCATTTTATGAGACACATTGAAAGCATTAAATAGGGAACACTAATAGCACAGGCAGCTGCAGATGATGGAATATTGCATTAACACAAATATGACTGGAAAAAGCATTTAAATGGTCGGACAATAAATATAAACTATTGGGTACCAGAAATGATCTGAGGTAAGTGTCTGTACTTACAGGTTAACAGGACACTTTACTGGTTAACAAATCAGAAAAAAAGGTGCTGCTGCCGCCTGTAAGTAAAATGTATGAAAACAGCAACATTGTTACAACAACTGCAGGAGTTGCAGAAAAGAGGAACCATCCGGCGTATTAAGGAACAAGATGGTGTGAAATACTTCAGGGATAGAGAAAAGGGAGCTAGATTCTGTGAGTTACTTGAGAAGTTACACATGGTTTGTGGGAGTTCTCAGAGGATCAGACTTCATTGCTTGAGGGAGTGTGGTTCCCAACACTGACAAATGACCAGAAAGCTATCTTTTTGAGCCAATACAGAGGCTGAAGGTAAACTAGCAATAACATCTTCCAGGTTCTTTGAGTCACCTGACCCTTATGGGTTAACAGATGAATTCTACAAAGCCTTTGTGAACCACCAAAACACCAGCGTTGACAAAGATTTTCCAAAATATAGCAAAAAACGGGGAAGTGACTGACTGATGTGGACATTGTACTCCTACCCAAATCATGTAAGTACATTCTGGCATGTGCATCGTACTAGTGCATCAGTGAATATAGTATCAAAATCTGCATGACAATATTAGCCAATAAACTCAAAAGTCTTACTTGATAGGGTACATAATGATTACTAAGGCTTTATCCACAAAATATTCGTACATTTAACAACATTAGGCAATTTGTTCACCTTGCCGAACAATCCAGTAAGACAAAGATACCATTGGGACTTTTGTTAATGGATGTTGAAAGAGCTTTAAAAGTGAAGTGACCATTGAAATGCATGCTGAGGGAGTTTGGACTTGGAAAGCACTGGGCTAGAAGGATACGAGTTACTGAACCTTATTCAGACAAAGTCTACAATTTATCCTAAGAGGATCTTGGTGCTTGATGTCTCTGATTCCATTTGCAGTGCCCGTAGAACCTTTAGCTTTGGCAATTTAGCAATTCTTGGACATAGTTGGGACGCGTTGAAAACATAAGATTGCACATTTTGTTGTTGACATTCTGGTTTAACTTATGGATCTTTTGAGATCAGTACCTCAACTTTTGCAAATTGTGGAGGCGTTCTGGAAGCCCTAAGGTACAAAATAAAACAAGAAAAATCAGAATTGTTGCCAAGCATCTGGATAGGACTGCATCTGATAATATTTTGGCTAGCACACTATTTTGGATTAGTGCAGACTCTTACCTTTTAGGGTCTAGTACACTTGCTCTGAATGATGGGCTAAAGCAAGGTCTGAACAGTTGGCATCTGTGGAGTATTTCGTGGCTGGGTAGAATAGTCAAAATTAAAATAGTATTAGTTCCAAGATTCCTTTTTGCTTTTTTAAGACACTTCTTATTGAAGTAGACTAGGAGACATTCTAAATGCTGCAGAAATATTTAATCACCTCCGTCTGGAAAGGGAAAACTGGCAAGAATCTTGCAGAAGGTTCTTTTGGCGTCTAAGGATAAGACTTACTATAGAACAGCAAAACTGAGAAATTTTAAGTGAATGGGCTGCGAAGGCTTCCAGCCACCACAAGGTTCACTAGGACGAAGCAGTGGCACAGAGGTCTTTATGGACATCTTGTGACTCACCAAACCATCAAAACACAGAGGCCTAATCATAGCCAAATCACTAGTAAGGCACTTGATATCTGGGATTCCATAGCACTGTCTGGGGGACTGATGACTTTATCCTCTCGACTAGCATCCCTTCTTCACAATATAACTTTTATTCCAGCGCACAAGGTTACAACTTACAAAAAAATTGCAAGACTGTAGAAAACATAGGGACCCATATGAAAATGGGCAAATCCAATTCTTTGAGAGTTGTAAACAAACATTCCAAGTGTTTAAGATATTGAGTAAGTGCCCCCGCACCCTCCCCCCCCAGTGGTGCAGATTAGATAAACTTATATTTGCTAGTTGGACACAGTGTTGGGTGGGGTTATACATGAGCAGGCACAGGAGATTTTATTGAGGAGCATATATGCATTAAACAAATCAGTGTTTCTTAGGGAATCAATGCTGGTTGGTACTTAATGCCGGACAAACTAGATATTTGTGAATGCCTATGACTTATGAAGGAGACATTGTAGATAACGAGGCAACCCAATACATATTTGTTGATGATGCCCAACACCTTCTTTCTTCTAGAAAGAGTTGTTGGCAGCCTCAAAAGGAATACTGAGGTTTCTGATCATGAAGAGCTGAAAGGTAAAAGTTCTGGGCTTAAAACCAGACAAATGGGTGACCGTAAAAAGTAGGGAGTGGTCAAAACATTTTCAGCTCTTACTTTCAGCTAAAATAGTCAATGCCTGACACTGAACACAAAAATCATACTACACAACGACAATGGTCCAAACGATATTTTCACAAAAAAGAAATTTACCAGCATATAAATTGCAACATATACATGCAGTACAAACCAATATAAAAATATAAAGGTAATGCCTGCAAAGCATTATGGGCAAGTTTTTATGCCACAAATATTATAGTATGTTGACTGCAATGCTCATGACAGCCCTTAGAGGACTCCACAATACAAATAACATTTGGAAGAAACATGGTCATGTAACCATACAGTCAGCCCTTAGAGAGCATAACCACATGAAAATAGAATGTGAGCAAATAATGCAGTGTAACCATATCTGTAGCCCCTAGAGGGCATTACACAGTTTTAGGGCTAGCAGGCATTTTGCAATAATATTAGAAGCAACCCCTTAAAACTGACTTCTCACAGCTATCAAACAAAAGTTCCTCTTACACCCCTGTGGCCAAAAAAAAAACAACTCTCCTTTTATGATGTAGTCTGGTGCTCATGTACAGAGGTCGAATGCTCTTTGGGCGACTTCAGACTATGTAAAACTGCAAAAATGTAGCATAAGATAAACTATGAATAGGAAAATCAGAGCTATTAATGTTTTGATGGCCTGCATACGGCACTCAGGGCTCCGTTAAAAGTGGCCCATTTATTCCAGTAGTGGGATAATAGGCCCATCGGGATAACACATTTTGCGGGAACATCAGAGCTCCATGGTGTTTCACTCGAGGTTTCACCTGCCGCAAGCAGATTAGGTATCTGTGTTAAATTCCCCCTGGAAAATATGCAGAAATTGGCACAATAAGTCAAATTTCCATGTAATATTCCCCAAACATTTGTAATTCATGATATATGCACCCCCTCCAACCTCCCCGTGCAGTTCTGGACTGGAGAAGTAAACTGGAATGGAGTGGAAAAGTAAAGTACTGTCTCTGGTTTACCTTAGTACACCCCCACGGGCTTCTAACATGAGGGGGATTACAACCGTAATGCTCTGCATCTGGTTTACTGTGGTTGAAAACATGGCACAGTACTTCTACAGTTGTACTTTGAATTTTACATGCTGTGCCATATCCTGAGTGCTTCTGTGGTGCCCTTTAGGCCTGTGCTCCAGTTCTAGTATAAAATGGCCCAAGTCTGGTACAGTATTTCAGAAGGTAATGCTCTGACCTGTGTCACTGTGGCCTGATGTTTGGTATTTCTGTCAGCTATATGGAATTTATTTAGATCTTGCACACTATTTTCCAAAGTGTTGTGTTTCTGTGGTATTCTGTTGGTAATCTTCTGGATGAGGCACACAGCGGCTCATAGTGCAGCATTTGTGTGGTATTTCTACTGGAATTCTAGGAATGTGATACACGATGGTTATAAAAAAGTGCATTGTATTCATATGGTATTGCAGTCGCATACAATAATTCAAATTAAGGCACTGGCATGGTACACACTTCTCATAATGCTGTGGATGTGGCACACAACAATTAAAAGTATGGTATTTCTGTGGTAATAATCAGGGCTTGGCACTCTGTGGTCCTAGGGGTTGGTACTTCTGTATTATTCCTAGAACTATTTGCCAGTAGAATAGCATGCTTAAATAAATATTACTTTCTGGGAGAAACGGGTGATGTAAAAGACAGCAGGCCATAGATCGTGAGGGCTGGTTCTGCCCTTTATCCTTCCCAGTATTATAAATGGGGTGCCTTAAAACTGGGCAAAAATGACTGCTATTTTTTGTGGTGCATGCAAACTTCATAAAATACAATATCAACCGCCACACAGAAATGTAAGTTACGTTTATTTTTTGTCACACTGTGAAGCGCTGACTGGTGGTTCTAAGGTATTTCTGTGGTATTTCTGTGGTATTTGTGCGGTACAGATGTAGGCCAGACTGACCCTGATTCACAGATAGGCATTTCTGTGTTTCCTGCAGCCACCCGGTCTGTGGCCTCTTAGTAATATTCTTCAATCGGAGCTGACAGTTTCCAGGAAGCAGAGTGTTATGGTCCCTTGGTCTCCGAAGCCATTGGTGCCACAGAAAATGATTAAGAAAAGTGGGGCATATTGAAAGTAATCAGAAGCTTCTTGTGCAGAAAGGAAGGCACCGCTAGCAGCTGTGTCTCTGTGGATCGCTGTCTGCTCTGTGAGAGAGACAGAGGGAAGGGGAAAAAAATCCTAACTGGACTTTTCTTGCCACATAAATTGAAAATGAAAAGTAAAATATTAGTTGACATAAGCGAGCCGATTCAAAGCGCCATGGCTGCCATGAGTGCAAAGGAGAGACACAGAAGGAACAAGGGACACAGAAGGCAGGCCAAGTCGGTCTCCAATGTTGGCAAAGCAAACACAGTAAAAAATATACTGAATGTGAACAGAAAGGGAATGTCACCCTTCAAGCCAAGTAGAATGTTGGTATGTTAACAGAATGAAAAGTCCTGCAAGCATTTTTGCCTCGAATTTCAACAAAGCTCTAATAGTTAGCAGAAAAGCCTGAGAAGATTTATGGCCCGAATAAAGGAGCTAAGCAATGCCCTTTGTGTGATGTCATGAGTGCTGGCAGGGAGGGGCCCTGGATGGAGAGACTCTCTGCGATGCGATGCAAGGGCATATTGTGGCTCTTGTGAGCAGTGAGCTAAATGACTGGGTGTTTGTTTAGTAAAATAAGCTTATTTTAGGAGCCGGAGGTAAACAAGGGAATGGAATAAAGCACTGGAATAAAGCCCAACAATTGTCAGCGACATTGGAAAAGATGGGAGGAACAGAATGTTGCACTAAAACGCAGGCAGCTACCAGCCCAAAACACCTGCAGTGAAAGGGAAGCACCAAAGAAATGTCAAAAATAGTCACAGCAACAGATACAGAAACTAAAGTGGAACCGTGCAGTAGTTGGTCACTGCTCTGAAACAGAAAAAGGAAGGAGAAAATGGCAGAACTGACTACTAGCAAGCAAGAAATTTTAAAGGACACTACAACCAACAAATTGCATTGCTTTGACCCGCAGTATAAGTATACTTAAGTATACACCAGGTCGAACGCTTACGCTCGACCTAACATCTTTTCCAGTGATTGCAGCTCTTATTCTACCTTTAATTAAAACAATCTTGTTTGTGAGCTCGTGACAAAGCTTCTCTATGAACAAATCCACATATTCCCAATGAAATGCTCTTAAATTTGACGTTTTGTTCCCTAACTCTTCTAGTTCAAAATTTCTTTAGGTTTGAGGATCATTTAGACAGTGGCCAGCGGTCTCGTGGCCAACCAGGTCAGCGGAAGCTATATCCTCTACTCCCCTACTGGGGGCCCCCTAACCATATTTAGAGATCCCAGCAAGGTTGTCTGTGCTTTCTTTGGAGCCATCACTCTGGTAGCTCTGTTGAAGGCAGTGAATATTTGCGAAATAAGTGCCATATTTAGGCACCCCACTCAACAATTTTCAAGAGAGAAACTCCAAAACAGTGAATATGTTTCTTGTAAACAAAATCACATTCCAGATTTCTCCCACAGGGCCTAGCATCAAGGTCTCCAGTATGCAAAATAAGTACGGATTGCTGTACCTTAATTACAGTGGGGCAACCATCACTTTTATGTAATGGCCGAGAGGTGGATTGGCCATCAAGTCACAGGTTTACGCGAGTGGAACTAGCTGAAGGTTCATCTGTATAAGCAGACTCTAAATGGAAAAGGGTAATCATACATTCAGCCCACCAATGTATAGCGCTACTTCTGCTTCACAAAGCTCTAAATTACACTCTTTTTGTCGAGAATAAATCCTGAAAACCTCCATAAGCGGGCTTATTTTGTCATTTGAATGAAGCCGATGGTCCCCAATCCTACATGTTAACCATCTTTCTATGTGGTGACTGAACACTAGGTAAATTAATGGCCAAACACATTTTTTAACTTCTACATTTATTGCGGTTTGCTATAAGAATCATTTAGAGGAGCTGCATTGTTTTGTGTATTAATTTATTTTTTGATTATTTCACCTGTTCTTTAAAAGCCTAAACATATTTTTAGACGACTGAAACAATATATATTCAGAAAACACGCAAACTATAAAAACATGCAAACGATGGAAACAGTTTGTTCTGTCATTAAAAAAGACAATACAAATCTGGTCACAGATAAATATGTCTGAAAGAGACATGTTCACGTTTTTTTCTGAAATTCTAGACGGGATGGAATTGTGTGGCCCGCAAGTGCACAACTATCGCGGAATATTACTGTCACCCTAATGAGTAATTGTTTTCAGGTTTTTTATATTTTAAAGTTTTTGTTTTTTTATCTATACATCAGATTTTTGTATAGTTCTTCTACGATTTTCCGTTGTTTAAAATCTTGGTCATTCCAAAAGAAGTGTTGTGGCGTCTACCGAAGCAAATTCACTTTTATAATGAGAAGTGAGGGTAGTTAATGTGATCAAGATATGATGAAAGACCATCACTGCTGCAGTGATCAGAGAAATGCCTTCAATGGAGCTCTGCTATAATAACACAATGGTATCTCTCCAAAAGATAACAAGGACAGAACTGAGTAGGTTTTTCAGATTAGAGGTATTGCATGAAGTTCAGAACCAGCACAGTGACTGTGTCATTCTCACCATTTTTGTTTGTTCTGAGGGTTTTCTTGGATTTCTGGTAGTTTGTGGGGCCTGTAATGCCTTTTGGAATGTTTGCTTACAATGGAGAGAGCCTCCGTTGGTTCCCCTCTTTACAGCACCCTACTCAACCCCCCTCTTGACCCAATCCCACTCAATATCCCTCTGCACATGCCTTAGTTGGTGGCAACTGTTAATTGGTTTTCGGGGTTTAGTTACACTTAGCGGACTTCAATACTGGAAGCCTAGGAATTGAAGGAAGAACCCTCCTGTCATTATCTTTTAATTAAATGTAAGATTACCAAATATTTCATGGTGATTGCCAGGGTAATACTTTGCAAACTACATCATAAAAATAGTAAAGGGCTTTTCGGAAAATATGGGTGCTCCTGTAATTAGGGTTCCCATTGAAGATTGAGAGAGCAAACCTGTCCCTCACTATTTTTCCTTCTTCCCCTGTTTTCATGACTATCCTGTATTTTGGGTTACGAAGTATCACAGCTTCCCCTATAACGAGGGAATGCCTGACACATCCTGATTGATTGGAACCTTGAAACTGTAAGGAGACACTAAAAACTGATTGGCAGTGGGCATCTGACCATCTGCTCAAGTTTGGGAATATAAGCTGGTTCTGCTCTGAGTTTCACTGAACACTGTTTGGGCTTAGGACTTCTGCCGACCTTGCTAATGGTTAATTTCATAGTTAGGAGCCAGTATGGTGGCCCCTTCATCTAGGATAAAACCAAGCCTGTGGACTGTGCTGAAGCTCAGCTTGTCGTCTATGCTGGTGCTATTCTCCGTGTCTGCTTGGAAGCCCTCAGCCAGCCTCTGTAGTCCTGCATCCTTCATCATTCTGAGCCTGCTGTACCACTTACAATAAGAAGGAAGCAAGTTGATTAAGTATTGACCTTGATGACAAATGTCAGTCACAAAAATATGCTGAGCGCTCTGCACCCCTCACCGGAGACAGAGACTCATTAAATTGACCCCTTAGAAGTGCATGTGAAATGGTGGTTACTGTCTCCTGTCAGCACAGCCCTCTCTACAAGACTATTTCTTAGTTTCATCCATTTTGTTGCCTGCTATTCTTGTCCTGACATGTGTGGTGGTACAGCACCCGATTAGCTGGGTACCAGTGTGAATGCAGTGTCTTTTGTAGTCATTTGTTTTTTATTTTATTTTTAAACAACATTTTATTAGATTTTATCATTAACATGAGAGCCACTTATGTGTTCCAGCAGGATTTCTTAAAAGTCACTTTTAAAGCATTTACGCATTTGCTCCTGGTGCAGTTCTGAACACCATAACTACTTATCGCTGTCACAAGGGCTTTCAGCTTGAACCCACCTTCCAAACATAGTCCAAGTAAGACTACTGTGTACTCTCCATCCTCTGTAGGTCTGCCAGTTTTCTCACATGTTGATTTGTTTTCTTAGGACAGCCTCTTCCCTCATAAACTTGTCTTTCAGGCATCATGCATTAGTTTGACTTTTTCCACTTGTCCAGTTCAAGGTCAAGGAGGACCCCTCCAGGCAATAGTCCTTATTGTAGTTATTATTCCAAGGGTGATAAGTAATCTTGGGTATTTCAACAGGCCTTCTCCCCTGGATGTTTAACAGTGTTGCTCTAAGTGACTTTGGTATCTGTTGACCTGTAACCTGGCCCATGCAAACTTAGATGTCCTCCAAGAAGGCTCTTAGAGGAGAACACGTGCAAGGCAGATGAACAAACGTGATCCTCTGGCCGCAACCCCTTATACAAATGTCAGATATCACTCAGCCCATTTTTAATAGTTTGAGTCTAGTATAGTAGGTCCTATGTAGTGTGCACAATTGCACTAATTGAAACCCTCCACAAATCACAACTTCTTGCTGGGCTCTAAGTGCCACCACCCACTCCTCCGTATCCAACTTGCAATGATCTTCCTTCTAACCTGCCTTTAATTGGGTAAGTGAATCCAGGGAATTATTTATTATTTTCCTAAATGTGCTGGAAATGACTTGTTGCAATAAAGGCTCGCCAAGTAAACTGCTTTCTAATAGAGAGGGTTCATCAATCACTATCCTTCCTTAAATTTGTACTTGCAGTGCATGTCTGACCTGCAAATATCTAAAGGCCTCCCTAGTTTCCAACTCATACACTTCTGTTAAAGTCTCCCATGGAATTGGGACTCCATTCCTCCACATACCTCTCAGAGTGCTGATAACATTTTTGTCTCACTTAGCAAATAGAGTGAGCTTTTGTCCCTCTATCCCAAAGTGGGGTTCCCGGCGTTTGTTTCTTCTCTCTCGCCAGGTTTTTAGTAAGCTACCTTCTGGTGTCTTCTAACACTCTTGTGTGTGGGTTTGGAGGCTTCTTGCAAGTTTTAAGCTGTACAGGGCCACTAGATATCCCTTCTTCACCATAGGCTTCCTGTCATCTCTCAGTGATGACTCCCCTGGGTAGGAAGTGCCCGTTTATTATTAACAATGAGTTGTGAGGCCCAGTATTACTTCCATATGTTTGGGAGTACAGTACCCTCATCATAGACCTTCCTCATGAGTATGGAGAGGGCAATCCATGCCAGACTCACTTAAACATGACTCTAGCCAGTGGCAGCTGAGACAGCAATTTAGCATCAGTTTACCAATGCAATGTACTTGCCACTGGTGCTCGCCCTCTCTAGCACACCCCATATATAGCACCATTCCAAGGTGTTAAAAACCTCAAGGGACATGACCACTGGGATTTCAATCACTCCCTCCAAGCTCTTCGTGCAGCCAAACAGCCCTCTGATTTTCAGCTTTATTCCTCCATGGGGCATGAGCCCTGACTGATCAGGGTGAATTCAATCTTTGATCACCTCCTAAGCCAGGTAACTAGGATTTTGCAGGCTCTTCAGCAGGGAGCTGGGCCTATTGTATGCCCTAGGCATTTTGCCTTGTTTCAAAATCGTAATTATTGTGGCCAGGCACTGGTCACTGAGCTGAACACAGTTTGTGGTCAGTTGGGAGCCCCGTGTGCTACCACGTTACTGTGGTCTTTGTCCATTGTGGCACCTCAAGGTGATGTGATTTCATGGAGTCTTTTAACGCTCACATGAAATTCGAGACACTGTCATCGCCATTTACGGTTACCACGGATACTATGTTTTGAATTGACAGTGTGGTTTATTTGTGCTGTGTTGCTTTCGATGTTTGTGAACCTTAACAGTAAGTAATACATTTTTAAACCAGAAATTTGTGATAAACTATTGTTAATATTCTATCCATAACTGAGCTTGAAGATTAGTTGTTCGTAAACATGAACTTCTCAGATTACAAATCTCGTACTCTATTGTGTAGGTTATGTGCTCATGCTCTACATGGATTTCCGAGCCTTAATGAACATTATTTAGTAGGCCTAGCCAAGGTCCTAGCGGTCGTTACGTGGAATAGTGCCAAACATCTGCTTAACTGAAGCCCAGTAACCCCATGAGATTACTTTGTTCATTGTGAGAATGCCTGTTAATTGTACCATTATTGTTTTACATTAGTGTATTATTTTTAGGGTTTCCTGTATTCAGTGTTTATTTGAGTTACAGTTGGTATTTTCAATTACTCTCACAAATTCTAAAACTTAAAAAAAGTGGATATCAGTGTTTAAACATTTTCGGTGCAATAAAAAATACTTCTCTCTTGGTATACTCAAAGGTAGTCCAACAGTCTTGCTAGGCCCTTACGATGGACAATGCCTTAAGGGGAGTCTAGATGGCATCTTGTCTAAAGAATGACCCCTCTTTACTGTGGTGTTTTACCCAAATACACCAGCAATTACCTGGTCTAGGTTCCACTGTCTGATCTCTCTTCTCATTTGCAGCAAATATTTTCCCTGTTTCCCATTTTTTTTAAGTATACACAGCAATAAAAGGGATTTATTCTTGACATGCATTATTGGACAAGGTGTTTGAAATGCATTTTAATGTTACAGATTTGAGTGAAGTTCATGTTTGCTCCTTAAATGTAGCAGGCGAGCTTCTTTATCACACCAAATATTTCACTCATAAATTAAAGAATGTGAGAGCACTTTGGATGAAGGTGGTGAGTGACGATAATATTAATAACAAGCTGCTTTTTGCACATTCCTTGAATTATGTAGATGTGGGGGGAGAAAACGTTTTAAAAACCTCCAAGTGGTTCTTATACGTTCTCTGTTTGTAAAAGCAGCTAATATACCTGGCAAGCATGGGGAAATATTCAGCATGTCTGTTCATGGGTTGGTAGGACCTCTCCTTACAAATCAGGCTCTATCAATTTAGATGTTTTATTACTTTCACTGGTCCTCTACTCTTATGCCTATGTGCCTCTCCACTGCAAGTGTTATGGTCAGGAAGAGTATGCTGAAGTCTATGTTAATCGATCTCAGCAGTAGGCCTGGGTGGAACTTGTGGAGTTTCACTCCACAGAATTTAACAGACTTACATAAAAACTTTGTGAAATTCCTCAGAATTCCACAAGCAGACAGAATGCGGCATGTTGCGCTGTTTGCGCTCATTTTTAGAGCGAGGAGCTTGTTCCACACTGTAAACAAAAGAGCGAACGGCACCATGCGGCACGCAAGAGAGTGCTGCTTCTTTCTGCCCCTCAAGTAGATTTTCCACTGAAGCGTCAACATTCTCAACGCAGACACTCACGATCTTCCGCGACCACCCCCCATTAACTCATATCACCTGGAGGAGTTATAGCGCCCAAAAATCATGCCAGGGGATGCAAATTCTTGCTCAAGATCACCAAGTTAACATTGGAGATCTGCGCACAAGAATCAGAGTTTTTCCAGAACTCCGCACTCCAAACAGAGTAAGCAGAACTCCTCGAACTCTGCCGACGGAGCAGAATTTTTCACCCACGACTACTGAGCAGGCTCCTGAAGGTGAAGGGCGGCCTCTGCTATAAAAATAACAAATTCTGTAGCGTCCTGCTCCACTTGCATACATTTCCAATCCATCCAGTTCACCACCATCCCTCGAGAGCGCAGGTCGTGCCTGCCATCATACTATTCCTGCCTCTTTCGCCAAACTTACTTTGTCGAATGGCAGCACTTGGGGAGAAGAAATGCCAGGGATACTCCATTTGTGGCCTTCCTTTTTACCTGCGCTCCTTAAGCCTGCCAACATGCCCTATACTACCTCTTGCCTGATACAATCAAAAGTGTAACAGCTTCTATGCCACTCGTTACTTGACACTACTCCTGACTCAGATCTGATGGCCCTCTTCACAACGATCCTGTGGAATAGTAAGAGGCTTGGAGGGAAACATGAATTTCAGTTCAAACTTTTCCTTTTTGGTGGCTAATCTTGCACTTTCGGTGTAATGTGAAGCCTGGAGAACTTATCATAAGGTCAATACATAATATATGTCAAGTATCATTGCACAACCTAGGTTGGACATTCACACTTTTTGTCATTGTGATAACTCTGTTGCAGCACACTTTGAATCACTCCACACAACTAACTTGAGTTATGTGCTAAACTGCTCACCCAAATTTACCCAGAGAGGGTTGGGCGCATAGATGAGACACACCTATTGAGGACGGAGTGTCTTCAATGCTGATTGCTAGGGACCCTCAACTTTCTTTCTTGAGCCAAGTAGCCCCCTGTAAATATGGACTCCGGAGAACCCAGCCTGACAGTAGTTTGTCTGATTTATGGTTCAGCCGCTGGGATGCCTGGACTTCGAGGCTGCTTTGTCTCGCCTACTTTGACTCCGAGGTGGCCCGCCACTCTAGGGAGCACCGGGGGTAAGGGGACTTAGAAAAGACACACCCTCTCTTGGACCTTGTATGGATTTGTCTCATGCACTCGCTTCCTGGAGAAAATAAACAACATTTATTATATGGACGGAACTATCTACAGTACCATGTATGATATACTTTTTAGAGTTGGGTAACACTCTGCAGTTGTATGTGTTTGTGAATACATACATATAGGTCACCTGCAACAAATAATATGAAATAATATTCTAAGTTCTAACTCTTTTGCTGTGTGATGTCATATGCGTGCACAACATAAATCCTCAACTACCTCGTATGATATTGAACGCAGTTTACGATATGTGCAAAAAAATGTTCAAGTACTTAGTTCAAAATCTTTTGAAGGAATTTGAGATTGCTGCTCCGCAGCCAAAAATGTAACTTTAATTCAGAGGAATCAGTCATGAAATTATACTGCCTTTGAGCTAATCACCAGGTCCTTTCAACCACCGGTGGCAGTCCTCCACCCACAGTTAGTTCGACTGAAAATATTCAGCTGATTCAATGAAGAGAATTTTCCAAAGATATTCGTAGCACAGTTTAGTCTTCAAACTAGGCAAGAAAAGAGCAGACCAAAAAAAAGATATTAGAAAGTACGGTTTTTCAAATCAAGTGTCTTGGTATGCTACAGTTCGGAGATAGATGCCACATTCAGTTATTCTCATTTGGGATGTGATTCCCACTACGTGGATGCCATCTTGGTTTAGTAAAGTTTTATAAGACACTCAACCGTTTCGACTTCCATCTTGGAAGTATAGAACGTTTCTTAAATCTGCGTTCAATGTGAAAAATGTGAAGTCAGTATTCACAATTTAAATGTTGTGAATGACTAAATGTAAGCAGCCGTAACTGTATGTAGTGTCTATGTTTATCAATCTTGATTGGCCCTCGTGGCAAATATTCACCTACTGTGACCACAAGTAATGCATACATCGCTTATGTTCCCAAAATGTTCTTTCAAAGGTCTATCAAGTAGGATCTCTGAGATTTCCTTCTTTTCAAGCTGGGCTGAGGTAAAAGTGATGGAAAGAATGAGAGCACATTTACACTGTATGGGAAAGGAGATGCTATCGAACCTGCAAGTATGCATCCTTTGGCCTGGTGACCTATGCCAGTTCCTAATTTCTATGGCAGGGGGGGGGCTTGATACCTCAGTGATGCCCTGCTTGTCACACCCAGCTCTGGCTCTGATGATTCAGAGCAGAGGGACATTTCTGTTGAGCAATTGGAAAGGGTCAATATGAACAAGAGAAGTCAAGGATAAGGAATATTGGAGAAAATAAAGTGGATAATAAGTTTGCCTGTTACTGTAAGGATACTGCTGAATTGAATTTAAATAGAGATGCTTAACAGAGTGTTCTTGTTTGTTTTGTTTACAGGGAGCCTAAAATTCACTAATGAGGATTTCAAAAATTGACAGGTTGGAACACTTCAAGGCACAAGGACTCATAATTACAGGTACATTTGTAATCCTTCTAACAGAACATAGATGAATTATTTGAACTGATGAAATATGTAGGTCATTGTCCCAAATCATATAGCTTTATAAGCTTGAAAACTTTGTCACAATAAAGAGGAACTACAGTTGTTGTGAGGCAGTTTCCATGCAGCTGATGTTCACTGTAGCATTACAACCGCACCAGCAACTAGATGCATTAAGCATTTGTTTTCCTGTACGGGATTCTTCTCAGCTATTCTTAAGAGTACGTATAAACAGAAGTATTTTAGAACCGAAACTTATAATACATAGAAATTTGGAGAGATGATTCCTCAAAGGACAAGCACTATATAAGGAAAGCCACAACATCTAGTGCAGATATTGGTAAGGCTAGAGAATTTTGGAGTGGGGATGTACCAATCATAGCATAGAATGCAAACTAGCCAAGCAGGCAAGGAGACAGAATTGTTTGTTTAATAAAAGCATGATGACCCAACTCTACTCTTCCATTCCTAGCCAGGTATCCGGAAGGTGTTATAGTCCTCCACCTTCAATGTTGCTTCCAGGATAACAGCTTGCTTGACAGTAGCCAATTATATATTCGCTCCCTGCTAGGCCTTAGCACTTGATCAACTCAGTTAGTGGCTTGAAATAGTACACAGATGAGAATTCTGTTTCTGTTCTTATTCTCCTGGAATGGTTGGTAGTTTTTTTATATACTTCCAAGCACTACTCCCTCTTCTTCTGTCTGCTAATAATTGTTGTCCAGTGTTATGCCCTAATTTGTATCTTTTCTTTACCCTGACAGATGGCAAGCTAGTTCTGTAGTCAAAATTCCCAAAACTTGTTCCCAAAACGTCTGTTGGCTCCTCGCTTCTCCTGCTTATTTAGCATGTCGTTATGCCTACTTACCTCCATGATTGACCTAATCAACCTTACTATGTGGTCCTATTCTAAAGTTTTTCAGGTCCTTGTAAAGACAAAGAAATTCCATTACTTCGACTCCAGTGTGCACTCATTTATGACAGCAATTTACTGTAGAGTGCACAAGAACTTTCTGAAAGGAAACTGAAATTAAATTGTGGTCCATGCCACCTCAGCCAACTCTGCATACTGGCCCAGCTGATTCCGGTTGAGAAATCTAGTCTTTGCTAATTAAATGTAATTTGTTTCTTTAAACATATTTTAATGTTAGTACTATGCTTGAAGGCACTTTCTCAATGAGTACTTTGATTATTATCATGTCCAAATTGCAGATCCATCAGTCATAGCATATTGTTCCTTTCAATAAAAATCTGTTGCCAACTTTGTTTCACATCTGAATGAAACCTATTCTTCAGGGTTGACTCCGCAATTTAAAAGCACGCTTGAAAATGTAATTATTTTTTCATAAATCGATATCCTGAGCAACATTATCAACACTATGGGTAAATCAGTATATGGAGCACAGTTTCCATTGTTTGCAAAAGTTCCATATTTAGCTTATTTAAAAAATTGTTGCAGTAACTTGCTTCGCGATAAGGTACTTTAATTTAGAACGTGGGCTAAGTGCAGCATTAGAGCTATTTTAACATTGCTTTTTTAAAAATCCTTTTATTGTTTCAACCATAGGTAATCAACCCAATAACATTAGTTGAACAAACATTGCAGCATCAATTACATTCTTGCAACAATAGTTGTAACCAATTGACCCCAATAATTATGCCCTAATTATTGACCCATCTTCCCCTCCTACCCTAATCTATTGTTTATTAAGTGATGGATCATCAAACAATCTAGTGGTAGCCGTTCCCAAGGAGGGCATGCAGAGGTGGCCCCGGTATTCATTCCTTTTTGTCCATATCTCAATATATTTCTAGAGACAACCTCTCCCCTCATACACAACCTTTTCTGCAAGCATACACCAATCAAGGTCCCTCGGCCATTCTCTCAAGTGACGCGGTTCTCCTGCCCCCCAGCATCGCACAGTGTTGCATTTTGCACCCATCAGGCCCAGTGTAATCCACATTTGGACCATTCTGGACACGTCTGTGTAGACCCAAATGTTAAGGAGACACCATTTTGCGTTGATTTCTAGCGGAAATATAATCAAGTACGTATGCCAATACTGTTGCACCACAGGACAGCACTCACAAGATGTGAAAAAAGGTTCCCAGTTGCCATCGCTGTTTACGGCAACTGTTATCTGTTGCCCTCCCCATTTACGTCAATGCAGTGCAACAATAGTATGCCCTATGCTGGATTTTCCCTTGTATGAGGCGAAAGTGCATTTTTATAGCAACTTCTCTGGGGGATCCCAGGGCTTCTTTCTATTCATCATCATCAAGAGTGTCTAGGTCTCTTTCCAATTGTGCCTTTATGCGAGTCAGAGTCCCTGGCATGCTGTTGATTACTTTTTTGTATGTGAGAGAGATGGCTTTGCGATGCATGTATGTGTTGAGTAGTGCACTTTCGAGAGGGGATGCTTCTTGAAGTACGGAGTTGGGAGGAAAAGCTTCTTGTAACGCATGACATATTTGTAGGGATCAATACATTTCTGTGGAAGCAAGTTGGTACTCAGCTTGCATATACAGGGAGTGCAGAATTATTAGGCAAATGAGTATTTTGACCACATCATCCTCTTTATGCATGTTGTCTTACTCCAAGCTGTATAGGCTCGAAAGCCTACTACCAATTAAGCATATTAGGTGATGTGCATCTCTGTAATGAGAAGGGGTGTGGTCTAATGACATCAACACCCTATATCAGGTGTGCATAATTATTAGGCAACTTCCTTTCCTTTGGCAAAATGGGTCAAAAGAAGGACTTGACAGGCTCCGAAAAGTCAAAAATAGTGAGATATCTTGCAGAGGGATGCAGCACTCTTAAAATTGCAAAGCTTCTGAAGCGTGATCATCGAACAATCAAGCGTTTCATTCAAAATAGTCAACAGGGTCGCAAGAAGCGTGTGGAAAAACCAAAGCGCAAAATAACTGCCCATGAACTGAGAAAAGTCAAGCGTGCAGCTGCCACGATGCCACTTGCCACCAGTTTGGCCATATTTCAGAGCTGCAACATCACTGGAGTGCCCAAAAGCACAAGGTGTGCAATACTCAGAGACATGGCCAAGGTAAGAAAGGCTGAAAGACGACCACCACTGAACAAGACACACAAGCTGAAACGTCAAGACTGGGCCAATAAATATCTCAAGACTGATTTTTCTAAGGTTTTATGGACTGATGAAATGAGAGTGAGTCTTGATGGGCCAGATGGATGGGCCCGTGGCTGGATTGGTAAAGGGCAGAGAGCTCCAGTCCGACTCAGAAGCCAGCAAGGTGGAGGTGGAGTACTGGTTTGGGCTGGTATCATCAAAGATGAGCTTGTGGGGCCTTTTCGGGTTGAGGATGGAGTCAAGCTCAACTCCCAGTCCTACTGCCAGTTCCTGGAAGACACCTTCTTCAAGCAGTGGTACAGGAAGAAGTCTGCATCCTTCAAGAAAAACATGATTTTCATGCAGGACAATGCTCCATCACACGCGTCCAAGTACTCCACAGCGTGGCTGGCAAGAAAGGGTATAAAAGAAGGAAATCTAATGACATGGCCTCCTTGTTCACCTGATCTGAACCCCATTGAGAACCTGTGGTCCATCATCAAATGTGAGATTTACAAGGAGGGAAAACAGTACACCTCTCTGAACAGTGTCTGGGAGGCTGTGGTTGCTGCTGCACGCAATGTTGATGGTGAACAGATCAAAACACTGACAGAATCCATGGATGGCAGGCTTTTGAGTGTCCTTGCAAAGAAAGGTGGCTATATTGGTCACTGATTTGTTTTTGTTTTGTTTTTGTATGTCAGAAATGTATATTTGTGAATGTTGAGATGTTATATTGGTTTCACTGGTAATAATAAATAATTAAAATGGGTATATATTTTTTTTTTGTTAAGTTGCCTAATAATTATGCACAGTAATAGTCACCTGCACACACAGATATCCCCCTAACATAGCTAAAACTAAAAACAAACTAAAAACTACTTCCAAAAATATTCAGCTTTGATATTAATTAGTTTTTTGGGTTCATTGAGAACATGGTTGTTGTTCAATAATAAAATGAATCCTCAAAAATACAACTTGCCTAATAATTCTGCACTCCCTGTAAGGAAAAGAGAGTATTTTACCCTGTATCCACAAATCTCCCACTGTAGACAGACCTATAAGATCCCAGTTTGCAAATCCCGGTTGTGTCCCCTGGGTGCCTAAGTTAACCGTACCTCAAAGTGGGATGGCCTGTGTTACCTTATTGTGCCAAACCAGCGCTCACAACGCAGAAAGCCATATCTTTATAGTAGTGGCTGCAGGGCCTGTATTGGTGGATGGAAGTTTACCACCATACATGGCTCTTAAATAGCCGCCGGGGTGCATTATCCACCTGTCCATCTGGAGGGTGGGTTCTGCCTGTGGGAGGTGTAGCCAGTGGTACACTGTTGTCAATTGAGCGGCCCAGTAATTCTTCTGGATGTCCGGGAGGGTGATTCCCCCCCTCATACCAGGAGTTTGTGAGTTTACGAATGGCAATTCATAGCTGTGCTCCATTCCAAAGTGGCACTCTCCCTCAATTTCTTTGAAATAGGTATGTAGGATCGGGAATGTGGTGTTTTGGAGTATGTAGAGGAAGCAAGGGAAGGCATTATTTTAAATAGTGATGCATGGCGTACGAGTGAGGGAGGTATTGTCCTCCAATTTTGAGCATCTTGCTTGAGATAGGTGAGGGGTGACGCTAGGTTATTGGTGTAGAAGCTACTGGGCTCATGCATAACATAGATTCTCAGATACCGGAATCCATCCTGTACCACCCTTACTCCACAATCCTGTGGCACTCGTGGCATCTCACCATGGAGCACATAGATCAGGCTTTTCGGCCAATTAATAGCGTAGCCAGAATAGGCACCAAATTGTGCAACTATGTGCAATATTCCGTTCACAGATAGGGATAGATCGGAGATATAAAGCAAGATGTCAAGAGTGAGGTCCTATCCTCTCAGTAGTCCGACCATTGTAGGCTGCAGATCAACGGATCTTGCCTTCTCTAGGCTGCCAAATGCTCCGGGGCAAGAGCGAATATTAGTGGTGAAAGTAGGCAATGCTATCAGTCCCTTGCCGAGCTGGAATACTGGAGACACACCGCTGTTGACTTGACACAAGCCAGGGGCTCATTGTGCAGGAGCCGAATCCATTGCAGATATCGTGGCCTGAAGCCCATTTTTACAATACTGCAAATAGATAAGGCCACTCTATGGTGTCGAAGGCCATCTTGGAATCCAGGGAGAGAATTATTGCGTCTTTGCCCAGTGCAGTAGCCCACCCCAGGACTCCATGAAGACGCTGCAGATTACGGGCTGTGTTTCTACTCGGCATAAAGCCAGTTTGGTCCGGAAGGATAAGAGTCGATATCACTTGTATTAGCCGTGTGGCCTGTGCCTTTTCCAGGACCTTAATTTTGGCGTTTAATATTGATATGGGCCGATAGGATGCACAATCATCTGGGGGTTTGCTATTGTTTGAAATAACTACTATATTTGCCACCTGTTGGTCTCTAGGGAGAGAACCAGTGGTATGGCTCTCCTGGAACATCTTGAGCAGTTATAAGGCTAGGTTTGTCGCCGTAAGCTTACAAAGTTCTAAAGGAATCCCGTTATGGCCCACAGCGTTGCCTGGGTGCAGATCTCTGTTAGAACTAACTAGTCCCACCTTTGTGAGGTCCCCCTCTAACATGTCTCTATAGTCCTTAGATAGGCCTGAAAGTCAGAAGTCAGCTAGGAGTTGCCAGTCACTACAGACAAGCACAATTTGTTCTAGTACATAGCAAAGACTTCTGTGACTGACTGTCTCCCTGGTATAAGTACGCCCACAGGAGTTCGGATGGCTCAGACCCAGTGGTTCGTGCTCTCACGTCTGGTGAACCATACGAGGAGTTTTCCAGCCTTGTCCCCAGCTTCATAAAGATAGTGTTGAGTCATGCTGTAGTCAGTTTTGTTTGCATTCCTTGTTAGGTCTCTGTACTCCTTCTGTTTCAAGCTAAGTGTATGGTGAATGTTTCTGTCTGTCGTAGTCACAAGCTCGAACTCCAGTCCGACTATCTCCTGCTCTGGCATCTCCATCTGAGCACGCTTATCTTTTAAGTGTCTAGGAATCAGTGAAAGGCCCTGTCCTTTATTACTGTCTTAAATGCTTCCCAAAGGGTATGTGAGCGGTTCATGGTTTGGCAGGAATTATCCTTAAGATGTGTCTCTTGTAAAAGGGCTAAGTCAGGGATTGTTTCTTAATGTGTTGCAAGACCATTCTGCGTTTGATTTTGTCCCCTAAACCATTGACATTCCAAGAGAGCAGCTTCAGTTATGAGTCCATCATCGGTATGGTTGTGTGTGCCTTAGAAGCGGATACTTGGTAGCAAGTTTCAGTTGGTGTCTGGGAAGACTAGCATCTTTTAGGGGTGGTTTTGGTGTCACGTGCAATGAATAACCAAAACAAGGACATAAACAACTAAAAACATCAATCAAACATCCCCGTACAAACCCCCCCTCCTTGACTTCCTGCTGGCGAACCTAGAACTGTCTGTCTCAGAGCGCCGGTCGACCCATAACATAATTACAACCAAGTACAGGAGGTTAGGCCCAGCATGGAAAGTACATTTCCCAAACCCCCTGCCCCCCAAGAAAAGAAAGTTGTTACCAAAGCAAAGTGTCTAGTGTCTCTTGTCTCTGCTCCCCTCTGCAGATATTTAAGGATGGAGCCGGGACAGTGTGTTTTCAGAATGGTGATCTCAGTCACCTTGGGTATTCATGGCAGGCTGATGCATTTCCGCACTAATCAGGCATGCAGATTACCCACACAGGGGTTGCTGGTCAAGGTTGTCGGTCCAGTGAGTCATTTATGTGATGATGTTGATCTCCCTTTTCTTTGAGCAGTTCGTCTGCTTTTGTGGTGTTTAGTTTCTGGTCCGTTCTCGGTTTTGAATTGCCTCTAGCCATTCGCATGACTCAGCGGAGGTCTCAAAATACCAAGTCTTACCATCAGCCATGACCCACAACTTGGCTGGGAACATCATCAAGTATTTGATTTCACGGTCTTGCAGGTTCCTTTTGACTTCCAGAAAGCTGCATCTGAGTATTTGGATTTTAAGTGTGGAATCAGGAAACAGGGTTATCTTTGTGTTTTCATAATCGATCGGGGAGGCACTCCGAGCTGTCAGCATGATTACATCTCGATCTCAATGGTTTAAGAGAGGTGCGAATATGAGGCGAGGTGGAGCGCCCGGTTTTGGAGGAGTGCCTGGTGTCCGATGGGCCCTTTCCTTTGATAAATAGTTTGGGAGGCCCTTTGGTTGGAGTATTATAAGATCTTCCACAAAAAGGTCCACTGCTGGTGCATCTGCATGTTTTGGTTCTCTTTCAATGTGGATGTTATTATTCCATGATCGGCTTTCAAAATCCTCCAGCTTATTTTCCAGAGCCACTTTAGTGACCTATAGATCCTTGACCTTGGTTTTCAGAGCTGCGTTGTCTGCTGTGAGAGTGGCGATTGTGGCTTCGGCCTCTGTCACTCTGGCCCCTAGGCCCCTGAGGTCCATTCGCAGTGACATGACCTCCATTGTGACCGAGTCTATTTTACTCTCCAAAGAGGTACAAACCCCTTAAACGGTGGCCAAAATGTCTTGGAGCATTGGTGGGCCCTGATCATCCAGTAGCCGCACCCTTGTGGGCACAAGAGCCCCCGGCACCCCCGAGGAGTCCCTGAGCAAGGTATATTTTTCCAATTTTGTTTGGTGGGAGGCATGGCCCCAGTTTCCCCTGATCATGACCAACAAAGGAAGAGGTGGGAAGATGACCACAGGAGCCTGAATGGACTGGGGCCCAGGTAGGCTGACTGAGTACTCTCTGCCGTCTGCCTGGGTATTGTGTATATTCAATCTGCGGCCTGTGGTTTTTCCAGTGTCACCCCTCCACTGCCCTATTGGGTCCTCCAGGAAACCCGCAGTGCGTTAGTCTTTGGCAACCCACCATTCGTGCCGCCCACCTCGGGCACCAACGTGCAGCTCCACCTGCTCCAATCAAGTGTCTATTCAGCAGGGCAGGAGGGGGAGCCCATCTCACAGCACAGCCCCATCACTGCACCCAGACCGCACCTAGTCAAGTCAGCAGGCCAGGGCCTCCGCAGCCCATCCAGGCCACACCACAGGTGCCCAGTCTTTAAACAGAGGCCCCTGCGGGCCAATTATGGGTGGCTGGGGCTTCCCCCTGCCAGTCTGAGACAGTGAAGGCTTTGGATGACAAATATGGGCCGAGTTTATAAGGGGGAAGTCAGTGGGTGTGGGGAGCCGCACTCTAATGCTGCCATCTTCCTCAGCTGCAGGCCACATCCCCCTATTTTAAAATTATTAAGGAATTCAGTTGAATGCACTATTGCACAATTTAGTATAGTGAAATTTCGGGCTGACATTTACGTTGGTGATAAACGAAGGTTACTTTTTAATTTAATGAAATGTAATATAACTGGTTCAGTGTCAGGGTTGAGGTATATGTATTGTCCATGTAGTGGAGTCAAAGTAGTCATAAGTTGTGTTGTAAACCTTCCTTATTAGCATAGTGCCCCATAAAAGAAGAAGAAACATTCTAAACATGTACACAACTCACATTTAAAAAAAGTTTAGATACCACCAGATGTGACATGGCTCATCACTAGCAAAAGGGGCCAGAAGTCCGTACTAGAGCAATACAGATAATTGCCCTCAGGCTCATTACAATTAAAAGATGTATAATAGGGATGTGATCAGGCAGACACTGGCTGACGATCTCAGACCTAATCAGCAGCCCTCCATTTTGGTCAAGCCATCCTTTATGCTTTAAACTCCATACAGTGCTATATAAAAAGTATGCAACACAAGATAACATCACAATGTAGCTCTTGCAGAAATTTGCTTTAAAATATTTTTTGGGGCCTTTTCATATGGGAATCCGTACCTGAGTTGAAGACGAGATAGCAGACTGAAAAGCATGGAAACCTATGAAGTGAGTCTTTGTACACTTTTATTTCCCTTTAATGGATTTTGAAACCACACTTGCCACAAGCAATGTGTTTGAGAGAATAAAAGTAGCCAATCAAAGTATATAGAGAAACACTCAGTACATTCTAGCAAACTTCTAGACACAATTAAAAAAGCTGTAGGAAAGTATTTACCTGAGAAGCGAGAATACAACTCTGAAGATGGAAAGACTAATCTTATGGAGATGGGTTTTTACTTATATGGATAGGAGACCCAAATCGTGGCTATTTAGGAGAGAAAGAATGGGGGCAGCATTAGGGAGCAAGGGCAATTACAGTTATGCCAAATCCATACTCTAAGGGTATTTTGCTAAGTGAGTACAAGTACTTAAATACATACACTTTTACTTTCTTCTGCACAGCTACTATAGTCCCTAAGTGGGATAGTTCACTGCACTTGTGTACAGCGTTTGGCAATGTCCTTCCTTATGCTTTCCGAAGACTGTGTGACTGGAGGCCTCTTGTTTTACACCTAGTTCTAGACAAAATAATTACTCTTCTTTAATTTAGCACATGCAATCCAGAACATTTAGAATTCTTCCAGCACGCCTGTCGTTTTATGGATTCGATTTATTTGAAGAAGCCCATGTAGAATCCCTTCCTTAGTAACAAAGAAGTATTGCAAACCAAAATAATTGATTCCACACCTGTTTCAATTAAATGAAATGACCTTTAGCACTTTTCCACATTTTTAATTGGGTAAATTTTATGTTGAATTTGCAATATTTGTTTTCATTAAGTCCCTTAACAAAAAATATGATATTCCTTTGTTTCTATACTAGTTCCAACAGGAGGTTCTCAAGAAAGCTGTGATCCATCAGTGATAAAGGGGTCAATGAATGCAACTAGGGTCCACATTATCATGGATAATCTGATGTACACGCTTCCTTAGTGACTTCCAGATCACCCCCAGGGTCTTTGAATCCTCGCTTTTCCATCTATTTTCACTTTGTACTATTCTGCGTGGTCCTACATGTGTACTGCGATGTTTCCTTCATACCTGTATGCGCTAAATTAAAAACTGTATGTTTTTGTAGTAGCACATCTCATGGTCCTGATGAGGCCCTCAATCAGTCCTGGGCTAGCAAGCAGAAGCTAGTGTGTTTATTTTGTTGGAACTGTCTGCCTTTATATTGCAGCTTATTTGGAGAATGTCTTTGCGTTGAGAGTGAGCGCCAGAGTTCTCCAATCAGGTCAATGCTATCCTAAGCCTGTGCTAACACAGAATGATCAATATAGGAATAAAATATACCGTTGCGATTTGTGTATACATCAAATTGTGGTGCGTTTATCTAATCCTACTCCTCACAGCGATTGAGTGGATGTGCCGAAATCCTCAACATGACATTCAGTGTAATATTCAGTGTATGTGAAGCTAGAGGTGGGGTAAGCAAGTGGGGTGGGGCAGTAGGGCTAGAGGTGGCGGGGGGGCGGGGCTGTGGTTCTGATTGAGCCGGAGACCCTCTTGGACTCTTAAGTGAAAAACAAGGTAGGTTTTTAAGTGAATTTTGCCCAGCACTCTCCCCCCTACTGTGGCAAGGACCCTCTTCCAAGTCCATCGCCCCACCCTCTTGGATCGATAGCTAAAAGAAAAGAAAAATCTGTCACATTTTGTGAGTTGAGTCATCACGGATGTTGTGCAGCACCATAAAAACCATTGGCAAAGCGTATAGGTCACAAAGTCAAGACTTGCTGGCTTTGCCAATGCTTGGTATTTGAAGGGCAGCGAGTAGAGGTTCAGCTTGACTGAGAGTGACGACACCATGGAGTGCTGTGTAAATGTTCAAAGAATGTTAATCGAGAGATTTTTCAAAGTGCCTGTTGTGAGAAGGGCTCATCTGAAAAATCACTAGCGTTATATCTTTCTGTGGGCTGTAGGGGGTGCGCCACTCAGTGCGGTGATTATGATATTATGAAGTGACTATATCACCAAAGTGAAACCCTTCCAGATGTTAGAGAATTACACTTTTTTTAATTTAAATTTCGAATCTATCGTATTTTACCTGAAATTTGTTATACGATTTAAATGTGACTGGGCTTGTGTTCTGCCTCTTAAACCCCGCCAGACTCATGGCCCAGATGTATCCACAGGTAGCCGCTTCTATACAACGCCCTCCCATTTTCTGGGCAAGAATCGCTTCACCTGTGACCAATGACAGATCTAAAGCATATGTTGCAACATTAAGGTCCCTCTGGAGAATGGATTGGAATTTCCCTAAACGTTGAGCCTCCTTTAATAACAAGTGACCCGTCAACAAGTCTTTCTGTGAGGGAGCGCTCTACAAGGTCGAGCAGCGGGGGCTGCAGGGGACTAACTCGGTCGGAAGGAAAGGGCGGGGCGGGGCGGGGCGGGTAGAGGTGAAGACGAACGACTTGTACGGAGCCAGTCCGCGTGGAAATGTCCCAAGAAGAGTTGTCAATGTGCTGTTTATGATCGTGTACTCATGTTTTATAGGGAAGCTCGTTAAGTAGCCTAGTAGCAGAAATGAAAATGTAAATAACCTGCGGGGGCCCATTTCACTGCGCAGCACAGCTGGAGGAGGGTAATCGGTGACAGATGTTTAATGAGAAACAAAAGCAGAAGTTTCAAGGGTCTTATGTTTAGGTTTAAGTTTAGGAAGTAAATTGCTTGTCATATTACCTTAACACCAATAAATCCGTCCAGGGCCGGCACAGGGAACCAAAAGTAGCTCTGACAAAAATGCAAAACCCAGCCCCTCTCCCTCGGTCTCCTTGTGAGCTACCACGTCCAGTAGTTGACAGGTAGGAGCTGGCTGGAGTGGATGTAGCTGTCCCATAGGGATTGTGCATAATAAATGTACCTGTCACAACAGAAATTGACCATGGGAATGTGGCACAACGTGGTGTGGATGAAACCCACATGTTCTTAGCTGCTGCTCGCACATTCGTACCAACACAGCTGCTCTGACGGACTGTTGTTGTTGCCTACATGTTGTGGAACAAGTAGGGTGAGGTGTTGCTCTTACCCTCTGCCTGTGCTGGAAATAGCATTCTGTCATTACTTAGAAGTTTTAGGGGATCTTGCATCCTGTACGCACATGCACCATCTCCCATAGCATGTATTCCACATTTCCCCACCTTTCGTCTACATCATGCGCACCACTGAATGAGTGCCATCTTAGATCTGGTATTTTCTTGTTTACTCAACCTTCCATTTCCATTCCTTTCATGAGCTGGCATGAACGGTACTTTCCACCATGTGGATGTAATTTTACACATTATTAATTTCATCTGTATAGTGATAAAAAAAAGCCTTGGGCAGCCCAATATGTCATGCCTGTGCACAAGCTATCGGCTTTGCCAATGTATTTTAACCATGTCCCACACCAATATGGCTGCTATTCATCATGGCTAAAAGTTTATGGAATGGAGTGGCGATGAGTGGCATAGCGTGTTGTAGAGGAGCATAGTGTCATTGCATAGAGTGTTCTAGAGTGGAAGGCTGTACAGTGACATAACATTGAGGGGATTAAAGTGTTGTTGAGTGGCATAGAGTGTTTTGGAAGGACATAGATTAGAGTGGAGTAGAATGAAGGGACAGAGTGGTGTTTAGGTTTGCATAGTGGAGTGTTATAGAGTGTCGTGCATGGCAAAGAGTGGAGTTGAGTGTTGTTGAGTGAAGTAGAGTGGAGTAGAGTGGAGTAGAGTCGGGTGCTGTAGAGTGGAGAGGTGTAAAGTGGTGTAACGTAGAGTGGAGAGGCGTAGAGTGGAGTAAAGTGTCATAGAGTAGAGTGGTGTAGTGTCATTGAGTAGACTGCCATAAAGTGGTGTAGAGTGTCGCCGAGGGTTGTAGCATGGGTAAAGTGAAGTGGCATATAGTGAAGTAGAGTGTTGTAGAATGCAATGGTGTAAAGTGTCATAGAATGGAGTAGAGTGTCATGGAATGGAATGGAGTAGCGTAGAGTGGAGTGGTATATCATGGAATAGAGTGACTTAGAGTGGACTATCATAGAGTGGAGTGAGTGACTTGGTGTGGAGAGGTGTAGAGTACCATAGAGTGTCGTGGAGTAGAGTGGAATGGAGTAGTGTCAGAGTGAAGTGGAGTGTCATAAAGTAGACTACAGTGTTGTGGAGGGTCATTGAGTGTAGTGTAGGGGAATAGAGTGGGGCAGAGTAGAGTGGATGGGCATAGAGTAGTGTCATAGAGTGTAGGGGTGTGGAGTAGAGTGTTACAGTGCCATGGAGTTGTCTAGAGGGGAGTCGCATATATTAGAGAATCATAGTGTCGTGGAGTGTAGTGGCGTAGAGAAGATTAGAGTGTAGTTTCTTAGAGTGGAGTTTGAATGGTGTGGTAGCAGACTGCCTTTATAGAAAACACATTTTCAATTAAAATGATCACTACATTTGCACATACATACAGTTTTATTGATAAAACTATACAGCATACTAAAGATATGTGAAAATGGCATTGCCATGTGTATTGATTTTTCTAAACTTATTAAAATATTTATTTCAGAATTCAAAAAAGTGCTTGATTTGTGCTTTTCTAATTCTGGTATATTCTGAAATATCTGAACAGTTCATTTTCAAACATTTACGTTTTGTTGTACATCCAACAGATGTTTCTCTTCCATGGGTACCTAGCAGGATTGTCACATAAATCTTCTCACTCTGAATTCAAAGAAAGTAAAGTAAACACCAAACTCCATCGGAATTAAGAGATATTTGACATCTGTCTTTAATTGCACAGCAAACGTGACAAGATAAAAACAACATTTAAAGGCCTGTTTACAGAAAGCAAGCACTTGTGGAAAAAAAACAGTGAGGTTTGGTGAACAGGCTTTGCCATATGGGGAGACAGAGACTTGCTTTATGGCCAAAAACAAATAGAGCCAGAAAATATAAAGCAAATTAATTTGAGTTACAAACCACTAAGCCAAAGGTAACCAATGGGCAGACTGCATTCCCAGGGAAGCTTTTGGAATTTCCCCATATGTCCTTGCAAACCTAGGCTTCGATCTAAAAAAGATGACATTTACAGATAGCTATCTTCATACTGAACCTTTGCCTAGTGCAATTCATATGCTGTGTGTTGCAATATTATTATTCTACATCCTTCCTTAACATTTTCATTACAAATATGAGTGTCTTCCAAACATTCTCAATAACCCCTTCCCTAGCATGTTTACCTGTAAATGGAGAACCTGTAATGCGGTAGCAAGAATGGAGACCATATTTTTTAAACTATATTTCCACACTAGAAGATGAAAATCAGGAGTAGTTTTCTCTGTTGAGGAAAAACATTCTTCTACAAGCTTGAGGTCCTGGAGGCCTACAGCTCTACACTCAGATGGAAAAGTCATAACAGAGGAATCTGAGGTTTAAAAAAATGATTTGAATGATTTAGATACTTTTTTTCACCACCAGTTTGCTTTGCAGTTGACAGGTACATTTTTTTCAAAGGGAGTCAACAGAAACTGGAAACGTTGAGGACTATGTATTTTTTCTCAAAAAAGATGGATTTTTGTTTGCAAATTGGGGAGTTTACATGATGAACTAATCACAGCTGAGATAATCATGCACACTAGCAGTTCTCAAATTCAAGAGAGGTTGTGGCCTTATGGTGGATCTCCACTTAAAAATGTAATAGATGTTGTGAAGAAGGCCAAACTTGTCGAAAAGATGCACTAAAGCTGCGATAACTGCAAGAAAAGGAGAAAGACTATGTTTGCATAATTTCACAAAAAACATTGTTTCCTCTAGAACCAAGAACAAAGAAAAATACGTCAAATACGTTAAGACTCATGTGTAGAATAAGAACAAATCTTTAAAAACAAAATATAGAAATCAAGAAAGTGTACAATTGCTTTGGTTGAATCACCTTGCATATGACAAGAAGTGTCTAGCCATTGAACAGAGCTGCTCAAAGTGCAGTATTGTTGGGCACTATGCTAAAGTGTGCAGGAAAGCACAAATGTAGCAATGAGATTTGAACAGCAACATCCTAGTTATTACATTTTCAATATCAAAAGTAAGCACATTTTTGGACATGGCCAAGTTCCATGTTAATTGGTTCACTAACCTAGATTTAACCCCTGAGTATCACCAGATAGATTTTCACCCCAAAAGTAAAGGTCTTATTGATTTCATCACACCCTTTGAATGTCACCAATTTCGTCACTTGCCTTACCGGTTGGCAGTGGCTATTTTCCAAAGACTGATGTACAAACGTTTCAAAGATATTCACAGAATTCAGTTTTTTCAGGATGGCATACTTACCATGGGAAGAAGTACAGCAGAACACAATAAAAATTGAAGAATATGCTGGAAATATTAGAAGATAAGGGGTTGACAGAAGAAGAATCCAATTATGTTTGTTTTTGCTTCAAATTCTGCAACATATATAGGACATTTAGGGCCTCATTACGAGATTGCGGTCCAGTGTTTGCCATGTTGGCGGTGGCGGTCAGTCCGCCAACAGGCTAGTAGAGAAGACTGCCAAATTATAACTACGGAAGTGATCCCAGGAGAAAAACGGCCAAAGCACCGCCTGCACCGCCAGTGCAGTTAGACCGCCATGGACGATTGGAGCCACCAGCAGGCGGCGGAGACTGTGTTTTTCGTCAGACCTATTACAAGGTTGCACAGCGCCAAGATTTCTGCCATGCTCGGACCACCACGGAAACCCAGGCGGAATTGAACTGGATAAAATGAGGCGCTCACCTTCAGGAAACCACACCCGTCCAGAGCCACCATGGAACCAGAACTAGATGTCACCCCGCTGCTCCTGCTTACCGAGAGACAACGGAATCTTCGGCGACAACAATGACAACAACCGCAAGTACACACACTTGCCTGTTGCTGTAGTATAGTGTTACATTTTGTACAGTTACATAACATACCAGAGGGAAGGGGGTGCAAGGGCAACACTCACTTGTAACAGTACTCTGACATGCACCCTCACATACAACTACAGACACCCACAAACACACCACACACACTGCAGCTAGCATACACACCCACCACACGTCAAAAACACACACTTGCGCATGACAGTACAGCAACGTCATAATCACATTGTCAAGCACTCACAACCGACACTGGCCAGGGACTCTTAGCAATCGACACACACATCACACACACACAGCACATCATACCTATCATGCCAATCACAATACATGCACACTCACACAGTCAAAGCACACAAAGCCCCACACCACAACAGCAAACACATGTCAACACAAACACCACACAGTACCATCACTGCAACATGTCTGCAACATACACATGTCCATCACACAACACACGTCCTATCCCTGGGGGACAAAAGCAATGCACACACTTTCACATACTGCCCAAACAATACAGGAAGCACAAGCACCACACACAGACAAATACACACACACAACCAATGTCAGTCAGGAACGACTAAAGCTAGGAAATGAAAGCAAGACAAAGATGTAACCAGTAAACCAACAATTGGTTGGTCAGAATATATTAATATAAAATTGTCATAGAATAGTTCAAGGCCATTGGCAAGTCTAATATATAAAAAATAGGTGCATCAAAGGCACTGTATGGTGCCCCAACTTGACGCCTGACTGCCATGTAACCTCCACAGGTAGGGGCATCAAGGGGGCAGGCAGACACTTCACGGAAGATCTGGGGCGGGTAGGCCTGGGAGGGGGGCTAAGTTTTAGGCTTGGGGGAGGGTTGGCTCTTCTTGGGAGGGGTTGACTTCTGGGCAGGGGGAGGGACATGGGTACTGGGAGGGGGGTAAGGCTGACCTTGGAGGTAGAAGGGATTGCATTGGGGAGGGAAACTGAATGATTAGGGATGTCACGGGAGAGGAGTAGGGAAAAGGTCAAACTCCCAGGTAAGATTTTTTGCACACACGGACAGTCATAACAAAAAGATTTCAGTGTGGAGGGAGAGGGAGTGCTTGTATGAGGTGTTGGTGTGTACGGCTTGGGTGCATGTTGTGGGAGGTATGCTTGTGGCTGGTGGGTGGCTGTGTGGTGGGTGAGTGGGGGCGTTTATGTGTCTTGGGCTGAGGGGGTAGTGGAGGTGCTGGGGGATGCCGTGGTAGGTGTCTGTCTGTTGGAATGGTGACTGCAGGTAAGGTGGATGTGCTGCATGTAGACAGGTCTATGGTTGTGGTGTCCGTGGGTGTGGTGAATGGGGTCGATGTCTGCGGGTCTGCTGGGATGCAGTCTGTGGCTAGGATGGGCGAGGTGGCTGGATCTGTGAATGTTGGTGTGGTGTCTGCAGGTGTGTCAGGTGTGCTGTCTGTGATGCTGGAGGTGTTGGGGGTGTCAGGGCAGGTTGTGACTGTTGCTGTGTGTGCATGTGTATGTTGATTGTGTATATGCTGGTGGTGTGTCTTGTGGTGCTTTGGTTTGTCTGCAGAACCCTTGGTCGCCGAGGTGGATGCATACCTGTCTGTGTGCTTTGGCTGGATCAGGGAAGGGTGTAGTTGGATTGGGAAGAGGAAGGTGGGGCGGGGGACGGAAGATTAAGGGTGACTGGCTGCCATCAGTGTGGTGGCCAGATCCTGAAATGATCTCTGTAGGCCAGCCAGTGCATCGTGAATGCCCTCCAGGAACGCATTACTCTGCTGTATCTGAGTTACCAGTCCCTGAATGGCATTCACGATGGTCGGCTGACCCACAGAGATAGACCTCAGGAGATCAGTAGCCTCCTCTGAAGGCAGCAGGGCTAGCAGGGGCTGGGGCAGAGGAGCGTGCGGCAAAGGAAATGCCCACCCTCTTGGGTGAGTGGGCACGGATAACTGACTGCATAGCTACAGGGAGGGCAGTGATAGAAAGGGGGGTGGCAGACAGAGATGGTGCTTGGGCGGTTCCAGATGGGTCCACCACCTCCGGGGAGTGTTCACTGGAGGAGGAATCTGAAGATGAATAGCTGGATCCAGTCTTCCCCGTGGGACTCCCCTCGCCCTCCAGCCACTGGGTCCCACACTGTCTGTGTTTCCCGGACTAGAGGCCCTGTGACCAGCAGCTTCCCCACTCGGCTGTGCCCAGTCTCCTTCGCCTGCCCTTGCTGATGCTGGAAAACAGAAAGTGAGGTAGGGTCATCACATTCTTAACATACCACTTACATCGCACTGTACACCTCAGCAACATCACATCTAGTTGTACAACACCCCTAGGTAGTACCAGTTTAATTCCAACATCATGTCACAACAAGATACAGTGTACAACCCTCAATAAAACCTTCTCACATACCAGCTATGTTACCTATATCACACCTACAATACCATGATATAAGTAGAGCTGTCACACCAACCAGTCCATGACAAGGTGTCTTGTCCTCATGATACTGGCTTCCTATCCACTGCATCACAGTCAACCCACAACCAAGCTATTGGAAACCTAGGTAACATAGATTTCCGCATATGACATAAACAAATTTTGATCTGATGTCATGTACCAGGCAAGGGACCTCAAAGTATACTAAACACAAGACAGCATGTTGCATACAAGCCATACCCAGTTCATGTCACTGAGTACACAACCTTCACAAAGGAAAATTTGCAAACATGCAACTACTCTATTTGGCGTATTCAACTTTTGAATATGATAGTCACCTACACATGTACCAATAGTGATGTAGGAAAGGATGTTACATACTTTGTGGCCCAAGTCATCTAAGTCATTATCCTCCTGAAAACAAAGTATAGCACAATTATAAGGGCCTATGTATCTCAGAGCATTCACCCATACACAATTATAGGTAGGATACCCTACTCTTTCAATACAATGGACACCCATTATGTGCATGTAGGTGTCACATAGTTCAAAATATCATCCTATTATTCCATCAAAAGCCCAATGACTGAGTGGCAACCTCACTATCCACAAATCAGACATGACTGGCCCTAAAAAGCTAAAAAGACACAAACCACATCTGAGACTACCATGACAGGGACATACACCTTGATGTAAGTCAAATGCCTGACTACACATACCATTCTACTCATGTGTTTGTGAACATCCACAGCTGCACCACAATATAGTCAGTGCAAACAATAGGTTCCCATACAACAAAAACTAAAAACGTATTTTAAAAAGCAACATAAATTATGTTTAATACTCATTACAATGTGGATTGATGACAGAACCTTACAATGTACACATGATGTTGGCAAAAACCAGTTAAGATTGTAACTGTGTACAGGATGTCTTGGCCTATTTATCATGTCTACAACACATTGGCTAAGGAAATAGTTGTGTTGCCATTTCACACCTACAGAACATTAACATGGTACTAACATTCATAGCTCTGACATCAATGTATGTGATCCAATAGGAGTCTAGCAATACCACCATGGTTAGCCACATGTAGGATGTCCAATCAGATGACACATTACAGTGGATGGTGTATATCCCTCACTTACCAAGGCGGTATATCTTGTCACAGGTCTGAATTAGTTTTGCAAGTATGGCAAGTGAAATGTCAGGTGGACATCACAGCCACATATGATTCTGTCACTCAGACACCTAATAAAAGGTAGGAAACAATTTAATTTGTCAAACTCCATGTAGCACATAGACATCGATCAAGGGACATTGGCATGGACAGATGGCAAAGACCTGGACATCTTACCATTATGATGTTGGGAGTATTGTTCTGTTGGTGGGAAGGAACAACCAGCAGGGTATAAAAAGCTGTATAGTGGTACACATATGACACAGTCACATGTGCATCATCATATGCTTCTGTACAGAGGGGACAACATAGGTGAGTAAAATGTCCCTACCCACAATAGAATGTGCACACCTGTCTACCAATGTTGGGGACAGTACATCTTTGTGTTCCTTGGAGATCTTTGACCCTGTGCACTTACCAAATTGTCAGAGCTTAGACTCTTTCACATCATACACTAACCAGGTAAAGTTATGAAAAAGTGTTAAGTCTGTATTTACCCCCTTGTGGCTGCTGTGCTGCCCTAAAATGCCCATCCAACTCCAGGTAGGCCACTGCCTATATGCGGGCCATTAGAGGGGTCAAGGTCTGACTGGCACCCGTTCCTTCTTTGGAGGACATCCCCAGCTGGGCTTCTGTGGGTCCAGCCTCTCAAGTCCTCCCAACTTTTTCTACAGTGGGTGCTGCGCCGGCTGTGGACCCCCAGGGTCTTCACTTTCTTGGCGATGGCATGCCAAATCCCTTTTTTCTGATGGGCATTGATCTGCATGGATGACACAGACAAGAACAGAATGTCATGTCCACATGCACTATACCAAAACAAACAAAGTGAAAATACAAGTTAGTGCAAATAGCCATGCACCGACTGCCTACAACACCCCCTTCAGTGAGGAATGGCCATCTGTAGTCAGTCCATGGGTGACGTTGAGACAGGCATATAACATGCATATCCAGCACCATGTGTCAGCTTGAAAAATATGACCAGACCACAAACATATCTCTAAACATGGTTATCTGTCCAAATGTTTCTAATACTACCGCCAATTATCATGTAATACTGAATGTAGGTGGGTCAGGGTACATGCATCATACACTCTCTACTATGCCTCAAGACTCAAAATCTATCTATATACATGTACACATGTCAATCTACCCACACATATTACCTCAATTCTTCATTCAACCACATTTCCTGAACATTATCATACATTGAACAATTCAAGTATTGGTATTGCATTGCACTTACCTGCTCCTCTGGTGCACCATAGAGCTGTTCATACAGAGGTAGGGCCTCCTCAACAAGCTTGCCCAGCTCTTCCTCCGAGAAGGCAGGGGCCCTATCACCTGCAGTGCATAGCATGGTTTCTCCCAGGGGCAGTACACAGCAGCTTATGTCGTGGATGTCTTGCTAGCAGCAGTGTCAGGAGTCAAGTGAGAGAAGAAATATGAAATGATGGTCACGTCTGCCACATACAAGACCGTCACCTCCGGCGGACATCGACATTGGCTCAAGACCGGCAAAGGCAGCAATGTGTTCCATTGGCAATGTCCACCGGGTTTGTGTCCGCCTACCGCCATGACGAAATACGCTTCTGGAGTTAGGTCACTTCCTGATGTCTGGTACAGTAGGTCAGGCAGCTGCCATTTTAAGGTGAATTGAATGAAAACATTTTTAAAGTTGTGTCACAAGCTGTGAAACATATCAATGACATTGTGATCACTGCTGTTTTTTACCGAACATGTTGGAATGCGCATGTATCATATACAGGATGTAAATTTGATGTATCCTGAGTTATGTACATGTATTAGTATTGTCAGCAGAGTTATGACAGTCTAAAAATGGTATAGGCATACCAAATATGTGCAACATGTTAAGAAAGTTATTGTCACATAGGCTGTCAGTAACATGTTTCTCCGTTTCAAAAACATGATAGAGGTTAAGGGATTTGAATGCAGTTATAAGCCATTATTTGCCTAGGTATGTACTGTGTACAATGTATGTACAGTTTCATGTTTCAATATTTAGCATCATACGTGACGTAGGTGTGATCATACTTATGCGGTACAGATTGAGTGATACACAGACATACTGGTTTTCTCCCACATAGTTTCTCTGGCATGAAAAGAGTGAGACAACCTCCAGTGTACTACCCACTAATAAACCTGCAGGCCATGGAGGAGCGATGTGATTCAGATCTACCACCTGGATAGGCATGCAGTCACGGATCTCTGTCGTCAGTTGCAGTCAGATCTGGCACCTGTCATTCGTAATCCCTATAGCATACCTCCCATTGTACAAATAATGTCAGTGCTGCACTTCATGCAAAACAGCAATATCCCACTGCTGATGACATGACAATTTGCAGAGAAGGCCTGGCTGGTTGGTAAGTCATTTATATCATGTGTGTCTGTGACTTATATCTGCTACCACATATGTGGATGCCCAAGATTTATTTTTGGTTTGTTGTAACTATTCCTTATAGGGGACTCTGGCTACCCAAACCGTCCTTGTTTATTGACACCAGTGAGGTACCCAACCACGCCAGGGGAAATCAGCTTCAATGAGGCCCACAGAAGGACAAGGCGTGTCGTGGACCAGACCTTTGGGCTCCTGAAGGCAAGATTCTGCTGCCTAGATAAGTCTGGAGGAGCCCTCCTCTACTCACCCACTAAAGTATGTCAAATTATTGTTGCCTGCTCCACGATCCACAACCTCACCCGGAGACGTCAAATCCCATTTATATCAGATGAGGGGGAGCCAGCAGTTGCAGTGGGTGAGAATGCAGATTTGCCAAGTGAGGATGAGTATGATGAGGATGAATCTGGAGACATCAGGGCTGATCTAATCAATCAGTACTTCATCTGACTTTAGGTATGTGGTGTAATTAGAGTTATTTAGTGGGGAAGTGGTGAGGTTAGGAATTCTTGATAAGGGTCTAAGTATGACCATCAGAGAAGTCATAAGTAGCTCCAAAGCCAATGACTCAGTTATGCATTCAGATTGTTACATGGTGCAGTGTCCAGCCATTTGATCAATATGGTCTAGGAATTTCACAAAGCACATCTGAGTAACGTTTGTATGTATGAATTGGCAGTGTAATGTTTATGTATCAATGTGGCCTACACCTAATGTTTGCCATTTACAAGTGGGCTACACCTAATGTTTGTCATTTACAAATCGCAGATTAAGAGAACAGGCTCATCCACATTTGGCAATATCAAGCAGTGTAACTGGCAGATGGGATTTGCAGACTGACAGTTGAGATGGTCATCTATTGAACAAGGTACTGTCAGGCTTGAGATTTGCTGTGTGTGAGCTCTATGCCCAGATTGTTAAGAGAGTGGGATCGTAGTGTCCTATTTCACACTAAAGACCTGTTTGGTATTTGATGTGGGGCCAATGGTGCCATCTGTGGGTTCATTTGTTCCTGAAACATGTCGTCATGTGCTGGCCATACTCTCTACCATCATAATGGTTTGTGTTGGTGAAAACAAACTTGTATGTAGCGGTTAGTGTGTTTCCTCACTGCTAACCAATGACCATGTGTCTGAAAACTGACAAAGGTGAGTGGCAAGCCTACAGGTACCTGACCATGGTAAGTTGGAAGGTTCCATGAGTGGGAACATTTGTACTGGCCTCTTTCTGTTTCAAGGGGTATTGGTCATTTGAGAGCTATGGTATGTGATATGGATTTAGCTGGTGATAAATTGAAACAATATGTTTGCCTGCTGGTTTAGTATAAGACTGACATGTCCCTAACTTCAGGATTCTGTGGGTTGGATAGTGCATGGCACCTATGCTGTAACTCTGAACTTGGCAGCAGTACTTCACTGTGTGATCCTTGGCATGCTCCCAACCTATATGTGGGAAAGTGAATTACAGGTGAACTGAGTTATGCCTGTCATTATTAGGGAACGCAGAATCTAGCCTGGTTACACAGTACATGTGTGTTGAACATTACAAAGGTTTTATATTTGAGAGAAATGTTTTTTTGCAAGAGGTGTTACACATAACAGTTGTTTATTGTTCATAAATGACTTTAACACATGATCTGTGGTTAAGTTTTGCTTATTGGGGAGTGCACAGCAGATTGAGTGAATTAAAACAAAACAGAACACAAAGTAAACAGTGAAGGGTTCAGTCATGGTGGATGAAACCATCAGGGTAGCTGCTACAACATTTGGGGACACAAGTCCAATGTCCTTGTAATGTAGGTAATTAGAGATAGGTCTCAGAACAGTCAACAGAGCGTATCTGTGCCACACAAAGGGAATTAGTCAGTAGATGTTCACTTCCTGGAAGTGGGTTTGGTCTTGGCATCTGCTCCTCCTAGATGCTTGAATGGATGTCCACGTTGGCGGTGGGTTCTTCAGCTGCAAAGGCTGGGGTGTCTGATGCATACCCTTCCCCTGGCAGGAACTCCAGTCCACTAGCTGCCACAGATGTAGAAGGGCCTGAAGTTTCATTGCTAGTGGAAGAGGCCAGATATTGTGTACAAAACCTACTCAGGGTGGTATTCATGTCTCTCAGCACCTCTCGTAGTGGAAGCCAAATAGGGATTTTGGGCCTGCCACTGCTGCATGACATGACTTCCTGGTGGTTGCCCTCCACAGCTCTGATCTCCTCCATCATGGTAAGTACCTGGCCCACCATGCCTTGGGATTGTTGGTAAGCTCCCAAGACTTGGCAGATAGTGTCCTGGCCAGTTGTGTCCCTAAGAGCATCCATCCTCTGGCCCACACCATCCCTCCCATACACCCTACCCCCACGTGCCTGTGTCCCTTGCACAGTTTGCCCACTTCTACTGGTGGCAGGTCCATCATTGTCTAGGTTCACAACAGGAGACTCAGGTACCTGTACTGGGGGGCACAGGATGGAAGACACTACCCTTGGGACACAGGCTTGGGGGTGAATGGTTGCCTGTGATGTTGTGGCAACAGGGCTGGGAGGAGTCAGTGTGGGTAGGGTGAGGCTGACAGTTGTTGACTGACCAGGTGTCCCAGATGGGCCAACTTCGTCGTCAAAGTCCACACATCCAGGGGTGTATTCATCACTGGGGCCTTCATCCAGAGGGGTAGTGGCAATCTCTGGTGTCCTCTCCATGGTGACAATGGCAAGGTTACCTGTAGGAGAAGTGGAACACATAGTTGTTAAAGGTAATGCAACAGGTTATATAAAAGTTTGACTGCTAGACATGCTATGTGACATGTACACAAAGCCTTTACATGATTCTCTGATATGACAATGACACCTGCTTCCAAATCTGGGTTTGAGGTGTGTGGGACACAGATAATTCAAATGGCATACACCATGCTCCAAGATCTTGGAGTATCTTGGTGGTTAGATGACTGTTCATTGACACATATCTTGTCTGAGTAAAGACATAACAATGTAAAGTTAGCTCCTAGCAAGGTATAGGGCATCATTGAGTCAACTAACAACTGTAAAATGTACTATGGTGACAGAGCTGGCCAACAGTATGGGGGTTACTATTTAACCTGGACATTTGTATGTGTGTACTGCAAGTACATCCAGCTTCCTGTATAGTTTTTCCCTTGCAGGTGAGTACATTACATTGTTTGGATGGCAATTTCCAGGGCCAGTTTAGTAGGGAACACAGCTGTAGCTGTGTGTCGCTTCTATTAGTACTGGTAGTGGGCCATAGCATTGATGTCATTGCCGTAAAGTGTACATTAGTGCAGTATTCAGGTATGTTGAATTTATTGTTAGTTTTACATGCAGGGCTATTTTGGTTGTAGTGCACTGTTCTGGTTTTCTTAGGAGTGCAACAGTGCTTGCTGGGAGTTGTAGTGCTGCTAGTCACTGTACTCCCCATGCTATACACAGACAGTTTGCCCCAGGTGAGTTTATTTGACACAAGGCATGCCAGAGAAGTGGTATTTAGACATTTGGATACAGGGGTGGTGGTTGGATGGGTTGTTGAGGTGGGTAAAGGTGATCAGTGAGCATGCAAGACAAAACTTTTTGGTGACTTTAATGGTGCAGTGACTTACCCAAATCCACTCCCCCAGGTATTTCTGTCAGGCCCTCAGGATGCAGGATGTCCAAGACCATCTCCTCCTATGATGTGAAAGTTGGGGGAGGAGGTGGGTCCCACTGCCAGTCTTGAGGAACACCAGCTGGTGCCTGGCTCCCATGTAATGTACCTTCCCCCTAAGGTTGTTCCATCTCTTCCTGATGCCATCCCTTGTATGTGCATGGCTGCCTATAGAATTTACCCTGTTGACTATCCTTTGCCACAACTCCATTTTCCTGGCAATAGATATTTGCTGGACTTGTGCTTCAAATAGGTGTGGCTCTATTCTGATGATTTCGTCTGCCATGACCCTCAACTCATCATCAGTGAAACATGGATGTTTTTGTGGGGACATGGCAGTGGTGGACGAGATGGTGAGGTAGAAGGAATAGAAAGGAAAATAAATTGGTGATGAGGTGTGGGTGCTGTGATGTGAGTGGGTGACGGTTGGTGTCTATTGTGTGGGGCACTAATTTGTGTGTTGTGTGTGTTGTGCAGGTGTGGGATGAGTGCTAGGTGAAATGGGCAGGGGTGCATATTCTATGCTTTGTGATATTTTTTTACATGGCTTCTATCTGGCTGTGTTTGGCTTTTTTGCTGCAAAGGATTGTGGGGTGTAAAGGGGTGTGTTTTATAGTGCAGTATGTACGTGTGTCAGGTATGTGGATGTGTGTCAGGTGTGGGGTTTTCAAACTAGCCAGTCTTATGTGGTATATTACCGATATGACATTGACCGCTGCGGTTCGCACCGCCATTCGTTTTCTGCCATGGAAGAAACACTTTCGTGATTTGTGGGACGTAATAAGATCAGAGTTTTTTTTCAGGCTGGCGGTGCTGGTGGTGGGACCACCTCTTTTACGCCCTCCACTGACCTTGCGGTTTTGGAAATCTGGCTGGGTTTTGGCAGGCTTTGCTGTGTGATTCTTAATACAGTGGTCGGATTACCGCCAACATGGCGGTCTTTTGGCAGCTGCCACCATAGCAGTCTTGCCAAAAGACCACCAAACTCGTAATGAGGCCCTTAGTGTGACAAGGGTATAGTACCCAAATCAGAATAGGTTGACGCGAATATGAATGCGTCTTCCCCTTAAAATAAAGAGGAAGTTGGGTCATTTTTGGGGTTGGCCGAAGATTTTCAAAGTTTGTGACCTCGCTGAAAAAACTCATGATATTCACCAAAATGTTTTTTAAAATGCACTGTTTAACGAGACTAAAGAAACTCAAAAGAATTCTGATACTATTAAGGGGAAAATCTGTAGGGCCATACTGTTAAATGTTATAGATCCTTCTTATAAATCAGCTGTGACCACAGATGGAAATAGAAAAGGATTTGGTGCAGTCCTGTCCCAGATTGATAGGAGGGGGAAAATAAATCACAATAGCATTGTTACATGATAATTCACACCTCTCAAAGAGTTCTTTTTACATATAGAGAAAAAAATGTTGGTTTGTGTGCGAGTAGTATATTAGTTGAGACAAGCTGTGTGGTTTACAGGTTTTGAGTTAAGTTCTGACTATAAAACCTCAACCAAAATCCTAACCTCCAGTGCTGTGCATAGGGCCACAACTAGCATGGCTAGAAGGTAATTAAGGCTTTTGTATGATAACTGTGATACAGTACATACCGGAGGAAAAAGAACAGTCTAGATGATTTTCTGAGTAGCGCTCTATTGCTGTTAAAAGAATTGCCTGTGGATGCTTGGAGTGACTTTTGTGTTGCAGTTGTGGTGCCTGACTCAAATACTATATCTATGGAAGAATGGAACAATGCACGCCAGTCAGATGAGCAACTGAAAGACATTAAATGATACATTGTAACTGGATGGAAAAAGAACTGTATGCGCATATCTTGGAGCCAGCTGATGAAGTATTAACATCACATTAATCATTAGTTGGATATACATCTCGTGAAATAAATGGTACACATACGCAGCGCAGAAGGTCCTATGTCCATCTCATTCCTTTACATTCCATAGTATCACAAAGACCAAACCCTCAACAATAAATATTAGCCACTCACATATACGTCACCATCGCAGTAAGAAGGGAACGAGTAACCCTTTGTTAAACACAAGAAAGAAACTCCCAAATAATTATCAAAACGATGTGGGAATCCCCGGTTCAGCCTCTGTAAGCCCATGAAGACCCAATGACCTCTGTGCAGTTACAGGCACCCACAAGGGATACCTACTTTTAGGGTCCTCGTGGACCTCCCTTCATTCCATGGGAGGCCACTATCTTGAGGAAGTTGGTGGTCTAGTGTTGCACGCTTTAGCATGCAGAGTTGCAAGAGCTCCTGCACATTTAAACTCAGCTCCCATGTGAGCGTTCAAGTTTCAAACCCCGAGGAAGTGAGCATTAGGCACAGAGCCGGAGTGTCGCTTTGAGGAAGTAAGTGGCTTTTGAACATGTTACATGGCACTACAGATACGGTAAGATGAATTGATTCTAAATCTTTGCCAAATCTTTAGAGTGTGACTACAAGCACACACCCCTCTCGGAGATGCTATGATATGAGAATCCAAATACTAATGAGTAGGTTACGCGTGCCCCATGTGTGTGCTCTTTGGTGTGTTTCAATGTTTAAAAGTTTTAAATGTAGTCTGTCTTGTACTGTTGATTGTGAGAGTACTTTAGTCTCTCAGTCCTGATATTCACGAGTGCCGTTTCACTCGAGTGGGGTGCAGTTTGCAAATAAGTGGCACCACACCCACAAACAACATATATAGTGGCCCATTACAAATGGGGGTTTTGATAACTATGCCTCTCTTGTATCTGCAGTCTCTGACCCCCAGGAGTGTGTCTGGGTCCAGGCCTGGGCATGGCAGGATCTTGTGAACAACAGAGACTTTCCTTTGAAGGATGCCTACATCAAAGGCAGAAAGGGGTATACGCAGTGGCCCCAAAAACCCAGACTTTTAGAATCTTTCTGGAATCAAGAGGAACCTCTGCCAAGGAGAAGAGCTGAAGGAGGAGTACTGCCCCTTTGCTGTGTTGCTTTGCTGGCCTGCAGCTGCTGTTTCTGCCTTAAAAGGGAGCAAAGGGTGAACTTTGCTGTGTATCCTGCTTGAGAAAGTTCTCCAGGGATTTGGAGTAGAGCTTGCCTCCTGTTGGAAGCCACAGGGACACCAAAGACTTTAGTTTCATTTGGTTACAGCACTGGGAACTGTGTGTTTTGTGCTGTTCAAAAATCACCGTGATGCCGTCAACGACGCCGCTGGCCTGCACCATGACCTGCCGATGCCGCACAGAGTCGCACTACCCCACTGCGCACCGCAACCCTGGTCTCACTGACACCACCGCTGAGCTGCTGCTTGCACCATGACTTGTGGGCCCTGCACTCCGGCATCGCCTTGCTCACACCGCAGCCTCAGCATCTCCGACGACGACGCTCTCGCTGACAATGCTGCAGCTGCCTGCATCGTGGCCTGTGGACACTGCTCGTGAGGTACACGAAGCACCATCCCATCCTGCACCGCAGCCCCGGTCCACCAACGCCAGCACCATCGACTACAGTGTCGTCAAAAGACGTCCCTATCTGCACCGCGACCCATAGAGGCTGCACGGTGCCCATCCAACGCTGCACCGCCGACTTGGGCCTACCGACGACAGTGCTTCAGCAACGACAACGCTGCTGCCTGCACCGTGATCTGGTGACACTGCACGTCGCCCCATCCTGCTTCACACCGCAACCCTGGTCTCACTGAAGCTGCTGGATACTGTCACCAACCCGCTGCCTGCACCGTGACTTTTGGGCCCCGCACATTGCATTGTCCCTCTTTGCACAGCAGCCCCAACACCATCCGCGCCAGCGCTTCTGACTTCATCAGCCCGGAGTTTGATCTGCAACGCATGGGACTTTAATGGCCCGACGACCCCTGCACCGACCTCTGGAACTGCCGCCTGTGACACCGCTCGCCGGATCTTATCGTGAGGATCAGGACGTCTACATTTCCAAGGTACTGTTTGCAGGTCTTCCCGACACCATAGCTGGCCCGCAACGGCGCGTACGGCCTAAACTGTTGGCTTTGTTGATCATGATGCCGTGCTAGCCCCAGATGGAGCTATTGACATCAAGGAACTGTATTTTTAAGATAATTCTTGCTAAATTCACATCTGTATTACTGTATGTTGGATTTTTCTTGTTTTGGTCTTGTTTTACACAGATAAATAGTGGATATTTTTCTAAAACTTGTGTGGTGTCCTTTTGTAGTGTTTTCACTATATTACTGTGTGTTATGTGCAAATGCTTTACACATTGCTTCTGAGAAAAGCCCGACTGCTTGTGCCAAGTTACCAAGGGGGTGAGCATGGGTTAACTTAGCGGGTATCTCCCTTATCCTGACTTGAGGGAGGGTCCCTACTTGGACAGGGTGCAAACTTACTGCCAACTAGAGACCCCCATTTCTAACAACTGGGACATCACATAACACTTCCCAAATGTTTTTATGATTTTATTATTGATTAAAATGCTGTTGTTTAAATTTTTCGTGTGGGCAGTCCTACACTGTCCAGTGCATGAAAATAATTCTGAGTGTTGATGTGTAGTTTGTTATTTTTTTTGTTTATGAAGGAGGATGTGTAGTGTTGCTGTAAAATCTTTGCTGTTGGTCAGCTATGACCATACCCCAGAATGTAAATTGTGAGTAACAACGTTCAGTAGTCAACAGTTAGGAGCTGACTGAAGTGGATATAGTTGTCCAAGTGAATTGTGGCTATTACAATTATCTGGTACCAGACAGTCGCGGCTGGTGACTAACAAAGTGGTGGGGCGGCGGGAAGCAAAACAAATATCAAAAATAAATATTTAAAAAATCTACTTACCTAGTCGCCGCCCTGCTCTCTCCAACTCGGCTACACAGTGCCAGGTTGGAGATAGCCCTTGTGCCATGTGTGTTTGGCCGGCCTGAGACAGCCGGCCAAACATACATGCGCACTGAGGGGAGTGCTCATGCACTTCCCTCACTGCTCGTCACCCCCATGACCCTGACCCTGTAGAAGTAAATCGACAATGAACTTGCTGCTGCTGGTGGGGGGGGGCGACACTCCCCCGCCCTAACGAGGAGCCACCCCTGCTACCATTCATTGGCTTCAGCATTGTCACAACAACCAGAAGTGGCCCTGGGCCTTCAAAGGCGGCATCCAATGGCTCTAGCCCACCAGAAAAATGTCTGTTGAAATAAGAGCCCAGTCCGGCCCTGAATCCATTTGTGTGCACGCTTCTGCACTGTAGGGCAGTGAGCTGAACACTCTCCACCATTGCTTAATTTATCAAAAAAATTATGTTTTTTTGTTTTTTGTTTTTGTTTTTTCAGAAGCTTAACACCAGTAATGCAGGGCTTGTTGAATACTAAGTCTGCCTAGTCTTGTTTCCACCTCATAATGCCATTCTTCCACAGAACTACACTTCCTACTATTTTTGTCTCACTTTAGCAGGTTCTTTTCCTCTTTTCTCTCCTTATGTTACTGTTTACATATCTTTCTTTTCCTTCTTCTTTCTTCTTTATCTCTGGGCCAAAGTCTGATGAGGAAGAATAAGTGCTAGTCCCCAAAGGTGAATGTTGGTGGCTACAAACTGCAACCACTGTCACAGGTTAAGCCCTCTGTACTGTTAGCTACTGACAGACTGCTGTGTTTAGGAGGTCATGAATTAAAATCCCAGCAAAGTAGATTGAAACGTCTTCTTTTCCTGGTCCGTAAGCAGAGAAAAACACTGTGATAGTTAGAGCTGTATAAAAAACGAATTATTATGCATGTATTCTGATTATCGCAACTCAATCTCCAGCCTTTTGCTGAAGTAGAATGCTAGACAAGCCCGAATCTGAAACTACGTTTGTGAGGGAAAGAATATTTTTAGATTGAACAATTTGTTCTCAAGAAACCATGTCAGGGCATTTTGCTCATCTTGTACAAGGAGTGAATGTATGCGCCCTGTTTTAAGGCTTTGACGTATTCTCTAGTGTTGGGGATTGTACGTTTGGTTCTAATAATGAAACTTGTCTATTTTATGGGTGTGTAAAGGTGCAAATGTTTTTTTGGCAACCTTCACAAAGGCCTGTGGAAATCTTTGCATAGTTCGTGAGGTTTTTCATTTGGGACACCTGTGTCAAATCCTGCCTCTTGTGACAATTTATGTCAAATATACTACAGTTCAGAGCGGAAAAAAAAGGTTCTGCCGAACGTACACTTTTCAGAAAACACTCCAAGCCTGCTCCAGTTTCCTGGAGATCTGGAATGTAGAGTCCGTTTCAACATCAGCATTGACACAGTTTCAGCAACTTTGCACTTTATCTTTCTTGAGTAGTAAGGGGTATGCGGCCAAAATGCCAAGTATATAGAAAAGGTACTGAAAACAATCCAAGTGGTTGAAATGAAATTCCAAATAAAGTGAAGTTTACTCATCCAGTAGTTATCAGATGGGATAAACTCTGCACCCCCCACAAATTGTCCAAGGTCATTTTCGGCAGGTCGACCCTTCTGAAATTTACTGGTTGGGAATGAACCATAATTACTGTAACATGTAGACCCTGGTGCGGTATGTAACGCGTTCCACGTGTTATTCGCCATTAATGAGTTTGAACTTGGAATATTTGCCAGACCTGATAAATACCTTAGCCCACGGTGTGGGTATTTGGTGTGTCTGGTAAATACATTACGATCCCCGGCCACACTTGCGATCGGGGAATTTAACTTCTGGATGCAAACTCCGATGTCTGCGAAATATGTTATTGTTTGGGCTGGAGTGGAAACCCGTTTTATGAACTGTTCTGCCCAAATGAGTTAGTTTCACTCAACTGGCCGTGGGTATGAGTCACTGAAAATAATTAAATGGGCAAGCAGCTGTTTCATGGACTCAGGGGAAAACATCAAATATTGTTCGCATCCTGCGACCATTAGATCCAACCATAGTTCTCAAATTTCTTTCCACAAATTCATTCTTGTGTCAGAAAGGCAGGCATTTGCAAATTGTGTGATGTCTTGTAGTTCTACAAATATGTTTTATCACATATTGTATTATCATTTTGAAAAAGCTTAGTTGGTGTTTTCTAGCCTGGGGCCCTGTTTCATTGCTAGCACTGTATGTCAGTGAGACTACCCCCCCCCGAACCCCCCCACCCCCGACCTATTGGTTTCAGTGTGCAGGCCTTTGAGTCCCATATGAAGTCATCGTTTGCTTATAAATTGTTTATTCCATCCTCTGTAAACTCCGAAGCACCAAAGGGATCGATGGGCACTGTGGCCCAGTGTTTGAGTTCTGATGACCTAATAAATGGTCCAGATGTGATGAGTATTTTAAGAAGGATGGCTTGAAGCAATGTGAAATTTAGTGGCAGATTTAATATAGTTTCTACGAAGTTGCTGCGTTGCTCAAGGGAGCGAGACAGTGCAGAGCAATATTTAATAAAAATGGGTGGCTGCTGCTTTCTTCTCCTACGCTTGCACACAAACAGGTAGCCTAGCGTCACGCACACACCCTTGTACCGCAGTGTGTTAATGATGCACTTTGCAAAAGTGCGTGTGATGTCTAGCATACCCTTTCAGTACACAGTCCTATGCCTAGATATTGTTTTTACATTCCACACATTGGATTTGTGCTATTTATTGCAGCAAACATGAAATTTGTGGAATGTTAGTACTAGCTCCATTTTTTTGCTTACTTCAAGGAGGCATTATTTTGTATGTAAAGCCCAGGCTAGATATTTTAGAAGTTTGGATTTTTCATATAAAACATGGAGGCTTGACCTCTAATGCCCTAGTACCACCCCTGTAGTGCCCTCTTGATGCAAAGTTGTTTAAAGGGCAATTTGCTCCAAGAAAAGCTATCTTTCCACTGTAAAGTACCTTCCAGCTGGATAGCAAATCACCATCCTGAAGGATGCACTACCTCACATGATTAAAGTTTAAGTAAACTTGCTCCAATTTTTGCCAGAGACAGAGAGCTACACTTGAAAAAAGGAGAGTTGACAAGTAAAACATACATTTCTCGAATTCATACTTTGCCGTGACTCATGCAGCTTTATGATTTTTTAAGGAAGCAGTTTACCTATCATTTGACGATTAAGGCAAGGTTTTGAAGTTTCCGTCACAATGAAGGCCTTTAATTTTAACTTGCACCCTGAACATATTCAGAGGTTAAGGAAGCGTTAATGTGAGTTAACCTTTTGTCTTAAAACTCTAGCTTTTGACCTGTGAGCTCTGTCTGCTGCTAGTTGCATATCCATGGGGGGTGGCCATGAGAGGCTGAGGCAGGCATCATTATTGGGTGGTCTGGCATCATTGTTAGGCTGTCAGGTGTTGTTGTGTTCCTAAAGACCATTAGTCATAGTGTTGGTGGTTTCAAGGGCCCGTGCAGCCTGTGCTGTTTCAGTGATGTTTTCTTGTGTTCCGTTACTACTGCCTGGGTTTCCTATCCCCGTGCAGAAATCTCTTAGTTCGTTTATCATTGTGCCATCTCTTAGGGTATTGTATGAGGGGTGTATCTGAGAGATGCATAGATGTCGATTGCACTTTTTGGTGCTTTCTCCATTGTGGGGGCAGGACCCCAATACTGGAAGTGCATGTAGGTGGCTTTGTAGGTAGTGCAAGTGACCTATCCAGTGGGGCCCAGATTTTCAAACATGACACTCTTGGGTTCCCCATCGGATGCTACAAATAATCGACCTGTCTGTCCTTTCGTCATTGAACTCTAATAAAGACAAGTCTACCCAAGCTGAAGTAGTGGAATGCAGTTCAGGTCAGGAATATTGCAACTTATTGGTGCTGATCAAACAAATGAATTAGAGGAATATTTTGCTTTTTAAGGCCGAGGTCTTTTGGTTGTGTTGTGTGGGGGTGAAGCTCTAAGAACTGGAAAAGCTTGGTATTATAAAGCAAGAATTAATATTGTTTGCATGCGTGTTTTTTCTCGAAATTCTTGTTTTGAGAAAATGGGTTATAATGTAAATGTGTGCTTAGTATAATTTTGATCACATCTCTAGTTATGTATAGTATCTTTGGTTGTGATGCGCTGGATATGTCAGCCTGTGAATAGATCTATATCAAAGTAATGCATTATGGTTTCACTGCACCTCCATTGTGTGGGTCTTCTGTTGTCTTTGGTTGATTACATATCTTACTCCCTTATACTTCTTTTTTGGCTAAACAGCCCTTGGGTGGCTGTGTCACTTCTGGGTGGACTAAAGATATTATTTTGTTTGATGTTCCAACAATAGCTCCAACTAATTTAACAGTTCCACCAATCGGTTAGATAGATCTTTTGATGTTACAGACTGGACTTTGTATACTCTAGTGAAACCAGCTGACGCATGTAAAGGGCAAACACTACATTTGAAGCTGTTCACCCTAAGGTTGGCAAGGACCTGGGTGGGCAGTGGCATATATTCTCACACATTCTGCTACACCCCATGCTTGTGCACACCATTAGATGCACCATGCTTCCACCACACCGTTAAAACTTCACATAACACGTCCCATCTAGGCCAAATTACAAACAACGCCTTTTCAACCATGCAGTCCGAAGGGTACCAAGGAACTCAAACTACAGCACTCCATGTCCTCTCAAGGATTGTGAATCCCAATGTAAATATTGCAGCCAGCCAAAAAACACTTTAGGCTTTCTAAGGGTTCGGGAAAGCACTGCATAAATCCCAAAATAACACTGTACGTTTAACACCTACTCTTACCTTTGTTTTGCTTCACCTATATAAATTAGAATTATCAAGACTCTGAAGCCTGTGTGACTTGGACATCATGTTTCCTTGCACTTCATTTGGTGAGGAAGAGATCAGAAGGAAGGAAATCTATTTTAAACCCCTGACCTCACATTCTAGGCAGCTTGTAATTACAAGTAAAACCCATCTCAGCAGTAAATGTGCATATTAGCAATTTTGTAAGGGAAATGGATAGCTATATCTTTATTTCTGCAACCAGTTCTCTTTTCTTTTTCTTTCTTACCAAATCTCATATGGAACCTGAAAGCATTTTACATAATGCATCCCATTCTCACTATGGCCAGGATTGTGAGCATTACACCTTCATGTGAGCTTACTCGTCTGAGGACATTGCATATACCCAACATGACCCTCTTTTTCACCATAGTCCTGTTATTATGAGTGTGTCCACGCAGCTGTGCCAATGAGACCTCCATCCAGCTGCTGCTGGAAAAACATAAAACCAGAAAAAAACTCTACTTTTGGTTAACAGATGAAACATAATCTGTTTTTAATACAGGCTTCTCCCCGAATATCATGTATCATCATTAACCATGAGATAATGTGTGTTTCCTTTCCATTGGGGCATGTTATTATTAATTTGACTGTTGTCTTATGTGCTGGGGCTACTTAATTTCTTAACAGTAGAGTGTATTACAGTACTTAATAATGAATTTGGCACCTGATTCTAAATTTTTACTTTCTGTAGTGATTAATTTTATAGTTAAATAAATCTACAAACCGAGAACTGGAAAAATAAGCCTATTTGTGTACATTTTCAATGATGGTCTTAGCTGATTATTGGAGCACAGGACTTTCCCTTGCCAGTGATGCTAATTGACCCTGTGTAATGTTAATTGAGTAGGAGCGTCAAAACTCCACATCAAGTATCATCACCCATTGTGTTCTCTCTGTCCTAGGGATATTTCTCAGTTGAAGGTGTGTGGTGCTATGAAATTGCTCTGAAAGTAGAAGAGAGGGATCCCTCTTTGGGAGGCACCAGCCACATCTTGGTAGGAATATAGATGTGATCAGGGAGTACGCTGGCAATGGCATGGGTTCTTAGAATGTGCAGTGTCAATTTGGCCACCGTGATGTCCATCTCAGAAGCAGCCAAATGCCAGTTGTGTGTTACCTTACATGCACTACTCATCCATGTGCCTCACCAGGGTAAAGGAGCTTGATGTGCAGTATTTCTAGCAGCCTCCGAGGAGGTTGAGTTATTTTTTATTATTTGTTTATCCACTTTTTTCACAAATGGGAAGCCTATGATGAAGGACCTTTGACTCTGTGGATGCTAGTCCCCTCTGTCCCACCCAGAAAAAGGAGACATTTCTAGGTCACAGAAGAGCCATGTGTAAGTCTTTTCACTTGCCGAGATGAAGCTGGTGGAGGCCACCTCTATTCTAGCCTTTTAAAGAGGGAAGATGGACTCTGAATGGATGTAAGGACATGGGGGCGCGTGGCCAAGCAGCCAAGATGGCGCACGTGTAATTTATTGGCTCCGGATGGGCTGGGAGTAGATCCAACAAAATCGACCAGCCCCCGGGGCCGATAGTGAAACACCCGCGGGCGATGCTGTGAAGATCCGGCGGGGTGCGGCGGAGCCCGGTTCTGGATTATCGGGGGGTGAGTCCTGGCGGCGCTACCGGTGCCGGACTGCTGAGGCCTGGTGGTCAGCTTTGGAGCCGGGGACTGGAGTGAAGACGCGCACCCGCCTGCGGCTGCCGCGGGCTCCCGGACGAGGCGGCGGGAGGGAAGGCGACTCTGAACCTGCTGGAGCTCGCGGCGGGGGGCAGAGCGAGTCACCCCACGCGTTGAGGAAGCCGCGGAATGCCCTGACTTACCGCGGCCGGGAAGAGGAGCCGGGGGCCTCCCTGCATGTGCGGCTGTGCCTGGGACCGGAGTGAGAGGCAGAGCCCCGGAAGAACAAGAGAGGCGCCTGGGGGCCCTGGGCAGTATCACATCGGACGTGAACTGCGAAACATCTGCAAATACCCCATCCCCTCTGGTACAACGAGGGTGGAGCGGTGGGGCGAGGCAGACTAGCTCACTGCCCCGAGTGGAGCGGTCTGGACGGTGCCCACGTGAAAAGAGAGGCCAGGGAAGCCCACCACCGCCTGTGCTACCCCATGGACTGCAGTGTAACTACTGGTGGAACGCTAGGAGAGGATGGCTGAGGAGCCTGGGGTGTAGTGGTGAAGGCGGTGAAGCGGACAGATCCAGAACGCCAGAGGGAGAATCTGGTGAGCACAACAACGCACCCAGTGACGGTCAAGGTACAGCGGAGCTGGCATCCTTGCTGGCCCTGGTGGATGGAGGCGACTAGCCTGGGGTGGACTTTCCTCTCATAGTGGATGCGTAGGAAGACAACCGGACACTGATGTTAGGATCCACGTGGCGCCCACGGACTGGAATATCACCGCATAGGCGCCGCGTCACAGACCGGAAATCGCTAATACTGGAGGCCCCTGATTGAAGAGATGCTGCAGTAATAGACCTCCCACAGTTTTGACATTACCGATATAAAACCCCGCATCTCCGATGACGTCCAAGAACCGGAACAAGAATAAAGCCATGGATCGTACAACGCCCACTGACCGCAAGGAGGGAGAACTACAGGACCTTTCGCAGTCTAGAATGCAGGACACCTTGGACAAAATCCTGGGCGCAATTGAGGATACAAAAACTACATTACAGCACGACATCCACCAAGTCGCAGTAGAGGTAGGACTCCTGAGGGCAGACCACCAAAATTTAATGGACAGAGTTAAAGAGGCGGAGACTACCTTGGCGGACCTAACACCGAAACAAAGAGACCTAACAGCCACGATAACGAAACTAAACGACAGAGTGAAGTGGCTGGAGCAGAGGACGCGGAAGGGAGAAACCGAAGGAACAATGTGCAGGTGGTTGGTCTGCCAGAGGGGGCAGAGGGAACAAATATGGTGGAATTTCTGGAGGATTAGTTACGCACAGTGGTGGAGCTGGACCGACTGACCCCGTTCTTCACACTGGAACGAGCGCACCGAGTGCCCTCGAGATCCCTTGCCCCGGATAGACCACCCGAGTCGTGGTTGCCAGGTTACTGCACTACAGGGACAGAGATATCCTACTACAGAGGGCCAGAGAAGCGGGCCCCTTCAGAGTGGCGAATGGGGAAGTGACGCTTTACCCGGACTTTACATTCGAAGTCCAGATGAGGCGAGCATCATATCTGGCGGTTAAGAGGGCCCTTAGAGCGGAGGGGATCCAGTATTCGCTCCTCTTCCCGGCTAGACTGAAAGTGATCCTGGAAGGCAAATCTACATTCTTCCAGACTCCAGAGGAGGCATGGGAGTGGTTGGAGGCCCGTGGAGGTCAGGCAGGGCGGCACACGAGAGGAAGCTTAGTGGAGAGTGGACTCCACAAGGGCCCGGAGAGACGAAGGAACAGGAACCGCTCCTGTGTGGCCCCAACACAGATGCAGAAGGAACTTGGAAGGAGGGCAGCCCTGGAGGCAGCGGCCTCCATGAGCAGAGAGACGTCCCCCCTGGAGGCCTCCGGAGGGGAGTCGGACGACACCGCTGTGTCCTCCATGGGAGGCTCGGGCTCTTCATCGAGGGCCCCAAGAGTAACTCCGCAGACATCGAATGAGCTTGGATAACGGAATATGTAACCCGGTCAAGGGGTGAAGAGAACTGTCCGAACATGATGCCCCTCCGGACATGGCCCCCCCACTCGGATTCTTGTCCACTCAGCCAGACTGGCAAGAACTTTAGACAAACTGTTGAGTAAGTTGCACTGTTGCACAGTTTTCTGGACATCCTAGAGTTCGCGAGGCGCCCTGGGGAAAGGGAGTTGGGTTTCACAGTTACAAGTTTTGATGGTGCTTTGGGGGAAGTGGAGAGATGATCTCAGGTATCCGATTAGACTTAAGCGGAGACCGCACTCAGGGTGGGGGCGGGCAGACTGCAACGCTTATGATATACTTCCATGGCAGAATATAACCTACTAACATGGAACATACGCAGGATGGGATCCCCAGCCAAAAGACATAGAATACTGTCCTTTTTAAAAAGGAGGGGTGTACAAGTGGCGATGCTGCAAGAGACCCACTTGGCCACAGGAGAGGCAGAGAAGCTAAGACTCAGGTGGAGAGGGCAGGTGTTTGCCTCTGGTTATTCTGCATATGCGAGGGGGGTTCTGATCTGGGTCCGTGCTGGGGTCCCATTTGAGGTAGTGTCCAAGGACATTGACCGGGAGGGGAGGTTCGTGATAGTTGAGGGGAGGCTTCACGGTGTTCCAATCGTCCTGGGTAATATCTACGCCCCTAACCAGGATCAGGTCCCCTTTATGACGCAGCTATCGAGCCACCTTACGCGTCAGCAAACTGGGGGAATGTTAATTGGGGGAGACTTCAACGGAGTACTAAACGTAGACCTGGACTGCTCCTCCCCACCTGTATCAGGGGCAGTGACGCATAGGGTGGCTAAAAAATTAAGAGAATGGATGAGTTCCTGGGGCCTGCTGGACGTGTGGCGTGAACAACACCCCTACGAAAAAGATTATTCATTTTACTCAGGGCTCCATCGAGTACATACCAGGATAGACAGAATGGTGTGCACAGCAAACCTTGTGCAGGGAATGACCCATTCTGAATACCTTGGGCGCACCTTGTCTGACCATAACCCCTTACTGCTTACCTGGAGGGCGACTGTGGATAGACCCACAGTCCCGATGTGGAGACTGACCCCAGCCTCATTAGAGGATCAGGCATACAGAGACGCCCTCCGCCTATATTTGTCTGACCATATTAAAATTAATAAGGAATCTGCCTCTTCCAGATCCATGGAATGGGAAACCCTCAAGGCAGCAATGAAAGGTTTCTGCCTAGGTCAAACAGCTGGGGTGAGGCGGACCCTAGAACGGGAACTGATCAGTTTGGAGAAGATAATACATGAGGGGGAACGGAGAAGGGGAAGTGGGGACACGGAGCAGGAAGAGTATGTCCAGGCACGGAAATCCCACTCCCAGGTTAAAGAACAACTCCGTTATCATAACATGCAGAAATATTTAGCCTCATTGCAAGCCGAGGAGGGAAGATCAGGTAGGATGTTGGCGTGGCTACTGAGACCGGGGGGAGGGATAGTGAAGCCATCACATGTGGGCATGACAGGGGGGGAGAACGATGGTGTAGGCCGGGACCTATAAACAACGCCTTTAAAGACTATTATACTTACCTTTATAAGAGCCCAGGCGAGCTTAGGACAGATGAACTCAATAGTTTTTTTATGTCTGCTCCCTCTGACCACACTGACGCACGAGGAACGGGACATTCTAGGTGGCCCACTGACGGTAAAGGAGGTGCAGGACGCTATAGCGCAATTGGCCCCTGGGAAGACGCCGGGGACGGGTGGGCTTCCAATGGACTTTTACAAAAGGTACACCACACTGTTGGCCCCCCAACTGGTGGAAATGTACACAGAGGCGCTGCATCGTGGCTTATTACCAGACTCGCTCAGGGAGGCGCTGGTAGTCCCATTGCCTAAGTCGAAATCAAGAGAGGCCTCAGTAGCTGATTTTCGACCATTATCCATGCTAAACAATGATTTTAAAATTCTTAGCAAAATCCTGGCCAATCGACTGCTGCGCTACATACCTGGGTTAGTGCACGCAGATCAGAATGGTTTTGTCCCGAACCGCAGCACCTCCCTGAATTTGAGGTGCCTCTTCGCTATTCTACATATGCCTGAGGAGGAGAGACCCTCATCGGGAATGTTACTCGCAGTGGACTTTGAGAAAGCCTTCGATTCAATCAGGTGGGACTACCTGAGAACAGTGATGTGACGGATGGGCTTGAGAGAAGGATGGGTAAAATGGGTAGACTTATTGTACGCGGCCCCGTTGGCAAGGGTGAGGACAGGTAGGATGCTATCTGATACTTACCCAATACACAGGGGAACAAGACAGGGGTGCCCGTTGTGAGAAAGTAGCCTCTTTCTAGCCTTGTTACCCCCACTTTTGGCCTGTTTGTGAGTATATGTCAGGGTGTTTTCGCTGTCTCACTTGGATCCTGCTAGCCAGGGCCCAGTGCTCATAGTGAAAACCTTATGTTTTCAGTATGTTTGTTATGTGTCACTGGGACCCTGCTAGCCAGGGCCCCAGTGCTCATAAGTTTGTGGCCTATATGTATGTGTTCCCTGTGTGATGCCTAACTGTCTCACTGAGGCTCTGCTAACCAGAACCTCAGTGGTTATGCTCTCTCTGCTTTCTAAATTGTCACTAACAGGCTAGTGACCAATTTTACCAATTCACATTGGCATACTGGAACACCCTTATAATTCCCTAGTATATGGTACTGAGGTACCCAGGGTATTGGGGTTCCAGGAGATCCCTATGGGCTTCAGCATTTCTTTTGCCACCCATAGGGAGCTCTGACAATTCCTACACAGGCCTGCCACTGCAGCCTGAGTGAAATAATGCCCACATTATTTCACAGCCATTTTACACTGCACATAAGTAACTTATAAGTCACCTATATGTCTAACCTTCACCTGGTGAAGGTTGGGTGCAAAGTTACTTAGTGTGTGGGCACCCTGGCACTAGCCAAGGTGCCCCCACATCGTTCAGGGCAAATTCCCCAGACTTTGTGAGTGCGGGGACACCATTTCACGCGTGCACTATACATAGGTCACTACCTATGTATGGCGTCACAATGGTAACTCCGAACATGGCCATGTAACATGTCTAAGATCATGGAATTGTCTCCCCAATGCCAGAGGGAGACAATTCCATGATCCCCCGAGTCTCTAGCACAGACCCGGGTACTGCCAAACTGCCTTTCCCGAGGTTTCACTGTAGCTGCTGCTGCTGCCAAGCCCTCAGACAGATTTCTGACCCCTGGGGTCCAGGCAGCCCTGGCCCAGGAAGGCAGAACAAAGGATTTCCTCTGAGAGAGGGTGTGACACCCTCTCCCTTTGGAAATAGGTGTGAAGGCTGGGGAGGAGTAGCCTCCCCCAGCCTCTGGAAATGCTTTGATGGGCACAGATGCTGCCCATCTCTGCATAAGCCAGTCTACACCGGTTTAGGGATCCCCCAGCCCTGCTCTGGCGCAAAACTGGACAAAGGAAAGGGGAGTGACCACTCCCCTGACCTGCACCTCCCATGGGAGGTGCCCAGAGCTCTTCCAGTGTGCCCCAGACCTCTGCCATCTTGGAAACAGAGGTGTTGCTGGCACAGTGGACTGCTCTGAGTGGCCAGTGCCATCAGGTGACGTCAGAGACTCCTTCTGATAGGCTCTTACCTTTCTTACTAGCCTATCCTCCTTCCTAGGTAGCCAAACCTCCTTTTCTGGCTATTTAGGGTCTCTGCTTTGGGGAATTCTTCAGATACCGAATGCAAGAGCTCACCAGAGTTCCTCTGCATCTCTCTCTTCACCTTCTGCCAAAGAATCGACCGCTGACTGCTCAGGACGCCTGCAAAACTGCAACAAAGTAGCAAAGACGACTACTGCAACCTTGTATCGCTGATCCTGCCGCTTTCTCACCTGTTTCCTGGTGGTGCATGCTCTGGGGGTAGCCTGCCTCCTTCTTGCACCAGGAGCTCTGAAGAAATCTCCAGTGGGTCAACGGAATCTTCCCCCTGCAACCGCAGGCAACAAAAGACTGCATCACTGGTCCTCTGGGTCCCCTCTCAGCACGACGAGCATGGTCCCTGAAACTCAGCAACTCTGTCCAAGTGACTCCCACAGTCCAGTGACTCTTCAGTGGAGGTAAGTCCTTGCCTCCCCACGCTAGACTGCATTGCTGGGTACCGCGTGATTTGCAGCTGCTCCGGCTCCTGTGCACTCTTCCAGGATTTCCTTCGTGCACAGCCAAGCCTGGGTCCCCGACACTCTAACCTGCAGTGCACAACCTTCTGAGTTATCCTCCGGTGTCGTGGGACTCCCTTTTGTGTCTTCAGGTGGACTCCGGTTCACTCCTCTTCCAAGTGCCTGTTCCGGTACTTCTGCGGGTGCTACCTGCTTCTGTGAGGGCTCCCTGACTTGCTGGGCGCCCCCTCTGTCTCCTCATCCAAGTGGCGACATCCTGGTCCCTCCTGGGCCACAGCAACATCCAAAAACCCTAACCGCGACCCTTGCAGCTAGCAAGGCTTGTTTGCGGTCTTTCTGCATGGGAACACCTCTGCAAGCTTCTTCACGACGTGGGACATCCATCCTCCAAAGGGGAAGTTTCTAGCCCTCTTCGTTCTTGCAGAATCCACAGCTTCTACCATCCGGTGGCAGCTTCTTTGCACCCTCAGCTGGCATTTCCTGGGCATCTGCCCACTCTCGACATTGTCGCGACTCTTGGACTTGGTCCCCTTGTTTCACAGGTACTCAGGTCCGGAAATCCACTGTTGTTGCTTTGCTGGTGTTGGTCTTCCTTGCAGAAACCCCCTATCACGACTTCTGTGCTCTCTGGGGGTTATAGGTGCACTTTACACCTACTTTTCAGGGTCTTCGGGTGGGCTATTTTTCTAACCCTCACTGTTTTCTTACAGCCCCAGCGACCCTCTACAATCTCACATAGGTTTGAGGTCCATTCGTGGTTCGCATTCCCCTTTTGGAGTATATGGTTTGTGTTGCCCCTATACCTATGTGCTCCTATTGCAATCTACTGTAACTTTACACTGCTTGCATTACTTCCTTTTGCTATTACTGCATATGTTTGTTATTGTGTACATATATCTTGTGTATATTTGGCATCCTCATACTGAGGGAACTCACTGAGATACTTTTGGCATATTGTCATAAAAATAAAGTACCTTTATTTTTAGTATATCTGTGTATTGTGTTTTCTTATGATATTGTGCATATGACACCAGTGGTATAGTAGGAGCTTTGCATGTCTCCTAGTTCAGCCTAAGCTGCTCTGCTATAGCTACCTTCTATCAGCCTAAGCTGCTAGAAACACCTCTTCTACACTAATAAGGGATAACTGGACCTGGTACAGAGTGTAAGTACCCCTTGGTACCCACTACAAGCGAGGCCAGCCTCCTACACCCGTTATCACCATTATTATTCGCCCTGGCCATTGAACCGCTGGCGGCTAGGATGGGGAGCAGTGGTGTGGGTAGGGGAGTGGAGTGGGGTCAGTCAGAACATGTTATATCGTTATACGCCAACGATATTCTCATCTACCTCGGGGACGGGGAGTCAGGTCTCCCTTGGGCCCTGCTGACCCTGGACCATTTTGGAACACTGTCGGGGTTACGCATCAATAGGAGCAAAACATTTGTCTTCCCCATGACACAGATTTCTGAACGCCCCTCCTCGTGCCCAGAGGACGTGGTTTGGGCTCCACACACCTTTAAGTATTTGGGTATACAGGTGTACCATGACATGGGGGACCTCCATGACGGAAACACTGGTAAGGCACTCCGCTCCTTGAGGGCATCTGTTGGTTTCTGGCGTTCGTTAAAATGATCTATAATGGCTAGAATATCATTATCTAAAATGATTATGTTACCCCGCCTCCTTTATTACTTTGCTAATCTACCGTTGTTAATCCCCTCGGCATGGTTCTGGGGATTGAACACCCTGCTTAGGGAACTTATTTGGGACGGTGGCCGCAGGCGCACTGCACTCCTGACCCTTTGTAGACCAACTCTCTCGGGAGGCCTGGGAGCTCCGGACTTTGAATCCTATTATTTAGCATGTCAACTGCAGTAGACTTCTAGATGGTTCACCAGGAAGGGTTACCTGGATAGATGTATTACTGGTGGCGAGAACGGCACAGATCGGATTATAGCTCAAATGATTAACCGAAGGGTGGCTTGCCAAGCGGACAGTATGATGACGAGGGTAGCTGCGGCGTGTTGGAAGAGAGGCACAAGACGAGTGGGGGTGGGGCCCTTCCTACTTTCCGGCTCTGCCACTGGCCACGCTAATACTAGACCTGGGGGAGGAGAACTTGGTGGGTACAGGACTGGGAATATGGAAGAAGGCGGGTGGAGACAATAGGAGATCTATTCCGGGATGGGGTGCTGCGGTCTTTTGCCGACCTAGTGGATAGTGGTGGGGTCCCGCAGGTGCAGTTTCTCCTATACCAGAAGTTAACACATACCTTACGAGACCACTGGGAGACTGTTAATGCGGAACCCGCTACCCACTGAATATTACACTTGCTATTAACATTGGGAGATGATGCCCACCTAATCATGAGACTGTACCGGGCCCAAAATGAGGAGGCTCTTGATCCACTGCAATCGTTGAGGGAGAGATGGGAGAGGTCCCTGGACGGGGAATTAACAGACACAGAGTGGAGTAGGGTACTAGCATACCCACGGGAGGTATCGAGAAACACAAGACTAATATATATCCAGTACAATTACATCCACAGGACGTGCCTTACCCCGCACCGCTTATCCCTAATGTACGGCGGGGATCCCAAGACATATCCCAGATGTAATGACATAAATGCAGATTTTGACCTCATGGTGTGGTGTGGCCTGAACTCCAGAGGGGCTGGGGCACTGTATTAGCAGATCTGGCAGGACTTCTCGACACGAAACTGACTTTAGCCCCTACTGTATGTCTGCTGGGCCTTAGAACGGGTCTCCCACGGGGGAAGGTGTGGTGTCGCTTCCTGGATCTGGCTCTAGTGCTATACAGGAGGCTGATCACACTGGGTTGAAGAGCCCCTAGATGTCCCCCACTGAATGAATAGAGACGTGATGTAGCGAAGTGGGCCACAGCAGAACTGCAAGTCCTGAAGTGAGAGGAGGAGCGGGGCCTCCGTCAGACCCCCATTGCCCCGGTATGGGAGGAGGTGCTGGTGAAGTGGGAGTGGGTGGTGAGGGGGAGGGGACTGACAGGAAAACAGACCGAGGAACAGGAATAGAGGGAAGGGGGACGCAACAGGTGTGACTAGGGAAGCTGAGCGGGGGGACCAGGATCCTAACTGAGGAGGAGGTGGAAATGGATGCAAGCACAGGATTCGACTATTATGGAGGCTGGACCAAATGGGGCGGGGTGGAACAGATACTGAATTAAGGGGCTGTCGGCCCAATAATGAGTAGACGGGGAATGTGCAGAGAACCGACCCCACTCTGACGAGAATGTAAAGAGGTCTACCCCAGCAAGTGGAATTACCTGCCCACATTGACACCATCATGTAACTATGTTGTTTAGTTTTAGTTAGTCTGTTGTAGGGCTACGAAACCCAGAATGGCTGCATGGCTCGCATATAGTTTGCAGGTACTTATATGAGACTCAAACGAATCTAATAGTGAGAATCCACGAAATTGAAGTAAAGATATAACGAAAAATGTTGTACTTTTTCTGGTTCATGTAACATAATGAGACTTAGGGACGAGAGCCATCTTCTATCATAAACTGTACTGTACTTGTATAACAGCAAAAAAAGTTATAAAAATACATTTAAAAAAAAATGAATGGATGTAAGGACGCCTGCAAAATAATGCATGCTCTTCTTCATTCTTAGTAAGCCATCTTTCAACTAATTTGTTCTCTAAAAGGATGGGGTATGCCCAAAGACAGAACATTTTTGCAAATAAATCCGAAAGACAGCCATGACTGAGGTTCTGACCCTCCTGCAGGGCAATAGGTTTTCAATTACTGCGTCCTGGGGTTTCTTTTGAGTGATTCCTATGCTTTTAGCAGCCATCAAGCTTCAGAAGGATTCTACATGCTCAATGTAAGAGCACCTTGCAAGATCCGAACAAGAATCAGATCTAAACACTTATGGCCAGAATGCATGCCTTGGCATTAGCTGATGAGTTTTCTTTATTTTTTCCTGGCAGACTCACCTCTGCATCGTCTTGCTGCTAATTCATCACTGGCTACAGAAGAAGCTGGTGGATAAAAAAGCAACCATCATATCAAAGAAAGTGTTTACTGGGATTATCATGGTCATATAGAGATGATGTTGCCAAACGTATACTACCCAGTCCTCCCTTAAAGAGTTTGCACTTCTTTTAAGGTGTTGCAGACAGATCAGACTGTGTCTCCACCGTAGAGTGTCTGTCAGAGCTATTGTTAGTTACTGGAATTGGGAGAGACACAGCCAGTATAAAAAGGGGTTTTGTTACTGCACATACAGGTATTCAGAATATAAGGAAACACTATGCAGGAACAGGGCAGCCTCCTTGGTACCATTCCTCTCCTTTAGTGGCATAAGTAGCATTCCATCCTACATCATGTACTCCAGAATGAACGAGGAAGGAACGCACACAATGTATTTTCAAAAGATAACTCAGTGAAGCTGCCTCACGCTATCTGGCCAACCCCTAACTCTAAAAGGCTATCTTGTGAACAGGCGGCTTTGTCCCAAATCCTCAACAACTCATACAGTGATTCTTGCAACAGCAACTCAATGGGGCACGACTCCACTACCTCAACTCACACTGGGTATTTTTGCACGCCACGAGTCAAGCCATAATTTATATCAAACGCACATACTTAAAGGTGCACAACAAATCCTTTGCGCAGGCTATCTTGCAAAGAAAACGTGGCATTAGTGCTCTAACCTAACTCTTGCAAAACATAACATAATAGAAGTGGGTACTCCACCCACCCAAAAGTGAATTCATACAGATCATCTTGCATTAAAGCTGCACTTAAAAAGGCAAACTATCCCAGTGGTTCACGCCTGGTTGAAGGATAGCTTGTTCTAAAACACAAGAACACATTCTTCGCCTAATAGGGCATCCTGCAGGCGAAGATACCATCCATGCTAAACCTAAAAGCAATGTTTATTACAACATAGTGCTAGGATGGAAGAACAACCAGAACGACAGGTGCTTATAACCACAGAATATTACCTTCTCACGGACATCCACCCTCATGCTGGCCTCTTCATTAGCACCCAGTCTCAAGCCCAAAATTAAGTCCACAGAAAGTTGAGGCATACCTGTTTTTTCATCATAGAGAGTCCAATTTCATGGCACTTCATATACCTGCTGTAGTACAAAAGTAGGGGAACACAAGCAACTACAACTGGTTCGCCTCCTTAATCCTCAAAAATACTGGCTTCTTCTTTTCCACTACCCACAAAGCTACCTGTTTACACAGTGGAATGAAGGAAATGTTTTGCCTGGGAAGGGTGACTTTTAAATGGGCGTATTTTGTTGTTAAGGTGAGATTCGGGGACCTTCTCCAACCCCATTGGCCTTCATTTTGAGTGCTTGCTCTGCTCGCTCTGAGAATCTCATTGTTCTTGGACTCACTCTGATGTTCTTAAGATTCAGTTGCAGACAAACCACCACAAAACCACTTCTGCTCTCTGCACCAAACAAACCACCATAAAACGAGGAGTCTGTTTCTCACAATAGCCACCTTCCCTCTAGACATTCAAAGCAACACTCAGAATGAAGTAACTGAGAAGTGCACATTTCTACAGTGCATGCTCACTGTACTCTCCAACCCCACCCTCCCATATCCTCAAATCCTCCCCCCATCCTCCCCCACTCACACACCACCACTACCCTGCCACGAAGGTCTGCTGTGCATACTGTGGTAAGTTGAGGATCTTTAAGAGATCTGCCTGCTGATGATTCACTAGGAGCTCATTAAAATTCCCCCTTGCTTTACCAGTTTCATATTTCGGATCTGGGAGGGCGAAGGAGCAACACGCAACCAGCAAGAGAGGTTACAGAAGCAGCTAAATCCTGGTAGACTGCTGGGTGTTCCATAAAAGAAACCTGTTTCAGGCACCCAGTGAAATGAAGCAAGGGCTTTAAATACAGAACCTTAGCTTCCCAAATAAACTAGAGCCCCTGTGCATATTCATAAAGTAAAATAAGAAGTTTGATGGAAGCACATGTTTAACACAGACTCCAGTAGACGTTTCAAGTTTTATTAATTTGTTGTTTAGCCAGAGGCCGAGCCTTGAGTGAGTCACACAGCTAATCCCCGCTGAGAGGTGTAAATGTGAATAAAATGAGTGAAATTGTTCATTGTCCAAGGATGATTAAACCAGTAATAATGCTTATGCTAAGTTTGATGTTACTGTTGTCAGTTATGGGGAGGAGTACAGTAGCAAAGATGGTATTCCTGCCTTGATGCCTCTACGTCCTCCAAAATATACAATGCCTAGTAGGCCAACAAACGTTTAAAAGCCTGGACAGCCTTGTATTCCCACTCATATGGGCAGGTAAAAGCAACCCTAAGCCAGGCAGAACCTACTACTCTAGTCAGGGTGAGGAAGTTACACACAGAACATAACCCCTGCTCACCCCCTTGGTAGCTTGGCCAGAGCAGTCAGGCTTATCCCAGAGGCAACGTGTAAAGCATTTGCACAACACACACGCACTAATGACACCATAAGTACACCACGAAAGAGACTCCACACCAAGTTATATAAAAATAAACTACATGACATATAAAACATAGACCAATAATTACTTTGCCAACTAGGCAATTGTCAAACAATCATAGTGCAAAATAGAAGAAACATTTCTATATTACGTTTCATAAAAACACACCCTCCTAATGCGTTCAAGGCAGGCCCTGAAATATACTCGCTATCCTTGCTTAATAAAAACGTTATATAACATCCATCAGTTTGTGAAATGCCGTGTAAACGCAGAGGTCGAGAAAGCACATGGATTACCAATCATCCCTGTTGTACATAAATCACCAACTATGGCCATAACGTATCGTCAGCAATATAGGAGTTGCAAAATATCATCATAGACACATAGATCCAGTGCACCTCTATTATAGATTAGGCGGTAATGTGAGCACCAACCGTAGGCTACAGGAACACCTGCACACCTACTGCGGTGATTACAGTAATTTCAGGGTAGTTGTAGGGCACAGCAGTACCTAGTGCCCGCCATGGTCAGTATGGTAATTTCCAAGCAGAACTAACAGGAGCAGGACTTCCATTGAGGGTTGCCACCACATCCTGTTAATCAATAGTGATTGCCCCCAAAGGTATGCCGCTAGAAGGAGGGTGTCAAACACACTGTCCACGCTGGCGGGGAGACCTCGTTAGGTCACCTGCATGTGGAATCTTCCAAGTCAGCCACCCATGTCCGAGCGGTGCAGCAGCCGACCTCCAGCCACTCCTCCAAAAAGTAGCACAACTGAAGTCCTCCAGGGCCTCCCACAAGGCTGCCCAACTAGAGGAAGCCTCAGGGGCCCTTACTGCTCCTCCCTGCCGGTGGGGAGTAAACAGCAGAAGAGAGCCCTTGCTGCCTCCACCACTAGAGTGGATCCCTGCTTGTGCCCCAGGGCACCAATTAGTGTGTGCTTTGTCTGTGCTCACCGGATGCTACTGGCAGACAGCGCTGTTGTCCTCCTTCCTCACTGCTGATCCCCAAACAAAAATAGTGGCTTTTAGAGCTCTCACCCACACTCACATGCAGCAGGCAGAGGGTAAGGGTCCATGCCCTCCAGGCACTGAGAAACCAAACAGTAGTGCTGTTCACGCGCTGGGGCAATAACAGGGGAACTAAGAAGCACTCTCCTAGTGCTAAATTGAAGGGCACAGCTGCAGGTAGAGGCCAACTGCGGAGATGGGGCCCTTCAGGGCCCTAGACTTCCCACAGTAAATGGGTGGGGTGAGGGAAGGCCACCCATTTGCCTCTGGAGAACAACTGGGTGTGCACAGGGCAGGAAGGCAGCCAGCAGGCCGACACATAGGATACCTTTACAGAGAAGCAGTCCTCCTCTCAGTCCAATAGGCTAATAGTTCCAATGGGGGTCCTTTCTGGCAGCACAACAGTCTCTGGCAATGTGCAGCATGTAGAGCCAGCAGCGTCTGGTTACAAGTCCTGACTCCTAGGTGCGGATAGGAGTCAGGCTGCAAAGCACAAGAGTCAAAAGCACAGCAGAATGTCCACTTTCTCAAAAGTATAATTTGCTCAATAGTAATAAAAAATCCACCTGTACCAATAAGCAGGATTTCTCACTACCACTCCAAACGTACCAAACATGCCCACGCTACTCCTCACAGATCATACATATATAAGGGAATTCCCAATGCAAACCTGTGAGAGGAGCAGCACTCACAGCAGTGAGAAACCAAGCAGGCTATTTGCAACAACCAGGACATGCCGCACAATGAAGGCACATGTCCTGTCTTTTACCTATATAGCACCCTACCTTAGGGGTAACCTATATGTAGTAAAAGGAGAGTTTCAGGCTTGACAAGTAACTGTACATGGCAAGTCAGTGTAGCAATAAACTGTGCGTGCAGGCTTTGCAGTGGCATGCCTGAGACACGTTTCAAAGGCTACTTCTGTGGATGGCAGAAGCAGTGCTGCAGGCCCACTAGTAGCATTTAATTTACAGGCTCTGGATATAGGGGATACCACTGGGCAAGCGACTTACAGGTAAATTAAATGTGCCAATCATACCTAGTTTAGAGGGGAGAGCACATGCACTTTAGCACTGATCAGCAGTGATAAAGTGCCCAGAGTCCTAAAGTCAACAAAAAGAGAGTTAAAAAAAAAAGGAGGACGAAAGCAAAACATTTGGGGATAACCACGCAAAAAGGGCCAGGTCCAACATGTGGACTTGCCCAATGGAGAGAAATGGTTATTGGCAGGAACACATGACTCAGAAAATTGACTTAAATGCCTCATGGTCCCCCTGAACGAGCGCAGTCCCTATATAGTGAGGCAGGTGGTACAGACATTGGAATAGGCGAATAGGTCCATACTGTACAAACCTCCGTTCTCCAAAAACCTATCAATATGGTGGCTTCATCCCTTATTGAAAATCATGAAAGTTATGTCAGTATCAGGTTGGAGAGATGGTGGTTGTGACACACTAGGGAACCTATACCAGTGAGATAGGTGAGTTACTTTCACAGAGGCGCAAGAGACATTTGGGGTAAGCTCTGGTCAGTTCTTGCAATTCGCTAAGTTAACTAAGACACCCAGCAAGATCTGGACTGGCTTTTCACAAACCCCTGAGCAGTGGCAGACTTTGGTGATAGTGCTGAACATGAGTACACCTCAGTGATTATTATCCCACTTATATAGAGCACTAAAACTAAACTGGTCCAAGGCCCTGCTTATGCTGAGACAGGGTTGGGACACAGACCTTGCAGACCGTTTGGGGGGCAGGGGTGGTGTAAAGCCTGAGCACTAGTGCAGGAAATTTCATGTAATGCATGTTTTAAGTTGCCACATTTTTTTCTTGCACCCCACCTATCTGAAGAGACTCAACTGAATTTACCGGACCCGGAAACATACATGTCCTAGATGGGGTAGACTTTCTGCTTATTACCTAGAGGCATATGAAGTTGGTACCCTACTGGGAAACCATCATTAGCTGACTACCAGAGGTGACTGACCTATACATAGATAATACGGTCTGTCATTGTCTTCTGCACCTAATACCATTCCCCACGTCCACTATAGATTTGGGCTGCTAGGCCTAGTCATAGCAAACAGAAAAGTAGCTATTAGATGTCCGTTGTCACTGATACCCACATATGCAGAGTGGAATAATGACATGGGAGAATGGGCCATAGCCAAAGAACGGCGAAAGCGAGAAGTTAGAACAGATGATAAAGCAGAAGACTTCTGAATGGGCAGAGATGCTTCAGGAGCTCCTATCCCCAACATTTGAAGGGAATTCTGAGCCTAGCCGAGCCACCCCTACACATACACAAGACACCTCTTAGACGACATACAAGTGCACCATTCTTATAGATAATATGAGTGTTAGATGTCTTAGTGGGGAGGGTAGGAGAGGGGAAGTGTAAATGTGGATATACGCAACAATCAGGCACCTGTTGTGCCCTGTACACTGTGATGCCAAAGTGTACTAAACTTGAGAATAAAAACTTTAAAAAAAAACAAAAAACTTTCAATTGAGCATGTTTGTGTACAACTGGGTTTCCCCACCATTAGACCTTGCTATATTTATTCATGTAGTGCACAGCCAGTTGGTAGCCGCCCCCACAATCAATTAGGTATGAAAGTTCCCCATCCCAAATGCAAATTTAGTTTATGCCACCTGGTTCTGCATTTTCATAGAAGGCAGAAGCCAAATATATATATATATATATATATATATATATATATATATATATATATATATATATATATATATTTTAGATATTTCGATTGTTTTTTTTTTGTGGACAACAAATACTTACACAATCAACATCCTGATTTAACTATCCCCCCACAGTTCCCTCCCCCCGTATCAGCTCCTCACTGTTGCTTCTAGAGTGTTCAGTTAGGATTTCTTCTCACTTAATCGGTTTGGAACAGAGTCAGGGTCGCACAGTGTTCTGCTGGCTGAGTTCTTCGTCGCTGTCCTGTTCGTGAGACATTAAGGACAGAGCTCCTGTTTCCGCGTCTGGTTCCTTAAGGCAATATAACAAGTAGTCCCATTTCCATGCCGTGTCTACGGTGCAGCAGACCCTCACCACTTCTTGGTGTAGTGCCCGCCCTTCTGTTTGGGCCCATCGTATTAATGTGTTTTTCCAACTCTGTAGGTGTGGACCCCTTGGGTCCTGCCAGTACAATGTAATTTCCCTTTTTGCCAGGATTAATGCTAAGTCAATATATCCTTATTCATAAAAAAAGAATTCTGTTGGGGAAGGGGAATTCCCCTAGTAAGGCCGCCAGTGGTGAGGCCTGCAGCCTTCTTTCTGTCACCACATTTATGTTCTGGAACACCCCTTCCCAGTAGTGCGCAATCCCCGTGCAGCTCCATAGCATATGGACAAAGTCTGCGTCAGGTTTAGAGCAGCAGGGGCATTCACCACCCCTGGTTTTAAACATGTTTGCCAAATTATGGGGAGTGAAGTATGCTCTGTGGAATATGTAGCGATTGATCAGTTTGAAACAGGCATTTCTAGATACTGTATATATATGTGCTATGATTCTTGCCCACTGTTGTTCATCTATGGGCTCCCCAATGTCCTCTTGCCATACCACTCGTAGCTTATCAAAAGATAGTAGAGTGTCTTTTTGCAATGCTTTGTAAAGGGTAGAAACAACTTTCCCCTCCCAACCGACTGTGCAACTAGCTCGATATCCCATGCTGGTGGGCGGTTCGGACAGCCCCTGTTTCCTTCGTCATTGTGTAAGTGCTCCTAGTGATCTGTCTAACAGAATTAGCCGGGGGGGGCATCACATTTTTCCATTAGTGCGTTGAAGGACAGTAATTCTCCATTACAGAACAGATCCCCAGGATAGTTATGTTGTATTCAGCTAGTTTTGTAATGCCCGTCACAGTATACCCACCTGGGAGTGTGGCCAATCTGCATAGTGGTATGTCCGGTGTATATGGGGAGTTGGTTCTTGCATTCTGTAGGCTGCGCAGCCAGCAGCTGCGCAGTCCATGTAAATCTGTCGACTTCAATATGTGTTGCCCTCTGGTGTTCATTAGGATCCCTACAAGGTCTTTAACTGAGTGCATTGTGTAATAGTCCGTGGCTGATTCCGACAGTAAACCGTGTATTGCCTTTCCTAACCACTGTAGCTGGCACGCCATATAGTAGGTTTCAACATCTGGTGCTGCCATCCCCCCTTCTACTCTGGGTCTTTGGCGCTTATGTAGTGCTAACCTGTGTCTGCTCGCTTCCCAAACGAAACTGGTCAGGATGGAGTTGATGTCCCGATATAATGGGCAAGGGAAGAGCAATGGCAGAGTCGATAAATAGTACATCAATCGAGGTAAGGCTACCATTTTTGTAAGCACTATTCTCCCTGCCACTGACAATGGAAGTGTCTTCCAGACCAGGACATCTGTCCGTAACTTCCAGACCACCCGGCCCACATTCCCCTCTAGGAGGTCCTCAGGTTTGTGATATATGTGCACTCCCAGGTATCGGAAGGTGGACGAGGTCCATTCAAGCCCTCGTGTATTTCCCACCTTTGGTGTCCCCTCTTTAAGAGGGAAAATGTGAGACTTCTGCTAGTTGATCCGTAATACAGACATTTCTCCAAACTTCTCGAGAAGAGCCATTGCTCCCGGCAGTTTGTTTTCTGCATTCCCTAAGAAGAGTATCATGTGATCTGCGTATAGCGCGATTTGGTGAGTGTGTTCCCCAATGCTTAACCCCTTGTAGTAGCTGCCTGTTCTCGCCACCTGTGCCGATGGTTCCATTGCTGTGGCAAATAGCAGTGGTGATAGAAGACAGCCTTGTCTAGTGCCCCTGCCGACCACATATGGCTCAGATATTATGCGGCCTGTGCGGACTCGCAGTGTGGGTTTTGTATATAGCAGTTTTGACTGAGACACCGGGGGGAGTTCCTTTTACGGACTAGGTGGTCTCACTAGGTGACCCTATGAGTCCTTATCCTCACAGAGGTGTCCCAACCCCTGTTTTAACTACACCAATCAGACACCACCATTAAATTTGTCACTCCTCACAGGTGTCTGCTTAGGTGTTTTTAATTTTTTCACTAGATTAGCTGGATCCCGATCTTTCCAGAAACAAGTTTATTTACGCACTCCCTCCTGTTCCTTTAACAGTGAGGGTGAGTTCGCCCAGGTGGCACTGTCCTACCTGGGTGGGTCTAGGTGGTCAAATGATGAAGCATGACACTATATAGTGTGTGAGACCACCTAGTCCGTAAAAGGAACTCCCCCCGGTGTCTCTCCCCGCGCATGCACTCTGCAGTTACTTACTGACATTTCACTGACATTACCTTTCCAAATAGGAACACGTACAACCTAGGGCTACGCTGGTACCCGCGACGCCCTCTTTAGAGAACCCCGTACTTTCTTGTGTACTTTGACTTTCTAAAAGTGGCATTTTCAGACTAACAATCTAAAAACCAACTTCACTAAAAAGATGTATTTTTAAATTGTGAGTTCAGAGACCCCAAACGCCATATTTCTATCTGCTCTCAAAGGCAAACTGCACTTTAAGGATACTTAAAGGATACTTAAAGGCAGTCCCCAAGTTAACCTATGAGAGAGATAGGTCTTGCAATAGTGAAAATCAAATTTGGCAGTATTTCACTATTAGGACATGTAGAAACACATCACTTCATGTCCTACCTTTAACAAAGCACTGCACCCTGCCCATAGGGCTACCTCTGGCCTACCTTAGAGGTGCCTTACATGTATAAAAAAGGTTGGTTTGAGCTTGGCAAGTGCGTACACTTGCCAAGTCAAATTGGCAGTTTAAAACTGCACAGACACAACAGTGGCAGGTCTGAGCCATGTTTACAGAGCTACTCATGTGGGAGGCACAATCAGTACTGCAGGCCCACTAGTAGCATTCAGTTTACAGGCCCTAGGCACCTCTAGTGTACTTTACTAGGGACTTACTAGTGAATCAAATATGCCAATCAGGGATAGACCAATCACTGATACAATTGACACAGAGAGCATACACATTTTAGCACCGGTTAGCAGTGGTAAAATGCCCAGACTGCTAAAGCCAACAAAAACTGGTCATAAAAATTAGGAGGAAGGAGGTAAAAAGTTTGAAGATGATCCTGCAAAAAGGGCCAGGTCCAACATCTGTCATTTATATGTAATACTTATTTTGTACTTTCTCATAATTCATTTTTTGTCAATAGGGACCTTTGTATGTAATACCTATGCCTATCTCTTTTTTTTGGACATTATTGGCCTTGAACATTATGGCATTGGTTGTTGGAGTACTTGTTATAATAATGGCTTGTATACCCTAGTTTCTTGGGAGTGCAGTGTTGGTTTACCCTTCCTGTTACTGTTCTTTCATTCTCGGCAATGCCCGTTACAAACACCTGAAAGGTTGTCACTGTTAATATTGATCGAAAAATATTTGGATCCAGATGGCATCGAACACAATTTTGTCACAGTCAATATATATGTATAGAGCAGTCTCGGCTTGTGGGGATTCCTGGAGGCGGGGCGAGGGGACGTGCGGGGTGGTATGGGGGGGACGGAGTCGCATAATAATTAAAAATAAAATATATTTTTTTTAAACGTACCTCTGCTTCCGCGCTGCGCTGCTTCTCACTCTTCTAAAGGCTGTAGGTGCAGGCTCCCAGCCTGCCCTGCGGCCAATCCATTGGCTGGGAGGGCCCTGTCTGGGTGCTCCCAGGCAGACTGGGAGCCTGTGCAGGCTCTCTCGAGCCCTGTTGCCGGGCTGGAGACAGCCTTCGGCGCATGTATGTTTGGCTGGCCGGAGACACAGTGCTCTCCCCTCTGCTCGTCACCCCCATGGCCCCGCCCCTTTCACAAGGAAGGGATAATAAACAGTTTATGGATGGTTAAAGGATTTGCAGCGGTTGCTGCTGGTTTGGGGGGTGACACTTCTCTGCCCACATGGAGGAGATGCCCTTGGTATAGAGAGCAGTGTAGAGTTATCATTCTTAATTCCATGTCCAATGAGCTTGACTACTGTATTCCTATTGCATCCTGTGGAAGTTATATATTTTTGTAGCTATATGTAGGCATTCTTATAAAACATACTCCACAGTATCCTGTAACCCCCTACGCCCCCCCCCCCCTGAAAAACCCAAACACCTAGCACACCATTCTTAGGTGGTGACAGCATGACTGTCTGCAGGAAAGGGGTACTTCTACACGCCTCTGTTTATAAACATGACTTGCACGCGGCCCAACCTTTGCTATGCACGTGCGTGCCAATACATAACATGCTAAATGTGGCAGTACTGTAAATGGCACAGCGCGCCCTGCAGTCCGAATGCTGGCACTGTCGCTTTTTTCCCCTCCCGGCTTCAGCTGTTATGTCTTTTGGTGTTTTAAAAACACAAGCCGAAAAGCTGAGTCTTGCTTACGGAGAGCCTGGGACCTGGGTGAGCGGCGCGGTGGGCTCGAGGCTGTCTGGGGTCGCCTCCTGGGAGTCCTCGCGCTGCGCACTAAGGAAGCGTGTGGAGGGGATAATTCGATCCGGAGCCTGTGCACGACGACGCGCTTTCAGTTTCAGTAGGAAAAGGGGAGGGCGGTATTTTAAATCTCCACCCCGACACTCCACTCAGATTTGGAAGACCCCGTCTATTTTTTAAAGATTTATGGGCTGGAGAGGCGTGAGTGAAGGCTTTTTTTAAGCTCATCGGCTCCTGTTTGCTGATTCCTCTCTCTACATTCGTGCCTTCGCTCGAGTTGGTGAAGCACACAGACATGCCTCGTTGCAACACACAAGTCTAGAAGGGAATAGGTGAGTAATGGGTTTAACTTTTTTACTTTGTCTGTTTATTTAGCCTCTTCCGAAACTGCTTTTCTGTCTTTTTTATCTATTTTTTAGAACGTGCGAGATTCTTCAAGATGCACAGTGGCATCTCCAGTGAAACACTCTTCTTTTTTATATACAACCAGATGCGTTATCGTTTGAACATGTACTTGGGCTAAACGTTTGTTCTGAATTGTAATATTTATATAGTCCTTACTGCACGTATGCGAGGAGCTGAAGCACGTGCAGTCATCAACAGCATGCTACGTTGTGTAGAGTGCTGCTTTGGAAGTGGCTAGGTCTCGAAACTTTGATAAATGCGTGTTTCTTTCTATTTTATTGCCGGGTGTTAAAACGTTTTAAATGATAATTTCTAATGGAATTGAAACATCAAATATAGAACATAAGCCTGAAAGTATGTTATGTAAATTGATAATTCTTTAATTCAAGTGTTTTTCTTGGAATCCCTATTTGGTGAAGGCTTGTTGTCTCTGCTCGGCTTCAGATAAGTAAACATTACATTTTTTAAAGTTAGCATTCAGTGGCCTTGCAGGTGTGTCATGGTCCCAAGTGCAGACCAGCCAAATGGAGGCCACAGACTGTTAAATGAGCAATACAATTTTGAAATTGTTTGGGTTCAATGGGGCGTTAGGAGCCCCGGTTCCAATGCACCTGCTGCACAGTTGATAGTTCCAACCCCTCCCCGCCGCCAAGCAGGATAATTGAAGCTTGACCTCAGTCTAGTGAAATAGCTATTTTAAGCAGTCTTCGTTACATACCTTTACTTTACAACAGAATTACACTCGGTGGCTTTTTTTTTTCCACCCGACACTGAACTCTGCAGGGTTGGATGTCTGGACTCCAACCCAACCCACATTTCCCTGCACTGATGAAGCCTTACTCCAGTAACTAAGTGATTAATTATATTACCTGTTCCCAGTGCAAAATATACAGCACGTGTGGCGGTTAGGTCCCCAAAGATCATCTTTCCCACGTCTGTTTTCTGGTATGCAGCAGCATTATTTAATACTATTTATTTAGAGATGACTCTTCTGGGTTGTGCGCAGGGATTGAGTGGCTGTTTAACAACTGAAACAAAATTTGCGTTATTAACAGTTGTGACTGAGAGCCATGAAAATGGTTAGAAATAACTTCTCATTTAATAGTATAATATAATATTGTATGGAGTGGCTGGAGTGGTATTATGTGGAGTGGAATTATGCTGTGTGGAGTGTCATTGTGTGAAGTGGAGTGAATTGTGTGGATTGGAGTGGAATTTTGTGGCTTTCATTGAAAGTGGGAAGCATGGAATTGTATGGTGCGCAGTGAAACTGTGTTGTGTGGAATTGTGTGGTGAGGAGTGGAATTATGTGAAGTGGAATTGTCATGTGGAGTGGAATTATGTGATGTGTACAGGAGCATTGAATTCCAACAAACTCCCAACCAACCCTCCCTCGCCCATCTGTGTGGAGGATCCAAGGAAGGTTACCGGCATCGGAGGAGCATCAAGGACCCCTGGTCGCTGTCCTCGCAGAACTGAATCAGAGGAACTCGAGGACACCTAAGCGCTACCCCTGCAGTGCCACGTGTGCTGTACTCACCGGAGACAGCCGCTGCAGCTTCAGCGTCCACGAGGAGTGTGCTTCCGGGAGACCCCGGTCGGACGATTCCTGCTGATGATGGTAAGATTGATTATTGGGCTAGGACACCCCTGGGAAACTTGCCTGCCGTACCGCCCTTCGGTGCTGGAACACTTTTTCAAATTAGAATCAGGGAGGGACTCCTGAGACTCCCCTACCACTACTACTAGCGAGAGGGGAGTGGGACTCAGGAACCATCTTTTGAAATACTAGAACCCTGACCTCTGGAGACTGTGTGTATTGTTTGTGAGTGCCTTTCAATTTGTGCTGGTATATAAGTATTCCTTTTTTCATAAAAGTAAGTATTTGAGTGGACAATTATTTATTGCTGCTATTGAATGTATTTTGCATTGTGAGCCTGTGTTCACACCCTCACCCACCTTCATCTACCTCCTACCAAGAAGCCTTGGACTGCTCGATCCTCAGTATCATTCAGAGACAAATGCTGAAGGGGTACTTAGTTCAGGATCCATAGTAGGTAGGGACATCTGGGGTAAAAGGCCTCAACCCCCATGGTTAAGCCCAGTAGCTTTTACTTACTTGTGGCCCTCTGAACGGGATTCTGACGTGAAGTGGTGTGTAATTGTGTGGCATGGAGTGTAATTGTGTTGTGTGGAATGGAATTGTGTGGCGTGGAGTAGAGTGTAATTGTGTGACGTGGAATTGTGTGACATGGCATGGAGTGCAGTTGTGTGCTTGAAATTGTGTGGCAGGGAATTGGGTGATGTGGAGTGAAGTGGAATTTTGTAGGGTAGAGTGGAATTATGTGGGGTTGAGTGGAGTGGGAATTGTGCGCAAGGAGTAGAATTGTGTGGCTTGGAGTTTAGTGGATTAGTGTGACGTAGAATTGTGTAGCGTGCAGTGGAGTGGCATTGTGTGGTATGGAAAGTTGCCAGTGAATTGCTCTATAGTGCTTCAAAGCCAAGTGCTATATAAATGCAACTGCAATCCAACATGTCACACATTATGTCGACCTACAATCTATGTAAACATCTGCTGTATGTGATCCAGTGCAGGAGCTTGTTAGGTACAACACGTCTACGAAAACTGGGTTGTTTACAACTGTGTTTAAGACTTGGTTGGGCTAGTGGACAAAGAAGCAGCATATACTGTACCGGTTGGGGATAAAGGAGATGGAGCTGCAAATATTAAAACACTTTTCCAAACAAGAGTAGCACATGCTCAGTATTCAATCATGATAGAGAATAATAAGGAGTAACAATCACCTTGTTGTGAGGAGAGGCAAACAAAATAGACAGTTGGAGGTTTAAACCAAGCATACTCCAGAGATGAAAATAATGGAGTCTGTGATGACTCTCTTCAATGTTAGAGGTAGGGCATTGGAAGTGTAAGAAGCAACACAGAGAAGGGGTAGGTGTAAAGGTGAAGAAGCACCATGGACAAGGGTTTGTGAGGGTATGAGAAATAGTACCTCCTTCACAGCGGAAGCAGCATGTGGCCATTAATTAAGATGAATCTGTTCTTGGTCCATGTTCCACAAATAGAAAAGGAAGTGATGCCTAGCACACAGTGGCAGAGTAGGCATCAGCAAACAAGATTGACAATCATGCCAATGAAAGGTAAGTAATGGGCAAGCTCCGAGCCCTTTATGGTTGACAATACCCAATGCAGCGGGCAGCACATGCGCTGTCAGGAGGTGAGACATAAAAAAAGGAAAGGGTAGGACCCTCAAACCTACATGGTAAAACTCTGCAGTTGTAATTAAAAGGAGCTGAGACATTTGGAAAATTGATGTGAATGTGAAAGGAGTAACAGTTGAACACAAAAATGAAAGCCAGAGTCCAAACTAGCATTAAATTGTCTTAGCAAAGAAACGTTTTCTTGTGTTCTTAGGTCGAAGCCAACCAGGCAGCAGAGCTGTCTGAATATGAAAGGCTTCTTGGGGATCTACTGAAAGCTTCCCTGGAAATGGATTCCACCATTTGCTTGACTTTGGCTTTGTAACTAATATTTGCTAGCTTTCTATTTGCTGGATTTATTTGTTTTAGGCTTCCGAGCATGTCTGTCATTGTCTCTCCTGTGGACAAGTGGATTACCACCTTTCTTATTGGCTCCTTGTATTCTTCCACCAGTGCTCATTTTCAGGGGAACTCTTTTTTTTTTCTTTTTTCATGAAGCACTTCAGAACAATCTTTGTTTTTCAGTTGTCTTCTACGTGCTAGTTCACAACAGTAAACTGCTGTATTTCTTTGAAAAGGTTTCCTGGCTTCCTGCTTGATTATTTTGGCCAGTGCTCTTTACCAATAGCATAGCTTAGACAATCATCTTCCCAATTTCACACCTATGCCATAGGCACTGGAAGTAGGGGAAATGGGGAGTTCTGAAATACCCCCAAAATATCTATGCTGGAGTTCGCAAGTGAATGAACAATAAACAGGCCTTTACATTTTGTCTTTATCATGTCACATTCGCTAAGCATTCAGAGGCAGAGGTCAAATGTTAGGTTCTATCTCCCAGGGTGCTTGGTGTTTACTTTTGTTTCTCCACTGCAAAGTGAGAGGATTTATGTGACAACTTTGCTGGGTATGGAAATGTAAAAAGACTGTAGGATGTTATTTTTTTCTAGCACACAACAAAATGTAAATGAACTGTGGACATTTTTAGTTTACTTATTTTATTTAAAGAGTTGTATAAAACGTGAACATGACCCATGGGTATCAGAGCTCTGTACGACATATCCCATTAAACGTCATAAACATAAACTAAGCTTCATTTATAATACCAAAGCAACCCATACTTGGGCATGATACCATGTGCTCGCTGATAGAGCAGTCTCTGTTGGAGCGGGAGCCCTGCTGGTGAGGCGAGCTTAGTCTAGACACCTTAATTTAGAAATCTGTTTAGTAACATATCAGAACTAGGAAAGCACAAATGAAGCACATTTTTTGTAGTTCTAAAGTGTGGTCGAAACAAATATTTTAATAGGATCAAAAGAAACCAATACACTAGGTGACAGCAATTTTCACACATTATATGTTCACTATATAGGTTCATCAGTAAAACTGTTAGTGTGTTTGCATATGTAATGGTAATTTCAGTTGAAAATATGTTGTAATGGCAGTGCACTATCACACTATGCATGCTCCACTCTGACACTACTCCACTCTAGGACACTCAACTGCTCTCTGTCACTCCACTCTACAACACTTTACAACACCCTATGCCACTCCACTCCAAGACCCTCTACCTATCCCTCTCTATGCCACTCCATTCTACAACACTTCTCTCCACTCTGCGACAATCCACTCTACGCACGCTACTATGCGTCACTCTACGCCACTCCACTCTGGCACTCCACTCCACTCCATCCCACTCCACTTCACTCTACCAAACACTACTTCCATCCACTTGGCAACACTCTACTCCACACCATTCTATGCTATTCTCCTCCACTTTACTCTATACCACTCCACCCTTCTCCACTGTTGAACACTTTTCCACTCTGTGCAACTCCACGAAACTCTGTGCCACTCTATGCCACTCCACAACACTCTATTAGCCTGTATGCCACTCTGTGCCACTCCACTCTACAACACTCTACTTCACTTTATGCCACTCACCTCCCCTCCACTCTATGACGCTGGACCATTTTACGACACATCACTCTGCACCGCTCAACTCCACTATGCACTGCTCCACTGTAGAACACCCTACTCCACTTTAGGCCACTCCACTGCACTCTAATCAACTCTGTACAACTCACAGCTCTCCACTTGACAATATTTCACACAACTCTGTGCCACTTCACTCTACATCACTCCATTGTACGACTCTCCACACTGCCACTCTACTCTACGACACTCAGCACCCCTATTTCTAGAACATGTTGGACTTGACCTTCAGGCGTTCCTAAAGTGCACTGACTAGAGGACATAAACTCTGCAACCTGGAGTTCACACTTGGCTCAAAGCCTATAGGGCACTTGTTGCCCCTCCGCTCAGATGCCTCTGGGCTTGTCCTTAACTTTGTGGACACACTGCCTGTTCCTGAGTGAAGTTTCTGCTGTCAACGCCCAGTTCTCCCATGCAAGTTCCCTGTTTGATTATGTGATGTGGAATGTCATTGTTGATAGTATTGATGATGTCACTTGAATTTCAACGGGGAGGTCATGTGAAATTGCTTCTAAGTATTTAGGAGGACGATATGGCTGTGTCCTTTTAACGTAAGGGGATTTTTTTATTTTTTGTTTATAACATGTTATTTTCAGACATTAGCAAAGAATCATAGCTTTCCTTTAACAGCTTTTTTTCTGAGAATTTGTGTTGGTTTTGTTATAGTATACTTTAATCCTGAGTCACAGTTTAAACCCACTACACATGGGCTGCAGCTGTGCACAGTGGGTACTGGGTACATGGAGTACATTCCCTGCACCTACTCCTCTTGCTTTAAAAACCTGCCATATTCATTGTGTACAGTTCTCATGCTTCCATTTGTCACTGCACATGTTCTTTTGCAGTGTGCAGTAGACGGTGGGTGCAGGTTGTGGCCTTTGGCCATGATGACCTTTTGCTTCTAGGGGTGCTGCAAATGACACTGGGAGCATGGTGTTTCGTCTAGAGCAGCAGCTCTTGTGCACAGGATGTGGCCTTTAGCCACGCATGCTCTGTCCACTGTCCTGTGCTTACCGAAGCGCTTTCTGCCTGGTTGAAGCACTGAGCCCTGTTCCTCTGCTCCTAGAACTTGTCCTGGACCTTGTTGAGTGCATTGGCAGATGCAGGGGGCTCAAAGTACAGGGCATTAGTCTCGGGCGCACCCTACCTTTAATCTCCCAGACCTTAAAGCCGCTAGGCATGGCTGTGTCTGGGCACTGTGTACAGGGTGTGCGCTTCTACCCCACATAATTCCCTGTACCATGCTCTCAGAACCCACTGAGGCAACTTTGTGACTGCAGCTCTTAACGACAGGTGTGTAATACTATATTAAAATGATTTTGATCATTATGGGGAAGCTCACTGATTCCCGTAAATGCTTTTGAGAAGCTGCTCACTCGAGGGAAGTCGGTCTTCCACATCTGCAGTCATTGCCTTTTTGGTAGCTGCGGGATTTTGTTTCTGCATGGGCCCCCTCTCTTCCTTGAGTCAGAATGCGTTCGTCACCACTCCCAGCATGCTTCGATAACTTTACTTTCTGGAGGCAGGGTTAATGGACCATCAATAGACCCTCGCACAGAGAACTGCAGCTGCATTTAAAAGTGTCAGTTTGCAGTAGCCTATCAGATCATGAGTTTCTGCATGCTCCCATTAAGTCTGCTGACTCTGAAGTGACTAACAGAAAAAAACAGCTTTGTAGGGCAAACGGATTCATTTTAATTTGAATGACCATCCTAGACTGTCAGTTTGTGGACAGTCTGGATACTGAATACAAATACCTATTCCAAATGTACTAGACCTTTTTATAACACAAAGACCCCCAAACCACTCAAGGGATATACATCAAAGCCAAACAAATCTATCTAGACGAATTTCTGGCCTCCGGGCAAGTTTGGTGTAATCCTGTTTTGAAGATTTTAATATGACAGAGCAGAAAATCTGAAATATTACTTTGGCCTCATCTCTAAAACTTTGTCCTCTGAACCAATGAGCACAGAATCAGAAATTGAGTGCTAACATGAATGGTTCATTTATCTCCCAAACTTCGTGCAGATTACTCACACGGTTCCGAAATTGATTACCATCTACTTCCTATGGATCAACCTTCATAACCATAACTGGGGTTGCTGTAGGTCAAAGTACTACATATATTAGTCTAGCTATGTAGCACAATATTGCTCCCTGTTGTGCTCTCTCTGTTACTTTCACTCACCGACCCCACCATTTGCTTCTTCCTCTTTTCCTGTTTATGTAACTGGATAGATGTTTTTAAAGGGACAGCAGAATATGGCTAAGTTTAGTGAAATATATTTTGAACAAAAGAAAAAGTGACACGACTCTTTGTGATGATGTTACGTGTGTAAAATATAGTGTGAAGAAAATAGAATACTATTTTGCACAGCTTAACTTCACAAAAGGCAAGCTTTGTGCATGCTCAAGTTCAGTTTATAGATGTAAGCCCTGTAGCCACTTTATAAACCATGCAAGCCAGCATGGCACACTCTGCATTAAAGAGAGGCCCTTGGGAAGATAAAATGACGTGCAGGGGCGTGTGGAACCTGCTTTGCAGATCAGCAAGCTCCTGATTGATCATCTCCAGCAGGCAGCTGTCTTCACATGTGTTCCACGGTGCTTAACCTCTTGACCCCTTTCTCTGTCTAAAACGGTGTGCTAAGCATTTTTGAGGAATTGGGGCCTCATTCTGAGTTTCCCCTTAATCCTGAATTGAGATCATGGGATCCAAGGTAATTCCACGGCTCTGTGATGTTTCACTCAGGGACGCTGCCTCTTGAGAGCAGATGGAGTTTCGTATGTAATACTAGGGAACTTTGAGACCCAATTTACTGATCCGCAGGGTAATTCCTCTTTTCTAAGAGGACCCAAAAGAAACCACTTTTAATCTCTGATATTTCTGCCCACCTTTCCCTGCCCCTCCGTTATTGATGCCCCATCTGTCAGTAACTGTGGGCCAGGGTTATCGGGTAATATCACAGATCTCTTTATTAAGCCCTGAGCGGTTTCAAGCAACAGTAAAAAGTTTCCCTCTAGAGAATTAAGAGAACGTGTTTACAGCAACAATGGAAACAATCTCTGAAGTTTGAGGAAGCACGTTCTTTTGAGTTGATGTACAACGGAGCTTTGTTTTGCCATTAGTGATAAAGGAGCATTACACCACTGATGGCTCATTTAGAGAATTTTGGATTTTTTGCAATAATACCATGCTTTGGTAATTGCGTTACTACCAGTTGTAGTCATGACATTACCGCCAATTTAGAAATAAATGTGCAAGCATTTTTTCTATCTGTTTTTACACTATATAACAGAATAGTCATGAGAACACGGACAGAAGGACTGAAGTCATTCTCATGGCTTCACTATGTCTAACCATCCATGGTCTGCAAAGCGCCAAATGTCAGCAAGTCCCTTAATCAGGGGTCATGTTTCTTTAGGCCTCCTGAGTCAGCCCATGGCCCTAGTTGTCCTTCCAAAGCCATAATTTCTTAATTCTTCGGCCTTGTTATACAATCCTAAAGTATGAAGACCTAGTAGATGATGGTCTGTAAATCATCACTTAGTCCAGAAACGTTTAAGTAGATGAACCTACAGCTGTTAAATGGAAACGATATTTTTATCTAATGTGAAAGATTTCATTAAGGGTCACTTCTTTTTTCTTATCACTATATTTCAAATGACTACCTAACATGGCACTAAGTATATCTAATTTACTTTTTTCTCAATCATACATGAATCCTACACCACGACAGGCCTCACAATGGGTACAATCAATTATTATTAGACTACTTGCTATAAATACCTGGCTAAATTGCACATCCATATCTGACTGAAGTCTTGTTATGGTCAAATTGTTAAGGCCTGTGAAGAACTGCAGTTAGGAAATTATTACAAACCCAGAGGAGGAACCTGCTCATCGTAGAGGCAATTTTTTATTGAGGTGCTGGACTTAATTAAAATAATTAAAACAGTAGAAAACTCCAGATAAATTATTTATAAAAATGCTTTTAATCTGTTGGTTGACAGTAACTTCTTTGCTCTTTCCGCAACTAGACAGAAAATTAAGAGTATTATTATCTAAACAGAGCTTAAAGCCCTGGAGGAGCAATATAAAGCTTCTAATTCCCCCGAAAATGTAGCAAAAACAAATTAAAGTGTGAGGAGTCAACTTAATTCAGTTCTAGAGTGCAAGGAAAGAAAGGTCTTGCTTATTTTGAAAATAATTTTGGGGACAAAGGTACTAAAGGATGGTCACCAATAAAGGATTACCACTAATGAATTCTAAAAACATCCTGCATTAGCTGTAAAATATAATGAAAAGGAACACCTTGTTCTGCCTTTATACTTCATATACTCTTTCCCTCTGAAAATCAGTCCTGTCTGTATTAGATTGAGTGCAAAGAGCAGTTGTAATTATTTGTGAGAAAAGAGATTACAGCAGCATTTACAAAGGTAACTGTAAACATCAAAGATGAGGTCCAGAGATTCTAAGACATTTGAAATATGGAATGGCAAGTTTTCTCCATCTTTTAGGAGACTAGAGCAATCTGTGAAAGCCTTGTAATAATCTCCCAATTTAATCCTATGTCTTTATTTCAGTTCTGAATCCATTACGTGATAGGGTAATATGGTGGGATGTTCTAAAGGAAACTACATGAGCAACCAGGGGATGTGGTAGTGGGTTACGTCCTTATCCTAAAATTCAGTTTCAGTGGGGAATTTAAATTTGTCTCATAAATGTCTAGTTCCACCTACAAGTAGTTTATATTGAATCATTGTACTTTGTCTTATAAAAAAATAAATTTGTTTCATTCTTCATTCATCAATATGATGCTGACACTTTGATTTAGTTCAGAGCATCTGATCTACCCATCTTGTTAGCTCTGAAGGCCTTCTTCCATAATGTAGCCATCTGAATGTGTTTGCTCATTCTACAACTATACACTTTGGAGACAGAATTTCTTCTTCTGTTCTGTCCATACATAGTACATAAATAGCTGGATGCTGTAAAACGTCTAGCATTTGCAGGACTACATCAGCCTAAATCTGAACATTCTTGCTTTTAGAAAGGACTTAAAGAAGCACCCATTCAGATTTTACCTCCCATACTTAGCGCTCCTCTTGGATCTGACTTCACTCTACCACCTTTTTTGCATTGGCCCTGGACCACTGTGTTATCTGTAAAGTGCTGTACAGAAACATTTGGAGATAATCTGAATTTCACCCTTAGGTAGCAGAAAGATTTATGAAAAGCCTAAAATATAGTTTTTATCCTATTCTGTTCCAGCTTCTGTTTGGAATTAAAATCTGATACAACTACCAGTGCCCATGAATGTATTTGAGATTCTCACGCACTTTCCTTTCTTTGAGCTCGGGTGCAGGAATTGTTCTCTGTTCTCACTTTTGGAACTTCTCTTTTGTTGAACACGAGTGGAGGAATTTACCAGTTTTTTCACCTTCAAAACCTAGATTTTATGTCACCATTATCCCCGTTTAAGGTTTTTATTGTTATATGTTCATATACAGCCTTGAAAAAGTCACGGGTGGTGACAAATCACGTGTCAGCTGTTGTTGTGATAACATATGCCTTTGGGAGCACAAAATCTTCTATGTTGCAATAATCTCATTTGATTGGATTCATTTTCTACAACTCCTTACTTTATGGACTTTTGACTCATTTTGGTCTTCCATTTGAGTGCTATGGCATCTATTTGTACTGAAATCTACAATGTTATTCTCAGAACCTTCTCCATCTTTGTAATGTACAAGGCCTTCGACTGGGTATTACTGTTAGGATATTAATACCTGGTTTGATAAAGGGTGTGACAACCGTCCCACAGCTATTCCCTTTTGTTAAGGTTTCTGTAAATGCCCATATATTGCTTATTGAAAATAGTTTTGGGAGTGATTTCGGTGGAAAAAAATATGTATGGGACCTATGCAGAAAGTTGAAGCTTTGCTATTCTTTACCGACTGTGGTGACTACGAAAACATGCATTGGTGTCTAGTCAAAGGCTTTCGATGGTTGGAAGGGGATTTCGGAAGGAGAGCCAGCGAAATGAAAAAATATGAATTTATCTTTTACTGAGTTGGTGCAGCCATTACTGTCACTACCAAAGAAAAAGGGGAGGAGATATGGCCTTGCTGCTAGGAGCTGCCGCCTTGGAACCTGTGGACCCAGGTTTGAATTCCTGCTTTAGCACTTGACTCAGCATCGTGTGATTCTGGGCAAATCATTTCATCTCACTGTGTCCAAAAGTGAAATGTAATGTGTGTAAAAATATTTGTGTTCTGTTGCTCCATAAGTAGTTTTGTGCTATATAATTACCAGTACTATTCATACCCATTCGATTTATCTACTTATTAAAATGGGTTTTCCACCTTCAGAGGGGGCATATATTGACAGGATCAGTAACCTGCATACACTTGTAAGTTCAACAGTCCTTAGTTACAGGGTACAGTGCCTTTTCTAAGTGGACAGTATATGTACCATACTGCAGGACCCGTGTGATTTCTGAAAATACATTTAGCATGTAGTAGGATCCAGTATTGGAACCAGCATGTCTGCTCAAACCAACCTTTTAACTGTTTTCTTCTTAACACTCGCTCTTCAAGTATGAGCTTTTAGAGTTTTCAGAATCTTATAACCCTCACTTAGTATTTTTGACAGAGACATGGGCTGATGAAGCTTCCAATCCTGACTTTGTGGCTGTGCTCTCCTTTGGATATGCTGGTTAGATCAGTCAGGTAAACGTGGGGGTGGCATTGCAATAATTTATTGTAATTTGCTGGAGGTGTCATCCGAATCCTTGTATCTAACAGGCTGCGAGGTTCTTTCCTTTAGATGTAAACTGACCACCCAGGATATGTTTTATGGTGCATTCATTTAAAGACCCTCTGGCTCCCCAAGCGAAGTTCTTAGAGTAATTAAGTAATTATATGGAGTCAAGAATTCATTATCCCAGTTTTACAATATTGGGGGATTTAGAGGATGTTGATGACAGAGCGTCGACTCTGTTATTGGAAATTTTTAGTTGCTTTAGTATGAACCAAAGGGTGGAGAGTGTCACTCATAAGGCCGCCCATATATTGGATGGCATCTTCTCAAGCCTTCTCAAACTCATTGTAAAAACAGTGTTACCTATCACTTTGTCAGACCATGCTGCAATACAATTTAGTCTGGAACTGCCGTTTTTTTAAGCTTTTGAAACCTCAGCGGGGACGGTGAGAAAGTGCCACAAATGGAATAAATTGAATTATGCTGAGTTTAACGAACGTCAAGAAGTTTCTAGTCCGTTATGTCCTTATAATAATAATGGAGAAACAGCACTGTGTAGTAAATAGTTATGTGATGCAGTCATAGAATTACTTCTATAGAAAAAAGTGAAAACATTTAGAAACTATCGCTCAGCTCCTTGGTTTTCTCACCATCTAAGAATACTGAAACAGAAATAGGCATGAGAAAATATGGAGATCTCAGTATAGTATAGAGGATAAGGTCAAATATAAAGGCCTAATCTAGGAGTATTAAAAACGTATTGTTGAGGAAGAATCTAGGTATTATGCGGAGAGAATGAATCAGGCTGCTCATTTTTTAAAAACCGTCAGTTTTTGGCCAAGCCTAGTTCTTTGTCTGGTTCCACCCCCCCCAAACCGCCCCCTCCCCCCCCAGTCAGTTCTTTTGTGATAAACTTGTGACGTATTTCAAAGACTAAGTCCCTGATTACAACCCTGATGGCGGTTGGACCACCACCAATGTGGCAGTCTGGCCTCCACATTACGATCGTGGCGAATGCCCCATGGTCGGACCGCCAGCACCGCCACGTTTCTGCCAGCCGATGGCCTGGCGGTGCCGGCAGTCTCAATCCCCCAGGGAAGATCTGCAAGCATTGCTGCACGGGGATTACAACCCCTCTCTCCGCCGGCGTTTACATGGCAGTTGCGCCGCCATGTAAATGCTGGCAGAGACGGGGTGCAGGGGGCCCCATGGTAGCCCTTGCACTGCCCATGCACTTTGCATGGGCAGTGCTGGTGCCCCCTACGCACCGCAACATTGACGCTGGCTCAATTGAGAGCTGGCATCAATGTTGTGGGCTGTCTCCCCCTGGGCCAGCGGGTGGATACTCTGTTTCCGCCCGCTGACCCAGCGGGAAACTCTAAATAGGGGCCGCAGGAAGGGGACCACTTTGGTGGGAACCTGATGGCAGGAGTTTGGTGGGCAGCCTTTTCCGCCCACCAAACTCATAATTAGAGCCTAAGTCTAATCAATCTATGACAAATTCTGCCTTACTTGATCTTCTCACGTTCTGATGTAGGAAGTTGGTCTTATGTTGAGGTCGTTTGAACTGTACAGCTCCCCCCTCAGACAGAAAACCAGGTGGTCAAACTAATTCTGCACACCAACTCTGATGCTTCGTCGGACTCGTTACCACCTCAAATAATGCACAAGGTGGTTTACAGGATAGCACCTCCTATTACAAACTTATTTAACAATATGCCGGAAAAAGGATGTTTTACTTTGGAGTGGAAAAAAGCCTCAGGTTTACCATTATAAAAAAGTCTACCCTTGATCCAGCGATGGAGCATAATTATCGTCCAGTATCTCCTCTTCCTTTCCCTGCTAAGTTTATTGAAAAACACATAAATAAAACTTTATCAGACTTTCTGGATAAAAATAAAATTCTGAGTGAGTCACAATTTGTATTTGTATTTTCGATACTCTGAGACTTGTAGTCTTACATGAGCTGCTTGCTGAAATTAGGATCACTGCTTCTGCTTATGACCTGCTTCTCGTTTCTAGAAGATCATGAGCTGATAGCGACCCTTGGGGAAACTTTCATTGTAGAGCCTTTACTTTGCCTTGTGTGGTTACTCAAGATCTTCCCTCAGCTCTATGCTATTCAATTCAAATGTGGCTCCTTTACCCACACCTAGTTATTCATTTGGTTTTACCAGTATAGCGAATGCTGCGATACTCAGATCATAGTTTTGATCTCTGGCAGTACCAAAGAAGTGGAAGACTGGTTCAACAACTGTATGCAGGCTTTTGTAAATTGGATGAAAAGTATTTGTTTAAAATTAAATTCACATAAAACAGAACTTCTTTTAATTGGGACAGCTTGCACTTTCTGGAATCAATCTTGGTGGCCCCAGTCCCTGGTTTATTCCCCTGTCCCTGCTCCGAAAGTTAGGAGCTTTGGTATTATTTTTGATGCAAAATTATCTTTTGTGGCTCATATAAATGAACTGCCATCGTCCTGCTTCTTTGTTCTACAAATATTAAGGGCAATTTTTCCTTTTATTCCATCTGAGCTGCAAATATTGGTGTTCATATCCCTATTGTTATCTAAGTTAGACTATTGTAATAACATATATGTGGGCATTAATCAGAGACCACTAAATAAGCTTCAATTACTGCAAAACTCCACTTGTTGTCTGCTTAAGAAACTTCCAAAGCATCATTCAGTTAAGGAAGCTTTAGTGGCTCTTCACTGGCTCCCTGTCAGAAAGAGAATTGTGTTTAAAGCACTATGTCTGGCGCATAAAGCACTCTATGGATAAGGTCCTGAGTACCTCAAAAACAAAATGTATGTGGTATGTGCCATCAAGACCACTCTGTTCTGCCACAGCAAGAACAGTCCAGATTCCTAGGATTAAGAAAGCCAAGGAGGTCACAGTTTTGAGTCACCTTTGGAATAGACTGCCTCTGCCACTTAAATGCCAAGAAAATTTATTCTGCTTTTGTAAGCAGTTGAAAACATGGCTGTTCACAGAATCTTTATAGCCTCGGCATTTCAAATACTTTTTTTGTTGCTTTTGGGCGTAGTAAATTGCTAGCGCCAAGACGCCCTAGGGCATTTGTGTGCTTTATAATTAAAAAAATCAAATCATTATTCACAGTAATGGATATAAACAATCACTACTAAGCACCTGGAAGTAGGTTAATGAGGAGTCCTCTGATAGCTGGAGGAAGTGGTAAATGTGGAGTAGATGGAGTAAATTCCACCAATGTTTTTCCTGATGAACTAAGCACGTCCTTCAAAAATGAGAGGATTTATTGTTACCACCCAACACAAAAGCAGGTCCATCCACTCTGAAGGGAAGGAGTGATAGCTGGGAGAGTCCTTAATCATACTGTAATTGTTCACATAGTTTTAAATCTTTTCTCTTTTAGCTATGAACCTCTTTTGTCCAGCCTCAGTGATTGTACACCGAAGATCGAAAGAAGATTTTGGCCAGATTTAGTTGTATGTTGTTAAAGAATACTGCGGATGATACTAAACTCATAAGTAAATGCATAGCTCCTATGCTATGAGTCGGAAGACCTGCACCAGGGACATAAAGGAGGAATTTAATAAGTGTGGAAAATTATTGTAAGTGCTCAGAATATGTAAAATACATTTGGAGGGCCTACGCCTAAATGAAAATCTGAAGAAGTAATCTGTGATTTTAAAAAATGGCATCAATATATTTATTGTTGTATTTTCACATTACAAAATTAAAAGCATTCAAAGTCCTTTGTTACCCACCACTATAACTAGTTTGAGCATTGTAGTTTATCTTCAATTGAGCAAAACTGAATGAACAATTCAGATTATAAATTCTGTTTATGGTACATTACAAAAATTTAATCCACAGAGATAAAAATGTATAGGCGCAATTTCTGTGAATGGAAAAATTGAATAGGGCAGTCAAAAAAACAATATTAATAAAACAATGAGTGAACAATGTATCTTTATCAAACATAAGTTTGCACATTAAAAAAACATTATCTGTGATATTTTTATTCACCACATGTCTATAATGGCACTATGGTAAAATTCATAGTTGATATCCTGGTTTGTAATCATATCGATGTATGAAAACCCAATTAAGGTCTCTGTTAAGTGATAAAATACCAGTAAACATTTTCAGTTAGTTGATCACCTTTCGAAAGAATTGAGAAATGTGTATACAAACATAAATTTAACTTTTTTGCTCATTTAATTGATGGTAGAACATAGTGATCCTTATGTTAGCACTACAAGGTGGCAGCATGCACCAAGCCAGCACTATACAAATCAATGCAGTAAATAATTGTAGTCGAGCAAGGGTAAAAAATTAAGAGGTGCAGAGCGAATGGTGTTTGCGTATATGTGAATGGACTTGTTTTGCTTTCTGAAATTGATTCAGTGATAATAGGACAACACAATGTGAATAAGCAAAAAAAGTACAACTATCACTGGCAGAACTGATTTCTCTTTAGTCGGTGCTCTAAACTCTGTCTTGTATAAAGTGAAACATGTCCTGTTTCTCTACCTGTTCCAAGGTCAGGCTGCGTGGGTCCCCTGTAAGATGGAAACATCCCGTAACGGAAGCACCATATGAAGAATAAGTAAGCTAAATGGAATGCAACATGCTTGATGCAATAGAAATATTAAAGGGTCCATGTAGTGGTTCGCCCGATTGTAGTAGGATCATATAAGAAAAAAGTAACATGTTTATTTGATGGGAAAGGAAATCATTCTAACCTAGAGAAACGTATATTACTGCACCTGGTGGTGTCCTCTCTTTTGGTCTGTCTTCTTCCCCTTAAAGTGGACAAGTTCTGATGGTGGTAATTGGAAAGGGTGCAGGGAGATGCTTGGGCTGGAGAGCATTGTCTGCCCCCCACCGGACGGCTCTGGGAGTCGGCAGCGACCGGACAATGTTTGCTGCCCACAGCCCATGCCCCTGGAACTTCTGTAATGCTTTGGTGTCTCTGGGGAGGATGCAGAGTTTGAGGACCTGATCATTCCAGGCACTTATGGCACTTGGAACTGCGAGTCGGAGTATTTCACCTGAAGTTATCGCTCTGGTTGAAATACTAAAATTCGAAACGAGGACCCATGGTGTTCCTGCTCTGTGATTAAAACCTTGCCCTGACACTTGTAAATTTGCCCTGTGGCATTTTCCTTAACTTATATGCCCCTGTGAATCCGAGAACACAGGTTCTAGCACCTCTGTAGTGACTGACCAAAGTCCCCACTCATTTTACCTGAAAGATCTTGGGCAGGCCCTGCTGTTTGTGGTTTTGCTTTGCCTTTTATGTTGGACTGAAGAGGCAACCACACTTTTGTACGGACGTCACTGCTATCCAGCCAGTCTAGACCTCTTAGAAGAGATGGGGCGGAGCACCTCGCTCTAGGCAAAATGCTCCCGCTAGAGAAAAACCATGGCATGAGGGACGAACTCTTTAAACAGAGCACAGCATAAGGCCATATTAAAGCAAGGGGCGAGATTAAAACCCATGATACTCGTGCGAGTGACCAATTTTGAAGGAAGTTACTGACTAGAAGCACAGGGTAGTAACACCTTTCTTGGTTTCCTATAGTAGTTAGATATTCCCTCCTGCAGCTAGTCTTCCTGGTAAATACTGAACTCTCCCCACCCCCGATTGGCCAAGTTGTGCGTAATGGGTTCTTGGTACAACAAAGTACTTTTTCTGGTTTATGTAAAAGCGCCGACTGGGCAGTCAATTATTAAACTTCATGTATAGCATGTTCTTAGCATCGGATTCAACTTGGGCTGGGTAAAGGGGGGGATGTAGTGGATGCAACTGATATAGAGGACGTTCAAACCTATATATACAGTGAAAAATGTACAATGCTGATTATTCCATACCCAAGCAACATTGATGAGAGGTCTTATTTCCGTGTTCTAAAACCAATAAAAATACTATTGAAACATGTATTAAGCATTGTCCAGAGAACTGTTGAGTTCTGAGTCTCTCAGGCCTCGCCACATGCCTTAGTGAGCCGTGGACTGCTTGTCTCTCTAGCCTATGAATCGAGTGCTAATGAGTTGTACTGGGGACTCAGTTGTTAGAGTTCCCGGTAGGATGGCCCAGGAACATTGAAGGTAAGTGAACTATAACACCCCGAGTAAGGCCAAGGGTCCCTGCATGTCCCGGGATACACCCGATTTCAAATTAGAAGTAGAGTTCAAATTTCTAATGGCCATGGGTTTTTCTATCCCTGTTTAAATCCCTCCCGGTATTACCTGAAGGAATTTGCGGGAGAAGAACTAATCGAAGAAGAGAATTGTGTTAAGTTTGAAATTTTGGTAAAATAGAAACCACACCTTTTTCTAATTTGACTAGAGAAACACTGGATCAGGAGTTAAAATCTATAAGAACAATACTTCGATTAAGCACTAAGAGCTACAGGCCCTTCTGTTAAATGTATTTAGACAGTCAAATGGCTTAGGAATCCATTTACAGAGATTGTGTATTCCATTTCCCTCTGTTATGACACTGCAGTACCTATAAAGAACATAGTACAGATGAGTACACTACAGTAACCATAAATGATGAAAAGAACCAGTGACTGACCGCAGTATGTTTATAGGGGATGCCTGTCGTCTTTGATGGTTTGCGAAAATGCTTCAACTAGGGAGACCTATTTCTGAGAGATGGGATGTTTGGTTTGCATAAGCCCTCTCTACCTTCCCTTTGTAAACGTACACTCTCAGACGCCAGCCAAGAAAGTGACCCTTCACCAAAGGCCTGTGCTGTCTGTGAAGTAAGGTCAATCCAATGCATTGTACTATTTAGTTTAGCTAGTAATAGGGTCAGATCCAAAAGTGTACTGAAGGCCCTGTCCGAGTCAGGGCAGGGTAAAGGTTCCAGTATCAACTCTTCAGTCAACGGCCAGTGACCCAGAGGAGCAGTTCCATAACCCTTGCCCAGTAGCTGGTCAGTGACCTGGTTGTCGATAAAATATAAGGTAGGTCCATGTTCAGAGATCAACACCAAGAACAAAGCGAGGAGGCCCCCTGATAAATCTTAAAGAAACGACGTGGGATGAGATACACTCTATTAAGAATCTTGAACTGGATTTACTTAATGCGCACATTTTGGGATCCTCTATGAGGATATGGTAGAATCCGCTCTGGCCTGTTGTAATCTATCTGTGAGCTTTTAACAAAGCCCACTTGCATGCCCATCACTATCACTTGTTTATGGGCTTGCCTTTCAAAAATCCTTTGTTATCATTGGTAAATGCTTTACGTTTGTATCTCCTTACGGCAGTATTGTTACCGCCTTGGCCTTCCACCCTGTTACATGGATAATTGCACTTTTGCTGATACATTAGACTGCGAGCGAACCTCTTTTTCCTATTGTGTCTTTCCTTTGTGCTCATGCTCATAGTGGCGTTAGCGCTTTATATCGGCTTGTTTATATCAACTTTTTTACTTTTTATTTTCAATTTATGTGGCAAGAAAAGTCCAGTTAGGAATTTACGAGGCTACTAGCTCTTACTCGAGCAAACGCGAGGCCCATTGCATGGCAAATGCTTGCTAATCGTGCAGTGGGAGACCTATGTCACTCTCCCACTTTTCATGTAGGGAAGTCCTGATCAAAACTGGACTTTAATTCTTCTGTGTTCGATGCAGTGATTACTATTACACCCTACATCCACAACGGTTAGAAACTCCAAAGCTGACATGAAGTCTAACAGAAAGTATTATTGTTTTTTTTGTTCCTCGAATTGACTCTTAAGTTGTTGCTCCAAACTGAATGTAGTCAGTTTATAGCTTTATTTCGTCCTCTGTCAGTTTTGGATGCAGGAATGAAGGTTTATTCCCTGCACCCAACACTTCATGCTGTTGTGTTGGACAGAATCATACCAGATATATTGATCCCTTGTAGAATGAGACGTGCAGCAATCTCTTGGTCGCAAGGTCGAATCCCTCCACCCTTGTGAAGTCAGTAAATTGAGTAGCACTGGTTATTTACATTACTTGAGCGCTGTATTAAAACACATTCTTCCCATCATTATTATGTGTTTCTATAAACGATATGTATGCTGGGGGTCTATTCTTGCTTTTAAGTAAATTTTCTCTCACCAATGAACATACTGCACAGGTAGAGAGACTAGTGAAAGGTACTGGCAAAAAGTGAGGGTTGAAGCGAAGTTCAAGAATTTGAGTCAGGTGTCAGCCCCTGAACCAAGATGGGGCATCATTGAGCGCAGGTTAGGGAAGCAAACAAGAGAGGTGGCGCCTTCTGAATTCACACCCCCTTTTGAGAAATGGTGCGTACAAGGAGCAGAACAAATGCTATAGAGCCCTTTTCTAGTCGTGTGGGGTTTCAATAGCGTTTAACATGCCTTATGAATGGCTTCTAAGGGGAGGCAAAGGGGCCAAAATGCAAAGGCATTTCAGTCAGCCCTTGAACGAGGCCGCATGCATAGGTGTTTTGCTGAACACTTGGGCGTGGGAGATATGTGTAATGCAAGCTGACTCACTCTGTTCCAGTGTGTAATGTTTCCCTCTCTTACCTCTCTCTGTTTCCGTGTGTAGGATTCTTAACGTGGAAAGCTCGGCAGACATCTCAATCTGGTCTTCGACGACCTTTGCATCTGTTCCGCACATCTGCGTTGTAGATTGAAGCCCACATGGAAGTTCCTGTCTGTCACCCTGGTCTGGACTTTCAGAGAAGACGAAAAGGCCGGGATGAACAGTGAAACCGAGACCTCTACTTTACTAACGAACAGGAAAAGTGTAACCTGGATAGGATTCCTTTTCATCATTTTTGTTTTGCGCGATGTCTGAGATGTCATTTTGTGACTTTACAAGCCCCCTTGTGAACAGGGTGCTGGCCTGGATTTTGGGAACAGAAGGGTGATGGTGCATAAAATACAGTGTGCTCAGTGTCCGGCAGAGAGGAGCCGTGCATTGCAGCAGCCTTAGCTTTCAGTCCGTGACATAGGAGATTTTGACCCCAAGCTGAAAGCCCCGCTGTGCAGTGACAGCTGTAACCTGACCCCTGAAGCTCATCCCACGCCCAGTGCGATCGTAGCTTGTACAGTCCGGTCAGTCCTCCTTCCCTGTACGGAGCCCCGCAGGGGACCTGCTTTGCAGCTGCCTCAACCCAAGTCGAGTACTTTGAACTGCAAGCCCTCCTCACTAAGTAGATTTCTTCCTGAGCTTGACTGACCCCTACATTTAGGCAAGTAGGGGCACCAGCATGACTGTTTATTTCTGAGGATGCCGAAGATAACACAAGGCCACCGTTAAGGTGGAGGTTTTTAAATGGTTTATCTTCTTTTCTATTTTTTAGGCCATGGCCGCAGCATACAAGCTTGTGATTAGCAGCGTAAACTGTTACAACAGTGTTCTGATTGATCGGCGCCGCCAGCATGCTGTGCACTACTGCACCGGGAATTGTAAAGCTTTCATGCATGGGGTGCAGTGCATGGTGGTGCATCATAGCATTTGTGCCCAGCTCGTGCAGGCTGTGGATACCCTTGCACCTGGTGTTCGGAGTGCAGAGTCCAACCAGAGCAACCCAGTCATCGAAAATAGCCTTAGTGCATCTGGCATTGAGGACAGCCATCAGGTCCTTCACCCAAGCACGCCAAGAATCAAAAAAGTATCTTCTGTCCAGGGCATCGCCAACCTGAAAGACATCACTGGGGAAGCCATCAATCTTGCCAGTGGAAAAACCAAAGAATTCTCTTTTGAGAAGACCAAGAGCTCCTCAAGCCATCATGTTACTTTTAGGAAGGGGAGAAAAGTACGCCCCGAATCCTTCAGCAGGAAATCCGCAGACTTTGACCTCCTTTACAGCCACTTCAGCCATGATGAAAACTGCCCTCCATTTAATGTCCTTCATGGTGTGGTTGGCGAGGAGAAAGGACACCTTTCTCGCAGCACTTCACTGGAGCAGAATCTAAACAGTATGGCCTCCTTGTATCTCCAGAACTTCTCAGAAGAAAACCTGATCACTCAGATCCTGGAGAAACACAAACTGGACAGTTCTGGTTCCGGGGAGGATATCAAAATGTGCTTGGATATCTTACTGAAGTGCTCAGAGGATCTGAAAAAATGTACTGATATCATAAAGCAATGTATCAAGAAAAAGTCTGGGGGAGGCGGCAGTGGTGTGAGCAGCAACGACCAGTTTCTCAACCCAGAGAGGATATATATGAATGTAATGGCAAGGCTATCCTCCTACCTGAAAAAACTCCCCTTTGAACTTGAGTACGGGCAGTCTGGATGCTCTGAGCCAAGTGATCTTGCAGAGCTTGTTAATAGCCTGCATGGCTTGCAGCCATCACCCTTCTCTTCAATGTTCGGAAGTGACCAGCCCCCAAAGTATGAGGATGTTGTCCAGTCACCACCACAGTTAGGACACCTGCATCCACCACCCACTGAAACACTGTCTTTGTTGACACCTGATATGGGTGGCCAGCCATCTCTTGCAAAACCTACTGAAGTAGCTCCACCTAGCCTGCCTCCGAAACTGAAGCATAGCAATAACCTTCAGTTCCAGCAAAAACACAGCAGGTCAGCTAACAGTACTCTACCTCAGGTACTTCCTACTCACTCTTTAGAGAATGTCTCCTCCCTGCACTCTCCATCCAGGAGTAACGACATAATGTCTAAAGTCTCTTCAGAGTGTCTTTTTATAGAGGAAGAGTCAGACCGAGAGAAAGTACTGGGTAAAGAAAAGAGATCAGAGGAAAAAAGTGTTGGCCGCTGGACATCTGGGAAGCAAGACTCTTTAAAAAGCATCTTATCAGAAGATAGGGGCAAAGACTTACGGACAAACACACTTTCTAATGCAGCTGCCAATTCTTTAGGGAGGGGTACAGTAGAGGATCTCCTTTCCACCAAACCCCGCCAAGGAACAACAAATAATCCTGCCTCCAGCAAAGACCATGAGGAGATAGACAAGTTGCTTTTGGACTTGGAACACTTCTCAAAGAAAATAGAACATACTCTAAGGGATGCCCCACCTGCAGGCAGCAGCCTTTCAATATCAAAAGGTACGAGTTTGGCTTCTGGGCAATTGTCAAGCCCACCACTTGAGCCTACAACTAAAGCATTAATGCCCTTTGATAAAGGTTCTTTGACAACTTCATCAAAAGCTAAAGAAACAAATGGGCACAAAATGGATGAGGAAGACAGAACTCTCTTGTTGCGAATCTTAGAAAGCATTGAGGATTTTGCCCAGGAGTTAGTGGAATGTCGGTCTGGAACAGGAACCCTGTCCAAAGAGAGGGAAGTAATGCAAATCCTGCAAGAAAACTTGTCTCCTGCTTCCTCTTATCCTGCCTCCCTTCCCCAGAACAGCTACAGAGGGCCTGAGGCAAAGGATACCGGTCCTACCCTCCTTATTCAACAGACGCCAGAAGTGATCAAGGTAAGACAGCCTTCTAATAGTTTCCTAGCAATCCACATGTGGCAAATGCTTTTTGGAACTTGGAAAAAATATGCTCGCACATAATAAATACACTGCAGGCTTTCGACTTGACTGGTAATTCATCAAAAATAGTTTTGGTTGCACATTGACATGTGGGAATTCTTACCAGTGCTTTAGTTTAATATTATTTGTCAGTTTGCGGCATTACTCCAAAACATGACACCTCACTTTTACCAACAGTTGTGTTTTACCTGTAATCTTCTGAGTCGCTGTACAAGTTGTTTTATGACAGTTGCTGTATTCATGGATTTCATATGGTCTTTGTTTTCGCCAGTTATGTTAGGAGAACTTGAACTTCTCCATCTGCTTCCAAACCAGTAAAACCACGAATTACAGTGGAAACAACAGAAAACAAAAAATGTATAACTTCTCCCTCTCCACCAAAATTGCGTCCCAACAATACTTTTAAGTCGGGTCATAAAACTCACACACTTGTCTAACTTGACTGACTAGCCTCGAAGGCCCACTAGACTGCTAATAATTCCCCGGAGAACTGTGTCCACAGTGTTAATCCTTACTGAGCAACCGCAGGAAAGTGTGACAGGTTTGAATCTATACTTAAACTCTTGCTAACACTTTATGCAGTGGTTATTTCGCATTTTACAAATATCTGGAAAGTAGTCCTTAATCTAGACAACACTACAAGAACAACTCCATCGTTGCCATGTGCAGAGAAAATCACAAGCTTAAATGTACACTCGAAACAAACTCTACGGCTTGTTTCCAGACACCATGTTACCTCATGTCAAATAGTGGCCATGGCTGTTCAGTTGAGTTGTAGGGTTATGTATCAGGTGTTATACTAAACTATCTCTAGGAGGTCAGGTAACATCCAGGCAGTAACAACAAAGATATCAAAAGTGGAGCCACTTGAACCTTGGGAATAACTTTGACTTTTCTCAGACAAAGTAAAAAAACAACAGAAATATTTTATAGAGCTGAAATCACCAATATCCCAGGAGATAGACGTACATGACAAAGATACTGATATTTTACTTATGGGTTACCGGGATGAGATTCATTGTTTTCTCTTTTGTTTAGGCTTTTTAGAACCCAGTGTATGACATAAGGGTTGCAGATAGCTACACGCCTGCTTTTTCAAGGTTATTGCTGAGGAAATATAGTCCAAAGATGAGTGTTCCATGGCAAAACCTAATATATTCCCAGTGTTATTGGTTCATAACATATTAACATCCACAACGGGAGGGGAAAAATCATTAGCCCATAAGACAAGCATAGAGGAAATAGTCTGAGAGAATGGACAGAACTGTTAAAAAATATTTGTGTCAATTTCTGGCTCTGAAAAAGAGAAAAATCATCAGTAACGTGTGGCAATACCAGTATTAAATGTGCAAGTAGGTAGTGAAAGCGGTGGATCATTAGTCTAATGTGCTGGGTACAGATAAGGAGTCATCCAGACTTATTATATAATTTCATGTGGAGTCTGTTGCTAGAGGAATGGCTACCTCTTTGCCAAGGATACATTGTTCGTGACTTTGGTTGTAAGGTTTTTCTGTGGGTGTACCTTTTTTAAATTTTGGACACGCTTCTTGATGAATAGCAAATATTGGATGCTAGTGTGGATCATACATTAAAGAAACTTGTAGGACCCAGAAAGACAGCTTATTTTTTCTCTCCTTCTAACCTCTGATCTCCACAGCTGAAATCGATGAGTACAATCATGAGAGAGACCTACACGTTTGAGGGGTCATTCATTTGGAAGTCACCTTCCAGTGACAAATGACCTACTCCACTAAAAACCGAACCTCATACCTCAGCTTCAGTGGAATATGTGGCTCATTGAAGTCGGACTTGATAATCCCCTCACTGAATTTGACATTAGAGGAAAATATGATGAAGTTATTTTGATAGTGTGAAGGACTAAAATTGGAACAAATGGTAATAAAACAGTAAAAAACATTACAGTTTTCAGTTCAAGAATTGCACTCCACCGCAAAAGCCGAAGAGCAGAAGCACTCAGAGACCAGCTTCTAAAGGAGCTTTCTCAAATGTTCTACAGTGGGCTGTAGAAGAGATGTGATGAGCAGAATAGAATGTGCAGTTTTATTCCAGGATCATGATCCAATAAAGTGACACCGGAAATAATGAAGACCATTTTAGACCTGAGAGCAGCCAATGCACAAATTAAAAAAGAGAGAGCTCATTATAGTCTCTCTGACACAGATTGGTGGTGTTCGTGGATGCACAAGTTGCAAAATTCCACATCCTGGCTGTCCTTGCTAATTGGAAACTCACATTGGCCACAAGGCTCCAGTTTAAGCACGTGTCCACTGCTAGAAAGTGTCCAGCACCTAAAATAGACTATTAATTTATTTATTCCGGCTTAGCCAGTAAGGGGTTCAGTTGGTGCCCTTTATTCTTCCAGTATTTCTAGCAAGTTTTAGTATGAAGAGAGTCATAGTTGACTCAGTTGTTGCAGCACTGTTAGTGAAGCAGAAGATTTCCCCGGATTTAGTGTTGTGGATGCATGGCAAAAACCTATTGAAGGGGCACGCACAACAGTGGTGATGCATGCCTTCCTAAAATAATGTAAAGGACTCTGAATATTGGCAGCCATGTATGCAGTTTAAATTGGAAATTAAAGTAATTAGAATGTCTCTGATAATTTTCTTTCCGCAGTTCATGGCAAGTAGGGTCTGGTACCGAAAGACAGTATCACAAGTGCAGCAGAATGGACTTAGTAAAATTGTACAAAACAAATAATGAATCTCTGTAAATCAGCAATCTTAATTGACATCCATTATTTTGGTGCAGAAAACTGTGTTCATGTAGATGCTCTGCGAAGGCTTCATACATCTGGACACAAATGGAAATGTCCAGATATGGTTGCAAAACTCTACAAGATATTGGAGTAATTCACGAGTTGGTGTTTTTGTAACTCACCAAAATACAAACTGTCCAGTTTTCTGGTCTCTGGAATTTCTGAGATGGGCAGCTCTAGGAGATGGGACAGTTGGTCCTATGGAGCTATGTTCCCCAGTATGCCTTCCCCACTTTTTGCCTTCAAATAGTCTTTAACATATTCAGGAAGTTTCAGTTGGGCAATGATCTTTGACTCTAGATTACCCCAACAGACTCTGGTATACCGATTTCTGGGAAAGGGTATGTAAGTCGGTCTGAAGGTCCTTTCTGAGGCCTGGAAGGGGTCTGTTGCATCGTCACCTGAATAGTATGCAATTGCACATTTGGCTTCTTAGAAAGACCTCTGTTATGAGGGGCTTGATGTTATCATTGATACGAGACAAATAAATCAAACAAACATACATAAATATAGGTGGTTGAGGTTCTGGACTTGGTGTGAGTCAGCAATCTGGATTCGTAACTGCTTATTTTTCAAAAGTTCTGGACTGTTCTTACCAACTAATGAATGAAGGTTTTCAGAAGAAAACTTGTAACTGTTATATGTGTGTTTTACATTGTTTTCAATAAAATATGTTGACTTTTTTAAGGGTTTGGTGAAAATGGTTTCCCGCTTGTCTTGCATCATTGTACAGAAAGACCTCAGAGTGGTGTCGGCCAAGATATTTGCTCTGTAATTTGATTCTTTGCACATGAAAAGATGTCCTTCAATCTTTACGTGGTGATGTATGTCATCTTGACCAATCTCTTCATGTGCCTTTTGGTTTCCGTAGTCAAAGATAATTTATTAGGTGTTTGATCCAAAAAGGACACCCTCCTTCTTGCAGTCAATGTGGCCAACAATACAAATATCCTCTACATGAAAGAGGTGATCGTTATAACTGAGTGAATTACTTAGGGTTTTGCAGATGTGAGAAATTCACAAAAAATTGGGGGATGTTCTGTCTGCCCTATTTAGATTGTGTGTAGTTATAGAGTGTATAAATTCTTAATTAGGGCAGATGGTGCAGCCACCTAATTTTTGGCAGGTGTCCTGCATCATTCAAACTCTGTATAATGCTTTAAGTCTGGTCTAGGTGCTAGTCTTAACCAGAACCATCCTTTCAGGCAGAGGTCTGTCTGCAAAAGATCAAATTTAAGTTGTGTTCTGGTGTGGTATGTTTGGTGCAGTAGCTTGACTTGTACAAGTTGGAAATCTGACCAAATGGATGTGTCCCACGGATTGCCTCTTGCTTATCCTACTCTTCGTCGTTCATTTTGCCCAAGTCTTTCTCCACTTCTCCCTGTCACAATCATTCCACCCAGTTATTTATTGACTAGGGTCCTACACACCTGCGAAATATTTTTCCACCTGAAATTTTTTTTTAGTGCCTTTTTTCCAGTGGGAAGAAATCCTGTAGGCATTCTTCCTAACAGCACCCTATACTTATTCATTGGATTTCACAGTTTTATGTATTTAAAAACGTAAGACTTATACAGGGTGTCTACTGCTCGCTCAGTTGTTTCCAGGTTTTCATTACCTCTCTGCATCACATGTCCCACACTGCGGAGATTCCTATAATGTCCCACTTGTGGATCCGCTGAAGTGATTTGAAACCAGAGGTCTTAACTAACTGTTGATGCTTTTTGCATCTGTGAATCCAAGACTTGTGGGGCAGAGGAGAAATGAGAACATTGTCCTGCATCCATATGAGGACTGGAGGGAAGTATTAGAGTTGCGCTTTTGCTATTAGTGTCCAGTCAACCGAGCTCAGTACACTGAGAGAGTTTCCATTTAAACACGAAGCAAAACCGTAGTGCGTCAGAGAGTTTTTTTTTTAATTGCCTAGGATACCTCAGGTATTTATTTCTGTTAGGAATTTTTCACTTGTCCTCATCTGCAATCCGAAAAGCTATGTCCTTTTCAATACGGAGAGGGTTGCCAAGCACAATGGCAGGGTTATGTCAGGGTAGCGCTGAGCTCTATCATAGATTCCTTGGGGCTGTTAAAAGAGAATTTGGCCTGCAACATGCTTGGACCGAGTTTTCCCGAAAGATGCCATGAGGCTGCAAACTACGCCTACGAAGTACTTCCAATGAATAGTTCACCCAGGCACCACCCAAGGCAACGTTTCACTGCCAGTGTCAAACGACAGGAAATGTTCTATATAAAATTGTTAGGGACGATCTTTAGGTCTCTGTGAAAATGTAGGTCAGTATCAGCAGTTTATTTTTGTGTGTGAGAGTGTGCGTGTGTTTTGTCATTCGCAGTCCATCGTGCACATGATGCGATGGTTTTGCTCCATCCATCAGTATTGTATGGTTTAGACCCCCATTGAGCCAAGTTCAAACTTCTTACTGAAAGATACCAACCAGGTTGTGTTTTTTTTAACAGTTTATTAAAGCTAAAGTAAGTGATCAAAACGTGTTGCACAACCTTTGTGCTTCAGTTTGAAGGATACATCGTTTTCCATTGCCTTCTTCAAAAGACTCTCAGCCAGTGCCATGAATTCCCAGCCTGTTGCTGAAATTAACAACACTACTCCAGCACTACTTTTGTAACCCCAAGTCTTTGTAAATGATTATCACCTGGTTGAGAGCTGGAGCTTTCCTGAGGTTGCCATGGGCTGTAGGGTCTCTCCCATCACAAAAGGTTTCTACTGAACAGGCCCCTCCTCCTATTAACTTATTTTTCTAGTCTTCACTGTAGGTATTTTGTAGACGTATTTGACCTCTAGATAATCTTGGGGTGAGAATGCTCCTTCACTCCCTGCCAGCACTCCTGACACTGATCCTGGGTGAGCATTGCACCTCTATGTAGTGCATAGTTGCGTAATGCCTAAAGACACTGCACGGTTTTGCGCACCATGACATTAACCATGACTGAGGCCATGAACCTTTTACTTTGGGTCACTAAACGACATCAGAGAGAAGGCATTGGCAACGTGACTACGTGAGAGCTATTGGCTTTGCCAATGGCTTTCAGCCATGTTATAGAGTAGAGGGACTGCTATGCAGTATGATGAAAAGTTCTGAAATTAGCGCTTTAAAAGTTATTTAAAAAAGCGCTATAACGACTGTGAGCATTCAACATAAACAACGGGAGGGTAGGAGGTAAGAGGCAACACGACGGGAAGAAGAAATACAAAAAGTAAGCAATATGACTGGAAAAAAAGAAAAAAAGAAAACAGTACCTTGATCACAGCGTCAGCAGCCGTGGAAGGACCCTAAACAAGATGAAGCAATCAGTACTTGTTCTGTGGTCCATACGAAAAAAGAAGAACTGAAGCTGGCATCCACTGCCCAATTGAGAAGCAGCAAATGAGTGACACGGAAGCCCACGAAGGGTAAGCTGTGAGCTGGCTCCAAGCTCCTTGTAGAATACAATGTCTCTTTCAAGCCAGAGAGCATGCGCTTGAATATAGAACCAGCGTAAAGCATGTTAGCGTGAACAAGACAACTGACAAACACATGCACTTTTACAGATTGCTTTAATAAAAAGCAGAACATGTACCGTGAAAACAACAAAAGTGCTTTTAAGCATTAATACATCCTTGGCTTACAGTGTCATCCTGTAGAATAGAAAAACATCATAAAGTGCAATATCGCATAGAAAAGGAACCGATGGGAAACACACAGACCGGCAGATATGCTTTAATAACAAACATAGACAAAGCAACTAGGTTACACCTGCAAGAGAGCTATTGTCTTTGCTAGTGCCTTTTAGCTATGTTGCACAACAGCATGGAGTGGAGTGGCATGGCATAAAGTGGTGTGGAGTGGCCTAGAGTGGAGTGATGTGGAGTAGAGTGGGGTGGGGTGGAATGGCATAGGATAGAGGGCAGTGGTGTGTAGTGGAGTGACATAAAGCAAAGGAGCAGAGTGTATAGAGTTGAATGGAGTAAATTAGAATGTTTTAGAGTGGAGTGGCATAGAGTGAGGTGGTGTAGAGTACAACGGTATGTAAAGAGGAGTAGGGTAGAGTGGCCTAGAGCACCACTGTGGCTGAAGTGACGCAGAGTGCCATACAGCGGAGTGGCATAAAGTGGAGTGGTGTGCAGTGAGTGGAGTGGAGTGGACTGGTGTAGAGTGCAGCGGCCTAGAGTAGAGTGGTGCAGAGTAGAGTGGCATAGGATGCAGTAGCATAGAGCGCATTGGTACAGAGTAGAGTGGCATAGAGTGCAGTGGCATAGCATGCAGTACAGTGCCGTGGCATAGAGTGCAGTGGCATGGTGCAAAGTAAAGTGCAGCGGCATCAAATAGAATAGTGCAGAGTAGAGAGACGTAGAGTTCAGTGGTGCAGAGTGGAGTGCAGTGGCATAGAGTATAGTGACAGAATATAGTGGTGCTGAGTAGCGTGCAGTGGTGTAGAGTGCACAGATATAGAGTAGAGTGGTACAGAGAAGAGTAGAGTGCAATAGTGTAGAGTGCAATAGAGTTAGAATAGAGTGATGCCTAGTAGAGTGCAGTGGCGTAGAGTTAAGTGGTGCAGAATAGAATGCAGTGGTGTAGAATAGACTCTTGCAGAGAAGAGTAGATTGGTGTAGAGAGCAGTGGCATAGAGTGCAGTGGCTCAGATTACAGTGCTTCACAGTAGAGTACAGCGGAATTAGAGTACAGTGGTGCTGAGCAGACTGCAGGGGCATAGACTAGAGCGGTATAACGCATAGTAGAGTGGTGGTGTTAGGGCACAGATGTGTAGAGTGGTGCAAAGTAGAGTGGCATAGAGTGGAGTGGATTAGAGTGGTGCAGAGTGCAGCGGCATAGAGTATAGTAGTGTAGAATGCAGAGTTGTAGAGTGGTGCAGATTAGAATGTCCAGTTGTGTAGAGTAGAGCGGTGTAGAGTAGAGTGCAGTGTTGCAGAGTAGAGTTCTGTGGCATACAATGCGGGGTATGGGAGTGGGAAGGAAAAGGAGCAGAATGGAAGAGGGGTGAGTAGAAAGGAATAGAAGCTACACGGACGGGGTTATGGGACACGGACTGAAAACACAAACACTCATATGGATTGCTTCAACACAAAAAATTAGCTTAAAAAACGGGAACAGTTAATGGACACAAGTACTTGGCCCATGCTCCAGGGACGGCCATACACAAAATAGGACATGACGCATGCATGCCGTGACAAATTGGAGTAAAGGAAATTCGAGCAACACTGATGCTAACAAATTGCAAGCTATGGGCAGGCTGTAAACCCTCTGTATGTACACAAAGGTCTCGTAGAGACAGCGCATGCGCATCTACGTAAAGCCTAAAAAAAAGTATTCCATTTTGAAAACTAGGAAAGTACTTCAAAGCATTACTTAACTCCGTGGCTACAATGTCTCCCTGAAAAGCATAGTACCAACATAAAGTGCGTTAGCAAGAACAGGAAGCAAAGCTCACAAACGCATACATTCAGACAGACTAGTTTAATAATAAGAAGCAGAAATAGCAATTTGAAAAGAAAGTGCTATTAAGTATTTAAAAAGTCCATGGCTACAGTGTCTGGCCATTTGCGAGCATGAAATATTTGACGTCACCTCGAGGATTGATTATTTTTTTTTAACATAAGTGTGAGTTCTAGTAAAAAAAGAAATTGAAGAGATTAGGTGATAAGCGTGGTTGACAAAATGAAGAAAGCTTTATCTGGCATGGAAAGAGGCTTTACGTCCAAAATAAAAATGGATGAAATAACTGCTGCACTAAGAAAATGCTATAAAAAGGACCGTCAACACATCAACAAAGATTAAATGCTAAAAAACACAGACAAGTGTGTTTTAAAATGTTTGTAAATTTGCAACTAACAGCTCGAGTTATAAAAGAAAATATATATCAGCATAAGTAAAGAAAGTAAGGGCCTGATTTAGAGTTTGGCGGATGGGGTTTCGCCGTCAAAAATGTGATGGATAGCCCGTTCTCCGTATTACGATGGCATTATATCCTATGGGAATAGTAATACTGGGACGGGATAGCCACCGTGTTTGTGACGAAGTAACCCATCGGCCAAACTTGAAATCAGTCCCTACGTCTGAAAGATATTGTTAGGAAAACGAAAAAAGCACTTTCTATCATTGAACGAGTTTGTGTCTACAAAATAAACAATATGATGGATAGAAAGAATTTTTAAAAAAAGCAACACAACAGGAAAAAGGAAAAAAAAGAAATATAGTACCTCATTCACAGTGCCAGCAGCAGTGGAGACACTCTAATCAAGATGAACAAATCAGTTCTTGGACCATGCCCCAGACGAAAGAATAGGAAGTGAAACAGGCATCTAATGAGAGTGACAATGGTGCCCACGAATGGTAAGCAGTGGGTGGTCTTCAAGCCCCTAGCAGGATACAATATCTCAAACAAGCCAGAGCACATTTGCCAGCACTTGCAGAGTTGAAGGTGAGACGTAAAAATGACTTTGGTCTCAATCAGCATGTGCTAAGCTGGATTTGACGACCTTGACACAAAAAATCTCTGCAGCCTGGGATCAAATCTTTAAGCTGTCCAGCTCTCTTTTACATAATCAACAATTTGGTAGGAATATATGTAAATTATCTGCTTTCTGTCTCCTCCATTTCCAAGGCAATGTTTTATTTGCAAGAAATTACCCTTTAGCCTGTGCAATGTTGCTTTTCTTGTTTCCTGTGAATCCTCCTACAACTGTAACCTATTACATAAAAGGTCTAAATGCCTTCTTCTGTGTAGTGAAAGTACTTAATAACGGTATATACATTAACTGCACTGGCCTGAGCGTTCCCTCTCCTGCTTGCTCTTTCACCCCTTTCTTGCTCATTCTGTCCATCACCCTCTCTCTCTCTCTCCCAACAAATCAGTCTCTATCTCCCTCCCCCATTTCCTTTCTCACCCTAAGACCTTTTGCACTGATCCTCTCTCCTTGACACCAAATGTACACTTGTCTTGGTCGATACAGTAATAGTATAGTTCATAAAATATACATCTTCTCTCTCTTGCTTTCTTTGTTTCTCTCTATCTCTTTCTTTGTGGTTCACTCTCTCTGTCCCTAATTCTTTTTCATTTTTGTTTCAGAGAGTTATATCTTTCATTTCTTCCCTAAACTATAGCTTGTGCCCTTGCTGTGCACTGCTTATGGCCTCACATTTTACATCACACTTGAAGCGTGGAATGGCATCATTGATAACATCACTAGTGACATCTGAAATTACATCCTTGATGACAACACTGTGTGCATGTGGTGTGGGCGTGAGCTAGTTTCTTCTGTTAACTGTAGTTGTTGAATTTCAGTGTTTTTTTGTTTAAAACGTTGCATATTCACATTACATTGTCAGCTAACTATATCGTCCCTTTATCTTTGTTTTTAATATCGGTGACTGTGTGGGTGTACATAAAAAACACGTACTAAAGTGTTAAATGTGTTTTGATTTCTCTTTCTCAGCCCACCCCTTTCACATATTCACGCACACTCCTTCCTTTTCAGGTCGAGCGTGAGCATATGACCTCTTGAATACTTTTAAGTATACTTCTTCTGTGGGCTTCCAGCTATTTCATTTGTTAGTTTCAGTGTCATTTAAAAATCCTTGCTTGCTAGTGGTCAGTAATGCCTCTTTGTCCCTCCTTCTTCTTTGTGGGAGCAGTGACCAACTACTGTATAATTACCCTTTTTCCTGTTTATCTGGTCTGCAGGGGTCTTTTTTTCTACTTTGTTTCATGCTCCTGACTAGGGAAGCCTCCCTTTTCATTTACCAAACATTTTCCTCTGAGCTTAGCTGTAAACAAGGCTATAAATCAGGTTGCTATTTTGGTCACATTTGGTCTTTGTGGGCTCTCTCCACCCCCTCTCAGCTGCCTGGCTCCCGCCCTTCCTTGGCTTGGATTTTCTTTACCAAGCCTGTGTGCTGAGAGCAAGTGCAGAGGATCACTTGTCTAGCCTAGGCACCCAGCTCTACCATGGCTCTCCAAACCTTGGAGAGAGTGCTGACCTCTGGTCCATACTGGGATCCCACTCACAGCTCCATTGGTGCACCTCAGTTCACGCACTCCAAGCCCTCAGTTGTGCCAGGAACCCTACACATGCTGTCTGCCAGAGCACCTCAGGCAGTCAATTCAGTCAGTACACTCTGCTGCTCCAGTACTGGGACCTCGGGCGCAGGTCCATCAGTGCACCTCGGTTCACACACTCCAAGCCCTCAGCCGTGCCAAGAACCCCACACACATTGTCTACCAGAGCACCTCAGTTTTTTACAGTCAGTACACTCTGCTGTTCCAGTACTAGGACCTCGGGCGTAGCTTTATCAGTGCACCTCACTTCTACCTGAGCAAGACCACTTCCTTTCCTATACTGGGACCCCGCTCACATGCAGTTCTGTTAAAGCAACTCAATTCTAATATTCAGTCCCACTGCCAAGCCAGTACTCGACCCAAAAGAGCAATACACCGCTCAGCAAGTACACCTCAAGTCTGACATCCAACTCCACTGTTGATGGGAACCACCACAACTCTGTCAGAATCCATCAATTTTAACATTCAGTGCACATTTCTTCTCAGTACTAAGGCTCACACACACGCCCTTCAGGACTCCTCGCTTCTGTGGTTCAGAGGCAATGCCACTCCCATACTGGGCGACAGCTCTCTCTATACTCCCAATCCTGATCTGAAACACCCGAATATAGCTGTATTGGGGTTCACATACTACTCTTATGCACCTCCAGCTGTTCTGCAGGGCCCCCTGCTGTTCCACACTCTGACTTCTGTTTGAGGATGTGGGGGAGCCAATTGAATCTATTCTTAGCTGCCATCTTTATTTGGGAGGGTCTGTTTCACCCATCTCACTCTGTTCTTTCCTTTACTCTGTTTACTCTCAATGTTTTTTTCTCCCCTATATTTCTCTTTCCAGCTCTTAAAATACACACATTAACAGTTTCTCCCTTTCTTTCAACTGTTTATGTCTACTCATCTTCCTTTTGTATTTTTTTATTTCCCTCTTACTCTTGCTACCTCCTCTTTCAAACTCGCAAAAACTTAGGGCCAGATGTAGGAAAGGATTTGCGCCTTGCAAATGGCGAAAAACGACGTTTGCGAGGCGCAAAAGCCTCTCTGCGATGCAGAAATGCATTTTGCGAGTCGGGTCCGACTCGCAAAATGCATTTCCGACTCGCAAATAGGAAGGGGTGTTCCCTTCCTATTTGCGACTCGCAACGCTATGCAAGTTCATTTGCGACTGCGAAAGTGGTCGCAAATGAACTCGCAGTTACCATCCACTTGAAGTGGATGGTAACCCATTCGCAAACGGGAAGGGGTCCCCATGGGACCCCTTCCCCTTTGTGAATGATCACAAAAACAATTTTTCAGAGCAGGTAGTGGTCCTATGGACCGCTGCCTGCTCTGAAAAATACCGAAACAAAAGGTTTCGTTTTTTTTTTCTAAGTGCAGCTCGTTTTCCTTTAAGGAAAACGGGCTGCAGATATAAAAAAAAAAATGCTTTATTAAAAAGCAGTCACGGACATGGTGGTCTGTTGTCTCCAGCAGGCCACCCTCCTCGTGAGTGCCCATACTCGCATTGGGGTTGCAAACTGCGACCTACCTCGTAAATATTAATGAGGTGGGTCTTTGCGACCCCATTGCGAGTTGCAGAAGGTGTCTGAGACACCTTTCTGCATAGCAAAATGTGACTTGCAATTTGCGAGTCGCACAGACTCGCAAATTGCAAGTCGCAATTTTTGACCTACCTACATCTGGCCCTTAGTTATTTCTTTCCTTGTTTCGTTCCTCTCTTTTTTTAATCTGGTGTTCATTCTTTCACTACTTTTTTCTCTTCCCTTCATTCTTAGGTTGTTTTTTTTATTTGCTCTTTCATTTGACTGGGTGTGTGGCCTTTCACTTTTTTTAGACCTTTATTCCTTCCTTTCTCTGGTGTTTTTCTTATCTTTATCTGTCAATTAACATTTTACTATAAATCCTTCTTTTTCTCGTCTGTACGTGGAACCCACAAGTTATTTGTCAGGACCAAAAGTGTAAAAGTGGTATTCCCATTCTGTGCCAGTGGGAAATGTGTCAGTACATACTTGCCCTGGTTCTTTCACTGCTTGTTTCTCTCACCATCTCTCTTTTTTCTCTAATGTTCATGTTTCTCTTTCTTTTCATACTTTGTTTTTCCTCTTTATCTTTCGTTTTCTAGCTTCCTTCCCTTTTTTCTTTTATCTCACATGTTTGCTCTATTTCTTATCTTAGTTGTGTTTTCATTTTCTTGTTCTTTCTTTCTTTTATTTATTTGCGACCCCTTATCTTTCTTTCTTTTGTCTGTTTAACTCCTTTCACTTCTCTTTTTCTGCCCCATCCGCTTTCTCTCCTGAGGCCCAGTTATCAATGGAACAACAGGTTCGGTGGCATCCGGGCCCAGATCCCTATGGACCTCCCTCAACTCTAATTACTGCTGCATTTTCCTACCAAAACTGCAGTCAGCCATTTTCCTTACCTACTCCAGGGTCCATGACACCGTTACCACGCCACTTGTCCTCTCCATCTTTACTTCCGACTCCCTCTTTCCTTTCACCTTCCAATCCGTCCCAAATTATATTTTTGTTATGGTGTTTTGAGGATTACACTCTAATGCCAAAAGTTTATTTCTGATAATTGTTTACGTTTTAATATAGAGGAAGAAGGTAAATGGAAGTGCTTTAGGGAAATGCTGGGCCACTGGAATTATATGACAGGTATATCTTTCTTTGAGTCTGTATTTTATTCTGTCTTGCTCGGTGTCACCTCCCTCTCGTGGATTTTTTTCTATCCTCACTCTGCATCATTTGGAAGAATCATCTCAAATTCTTTTCAGAATTTCAGCAGGTGCTTTGTGGTGAAAATGGAGCTCATACAGTGTGGTGCCCACTGGACGAGGCGCTCCTAATCCATATTCAGCAACTGGCAAATGCTTTGACAATAGTGTTGCTGCTGGTTAGTTTCTTCTCGTTCTTCTGCCCAGTACCGATTGAGTTGCTTCTTGTTTTCTTTTGAACAATAACGTGAAACGCTGTGGTTGTTTTACCCAGGCTATTTCTGTTGCTTGGGTGACACTTGTCAGCGGGACCGTGTGGCGTCAGACACCACTAGTCAGGCCAGTGATAGGTGCCCAGACCTACTGTCTACATGAACGCACAGCTGAATAGACAAGGCAGCGTAATCAGGACATCCCTATGTATACTGCACCTCCGATGTGCCCTGCAGAGCTAGAGAACCGCACTTGTCCTAAAGCACTTTGCCTCTTCCCCACACACTCCCAAATAATAATGCCATTGTGCCGGTACCATGGCCTGCGTCACACTGTTCCTTTAAGACAACGAAACTTAAAGCACAACACTGCAGCCGCACAACAGCAGGTGGACTATAGATTTTGAAACGAGTCTGTGTTAGACACAAAGTGAACACGCTGCGCTTAAGTGTATTTTCAGTGAGGAACGAGTGAAGGTGGGAGACTAAGTGAGGCGCTTTATGTACTGCCGGTGTAGGGGCTTCACCCAGGAAGTCCATCCTAATTGCTAATTTAAAGTACGATGCAATATATTTTGTATAGAAGAATTACATGTTAATGAGAAGAACGTAAAGTATGCTGCATCACGTTGATGCCACTTAGGTTAAAGGGATGTCCTGAACGGCTGTGTAGAAAATTCAACGTATTCCGGTTTAAGGTTACCAGACAACTCGGTTCTCATAGGAGAGAAAAGTTCTCTATTCCATACCTTATCTGTCACAAATCATGTCTTATGTGTGTTAGTCCAGCTATTTCAAGTGAACAGAACCAAAATTACAACTCCACAACGCATTGATCTGCTAATTAAAAGCACAGGCCAACATACTAGGTGGCTACTGACTTAAGTGCACCATTTAAGATTCTAATTGCCTCTTAGTGGTTTTGTGCAGCCGGTAGTTTTGCCCTTCTGCAACGCAGCACTGCAAATTGCCATCAAGGCGAGTGTGTCCACTGGCTCATACTGCATAACTAGTTTTATTTAGTTCCTTTTCAAATTACCTCTTGAGACACTGGTGCCTATGTGCAGAGTGATGCTCCTCATGGCAGGGAGCACTGGTGCTAGCTCCAAGAAAGAGGACTCAAAATATGGGCACAGTGAGATGCAAGGTCCCTGTGCATGGCTGTCATTGATGTTTCTGAAGCAGCAATTAGGGACAAAGTGTAGACCTGGCCTAGAAACCTCTTCACCTTAAACCAGGGGTGTGGAATTTAATAAACTATCTACTTGTCCGTGGGACGGATTGCTTCTTAAATCTACTTGTCTGGTAAAAAAAAATCTACTTGTCCCTTTGGTGTCATGTAGTTCAGTGACAAATTATGGCAGAAGTCTCTATGTAAAAGCTCGGATAATAGCCTCTCTGATTATGCCAGGGCTCCTACTATAGTAGGGCTTGAATACTTGCAATTTATATCCCTACTATAGCAGTTTCCTAATTTTGTCATCTTTTGATAGATCTACATACTGGGGTTTGAGGGTGCGCAGTAAGCAATAGTTCCAGGGCTGGAATGCCTTTGAGTCTGAAAACCTACTAACTTGCATGTTTTAAGGATTTTCACCTGTGCTTCTCTAATCTTCTCCCATAATGAGAAAGGTTGGAAATGTACTCCTGACAAGGGCAGAAGTAGAAGTTCTTCCAGGGTTGGGGAAAAAGTGGTTGGTGGGAAAGTGAACTTGTAAACGCTCAATAGATTTTCACATGAGCAAATCTACACATGCATATTTGCTCCTTCTGGGAGCATTATAATTAGCCTCATATTGTTAAACTTTTCAAACATGTGTACACATTTTTTCTACAGGAACCACTGTCAGTAGGGCAGTGGGACCTTAAAACGTTTATTTACAGCACTCACCCTAATAATGAAGGCTTTTAATTAATGAGCCATAAATACAAGTTCGAACAGCATTCGCATATATGGACACACATATTACCTCAACTGCAGACAGTTCTCTGCTCTGTAAACTGGCAGCCAAAGGGATTGTGCTGCAGGGGGGTTGGGCCTATTTATCCCAAGGACAAAATAAACATGAAAACTTGTTGCCCTTGACCCCAAACAATATGTCCCGGGCATCGGCGATAGGAATTCGACATCCCTGTGAACAACAGAAACTACAGTCTCACCCTTCACCCCTCGCCTGTACCCAATATCACTTATCTTGGAGAACTAATCAGCAGCCCCTTGCTAGCAAAGCTCATGGAATTGCTAAATGTAGCCCTGTCCACAACCTCCTCACTTCATTGTTTCACCCTCCACCACCAGGAATGAATGCATTATACTTCCATGCTGTGGGGAATCTATCCTCGCACCCCTAGCTTATGCCATGACACAATCATGGGCATCCAAAATGGACCCATCTTCACTTTCATAATTAATAGTTTTGGACATACTGGAGAAGTATCATTTGATGCAGTATACCTTGACCATCTACCAGTGTTGGAGCATTTTCATCCTTTGCAGGAATCAGTGCCTTTCACGGTTAATGGAGCATTCGACCCCTCAAGTTGTGTGGTAGAACCACTACCAACATTTTATTACAAATCCAGTTAAGTTACACACTACGACCAATGTTGGCCATGGAAGGAAAGCTCTGGTCGGAAATAAAGTAAAACGATTTATTACTAACAAAAGCTCAAAGTTATGTAGACAGTTCTCAAAACCAAGTAATAACGATAAATAATCACTATGGGTTGCCAATGTGATGAAATAAATTCAGGCGGACTAACTTTAACAAAACTAAGCATTCAAGAAGGCCAATACATATCATTAAAAGAAATATCTGACATACAGAAATTAGGCGTTGCTCAGGATTAGCAATCATCAGTCATTTCAAATTAGCAGAGCCATAATTTTAGCTACGCACAGAAATCCGTACAACTAGCCAAATCAGAGAAATACAGGTGTGGGTGGAACACATGCAAAGGACAAAAATACAAAGGTGGCAAAAATAATTTGGAAAAAGATAATAACAGAGTGTAAGCTACTAACTAAGGTGGACAAAAAAAATAGATAAAAAGGGAAAACGTTAGCATATCAGAAGCTCGGTCAAGAGTCTTCTGGACAGATTCTCTAAACCTCATAAGGACATCTCAAAAGTTGAAAAGATGGAGAGGAAGATACCTCTCCAAGGGATACAACAAAACTGGGACACTTCATCAGTAAGGGTTCTGGAACTCCCAAGATCTGACCACAGTCCCACTGGTCATTGATAAATCAAAGTTCATAAAACATTCTGATTCGCCGACGGTATCAGTCCATGGTCCGTTGAAGGGGCATCATCCAGTAAAAATCGATCACACAACTCAAGTTGAAACATCTACTTATTTTCCCAAGTCTGTCACGAGAACATCTTCCTTTCATGTGACTCCACGTATATTGGAAACAATTGTATACAATGTCAGGCTGTGTTTTATAATGTCCTACTCTGAAGGACAATATGATACATTCTCTCTATGTCTAAACCATAGGGCCTGTTACCATAATCTAGTCTTCTTATGTGAACAAAGTCTGAAAGAAAACTCGCGTTAAGAAATAAATCAGTATTTTCTGCAGTCACGAAATCCACGCTTCACAGGCCTCACTTATGCTAAGGTACAAGAATTACATCAAAACATGCAATTAATATGTTTTAATAAAACATATGTTTCTTGCACGCAGTTTTAATTAATCATTGAAGATTCAATATTGTTTCAATATATTCTTAACAGGAGTTTAAATTACAGTATAACATCAGCTTAATCCTTCTAACATTTGATTTAATGCAATTACCACCTAAAAGTAATACACATTTAAATTATGTGTCAGTCCATCTTCTGGGTTTAAACTATTAGTGCTTTGGTTAACAAAAGACATACACTGTCACATTTTGATGACTTTTGTGACACAAGGGACTTTACCACAATTTAAACTACATCAACAGAAATGGTTTATTAGCAAATTACCTAAAGTACATTTTATGTACAATTTTTTCGCCGTGTATGGCTCAATTCTCTTCTAATGGGGGTAATATTCACAGACACACAATAATGTATCAATTAGGCCTCCATCTCTGTTCTTATGACGATTGCTCCATAACATACTGCCCTGTAACATTCCTTAACTCTTAATGTTGAATTCTTTTGATTAACTACAGAATTTTCCCATAGTTCCCAAAGTTCAGCCTTATCAGTCAGGATCTAATATAACTAAGCGAGGGAGTAACACAATAATTATCCATACGAATCATATATTTTACCAAAGCTCTGTACAGTTTCAGTTCTTGCTTAGACCCGATTCTGATCCAGTACAGCAGTGATCTAAGATTCTCCACATGATCCACCTTATTCAACTTTTGATCAAGACATAGTGGGATCAATGAAACATTTTTTGGTAGCTTAAACAATGATATTATAAAATAGCTTTTACATTATCTCAATGGCACCTTATCCCTGTAGCCCCATTTTTTAGCCCATATAGTGCCCCTCTCTATTACTTGGCCCCGTAGACCGCTAAAGCTGGAGATTTTAACCTGCATGATGTGGCATTTTACTTTTTTACTTCCAGCATCAATCACTGTTGAGTATCAGCTTGCTTTTCTTTGTTTGCAGAGCCCAAGACAGCGTCTAGTCATTACTTTATGCTTCCAAGCCCCTAGGAAGATCAGCTGTTCTTGCTTAAGCTGTAGTCTAGCGATAACCTTTTAGTGAACAGACTATTCGCTTGAGTCTCGTGGTTTTCAGATTACCTAATATAGCACTATTGCAGATGAAAATAATATTTCTTTCTACAGTTTTATATTGTCAAATTGCATGCAGTCTCAAAAAGCCTCCTCTGTATTCACAAGAAAATTGACCTTGTCTTAAAACTATGAATTGTTGCTCCCACACCTTTACTTTCCAATGAACCTCACCATACTTTCCATTCCCTTCATGCCTTCCCAATCTGTGCACAGCCTACTTTAAGTCACATGTATATGTGTATTTGCTTTAATCCCTATTATTGTACTTCTGTAAATTAGCCTGTCCTAATTTCAAAGATCACATCTTGGTAGGTTTCCTTATGTGCCGGCTGAGCTAGAGGCCAAAATCCACAGCTAGGCACTTTGCAAAAAACACGTCTGATTTCAATGTAAAAATGTGATGTGTCCATGTTGCGTTTCCTGTCACGAGTATTAGGCCTACCCACGCAAGTGAGGTTCCATTTTTATCAGGAGACTTGGGGGAACACAGAATAGCAAAACAAGTGTTATTGCCCCTTGTCTTTCTCTACATTTTTCCCTTCAAAATGTAAGACTGTGTATAAAAAAGACATCTATTTGAGAAATGGCCTGTAATTCACATGCTAGTATGGGCACCCCGGAATTCAGGGATGTGCAAATAACCACTGCTTCTCAACATCTTATCTTATGCCCATTTTGGAAGTACAAAGGTTTTCTTGATACCTATTTTTCACTCTTTATATTTTAGCAAATGAGTTTCTGTATACTCGGTATAGAATAAAAACCCATTGCAAGGTGCAGCTCATTTATTGGCTCTGGGTACCTAGGGATCTTGATTAACCTACAAGCCCTATATATCCCCTCAACCAGAAGAGTCCAGCAGACATAACGGTATATTGCTTTAAAAAAGCTGACATCGCAGGAAAAAGTTAGAGTAAAACATGGAGAAAAATGGCTGGTTTTTTTTAGTTTAATTTCAATATTTCTTTATTTCAGCTGTTATTTTCTGTAGGAAAACCTTGTAGGATTTACAGAAATGACCCCTTGCTGAATTCATAATTCTGTCTACTTTGCAGAAATGTTTAGCTTTCCGGGATCCAGCATTGGTTTCACACCCATTCCTGTCACTAACTGGAAGGAGGCTGAAAGCACAAAAAATAGTAAAAATGGGGTATTCCCAGTAAGATGCCAAAATTGTGTTACAAAATGTGGTTTCTGATTCAAGCCTGCCTGTTGGTGAAAGCTGGGAAGAAAGTGATTTTGCACTGCAAACCCTTTGTTGATGCCATTTTCAGGGAAAAAAATACAAGCCTTCTTCGGCAGCTCGTTTTTCCCATTTTTGTTTAAATACATTTTTGCTATATTTGGGCTAATTTCTTGGCCTCCTCCAGGGGAACCCACAAACTCTGGGTACATTTAGAATCCCTAGGATGTTGGAAGAAAAGGACGCAAATTTGGTGTGGATAGCTTATGTGGACAAAAAGTTATGAAGGCCTAAGCACGGGCTGTCCCAAATAGCTAAAATAGGGCTCAGCACTGGGGGCAGGGGGAAGGCCCAGGAGCTAAGGGGTTAAATGTGTTCCTGTATTTGTTAACCCTAATCTGCACCAAACGAACACAGCAGCTACAAGCAGTGGCAAAGGATTTGTTAAATTCTTGGGAAGGTTGAAATTATTTTTTCGTGGTAGAATATCTTAAGAAGGGCAATGCTTTAGGCGACTCACGGGCTGGGCCTGGATTGTATTTGCTCAAACTACTCAGTCAGTGTACATAGTTGTCAGATCACTCTCTTTCTAGTTATGCTGAGTCGGTCCCTGTAGCCAAGGTATAATGCATACATATTTCCACAAGTTCTTTACCAAGTATATGCTAGATACAGAGCTTACTTTTAGAAGAAATAAGTGCAGAGGGCCGAAGCTTTTCTTAGCAACCTACTGCCAAATGCAGGGTTACCAAATGACAAAGCTCGGATAGTCTTTCTTTTCTATCCTCTTTTGTCTACCACTCTACATCTGGTCTCTAAATCTCATTCCTGCAGTTTGATTTTCATCCATACTATCTCCATTTGTCATTGTTTTCCTATCTTTTGCTTCCCATCTCTTTTTTTCTGTCTTTCTTTTGCAATGGGTTAAAGTCTAATGATGAAACTTAAGGGCCTGATTTAGATCTTGGCGGTCTTACCATGGGGCAGCCAGTGGCTGCCCCATGTACTCCGTCGAGTTAATGGAGTACCGTCCATTGTATTTAGATGTCAGCGGTTGGGAAACAAACTGTGGTGGTTTCCCATTTCTGGACGGTTAGACTCCGCCAACGTTGGCCTGGTGGAATACCACTGACCTGATTTAGATTTTGCTGCTGTACCGTCGATGTGACAGCGGCAGGTTGATGATGAACAGGGAGTGTCCCCTTTGATACATGTGTTGATATAGGTGTGTTGCAATCAATGTATGTGACTACCTATGTCAACACATATTCCTACCTCAAGAAAAACAAAAAAACATACTTATGTGTATGTTGGCGGTTGGGTCGTGTTTGACAGTACAGGCTGCCCCCTTTGCGTACAAGTCCCATGTGTTGGTCATCTTCAAGTCCGGCGACGACAGGATCGGTGTCCTTCGGGGTGAAGTGTCAGCAGAAATGGCAGGAGTCCTCCAGTTGTGTTCCAGTCGAAAACGTAAGAGATAAAGGGGGAGAATGTGGGTTTTCATCCTCTTCTCCTCCAATCTGCCAACCTTGAGTTGGAGGTGTTACCACCACAGTCGGCCCGGCGGGAAGGCTCTCGTATATTAGCATAGTGGTAACAGTGGCTGCGGTCCAGCCACTGTTTCCTATTGCGCTGTCGATGTGGTTTGAGATTCCTGGCAGAGTTGGTGGGACTGCGGCGGTCTGCTGATTGGTCCTGCCAACATCTAAATCGGGTGAACGGCCAGGCCGGCGGACGGAAAAAAGTATGAAAAAACTACTGCTGGGCTGTTACTGCCAACATCTAAGTTGCAGTTCCCAAAAACGAGTAGTGGTACCCTCACACCTGCAAAGCACAAATGAAGCACTTGATATGTTCATTGTGTGCTCTTATGTAGCCCATTTCAAGCTTTCTTCCAAGAGAAGGTCTGTCTTATTCTTGGAAATTCCGGCGTAAGGCACTAGAAAGTAGAAATGAAGTCACACCTAGTCACGGAAACAGTGATTGTGAACCTGGCCCATACTCCCTAACTGAAACTAAAAGAAACCCACTTTTTCTTGATCTTTGGGGAACTAGGCTCTCAATTACCCAATACTTTTCAAAAATAACCTTGGTGATTGCCTCATAGAAGTACCTCCAAGAACTATACTACTGCTGATCAAATAGCTACAGCCTGCCCCAGTGGTGCATTTCAGATGCTCTCTTTCACATAACTGGTTTGTAGGGGGCTACAGGAAGCAGAGACTGCCTGCTCTCTGTGTAGCACTGTACAAATCATGCATGCGTGCTTCCCGAGGTCGATAAAGGGCAAGCAGTCAAAGGTCAGTTTTACACTGGCGCCTCCAGCCTGCCGCAGCTGCTGCTTTTAGTCTACCGAGCCAATCACCGGCCTGCTGCCTGTGTTGTCATCGGCAGAACCAAAGGAGCCCGATCCTTTCCCCCGCTTCCCCAAATGACAATAACCACATTGTGGGATTCTTGGACAATCACTTATTCCCCTGCGCCTTAGAAGCCTTCTCAACGATTGCACAGAAACAGTCTATTCTCAGCGTCACGTATGATCTAGAGTAATAGTTACAAATACACACAGTAGATATTGACAGACATACAACAGCTGGTTGCCTGCACTGCCACCAATCAAACGTAAAGGCAGTTTTCAGATTTAGGCAACGTACAGACCTGGTTATACGAGCACGCAGAACACAACACACACACACACACACGTGTGCACGGGTGCAGCCATGAAGTACACTCCTCCTTGTCGTAGAATTTGCTGATCACGGCGTGCACATTCTCACACAGTGTACAAGTACACACACAGCCATAATGTAAGTTTTCTGCTTCGTGGGCCTTTGTGGTCATGGTGCAAGGGGGCGTTTCAGAAGCAGACTGAGCCAGTTCTGCAGTGGTTACCTGAGTAGAGGCCGGTGAGGTGTGAGTTAAATCTGTTTACTTTCCGTACTATGGAATTTGTTCTCAGACACGGAGTCGCCAGGATGAAAAACAAAACGGGGCAGTGGCGGCGGGGGCCACCGAGCCAGGGTTCACCCCCGTCCACTGGAAGGACTGCTCGGAACCTGAGCCGGGAATGGCACGCGGTCAGCTATGCTGGAATGGGGCGCATGCAGCTCGCTACTGGGCTTCTGCAGGGACGCGCGCCTCTGTGGCTCCCTTGCCTTTCTGTAGTACACAGGGCAGTGCTGCAGTGTCATCTGAGGCAAGTGCAAGCTGCACCGAGTCGCATTTTTGACGAGTAAAGTGGGGAGTTTCCCTTTATTAACTCACAAGCTGGTTTGGCGGGAAATATACAGCACGAGAAGGCTCGAACTGGATGTGGTCAAAAGTGTAGCTCTGGGGCCAAGTGAAGGGCGAGTCAAAGACGAGCCAGGACGATGCTGTCTGTCTAGCTCCATGATGTAGTTCGTTACAATCTTTGTTACAAACAGAATGAGCCCTGAATAGTGAAGGAGAGCTGTGTGGTTCTTAACCTTAAACGACTGGCAGCTTTAATGACATTTTAAACAAAGGAAGTAAAAATATATGAAGTAGATCTGATATTGTTCGGCTTGTGCTTTGGCTCTGTGGTTGGGGATTTCCCTTCCTCACTAATATTGAGGGCAGTATTTAAATGCAGAGAGATTTTTTTGAATTCTAGTTACTTGAACTCTACCTCTTTAATATTGAAAATGTTGGTCTTGGAAAAATGTATTATCCAAAGCAGAGTGGCACCCACCAACCAGTATACCTGCATTCAGTTTATCAGAATGACATGGCTTCACCTCATATTGCATTCAGCTAAAACTATATCATGTTAGGTGTGTCCACTAAATTAAAACACATATGTACAATGAGTTGATTGCCTGGAATCCTGGCTGTATTTTCAAACAAACTTCGGTTTTATTTCATGTTTCTACTTCAAAATGATGGATTGGTCATCGTAAATGGGAGTGCCAGTGTAAGAGCATGCTAAAATATAAAGCTACAAAATTTTCCATCACTCGATAATGAGGTATTTTTACGTAGATGTAGAACCTCCTGCCGCCAAGACGGGTCCAAGGTTCACTTTTATCAGCACGAGGACTTAAATATTAGACTTTCAAGCTCAAGTTTTGGATTGTACTTACATATTCATTTTCAGATCGAGCCTAGGCTGGTCGAATGCGCTGTTTTAGGACATGTTGTAATCTACTTCTGTGGGCTTTCTGCACTCCCATCACACGCCCAGCACTTTCACTTGTTCCTTGGCCTGCCTTTCAAATTTCCTTTAATTTGTTAGGTAAATGTTTTGGGTCTGTCCCGCTTTGAGGTTGTTTTGTTACTGACCTCTGGCATCTCGCTGTTCTTTGCAGTGTCTGCGCCTAACAAAGGCTGCAAGCTGAGGGAGATTATTTTGTATTTATTTATGTAGCGCAAACTCGACCTGAAGATTGGAGCACTTTACAGGAGCACCGGTTAAAATTTGCAGCCTCATTCCCAAATTCTTCCCAAGCTTAGCAGTTGAAAAATATACAAATGGGCACCTTTTAAAAAGGAAAGACACAAGGGAAGCCCTCAATGCGGCTCTCCCTGGCACAGCAGAAGAGCCACTGCTACAGTATTCACTGCAATCAGGAAACTCTCCACATAATGCTTTGCGGGACATTCCTTTTACAACACATTTTTACCCATAATTCAGCTTGCGGTGGTCCTAGGACAATGGGACCACCACCAAAACGGTCAGCACGATATGCTCTTTCTGTCCTGCACATCTTCTGGGTCCCCACACTAGGTTGGGGGCAACCCCAAAATCATAACCTCTCCCACTATTCAATGACTTTTAAAGCTCTCTCATGGCAGGAGCTTTTGCTTTACAGCCGAGAGTAGTTTGTGGTCTAAGTGCCTTGTTCGTAATAATATTATTACAGGCCTGCTAGACCTGAAAATGTACAATGCACTATGCCCTCTAGGGACTGAATATATGGTTACACTGCAGTGCTCTCTGCCCTTCTCTTTTCATGTGGTTATGCCCCTTAGGGGTTGACTATATGGTTACATGACCATGTTTTTTCCAAATGCTATTTTTATTGTGGGGCTCTCTAGGGGATGTTCTGACCATTACAGTCTAATGTCAAGGGTATGAAGGAATGCACAAACAGTTTTTTTCTGATAAAGGTTAAATGTGCTGCATTACTAGATACTTAATAAGGTCCCAGATGCACAACTTACTGACTATGCCAATGCTTGTTAACTTTAAATATGTGCTATATTCCGTGACTGAGGAGCATTGCTAAAACAACCTTCTTGAAACCTATTGTATAAAATTGTTTAACTATAAAGGTATATGTGCCCAGAGAAACCATTTATTTACAAATGATTTTCATGAATGTGATCTCTTTGCACAATCTCTGAATTGTTGGACAGGGTGATTGTTAGCAGACCGCAGTTGCAGGTGGATACTCTTTCTGTGTTTGGCCTCTACTAGCTCTGTATGAGGATTAGACTCCTCTACTGCTTTCTCCATTCCTCGTACATTTTTACAATAGACCATATCATAGTATTTATTATAGCTCTTTGCTGAGGACTTTAATGGTTGTTAAATGTGCTTGTTCTTCGTTATTAGCCTGAGTCTTAAGGCAAGGGCCAATAAAGAGGGAGACGGCCTCTAATAACTGGTATAGCTCTAGACAAAAGGGTAAAATTGTGATTTGAGCATTATACCCAGTAAGGTTAGAGTTTTTAAAATAAAGAGGAAGAAACAGCAAGACAAACAGTGACATTTTGGCAGAAATTCTATTCCAGCTTTCCTTGGCCCACAGTTTGTTCATTGTCTTCAGTGGAGTTCCCATCATTTCAATATTTTAATCAAGTATTATAGCCTGCTGCTGAGGCCTATAGTGGTTGTTTAGGCCCAAAATCCAAAGTTTAGGGCCTTCAATGGGCAAGATGGCCTGTAACAATCCCTATATCCTGAGGAAGAATGGCTACAATGCTGTTATGGCGTTCCTCCACAGAGTGAAGCATGTTCTGTGAGAAACAGAAAGACAAGTATTGGAATGTTGGGGTAGAATGCCTATGACAGTCGTTATCAGCCCTGATCTGCTAAATTGTCTTCAGGAGAGTGGCTAACCTACTAGTGTTTTCATTGAGTATTGCAGGCATTAATAGCTGTTAATTATTCTTCCAGTAGTTTTAAGCCACAGGATACAGCACATAACAAGTGGGGAGAGCGTAATATAGCCTTATAGCATGCTGTTGAGGGCTGCACCAATTGTTAAAGGCTCTGAACCCTATAATGATGGAGAGGATCTTTAACAGCCTGTATAGTTCTAGGCGGCCTATAAGATTATTAGAAAATTCCACCCACTAAAGGTAGAATGTTCTGAATTAAAGAGGGAGAAAAATAATGGAATGTTGGAGCAGTAGGCTTATACCAGCCATTACAAGCCTGCATTTTCTCTATTGCCTTCAATAGAGCTCTCAACATTCCAGTGTTCAAGTATAGCCTTAGAGGCCGCCGTAGCGGGCTATACCGGCCATTAAAGGCTGCTCCAGCGTTAAAGGCCCAAGCTAAAGGCAAGGGCCTTTAGCAAGGGAGCAGGACTTAAACTGCCGATATAGCTCAGGTACAAAGGGCTATAAGGCTATTATAACATTCTGCCACTAGAGGTCAGAATTTTCTAATAAATAAAACAAAGTCCTCACAGAGCCTGAGGGAATTAAAATTCCCTCGAGCTCCATGAGGCCTTTGTTCACAGCTGTTGCTGTGAACAAAGATCATTGGAATGTTGACGCTCCAAGCTTTTACCAGCCAGTAAAAGCCCTGAGCACTCCATTGTCTCCAATGGCGCTCTCAACATTCCAAAGTTCTGATAGCCATTATTACCCTGCAGGTGATGTCTCTAAAACTATTTATAATTCCCTTCATCCCCAAACACACACACAAAATGGGGATCACTGCGGGAGCATGAACAGCCTCTCCCAGGGCCGGCTTTAGGGCGGTGTGGCTGCACTAAGTGCTGACCTGGATTTGGGGCGCTGACCTCAGGGGGGTATTATGTTTAGCAATAACTTACAAAACTTGTGATTTAAAAGCAGCTGCTGAAAAGTTCCTTGTGTGTCCAGCCTTCAAGAAACAAATAAAATGTCAAGAAACCTCTTGTGATTAATGTTTACTGCTAGGGAGGGAAAGATGGGAGTTTTGTCTAGTGGCAGCTCTGACTGGACCTAAAGTAGCGTAGAGAGTTAATATACCTGCTGCAAAGAACTGAACTGTATTTTATGTGCACAGCCGAGTGGATTGGTAAAGCCAGCCTTTACAAGCGCTTTAAAACAAATGAGTGTATGTGAAAGGGGGGGGCTATAACGAGATGAAGGGCACATTTCCAGGGTGGTAGTGAGTGAATCCAAGGAGGTGGTCATAGGGTGGGAGGCACCAAAAAAAAAAACTGACACACACGGCGTCACCAGCACTAAAGCCGGCCCTGGCCTTTCCCCCGAGTGGGCTACATTTTCCTACTGCGCTCCTTGTGCCTCTTCTAATTGATCTAACTGGTAAACAGATGGCTGTCTTGATTTTGGTAAAAGGAAGCCTAATTAGCAAAATAAACGTAGAAAATATTAGTTTACATTTTCTTCCAGACTGAGTCTACATAGGTGAAGATATGGCAGGCACCAAAAGGACACTTGGTGATTTTTTCCTGTTCTACTGTACCATTGTCTTGTGCGTAGCATTCCAGAAATAGTGATTTCCTGTTTTTTCGCTTGCATTGATAGTGTTAGTGCAGTTACCATACTGTTTTGTGTTCTGTAAAATCTTCTGAAATAGTTAATGTGCAAATCCAATTACAGTATACCAAGATTTGTACCTCAGGATCGTGATCTTTTTGATGCAGTGCCGTGTTTTCTGTTGCTGCCTTTGTTAAGCTCGGAATGAGGCCATCTTTATCCATCTAGTGGTATATTTCTTTGATAAGGCAGGGGATTATAGAAGGAATGAGGGCCTTTAACGTGCGGTTGTTTTAAGTCTTACAGTCTTATGAGATTGTTCTGAATTGCTGTTCCTAATTCTCTACTTTTTTTTTTTAGTATTTGTGCCTTTTTCTGGGACTCTTTTTGGCCTTTTTGTTTTACTTCTCTTCGACGTATTATACAAAAAATGCACCTTCAGCTCTCGGTCTGACATCTTTGCTCAGTCATTCTTTGCAATTGAAGGCGCTTCCTAGGTGAAGGGCAGCCGACTCAGACACAAATCCAACGAGGAAGAAGATGATGATAGGACTATATAATGTAATTTAAAGCCTGCCAAGAATTGGAAAGGGCTTCCCACCTGTGGTTCTATCCAAGACAGGCCATTAGATATATAAACTTGGAAACATGTATCGTCTGAACTCATCTGTATATTATCAAATCGGTGCAACCATCTGTTCTTGCAGCATATTTGGCACAACTGTGTTAAAATTCGGCAGGGGGTTTTGATATTATATTTGAAGTTCATTTTTCATTCCAGAAGATGGAGTCTCCACAAAAAGCTCTATTCTATCTTTTCAAGAGTATTTGAGCCTAGATTTCCTTACTAAAGTTTACTTGGCTGCTTTCTTGTTAGTCCTGTGAAATATTGTGTTTAACTGTAAATTGAAAATTGCTTTTGTTCGCTCCTGAGATATTGAGAAGACGGAACCTATGTGATGAAAAAACGTTTAATTCCAGAGCAAGATGGACACATTATCCCAGAATGAGATAACTGTAATAACTCTAAGTCTTGATTATACCATTCCTTGTATCATGGGCAGCCTTCTTTTACAACAGTTATTTGACGTGCAATTTCTTGAGCGCAGCCTTTCTATGTCACTGTGGCCGACCTTCATCCTTCAAAGCTCACTGTAAATACTACTGATGATTTAGCCATAGGGTTTGAAGCTCACCCCGTAGCACTCTCTCCTCCTCTTAGCAGGAAACCGATTTCTCTGCTTCAGGAGCTGAAAGTCAGGTTAAACATTTCCTTGAGAGGACCACCTCTCACACCTGGACAAGGAGCCCATGATAGTCCATAGAAATGGCTCTTCACAAAAGTTGGTGTGACCGTGTGATGCAGAGCACAAGAGCTGTCAGGTGTTTTGTATGTCTTTTCGAGAATTTGCGTTTAATCCCAAAAGGTCACAGGTTTACATTCTGGCAGGTTAGACTGCAGGTTTCTAAAATACTTACGGCTTAGTTACTAATACCCATTATTTACACACAACAGCAAGTCTATTTGTGGCGTTAGCTATAAAAAAAAATAGTATTGTAGTGAATCCTAGTTTGCTTTAATGAGATAACAGGAGTTAGCTTAGCCTTTGGCTTGCAGATTCCTGCCCCTGTCACCTAGTGACATTAATCCTACTTAGCTTGCTCTGTCTTAGCCCATTTAATTATTTAATTCATCTAAGATGGCTGCCTTGTTTATAGTTAGGCCACTTGTTATGCTTTGCATTATCAGTGCCACCGCGCAAAGGCGTCAAGATCAAGCAATAAAGACAAACAAACAGTAGGTGTTCACACTTAGGGATTTTCCCTCTCTATACTTTCGAGGGGTTGTTTATAATTGCCGTCCCAAGCATGTCTGTTATCTATTGTTTGGGAACACACCTAAGTCAGGGGTCCTGGTAGATCTGTATAAATACATCGCACTTTAGACAGATAATCAGAGGGATTCCGACCAGAGGGCATCACCACCATCGCTGATACTGATGCTGCACGTCATCTTGACGCTGACCCAGTCTTCCTGTCCCTGCGGAGTCTGAGATAGAGACCTCATTCCAAGGTAACGAGCGTTGGGGGCTCCTCTCATGGACATGGCATTGGCAGATTACGTTTAACAAACCCAGCTTTCCTTTAGGTAGGAGGTTAGGCCTTTCACATTAGGGTATTAGGGCATATTACATCTCGTATGTCTTTTACATGCATTGCAAGATGATGGGGGTCTTTGTAATAATGACTCTCGTCTTCACAATTCTGTTCCTTGCATTATGCATTATCCTAATCATTGCAGCCCATGCAACTTATCGCAAATTGCAGTTGTGTTAAATAAAAACTATTGAAACTGCATCTTTGTCATTGCCTGTGTTTGTATGAGACATGATATATCTGTGAGAAAGGGGGTAATCTCCGTTTAACCACGACACTCCCTGAGATGTCTTATTCTCGAGTCCATGCGTAAAGGCTGCCACAAATCACCTTTTACTATTGTGTTCCTGGTGAGGTGCTGCTAGTGAGCCGGTAAGGTTGGGACAACAGTTGCGACTTGTAGGATAGGCATAGTCGCCTACAAGCAAAAGTACTGTCATCCTTTAACCAGCAGTCTTGCCTAGAGCAAGAGTCCAAACTATGACATAGCACCACCAACGATGGTGTTTAGGCACTAATTTACGGATACCCCGAATATCACTGTCTCACAGACAACAGGTACCCTAAGTACCATTATCCGGAGACATCCATGGTCTTTGGGAAATTCGTCCTCATCCGAAAAGGTGTTACCTGATTAAGCTGTAGGTTGTTCGAGCTCGAACTTATAAAAGGAATTATACTCCCCATTTTTGTTTTTCTGTTTTCTAAACAAAAATGGCTGCTGCCATTGATATTCCTGAAAATGCTAGTCAAGCTCTAACGCAACATTTATTAACGCATGGCCTTACAGATGGGGGGGGGGGGTGTTACTCTTATAATAGAGGCTAATGAAGCATACCAAACAAAAACATTTTACTGTTGGGTCACCTTTCCTGAGGTGGACCAAAGAACACATACATTTCTCACATCTGAAATTGGGAACGTACCTCAACAGTACCGAGCACACCAGTATCATGAAATATCACTCACATATCAAGAGCACCAAAACTGGTTTGAAGGCGCCCTACCATATGTACTACAAAGAGTGAGGCTAGGTCCCTTAAGTAATGACGACCAACGTGGCCTATGTTTGCCACATACACACCTCACCCAGGCATACAGAATATGTCGATAGCAGATCTGCGAGATTTATATAATGAATTAGTGACATTATATAGACGATTAGTTCAGTTTGTAATGCAGACTTTGAACACCACACAAGCGCGTCCAGCACCGCCAGTACCTGGTGGTTACCAATTGGCTACTGGGATTAATCCACAGACAGAGCATACTATCATGGGTAAAGTACCCGCAGAACAGGAAAAAAACGTTCTGGATTGCTCAGAAAACTAATCAGCTGGAAGCTGTGTTCCCCCAAAGGGGACCACAGGAAAAACATAGACTGCTCACTATGTGCTTGCCCTTAGGGATGGTTCCCTTGGTAGATGACTGCGCCACATGGGGTACAGTCTTCGCTGCCATATATACTACCACACATGGTATCCCGACACTTGCCAATTTACCGGAAGTGTTAAAACAAATAGAGAAGGAAAACGGGCTGCACCAGCCTTGGATTTGGGGGTGAAATTAATGCGTAACTTTAATGTGGTTTCCTCATTAATACTTAGTAATATTAAAGGGGAGGCGGTAGCACTGGCAATATGACAGAGTCTCCGGGAAACTCCACACCTGGAACAAGAGAGACAGCTGCCGAAAATTATTTCCGACACCTATACTAGCATAGGTCGGGATAGTTTGGGAGCCAAGCCAAAGAAATTGGAGTTAAAAGGTACCACCCATAAGGAGGGTACAAAGGAGGCACAAGAGGGCTCTAACAAGCGCTGGGAAAAACAAGAAGAATTAAAAGATAGAAGAAATAAGAGAGCTGATTCTCCACACCTGGAGAACTCCGAAAGGCGATACAATCTCAGAAATAGGGAGAACAGTAAAACTCCAGACAGATATACTGTTTTACGTCCCTCTCGTTCCTTTCAGGACGCACCGGATAGACGTAGCGAGAGAGGGGGGCATCCAGACAGACGTCCTGAGTACGTGAAACAAAAGAAAGACTCTCCGCAGTCTACCATTAAAAAAAAGAAGAAAAGACTCCTCAGCAAAAGCCACAGTTTAAAAAGAAAAAGGTGGCAGCACTGACACCTAAAAATGCCAGTACACTTGAGAACACTGTTGAGGAACAAGATGTGGGCAGTGACACTGTTAGATAGCACAGCAGAGGTCACAATATTTCACCAGAGTCTGACAGATCATCTGGATGCGACAGCAACTAGCGATTTTATCGCAGTTGAAACTGTGGCCTGCAACGTACTCCCACCCAACAGGGTTTTTGACTTGAAAATTCAGATAGAAGGAGACGTGGAGCGCCCGATTAGTGTGATATTTTGGGATGAACTTACTAGTAATATCCTATTGGCCGAAAGAGACTGGCCATCTGAACACGTCCGTAAGCTCCCTCATGGGGAAGATGTAATTTTGCCTTCTTTCTCCGAGCTTGTTCCTGAAGCAGAAAAAGAAGCCTATGCTGCTGAATGGGCTTTAGCACAGGCACCTGCATTGTACCGCAATCATGTAGGTTGGGGCAAGGAGTCTCCTTGTCATGTTATTCCCGTTAGGTCCACGCCCCAACCACAGCCACAATATCCTGTAAAACATGAAGCGAAAGCTCCGGTGAGGGAGATCCTCACCCAGCTTGAGTACCAGGGAGTAATTGAGCCCTATACATCTGCAATGAATAACCCATTATTCCCAGTTGCAAAGCCAGACCATTCATACAGAATAGTCATTGATTATAGACATTTAAATAGTCATACATGCACATATGCTATACAAAACTCACATAGCACAGCACTAATAAACAATATAGTGCGTAAAAAATATAAAACAGCATTAGACATATCTAATGGCTTTTTCTGCCAGAACTTAGCACACGAAAGTCGAGACCTGAGTGCATTCTCATTTGGCTCACAGAAACGCTTTTGTCGTTTACTTCAAGGCTATAAAAAGAGCCCGGGGCTATTTTCAGCCTGTGTAACATCAATATTACATGATATTGATTCTGAGGCGTTATCCTACGTGGATGACCTATATCTCACAGACGACGACCTCAACATTTATCTTGCAAGGGTCGATCGGATCATTTTGGGATTTGCAGACCTCGGATACAAATTCAAATTTAAGAAAAGCAAGATTGTCTTTCTCAGTGTATTGTTCCTGGGATACGAGCTATCAAACGAGGGAAAGAGCCTAGCCCACACTTTCTAGAACAATGGGCTCAACTGCACCCTCCCAACACACTTAAGAAACTGCAGTCATTACTAGGTTTCTTTAATTTTGGCAGAACATACATTCCAGATTATGCACAACGTATCAAGCCACTTTATGACTTGGTTCAGCCCAGTTTTTCTAGCAGACCCTGGACAGTTGAACACACATGCATCCTTAGGGAAATGCAACAGGACATGCTAGAAGCTAAACACTTACACACACATGACAATAAAACAAATTTGGTGATCCGAATAATTGCTGGTGCCATTGGATTTACTTATGTCACCTTCAACGAGGGTGACACAATACCCATAGCATATAAATCACATTTATACTCTAATGCAGAACAGTGTTTTGCACCTGCAGAAAAGATTCTGACGGCAGTTCAAATGGCCGTCATAAAAGAGAGGCCACTTGCCTAGGGGAAACGTATTATTGTTGTTTCCCCAGTGCCGGCCTTAGAGGCTGTCATCAAAGCAAGCGTTCCAAACGCTAAAGCATTACATCCACACTGGATTCAAAGGGCAACGTCTGACCGCCACTGATGTTGATTACATTTTTGATCCAAAACTTCAGACACAAGAGTTTCTCCAGTACGAACAAGAGTACCCCGCTCCTCTAAATATTCTGCTATTAGACAGATACCATACTGTCATATACACTGATGGTTCAGCACAACCGGCTGTAGGTACTAAATATCAATACTCCGCAACTTCCGCAGCCGTGAGCGTGGTGACGGAAGATGGATTCTTCCACCCTCACAATACCTACACTCAGACCTTAGGGGACTTCACAGCCCAGTTGGCTGAACTTAAAGCTCTTATACTAGCGCTCAAACATACTGAGCCAGGAAGACTGACTTTAATAGTCTGTGACTCCTACTACTGCGTTCAGTCATACAATGATTATCTCAATCATTGGAAGCTGAACAGGTTTAGAGATTCTAAAGGAAACACCATTAAACACAAAATATTGTGGGGGAGGGAGGCTGATCTTAAGTATACGCCACAGTGTGTCCATGTATTGCGCCACCAACGTGTAGGAATACACGTTACTAGCAATACATTACCCGATGAAGCGGCCAAAGCAGCAGTAGCTACGGCTTCTGTGGCTGCAGTAACTCGTTCACAAATGAGATTGGATAAAGAAATACTGATTGCCGTGAAAGCTTCGGCTGCAGGCAAGCGCCTTCCAAAGGGATACCCTACAAACTATACTTACCATATCAGTGCACAGAATGTTGCCTACGCAACAATTCCTGGGGTTGGAGATCGAGTGATCCCCAACGAAGTTCAGAGATTAGATCTAGTAAAAGCAGCGCATGAGGGTGTTGCTTCAGCACATGCTGGCATATCGGCCACAATAAAAGTTTCTGGTGGCCTGGTCTATGCAGACGAACAAAGCAGTATGTCCTTTGTTGTAACATTTGCCAGCAGATAAAGGGCTCTAATATCAAACGCCCACCGCAGACATCCCTCTTAGTGTCCAACAGGCCACTACAGTGTGTGTACCTGGACCATTGTGGTCCCTTACAGCCTGATGGTGCATACAAATATATTCTAGCCACTGTAGATTCTTGTTCTAGGTTCCTGTGGGTATGGCCACAGCGGTCGGTGACGCCCAGACTGTTATAAAAGACTTGCTGATCTTTATCGGTACATAAGCGGTTGCAGCATTCCATTCGGACCAGGGCCCTGCATTTGCCTCTAAGGCATTCAGGGAGACCATGGGGACGATGGGTGTTGAACTCCATTACTCCTCACCATACCATCCGGAAGGAAATTCATTTGTGGAGAGGTGGAATCGTGATCTAAAGCAGTCCTTAACAGCTTGAGTATTAGGTTCAGGCCGCAGTTGGTTACATCACCTATATGGGGTCCAAAGAGCACTGAACAATCTGCCAAGATGGTCCTTGGGGGGGGACGCACTCCTTATGAGGTTCTCTTTGGGATACCTATGTATGTCCCAGATCTTGATGCCTCTGGTATGGTAGCAGCAGAAACAACATTTGACATAAATGAACGTCTCACTGTCTTACAGGAGCTTCAGCAATTTCATGATGATAAATCATCTACCAGTGCTGCCACCTTAGGAATAAGGGATTTAGCGAAAACTTCAACTGGTTGGATTCCTAAAGTTGGGGATCTGGTTTGTGAGAAGATCGCAGTGAAGAAGGAATTCGGTCCAACATACAGAGCACCTGTACCGGTCTTGGGAATTCAAGGTACCAGGACTGTCATCTTACCACCACTGTCTGGTTCTCGAACAAACAGATTCATATCCATTGATGACATCAAACTACACCATGTGGCCAATCCTTCACAGTAGACCAAGAGGTCCCTTGGGTGGGTTCCGATCCCCTCTCACTACCCAACAGGACATACATCTACATAGTACGATGAACAACGCTACTACGGACTATGCAACAATGTCCGATGCTGTTCCAGACACCTCCTCGACCATGGGGAGTGCGGAAAATGAACTTTTGCTAGTTCCAGTCACCACTTCGATGACCACTCCTGTCCAAGATTTGGCTCTTTTTTACACAAACACCTCACAGACTAATGACACCGCCTACCAGGAGCCTCCACGCGAAGTGGACCAGAGTACAAGTAATGCACTGGCTCCTGTGTTTGCAGAGACTACCTCTGGCTATTTCATTGACATTGATGACTTTTCTTCAGACTCATCCACTACTGTGATTGACAGTGTTTCAACAAGAAGTAAGCTGTTTCAATGGCTTAACAAAAACTATTTGATATACCCGTGCTACTATTTATGGTTCTGTTTGACATTTTCAGCATTATTTTTATGGATTGTTTTGTGACTGTTTTCTTTTTGCTCATAAATGGTCACTATATTCCTGATTGCTCCTCTGTTGAGCCTGTTGATGAAGTTTTAACTCCATATCATTTCTCACATAAGGTCTGAAGAGACTTGTCCCCTGTAAATGTTACAGCAATACCGATTTCTGATGCGATTGTATGGGACAAAGTTCCCTTTGATATATACGGGCGTACAGAGATTATTCAGCTACCATACGTGTTCAAAGTTTCAATGACAGATGTAATTACACCTGATGTTGTCTCTGATGATTGGGATTTCCAAACAGTTGATTCCATGCTAACTGAAATGAAGGACTATTCCGCTTTTGAAAGTGATGATGTATATGAACATACAATGAATTATGGGGAAATGTTCTGCTATAACAATTGGGGACATTACTACCTACACAGTGCCACTAGATACAGGCTAGTATCGAACTACACACAGTGGGAACACTGTTCTACACCACCAGTGGGAGCCTAAAATACTATAGTGATAAATTTACATATTTTTCTGGGCATGACACAAAAAAAGCAGAGTCGTATTATTTTAAAATACCGCCGGCACAAATTAGGAAAATTTTGCTAACTGACACAAAAATGATTTATTCAGATCCCTTTGTTTCCCAGCTCGCAGTTGAAGGTTACGAATACTGGAAGAGGATTATTGACTTGAAAAGTGTATGGGGAACACAAGATTGGCAGATACAGGGTAGGGAGGCTTTATTTCGAGCATGCCTGATTCCTGTGCAAATGATTTTTTTTAATTACACTATTCAGCAGACATCCTGTCTAGGGTTAGAAAAAATTAAAGACATAAATACGCCCAGTATCCCCACTCCGGCAAGGTTTAAAGATTAGCAATACTTCCTTAATGTCACAGAGGAAAGGCTAGATGCAATGGTTAAGGCTGATACCTATAATTCATCACTTTCCATTCCAGGCGGGTGGTTAATATGGCCCACTGACACTAACGAGTGTCAAACGCGTTTCTTAAACTCTTCAGGAGATTTTTCAATTAACAGGATAGATCCTCGCTTTATATCTGGTCAACATACAGGTATAATTACGACATACCGTGTGGGTAAATTGTGGCAACATTGGTTGCAGACCAACACGTTAGCCGCAGTTAAGAAACACCTGAACACTCTTTCTGAAGATGCAGACTTCCAGGATTTTCTGCTGGGTCCTAGAAAATACGCTTGAAAAGGTTCCTATACGGCATGTACAATGAAATTTGGAAACTTTCACAGATTGAGGCTGCTGCGCGTTTAAGGCAATTGGATAAGGAAAATTTAGAGAACGCTTTAGCTGTTGTCGACAATGGCATGAATACTCTGTCCAACAGGATTTATAGTGTTGTCTGCTATTGATATCACTCAGACAGACTTGTCCCGGTTATATCATGGACAGACACAGCTACGTTCCATCATGCAGCTGGGTTGGACTCTACAGACATTGAAAAATGGCCGTATTCCATGGAAGTATATTAACGAAAGTGAATTCTTCACTGCCTTTAATTTTTCCAGAGAACAACAGACAGTGGCTAAAAGTGAAGCTAGTTTCACCGTGCTTCACGTGGAAAAACTAAATAAGTTGCCCTTCAAGGTAGCAGAGAGTCCTTCAACTATCTGGCTCTTACATGACATCATTAATTTACCCATTTCGACCTTTCGTTTCTCAGGCTGCCTGAAACATCTTGTAGTGGGAAAGTACAAGCAACTAGGAGATAGCTATATTAAGGAAGAGTAGGAGTTGCCCTTTGATTATAAATGTCTGAACGGCAAAAAGGAGGTCTTTCTTAGCGAAAGCGAATGTGAGACTGCTGTTAATCATTCAATGATATGCAAGCAGGTGTCCCTTCACGGTCTTTGCAATGCTGGGGGTCGCAAACTTAGCCTGTTTTCTGAAGGTTACTCCAGTCCCTTTGATTCGCCCTGTATTTCATGTACTTTCCAATGGAAGTTATTTGGTACTGAATGATCAAAGTTGTTGCGGCATGCGACCAGGAATTGCCTAGGCAATGTCGGTCTCGAAGGTCGTTACGTGTTGTGGACATGTTTTATTCCCCCCCACACTATAGATAAAAGTATCTGACATATATCCCCACATAGATACTATTAATGTGAACTATGACAAGCTGAGCAAGCTAAAGGCGCTATTGTTTCAAAAACAGGTTGCCTTGACATCCGCAAAGGAGACGTATGCTCTCCAGATTGCGATATCATCAGCCGAGATGCAATCCCTATTAAATACCAACTTCCCCAAGCACTTTGGAGAGCTGGTATCCAGAATATTCATTGCTTTAAGTACTACTGGGATTGTCCATTTCTTTAAGGCTGTCTGGTCTGGTTTCGTGTCCATCTTCCAGACTGTCTTCGGAGTCATCCTGTCAGCCATCCATTCGCTCTTTTTAAGTGTGTTTGGTGGCTTTCCAATTATTTTAGCTTTAATTGGCGGACTACTACTTCTATTTCTTCTGATTCGCAGTAGTTGTTTCTTTCCAGCTACGCAGAGCGATGGAGCCGCTCCTACCAACACCACTGTGCCGTGAACGCATGGTTCGGATCTTCGGTGCACCCTTGCTGGTGGAACTGGAGCATGACTGGTCGTTGTCATTTGGGCCCCTTCTCTGGTGCGTACAACCAGTTTTCTGCTGCATATGGTGCCTCTTTGAACATCTGCCTATGGTCTATCTTGCTGTTGCACCGACATCTCCTGTGGACCACGAACTGCTGATGTCCCCGATGAGGGTTCATACACGGTCATGCCCCTTGAGATTAAGGTTGCTCCGCGAGGCCACCTATGAGCCTTCCGTTTTGAGATCTACCATGGACGACGGCACTACAACGGATGACTTTACACCAGAAAGTACTGCTCACTACTGCTCTGTGGATCTGTTTGTCCCCCCAGCCCTCTATTTAACATCAGATGATGTTGACTCATTTTTTAGGTCGTTGGTTGGTGACTTCAATGACACTCTTCGAGATCATGCGTACAGCAAATAATTTGATGAATTGGCTTGCCATTCCTGATTAAAATTATGCATTTAAATTAACTTGCTTTGGCACGCTGTGCTTGTCATGGTTGACATTAGCATCTCTGTATGTTTTTTTAGCTGAACTGTTTTTATTACCCTTTTTAACACATTTTAAAGAGTCTTTTAGCTAGTTTTTATGCTTTTAGCTTTTTACTTCAGAGCAATTTTAGCATTTGGGTTCCTATACCTTCGTCATACCTGTTACGGCAATGGGGTGGGTGTAGTGAATCCTAGTTTGTTTTAATGGGATAACAGGAGTTAGCTTAGCCTTTGGCTTTCAGACTTGTGCCTCCGTCACCTAGTGACTTTTAACCTACTTAACTTGCTCTGTCTTAGCCCATTTCATTAATTAATTCATCTAAGATGGCTGCCTTGTGTATAGTTAGGCCAATTGCATTATCAGTGCCACCGCGCTAAGGCGTCAAGATCAAGCAATAAAGACAAACAAACAGTAGGTGTTCACACTTAGGGATTTTCCCTCTCTATACTTTCGAGGGATTGTTTATAATAATTTCCATCCCAAGCATGTCTGTTACCTATTGTTTGGGAACACACCTACGTCAGGGGTCCTGGTAGATCTGTATAAATACACCGCACTTTAGACAGATAATCAGAGGGATTCCGACCAGAGGGCATCGCCACCATCGCTGATATCGATGCTGCAGTCATCTTGATGCTGACCCAGTCTTCGTGTCCCTGAGGAGTCTGAGATAGAGACCTCATTCCAAGGTAACGAGGGTTGGGGGCTCCTCTCATGGACATGGCATTGGCAGATTAGGTTTAGCAAACCCAGCTCTCCTTTAGGTAGGAGGTTAGGCCTTTCACATTAGGGTATTAGGGCATATTACATCTCGTATGTCTTTTACATGCATTGCAAGATGATGGGTGTCTTTGTAATAATGAGACTCGTCTTCACAGTTCTGTTCCTTGCATTATTCATTATCCTAATCATTGCAGCCCATGCAACTTATCGCAAATTGCAGTTGTGTTAAATAAAAACTATTGAAACGTTACTGCATCTTTGTCATTGCCTGTGTTTGTATGAGACATGATATATCTGTGAGAAAGGGGTCATATCCGTTTAACCACGACACTCCCTGAGATGTCTTATTCTCGAATCCATGCATATAGTCTGCCACAAATCACCTTTTACTATTGTGTTTCTGGTGAGGTGCTGCTAGTGAGCCGGTTAGGTTGGGACAACAGTTGCGACTTGTTGTAGGATAGCCATAATCGCCTACAAGCAAAAGTACTGTCATCCTTCAACCAGCAGTCTTGCCTAGAACAAGAGTCCAAACTACGACAGTATGCATCTTCAAATTTGTTTTTAGTGAGTGAATGTTAAGCCTATTATAAAGCATAGTATGGCTCAAGTAATTCCTAGGTTTGAAATTTAGATCTCACACCAGTGCTAATTTTTTAAGGTGCTCTGTGGTCTTTGAAAGCTCTGTTTCTTCGTCTCTATCAGTGGGTGGCAAATCATCATCCGTAGAAGGTGCGGAGTGTTAATATTTTAGGTGCATTATAAATACCGCTACTCATGCACTCCTGAATCACAGTCTTTCTTCTGACCCCTGGTCATTACACTTCATCTATTTCTGACCTATGTTATGGGCTAATATGCTTTAAAACATACAATTTTCCACCCCATTTCACACAACATTCTTGCAGAGGGGGGAGGATCGGGACGGGATGCTTGTGGTATGTAACCCCTCTGTAAATTGATCTGCTACCGAACTGAGAGTTTAACCAGTGTGGTTAAAAATACACCACTTATATTTACCAGAGTGCCACTTGGTATCCTATAGAATTGATAAGTGGTGCACCAATATCCTTCTCATTTTGGTCTTTCAGAAAATGATGTTTTTAATAGCAACCCTGGATTTTTATATCGTGTTTCATACGACACTCCTGCTACTTAAGCTCTTGAAATAACAGATGTGACTGTTGCCCAATTGAATGTGCTCATTTACCGGACTTAGAGTGATGGAAGGCCGAGTCAGCATCGGGTTCGACCTGGTGACTTCTGAGTTCACTGAGAAAACTGGCAGTGCCCATTTAACTCACTGAGCTGCCTGTCAGGTCAATGGAGAAAGGGGTTTTGTTATAAAGTTAGGAAACTTAATAATATGAATATAATGAAAGAAATAGTCACATTGAGCAGATCAGCTGTCAAATTTTCAGATTAATTGTGTGGGTCGCTATTCCAATCCTGTTTCTCCTGCATTGATGTACTCCTATCCTAGAATGTTATAATGGAATAATTAATTACTAGAATGTAAAGAAATAAATCTGCATTAGTAAGCCACTGATGCATGAAACAGTGAGGCTTGACATCAGTGGTAATGTGCTGGTTCTGAACTAGAACCAGCTGAAAATTTCACGCCCGACATAATGTGGCCACTGAGCTGCTATGCCACTTTCATTGGTGTCGAAGTCAAGTAGAAATAAAAGGACCTGCACAGCTATTTAGACCAACCTAAGTACAAATCAGGAGAAATGGCTCAAGCCCAAATGAAAATCAACAGTCTTTTTAGTGGCAGTCCACACCCTACCTCTTTCCTCATTGTCCATCTCACCCTTTATTTGAATAAAGACAAGGTGAATTAGCCAAGGTTCAAGTTCATGCTAAGAAGCTCTAGTGAGTCGTGCAGACTGGATCTATTTAGCAGCAGCTCCCAAATACCCCTCATCTTCTGCCCCCCAGCCATTCTCCTTTCCGTGGTACCTCTTTACACCCATGCAAGAGGTTTTAAAGCCATCCTGACACAGCTCTCAAGATTCACAGGTCCATCTCAACCCAGTTATGAATTTTTGCTTGATTTCTGGGTCTAGTAGATCTAAAGGATTTTTTTTTTAAACTACAACACCAGTAAGAAGGGGATAGTAATCTTGGAGTGGATGAGTTACTTAAGTGTGGACTAGGGAAACTTAAGAGGTTTTCACTGATGAATCCTCTTCCCCCATGAACTGGTAAGTTGTTTTAGATCTTTGTGAGCGTTTGGCCACCTCCTAGTAAGCTGGAAATGATTATTGTGCTGTTTTAAAGCAACAGAGAGGCTTCGTTTTCATGGACAAAGTCTTGGGACTGGAAGAGAACAGTTGAGGCACACTTTATGCTGTGCCTGCCTAACTGCGTATGGGACGCTCATTGTCATTCTTATCCTGATAGATTTGTGAAGCACGGCTAATCACGCATGAGGGTATTCAGGCACTGGGGGTACTGCTGCTGGGGCTCATTTGAATAACTAGGTCTTGAGTCCTTTTCTGAATTCCAGCAGGGAGGATGAGGTCTGTACGTGCTGGGGGTGGGGGTGGGTGTCCAGGTCATCACAGCGAGGTGGGGGAAGGAGCATCCTCTACTGTTCTGTACAAAAACAGGGAGCCTGCCCTGACCTTCAGTGGTACCAAAAGCACAATGTACTGTGGGCCTTATTTATCCTTTTGCCTACAGTTGTAAGTCCATTGGCATGAAGAAGAAACACTCTGTCACCCTTTTGGACATGCCGGCCCGTGGTTACCTCTTAATAATGGGAGGGACCACTGTCAAAGCAGTTCCTGTCAGTGTTGTAAAGTTTTATAGGCAGCTCTGTCGGTCATGATGACCCACTGTCAGACTTTTACCAATTTTACATTTTTCTAAAACAAACTACGAAAGTTGGAGTTCATTATTTATTTAATTTAATAATATCCCTCATCCCCTGGCAGTGACATCAACAAAAAGCCATCCAACTGCCCATTATATCTAGGGTGGGTAATTGGATGGCTAAGGTTTGACGATCCATACTCTGTTGGGTTGTTGGAGGAGGATGTTGGTGCTGGATCCAGAGTAGCCTCCGTTGTCTACCTGCCTTCGGCCCTTTAGTCTCTCTATGAAACGGGTCGACCAACACTTTGACAGACAAGCTAATCTGTTGCTGTTGCAACTGAGTATCCTCTCTGACAAGCTTTAAATCAGAGCCTGGCTTTTCTTTGTGCAGCCCCCATTCTCCTGGGCTATCTCAGCATCTGCAATATTAGCCCAGATACTTGAGGCTGCACAAAGCAACTATGCAAATAAAAAGGGCTGTGTTAGAAATTGGGTCTCTAGTTGGCAGAGGAATGCACTCAGTCCAAGTAGGGAGCACAATCCTAGTCAAGGTAGGACAGATCCACACCATAAATTAACCTGTGCTCACCCTGTGGTAGCTTGGCACAGAGCAATTAGGCTTAACTTAAGAGGCAATGTGTGAAGTATTTGTGCAGCACTCTAATTACAGGAATTTAGTGAAAACACCACAAATAGACTACATCAGTTTGGAAAAATAGAGAATGTTTGAGTAAAATAAGACTAAAACAACAACAATCCAATCAGTACATCACGAGATATGCAATTTAAAAAGTTATACGTTCCTTTTTCTGGCACATCACAGTGCTCACAAAATTATGCGGATGTTTCCTTTAGGGGCACTATGGTAATGTGCTTAGGAGTGAGTGTAGGAAAGCACTCGAGTCAGTGGGCGCCGTCGCAGTTTTCTGACCGATTCGTGGATCTCAACACCAAATTCAATCTGACGTAACAGCCTGGGGCTCACCCGGCGGGATTACCCCCCATAGGTTCACTGCGTACAAGGCAGCCCAGAGCTGACATCGGTGGGTGGCCCTGTTGCCAGGCAATCATATTGGCTTCCCCTGGCCAGCCTTCCTCGGTTCTCTAATGTTGCAGTCAGAAGTGCAGCACATGCGCCGGTGAAGAATAGTGATGAAGTGCTTAGCGGGCTCCAGCGCAGAAACACTACATGTGCTGGTGTGGGAAAGATGAGGGAGCACTGATTTCATGGGAACGAAGTAGCGCTACACATGCTCTGGGGCCGAAGTGCAATTGTTTACCACACAATGATTTGTCTGTCCCCAAAGTGGAGTGCAGGTCCTTGTCAGAAAGGCTTCTGCAGGAAGGAAGGGAGCAAATACAAGGTAGATAGTGAGGTATTTGATGTCTCTGAAACCAGGGGGACAAGCCAGCAAGCTTTAGAGTTCTGGGGTGAAGTAGAGGTTGTAAAGGGCTGGTCCAGTCCTCCCTCACTACAGAGGTAGCAGGCAGCAGGCCAACACAGCAGAGCACAGTGCAAAGTGCCAGCCCTCCCTGGCAGCACAGCAATCAGCATGCAGCAGGCCAACACAGAAAAGCAGTGGCAAAGTGTCAGTCTCTCCTGGCAGCGTAGCTCCTCTTAGTTGTAGTCTCCTCAGGTACGCCAGGTGAACTGATTTGGTGGGGTTTAGGGTCCAGTACATATACCCAAAAAGGCCTTTGACGTAGTGGAGACATCAAAGGAGTTCTCTGACATGCGCAAGGGTACCTTTCCTTTTAGCCCTGTCTGCCAGGCAGTGTGCAGGGAATAATCAGTCCTTTGTGTGGAGACAGAACACCACCTACTGAAGTGTAAGTATTAATTCCTCCCCTTCCCTCTGCCCAGGAAGACCCATCAGTATGCAATTGATGGCAGTTGTAGGTGAGGGGGTGAGGGTCCTGTGTTTGTGGCTGTCGAGAGGGAATTCACAAAGTGCAGTTGTTGCTCAGCCCAGATGTGTATTCAAAAACAGGCTAAGGCACAGAATGGTGAACGTAAGAAAATGCCAACTTTCTAAAAGTGGCATTTTCAGGCTTAACAATTTAAAATCCAACTTCACCATGAGTTGAGAATTTAAATTGAGTCCAGAGATACCAAACTGCATATTTCTATATTTTCCCAATGGGGAATTACACTTAAAAGATGATTTAAGGCAATCCCACTGTTAACATATAGGAGAGGTAGGCCTTGCAGCAGTGGAGATGGATTTAAGAGTTTTCACTACCTGGGCCTAACAAACTAATAAGTACATGTTTAACTTTTTAAATACACTGCACTCTGCCCTTGGGGCTAACCAGGGCCTACCTTTGGTGTGGTTTGGATGTAATTTAAAAGAAGGTTTGGGCCTGGCAAATGTGGGCACTAGCTAGTTTGATATGTCAGTTTCAAAAGTCTTGGGGTGATCATGCAGAAAAGGCAATTTCCAACAGGCCCTCAGCTGGCTCCATCCAGTGAACATCAGTCAAGTTGTCGCACTGCCACCCTAACCTGGCTAAGAATGAATAAAGGGATGGGAAAAACCTGCAAGAGTTAGAGATGAGAAATGTAGTGTGGGGAAAGAGGCATTAAGTGATATCAAGACTAGGTAGCCTTCATTTTTGTCAGCCCATTAGGCTAGGAGTGTGCGCCTATGAAAAACATTGGGCCACTGCATTTGTGTATTTTTAACACTCGCTACGCATACAACTCCCTCACAGATAACTTTGGGTTGTTGGGTGTCCTTGTCCCAAGCCTTTTTGCTTTCTCTCCTCACAGTAAGGCAATTAAACGGTTTCAAGTCAGTTTTTCTGTGCAGTTCTTGAGCATCTGAGGGCGTTTGAAACACGTGGGGAAAGGCACACTGCTGCGTCTGGCGGCCTTGATGGCGCACACCAACCCGTGAGGCCCAGACCTCTTGCTGACAGCAGGGATTCGGGACTTGCATTCTGCGCGGGGACTCTTTTCGGCAGCAGTGAAGCACGGCGGACCGTAAATCAAATATTCCCAACGCGCGCCACATGCTGCTTGTCGTTGTCAGAGGCCGCTGAGAGCGAGTTAAGGAGTTGAAGAGTGAGAGATATCGCTGTCGTAAAGATTTAATTGTGCAGTCAGAAAAGCTGGCACCGATGCAGAATACGAAGCGTACTTTTCTTTACGACGTGTTTGCCACAAAAGTGCTTGGACGCAGTGCTTAATTTGTAAATAACGTGCCTGAAACACGCGGCTGCTGCATTTAAATGTGCGAGCACTGAATGCCCATCCCTGGCCTCTTTAATCCATTTAAAGCCACACCCTGCCCATTTAGCTCACTCTCGCAGCTTTCTCCCTTTGTGACGCTTTTTCGTTTTTCTGTTCCTCCGTCTTTCCCATATGTGTCTTTTGTTCGCCGTAAATGCCTGAGGCAGAACAATAAGTGCTGGCTCTCAAAAATAAGTGCCGGTGCTCAGCACCGGAAAACACCGGCTGGACGCAAGTAATCTGTCTAAATTCGAAACAGAGATGCCCTTTCTGGTAACAGTGCAGTTAGTAGTTAGAATGTGCGTCTCCTCGCATAGTATTTTGTTTCCATGTAGTGCAGCCTGTTGAAAATAATTTAAGATCAGACCTGCATTCTGCTGAAAACCACAAACTGCGTTTCTATCCCTCACACACATTTCACTCACTACACTGCTGAGCGTTGCGTCCTGCATGCAGCACGACAACCGCTCCTCGGCGGTCACCACGCTAGACATGAAAGCCGTCCCAACACCACACGGCGTAGCCTGCCCACACAGGGGTGGTAAGCACCGTCTAAATGCTGCAAAACAATGCACTGGTTCTGAGGACGGAGAAGGAGCGTCTAGGTAAGGGGATGGGCGCCTAACTTCAGTGACACGTTAGCGTCAAGTAACACCACCTTAGCTGGTGCAAACTGAGCCAAAGCGGAGAACGCCATGCCACCTAAGTAGTAAAACGTGAAACTTTGACAGCCAAGGCCTTCCTTCTCGGAGCCATGTGACCTCGAGTAATCCAAACAACCTCTACTTGTCTTCTACAAGCGGCCTGAACTGGCTTTGATTCTTCAGGACGCACTTATTTGAAGCTGCTAGGGAAAGTGGCGTATTTGATGTAGAAGGAAAGTATCCATGCATAAAGGGTATCATTGAAGAATTAAAGGCTGAGCCAGCCCCGCTCGGAATTAAATCTGTATAAAATCGACATATTGGTTGAAGTTCTCATTCATACAAAATAGGCTGACACTTGCAGAGGAGAAGGTTGCGCGTCCGGGCCTCTGCACAGAAGGAATTAGCCTACACTGTGAAAGAGACCCAGACAGGCGAAACGAGTCATGCAGCATTTTACAGCTCGAGACCCTTTACAGCTCCTTGTCTTCATCTCGGAGACTCTCACGGCTCTAACATTAGTTTTTCAAATATTTGCCCTCCTAGTCCCACCACGGAATTAAATAGCCAGAGTACCTTCTATCATTGAAACCTCAAATGACACTAGACTCGAGAGTAGGCAAACGTGTTTACACAACGCGCCTCTAAGTGCAGCAGAGAATTTGGTTGGCAGTGTCTGCTGGAAGGTGCGCCATCTCACAAGCTGCTGCCAGGTAAGGACCTTTTGTGAAACAAACACAGCCAGATTAAGCAATGAAAGAGATTCGCGCGCTGAACATAAGCACACAAGAGTGTGACCTCTACAGCCGGAACAGCCCCAAGCCAGAAACGGGAAATGTGAATTGGACCAACAGATGAATACACGAACTAACACAACGCTGTGACAGAAACCGGATTAAGCAATAGCAGAAAAAAGAAGCAACATAGGAAATAAGTAATACATCATCAGCCAGGCAACGGAGAAACCCAAGCAGTGGGTTGCAGAAAACACGAGAACAAAATAGGCAGCTTTGTGGACCTCTGGAAGTCTGCGCACTGCGCTGCAACTTGCAGACTCAGGGAAATGGGACTTAGAGGGTCTCAGAAGTGTATTATGAGTTATTTTAAGCACCAGAAGACTGCAGGAGGTGGGGGCGAGCTGGGGAGAGACTAGTGAGAAGCATTGCTCCTTCCACAGTCAGTGCAGGCCCATGTATCGCCAACAAAGATGTACGACTCATACAGCCGTGAGTGCACGCCCATGGGATTGTCTCGGGGGTTGAGTAGTATTTACAAGGACACATCCCCCTTCTGACCAGTGTGATACTGACATCGATAAGCTACTTCTTCTGGTGCTGCCGCATGCCAGTGCCCTTGGAGGGCTAGCTGCAGTGTCATAGCTTAATGAGGTGTCCCGTATCTAATGAAAGGTATGATAATAGAGTCTGCATATATGGGTAGCTGTCATCATTGTGTAGAGAAGACATCCCGCCTGATGTTTTTGCAGCATCCTAAGGGTGGAGTGCTGGGTGCGCAATCACGTGCTTTCTTTCATCTGGTGATTGGACACATTGGTTTGACCAGCTAGCGTGCCTTGGTGTTGCCTCATTGGTGTGTGGGCAACACTATTATGTGAGTGTGAACTTATTTGGGTCTTGTTTCCTTGTGTTCATGTGTGGTTATTTGTAAAACAGAGAAAAGAGGTGGGAGTTTGTTTGGTAGTTCCCGAATGATTGCTGTGACATTTGTTCCTTTACAAGAAAGGTGGATCGTTTCTGGCAGGACTGTGTGAGCTTGAGCTGAGTGGACATACTGTGAAATATTGAGTGTGGGGGCAGAGAGAATGTAGTGATGTGTGGGATTTTTGCATCTGCGCTAGGTTGCCCGGTAATTATACCTGAAGCTAGGGGTGTGAGGCTGTGACTATCATTAAGAGGTATGTTACTCCTCTGTGTTGAGGACTCTGTCCTCCAACTACAGCTTAAGCATAGACTGTCGCTGGGTAATAGGCTGAGCTTCAAACTAGGCTTGAATGATAAACCGAGTCATTGAAGGGTTTATAACTAGACCAGAGGCTAGTCAAATCATAAGATTTTGGGGTTTCTGGACATGAGGGAGGGTCAATACATAAAAAAGATTCGCAAGCACGCTTTCGAAAGAGGAGACTGCCCCAATTATGGTGCTTAATGATAATAGTTCACTTATGGATAAAGGTCCACAGATCTTCTCCTAAACGTTCCCTTGGTGGTCCATAGGATCTCATGTGCGATCCACCAATTCCCGGTTCATCTTCAGCCCATAATTAGTTTATTGTCTGAAGTTAACATTGATTGCTACCATCTATTGACCATGTGGGATACTTTCAGTGCATTTATAAAGAGGCAATTTACCAACTTTTCAACCATGTTCCAAAACTTTTGATCATATAAACATTTGATAGCTTATTTAAAAATAGCTTATTTGGAAATGGTACTTCTCTTTCCAAAGGCTCAACAGATTTCGGATACTGCGTCAAGTTCTGGTAGGAAACCAAACAGCAGTATAGTAACACAATGACCCTAAAAGAATAGGAAATACTAGAGACAGAGAAACAAACATTTATGCATTTCATATTCAGGGTAACAAATGGTTTGCTTCTAAGAGTTTACCTGACTGTGTTCCCTGCCGATTGTGGGGGCGTCTGTCTTGCACTTGTAAACATGATTAGAGTTAGCAGGTTTGTGGGCCATGAAGGAAAGATAACTAAGCAAACAATTTTTGGATAGGTAGAGGGATATTAGAGAAAGAGTTTGGAGTATTTCCATAGATTACACCTAGCTTTGGACATCTACAGCAGATACCATCCTGTGTGTCACAGAATATATAATTATTCAGTTACTAAATAGGGTGTTAACTCTTAGTTTGCAAAATCATACATTGCACTGTCTCGAAGAGATGTGGCTTTTCTCTGATGATCTTCTCAAGTGGGGATTTCAAGAGTTCAGATGCCCAGAATCACCACTTACCATGATTTTTGGCTCCCTGCCAAATATGGATTAATAGGGCCTTCAACTATTGAGAAAAACATGATTTCTCTTAAGCCAGTCCTGCATCTATCCAGTTAGTAACAATAGGCATTCGGGAAGATTGCTTTGTTTGATGGTGTCTGCTCAGGTTTTGAGAACTGTGTGACATTTATTGGATGTCCTCTGTAAGGATCTTCTGTGTCTTATTGCTTACTTCACGGTCTTTACACATATGTGACTCCCGTCACTGTACAATGCCCAGCAGGTGCTCCCAGTTAATAATTCTTTGGAGCTCACAACAGTTTCAGCTGTTGTTAATTTTGGCACCTAAAACAGGGGGTCCCGTTAAGGTGGTGCTGGGGTTGAACTGTACCTAGAAACCCTTGCAACAGACCAAGAGCCAATTCGATTGTGTGGGTCCAGGCTGGGATCTCAGCATTGAGTAGATGCTTTACTAAGTGAGGGAGATGTGGACCGGGGTTCCACTGAGGAGTCTGATGCAGACTCAAAGGATGTATCGGTCAGCTGGGAGAGAAGCACTTCCCAACTTTGGGCTATTGGGTGATTACCTAGGCCTCTGACAGTTTCTCTGTGTAATTCTTTCACTAGGGCTTTCGCTCCATTGGATGAATATGCTCGGCCAGTGTTACGGGCTAGGCGGGGTAAGAAGCTTCCAGCACACTGTGATCATTTTCATTTTTTTTTGTTTAACTTCTTCTTATTGCATTTGAATATTCCAAAAACATACCAACAACAAAGTAGTCCTGATTAGCTGCCAAATTCTGTCATATATATTACAGTGTTACCTCATCCCTCAAATCTTCGAACCCCCTCCACCATCCCCAGCACAGATCAAGGACTTGCATTTGTCGTTGTAGACCCAAAGCATCCAGCATCCTGATTAGTGTTCTCCAGTGGGGCACAGAGTACACCCCGATAGCTATTCCAGCCAGTCCAAATTATTTGCTCATTTTTGGGACAGCCGCTACCTTTGTAGACTGTCCTCTCTGCAGCCATACACCAACCAATGATTCATTTTCAGTCACTCAGCCATGGTGCCCCCTCCACACTCTAGTATCTGGCTATATTACGTTTTGCCACTGTCAGTCCCAGCGTCAACCAAGTCAATGTCAATGTCAAGTTAGTCACTTCCCAGATATTTAGGAGGCACCACTTGGCAGAAACCTCCATGTCATTCCTGCATACTGTATTTAAACAGGCCACTACTGACTCCCAGTATTGCTGGATGCAGGACAGCTCCAGAGATTGTGAAAAAACGTTCCCACCTGACCGCAGTTTCTATGACACGTTTCACTTTGGACCCTTTCCATTTTTAGCCAGAGTGGAGCAGGCATAATAACACCTATGTAGGATTTTGAGCTGCACCAGTCAGAATCTGTATTGTATTGCCACCTCCCACGGTGACACCAGTGCCAACAACCATTCCTCATTTTCGAGATCCAACAGATCATGTTCCCACAGCAGTCAAAGTGTAGGCACAATGTCAGGGAAATTGTTCAGTAGTTTACATGGGTGAGATGGGTTTTTGGGGAATGGGGTCATCTAGTAACCTATCTTCCAGGGGGGATACCCTCAGGGAGGTCGTCTTCCCTCAGTATCGCCCTCAACAAAGCGTGTGGTATTTGTAGGTATTGGTATGCTTCAAAAGAGGCTATCTGGTATTCTATCTGGATTTCCATGAAGGGAAACACCTTCCTTCTCCCCTTCTCCCCAGAGGTCCCCTACCCTGGAGAGACCAATGAGTTCCCACTTATCAAAGCCTTCCTGTTTCCACAGCACACCCGGTCGAGCTGAAACCCTCAGTGGCCTGTGTAATTTTGTCCCTCCAGCCCAATACATTTGTTGCTTTATGCCAAATAGGTATGGTGACCGCTGTAGGGGTTGGGAGGGGTGCAGAGTGCCTTCCTCCATCTGGGCTCTGAGATAACCCACAGGTCGCATGACTTGCTGGTCCATGTGGTATGCCAGTTCCTCTTTGCGGATGTACACCCATTGATTATTTACCACTAGCTGTGCTGCCCAATAATATTTCTGTACATTGGGCAGAGCAAGCCTGCCATCATATCAGTGTCATATCAATTACTTAAGGGCAGTCCGAAACACCCTTCCATCCCAGAGCAATGTGCGAATTTCCCTATCTGTCTTGTGAAAGTAAGCGATTGGGATTGGATAGGATGTGTTTTGTAGTATATATAGAAAATAGGGCAGTGCTATCATTTTAAATAGAGCAGCTTTTCCTAGGAATGTCAGAAGGAGGGTTCACCAGTGTTGGACGTCTTGTTTCAAACGTGCAAGTGAGGGTTCCCAATTCCGTGTCAGAAGGTTGCCAGGGTCCTATGCCTAAGTAGCAGAAGCCATCTGTTACAACACTAGCCTCACACTCACGGGGCAGCTTCGGCACGTGGCCACTAAGTAGATCAATCTGGGACTTATTCCAGTTAATTGTATATCAGGAGTGTTGATGGGACAGCGGGAAACTATGCATTATCCTAGCAAGAGTGTTCACTGGGTCAGTGACTTATAACAGAATGTCATCTGCTTATAAGGATATCCTGTCTTCCCAGTCCTCAGTCCACCTCAGCCCTTTGATCAGTGGGTTCCTCATAATTCATACCACCAATAGTTCTAGTACCAACGTGAAAATTAGATGAGAGAAGGGGTAGCCCTGTTGTGTGCCACATTGGAGACGGAATGTTGGGAATGTGCCACCTATTCACCTTCACCCTCACCAGGAGTTTTGCATATAGGAGTTGGATTCATTTTAGGAAACCTGGGCCGAATCCCAAACGATTGAGGACCGCAAACAAGAATGGCCACTTGATCATATCAAGGCCATTCTTGCATCTAAGGAAAGGACCAGTGCTTCACCCCGAATTTTATGAAGTCCATCCCAGGACACCATGAAGGCGCTGCAGGTTGTGCACAGCGCTCTGGCCGGGCATGAAGCCCATTTAATCCGGGTGGATTAGTGTCATAATCACTCGAAGCAGCCGTGAGGCCAGTAGTTTGGCTAAGAATTTGCATTCTCCATTCAGCAAAGAAATCGGCCTGTATTTGGCACAGTCATTAGGGGTTTTCCTTCTTTACAAAGCACCACAATGCTAGCAAGTCTTTGAACGACAGACAGATGCCCTGTCTTACAATTTTCTTTAAACATGCACAAAAGGTGTGATACTATCTCAGTGGCTGTGAGTTTGTACTGTTCAATCGGTATCCCATTTGGGCTGACAACTTTTCCTGATTTGAAGTTTTGAATGGCTTGGATTATTTCGGCATCTGTAAGTTCTTGATCTAACAGGGTTCTATTATTTTGGGATAGGCCGAGGAGTTGAATGTCTTTCACAAAGTCTTGTGCCTCATCTGCTGTGATTGAGTATTTTGGTGAGTAGATGTGTATGAAGTATGCTGCAAATGCTTCCGTCACTTCCTGTCACCCCTTCTCCCAATCACCCATCTCGGTCAATATTTCCAGAACCCAACGGTTGACCATCTCCCTTTTGTGTAGCCTGGCCAAAAGTTTCCCGACCTTGTCTCCCACCTCATGGAGGCCGTATTGGGTGGCCAGATGGTGTGCCCAAGCTGCTTCCTCTGCAATATATTTGTATTCTTTCTGTTTGAGGGTTAAGTCATTGTCGTCATTGTCGAAGCTTTGTCGTCTGAGTCTAGAAGTTTGGACTTCAATTCCAGAATCTCTGTTTCTAGTGTTAAAAGGCAAGCCTGTTTGTCCTTTCTGTGGCCCACTATCATTGAGAGTCCCTGGCCCTTTGTGACTGCTTTGTATGCCTCCCACAAACTTTGTGCCAAGTCTACCAACCCTTCATTTTTCTACAAAGTATCTCTTAGTCATCTCATATTGGTATTTTTAAGTACCAAGGGCTCAACACTGTGCGTCTGTAGGTTTGGTTTTCGGGTATTGTGTATATTGTCCAGACCGGGGATTGATCAGAAATTCCTCAAGCCAAGCGTCAAACTTCTTTGAAGTGTAGGAGCTGATGAGACAAGGTGAGGATATAGTCAAAGTGTGAGAGGCTGCCACGAGCCCCCTGAATGAAATGTGAACTGTAACATCATGTGATTCAGGATTTGCAAAGTATTGACTTTCCCAGAGCTGCCATAAAGTCAGCAAGAGGGCTGTGGGCAACTCCAGCCTGTCTGTGCCCACCTATCCTGAGCTTCATAGTGGGTAGCATTGAAGTCCCCTCCCAACATCAGTCTGCCCTCCGGGAGCTTAAGGAGCAAGGCACTTAAGTATGAAAACTTTGCCTCATGTAATTTGGTGGGGGGGCTTACACTGAAATGATGTTGATTGTCCCACCCACCCACATCCCTGAGTTCGCCATGGGTCATGCCAGATATGGTGTAAGGTGGGTGGCAACATCTTTCGGATGAGAATTCTCATGCCTCTGGAGACCGTGGTATAACCCCTGTGTGGTACCATTTTATAACCCTCACCTGTCTAGCGCCCAATGACTATTTCCTTGAAGGTGCATTTCTTGGAGGAGTATAACATCTGGGGAGAGCCTCTTGAGAAATTGTATCATTATCCCTCTCCTAATCTTATACCCAACTCCATTGACATTCCAGGAGAGGACCTTAAATGTGACTGTAGTTAGTGTGGGGTCCATATGAAAATTAGGTAGCGAGGCCCCTCCTGGGCCTGGTGTAAGTTGATAAGAGTATCGGGCACTGTGGCGAGGAGCCAATGATGGGTGGTGCAAATGGCATAATGTTACACAGGAAACAGCTCAACAAAAACAATGACAATTAATTACTAAAAATCCCAACTCTCCCCCCCCCCCCCCCCCCCCACCTCCCACCGGCCTCCCTGCCTAGTAAAGTGAAACATGTCTGAAACGCCAGCTCAGCAGAGCATCTATTGCCCCAACTAAACATAATGAAACCAGGGGTAACTGGGGCCTTCGCCTACTACCTACTCTCTGTCCCCTCAAAATCAGAAAACAATGCTGCCACTGCCGCAGATATTCACATGGCCTCGATCTGTGGACATCATGTCAAACACTTCAACCTGAGCATTTGCCACTTACTCAATTAAACTGGTCAAGACTGCTTTAGGAGATCTCACCCAACTCCCTCACAAACAGTATTGCCATAATTACAGTGTTGCAGGGGCCATCGTTCACGTCATTACTTGAGAGCACCTCCAGTTTGGATGAGCACAGAGTAGTCATGGAACCTTGTCAGTGTTCCTCTCTTCCCATGAATTAGAAGACCGTCTCTGTGTCTCTGTACATCTCTTGGCCTTGGGGCCTGGCACCTTTTTCCATCCTTCAAGCCAGTAACATGCCTCTTCAAGAGTTTCAAAGTAGAACGTTTTACCTCTAGTCACCACTCACAGCTTTGCAGGGAAAATCATGGAGTATTTATTCTTGCAGTCTTGCAAGGCTTTTTTAACTTTGATGAAGCTCTGGCGCATCTTTCGATCTTTAGTGTAAAGTCTGGAAAAAAGGGGATGGTGCCATTCTCGTGGGCAAGTGACAGGGAAGTTTGCGCCGTCTGCAGGATTACATCACGGTCCCTGTAATTGTAGATGCATTGGTAGAAGTGGCGCTCTGGTTTTGGTGGAGTGCCGGGGAACCTGTGAACGCGTCCTACCGAGAAAAAGATTTGGACAGGCCTTGGGGTTGTAGTTTATGATCACGGCCTCTATGAAGAGATCGATGCTGGCCCATCGTATCACTTAGGCACTCCTATTATGCGCAAGCTAATGGACTGTGAGCGGCCTTCATAGTTTTGGTGGCTTGCAAGTCGTGGATTTGGGCTTTCAGTGCCTTCATGTCTAGAGTAAGGGTGGCCGTGGATTCTTCCACTTTGTTTATGCGCGTCCCCATATTTCGCAGATTTGCATGTAACAGCATAACCTCAGTTGTGACTGAGTCTATCTTGCCTTCTAGTGAGGTCTGCACCCCTTGGATTGCCATCATTATGTCATAAAGCGTGAGCGGCACGTCTTCTACTGGTGTGGCCTTGAGTTCTGTTTGTGAGGCCAGGGATCTCTGCCAGGGGCTGTGGTTTTGGGGAGCACATATTTCGCGAGTTTGGTTTGTTGTGCACCTTTTCCACCCTTGCTGCTGTCATTTTGCTGATGGGGATTCTCAGTCTTCACCGCGTTCCTATCTCGGGACTAAGTGAGAGGGTAGCGTGAGGGGCGCCGCGGTACTCACCGCCACCTGCCTGAAAGCCTTGAATAGACCCCAGTGGCTTGTCGAGTTTCCCGATAGGAGCCCCCCCAAACTCTACTTGTCCCTTCCATAGGACCCCAAAAATGAGCTCCTAAGTTGCGTTGCTTGCTTTCAACGGGACGATCCACCAGCTTCACTCAGAAATAGGTTAGAGTGCTCCAGTTATCTCACTGAGTCAACGGTGGGGGACACCATATATCTCTAGCCTGGGAAGCGCTGTCCCTGCACTACTCACTATGCAGTCGTTCTGAATTAATATCCTCTGTGTAAGTTGAGATAGTCTCAAAGCACAGAGGCCTGCACTGTTCCTGTCACAATTGTAAAGTGTTTTACCTTAATGTCCCATGTCTCCATTCACTGTATGGTGCTATTGGTAATGTTGAGGTCAAGTGCTCCTTGGTGTGATAGCCACTATTATACCCGCCAGTAAAAGAGTCAGTGACTGTATGTTGTAATTCATGCCGATGAAAGGGTGGGGTGCCAGGTCCCTACACATCCCATCATCTGCAGCAGTGAGGCAGAGTATCTCCGCCCTGGGGGTTCTTTATTGTTTTTGAGCCCCACAGCTGTGAGGTCATACCGCTGCCATTCCTCCGCCAGCGTCTCCACGCTTTCACTTCTCTCCCAAGGGCCTGCGGCCTTCTCTCAGCAGGACACCCTCACAGTGGTGCTGCCGTGCGTCGTCCGCCCTCAGAGCCGGGCACAATCGTGCTAAGTGGACAACGGAGGCAGGATGATTTGCTCCAGCCCCATGGTTCTCACACATCCCCAGTCCCTGTCTTCATTTCCCGGGCGTTCATCAAGATTGCTGCCATGCCGTGGCCAGGAGGGGCCAGTGTAGCTCGATCTTTCACTCCCCGCGGTCTGACCCCATACGGAGTGGGCCTCTCTCACCCCCTAGGTAAGCCCTGTGTCAGGTAATCTGGGGAGGGATCGACAGAAGCAGGAGACGTTAAGTTCCGATGGGCACCTTCTACAGGGGCACCTCTGCTCTCCGCTTCAATAGATGCCGAGGCTCTGAAACTGCAGGTAGGTCTCAGCATATGCAGCTGACCCAGGCGGCTACTGGCCCAGATATTTAGGGCAGTCTGATCTCCCTAGCGAGTAGAGCACATATCTTGGTTAAGTGCTAGAGTGAATGGTGCTTGATCGGATGTCGGGGGATTATCTTGATTGTAGGCCGGAGCTGATCTAACTAGCAGCCATCTTGTCCGGCAGTTGGCCACACGCCTCCCACACCCCATTGTGATCATTATCTTGGCCAAAATAAGGGCTAAATCCAGGAAGTGAGTTGCAGCTTTATGCATGCCTGGTCTTGGGTTAATGCCCAGTGCTCCCACCTCCCAGCATGAGGTGCCCATAATTCCTATTATTTTTTCCAGATTGGATTTTATAGTGCTCCAGTAAATCCATATTTGTGGGTAATCCCATATCTTGTGTTTTAAGAGGTCAGACCAGGTGCGGGGCATATGAGCCACACGTCGTAAGTGCCCTGGAATATGCTGGCCAACTATTTAGAGGAGAGAATCCCCTATTAAGGAAGAAGAACTGGATTAGTTTCAAAAAGGCGTTCCGTGAGACTCTCTGTAGGTATGCAGGGCCATTTCCTATTCCCTGTCCCAAAACTGATTATCGAAGTCAGTCTCCCAAATGTCTCTCAGGGGTTGTAGAGGTAGCTGTGTGTGGGGGGTGAGAGCCCTGGTGAGCCAGATAATTCATTTTCGACCATATGCCATGGTGTGCAGTGTTTATGTAAGTTGATGGGTAACTGGCTCAGTTTCATGGATTGCCCAGCTATCCTCCATAATGCCCTTCAGGGAAGCATAGAGGAGAAATTGTCCGTGGTGGAGTGCACACTGTTTAGTCAGCATTTTGAAAGTCATTAATTGCCATTCTAAAACAGGTCCCCACACTGATCAGCCCGGGTCTTCCCATGTGTGAAGCTGGCGTCGTGAGATGTGGCCTCTTCAGATTTTGAGGTCTGAACAGAGGAACTGCTGGGGCATTTGGAGATAGGTGTTTGGTGATGCAAATCGCCTTTGTCAAACAAGCATTACCCGCAGAAAGAAAGGGGGTCTAAGAGTCAGGGGCGAGCACCACGAGACAAAGGAGGGTTAACCAACCCCATGACCTCCAAGAACCAGCCTGCCAGCCAGTGGGAGAGCCACTGAAATTGGACCGCCAGGTAGTTGTATTTGGAATTAGGGGCTTAGAGCTCCCTGCCCCCAACTCCCTGGGTCTGATGGGAGTTGGTGCTTGTTCAGTACAACGTATCTGTGTAAATTGTGCCAACAGAGATCTCTCAGCAGACTGTGGAGTTCTAGAAAGAAGGACCGTGGGAGAATCACCAGCAGGTTTGAAAAATAATAAAGTAGGTGGGGGAGTATCATTCAATTTGGCAGTGGCTATGCAGCCCACCACTGACATGGAGAGGGATTTCCAGAATGACAGGGGGACTGCTGCTGACAGGTTGCCATCAAGTAAGTCAGAGACTGCATGGAATGTAGTCTATGTAGGAAGGTTCCTATTGGATAAAGCCCTTCCATTGATCAACTTTCCACTCTTTACCACCTGGAATCAATCGGAACAAGCTGGATTTGTCCCAGCTGACCACAAGACCTGACCCCTGGCCAAACTCTGTCAGAAGTGAGGCTATGTGGGGCGAAGATGGAGGTGATGTGCCTTAAATAAAGCAGGACGTCATGAGCATAAAGCAGAATTTCATGGATGCCATCCAGTAGATCAATGCACCAATCCTCCCCACCTGCCCATGCCCGGGCTGCTAATGGTTCCATCACCAGGTCAAAGAGGAGAGGTGAGAGAGGGAAGGCCTGCCTAGTTCCTGGCCTGACATGGATGGAGTCCTACAGTCTTATAGACATTCCCCGAAGTGAGTCCTTGTTATGGGAGAAAATGCATAAAAGGTGGTCCAACTTGGTGAAGCAGGGTCTGAAGCCATAACGCACCAAGGCAGTGAATAAATGCTTTGGTTATATCAAATACTAGTGTAACTGTTCTCAGCCATCTGACAAGGACTTCTTTCATTTCCCAATATAGCTGGTAATGCACAAGGAGGTGTTCCACCCTGGGATGAAGCCGTTTTGGTCCTTATGGATCAAACGCAGTAACAGCTGCTGCACTCTTTGGGCTGATATCTTACTCAGAATCTTGTAATCTATACTCAGCATCGCAGTGAGGTAATGTGAGGTTACATCTTTAGGGTCCTTCCCTGGTTTTAGCAGCAACCCCATGGATGCTGTCTTATATAATTGAAGTAGTTTGGGTGCTAATTCGCCCCAAATCTCCTTGTAAAATATATCTGTGAGGCCGTCAGTCCCCATTGATTAGCCTGTTGTCAAACTCGTAATCACGGCCTTGACCTCCTAGACTGTGAGGTGTGTGTCTAAATACCCCCGCTCCTCTAGGGAAAACCTGAGGTGAATTCCAAGGTTTTTCATTTAAGTTGATATGATGGATGCTTGCCTCAGAAGCTTTGGCTGGTGAATTGTAGGTATGGATTGGTTTTGGGCCCTTGGTCAAGAATGAGCACCTCAGATTTGTCCCTATTTAGACAAACAGAGCTGCCTGTAATCCATGAAATAATATTTTCATAGTGGCTGGTGATGTTGCTGAGATTAGTAGATTGTCTGGATCTGGGAGTTGCCAGCTTTGATTTGGAAATGGAGATAGTAAACTTAGATGAGAGGGGCAAGGGAGTTCATGTAACAATTGAATATCAATGACAAGATGATCAGCCTTGAGGGACACTATGCTGGACAGGTTTTTTAAATTGGCAGGACTCTTCCTGAAGTTTGAAATAAAAATAATCCCCTTACATTTTCTTACTTAAAGAATTATATAAACTCTTTTGACCCAAGCTGAATCACCATTTCAGCACATTAGTTTTGTTTTTGCAAGTGGGTCATGGTTCCAAAAGACTGTATCTTGGTAGCGGTCCTCTGCATCCATAATATTTAATGTTGTTTTACACTTATGATTTCACCTCGGATTTTAAAGAAATGCATGCCCAGGTTTGTACATTACAAGTTTCCTAAGAGCTTTTGGTAGGACATTTTTAAAGGTTACACAGCTATTTGGTAAACTCTTTTGCATGGAAGTGCAGAACACGTTATGCTATATCCCTATGGTAGAACAAACACCAATTGACCGCCTTCTAAATAGAGGCCTACTCTCAGGCTTTGATATTGGATGCTGAAAAACTTAATTTTCCTAATTAACCAAGATAATTAATAAAGATAATTTCGAAGTGTTGGATGACACATGGGACAAACCCAACCTCCATTCTTATGAAAGTCATATCTTGTTCCAAATTTGCATATCTGATTTAAGCATATACTTATGTGAAAAATGAAATAGGTTCCTACAGCCAGTTACAAAAGTTTTATCACATCTGGGTGCTCCAGTTATGTACCTCAGTTGGCTTCCCAGTTATAAATGTTTGGAAAGAAAATATTACTATGCCAACTTGGAGAGAATGTTTTTTTTAATTTTGAAGCTTGATCTACGCTACATAGAAGGCAAGCTTTTCATATTTCTGTTTATATTTTTGATGCTCAGAATCTTTAGCTAAATTCTCCCCTCATTGTCAATTGCATTTGCCAATTAAAACGTGTTATTCATGTTACTCTTCTGGCTTTACTCATGACATTTTTCAAAATTGTATATAATCAGCGATCCATCTCCTTGTGAAGTGTGTTTGTTGGAGTAAAATCTTTGGAAAACTCAGGGAAATCACCGGGTTCATCCTACTATGGCTCTGCAGGCAGTGCCAAGTTCAACCCTTTGTGCACTTTTGCTCTCAGGGTCACAGTGGTGAGGGGTCACATGCTTCTCAGGGAAGTGGTAGGGAGGTAGGGGAACAAGCGCTCAGAACTCAATTTCGTAATGTCCAGCCTAGTGCGTATCTAGAATACAAAAATAAATTATTTTAATCACAGAGCAGAACAAAATTCTTCACAATGAGGTTGAAACAATTTACTGGTTTAAAAACTGTGGCCCTTAAGACCGCCTTATTACGACTGATTTCGGAATCCTGCCCGAAATCGGGCAAAATCCGACTCCAGTCGTGCTGGCGGTTGGTGGTGAAGAAGCGGTTCCACTGCTGGCACCGCTATGCCAAATAGAGACCGCACACCATATTACGACCCGTAATATGGGAGGGGGTGTTTGTGTGTGCGTGTCTGTGTGCTTGTGTGAATTACATGAACGCGGGGGGAAGTGTTTGTGTCTGCGTGTGAGAGTGATTGTGGACGTGGTTAGGTGGGTGTGCGAGTGTTTGTGGGTGGGGGTGAGTGAGTATTTGTTAATGAGGGTGAGTGCCTGTGTGGGCGATTGAGTTTGTGAGTGCGATTCAGCGGATGAAAGGGATGAGTGCATGTATGCGTGCGCATGTGTGTGTAAGTAGACGGGGGAGGGGTGCATGTTTGTGTGAGTGAACAGGAAGAGCGGGTGAGTCCGTGTATGCTGTGCAGGGGTGAGGTGGGTGTGAAGGTATGTATGCGCTGGGGGAGGGTATAGAGGGGAGTAAATGTATGCGTGAGTGCAGTGTTTGTTTATGTATGTTAGTGTGAATGAGGGTGTATGACGTGAGTGTGTGGGTGTGTTTGTGTGTGGGAGTATGTGGGTGCATGCGTGTGGGTATAAGAACGTGTGTGCGAGTTTATCCTGCCTCCAGGATGCAGGACCGCCAGCATTTTCTGGCATGCGACAGCCAGAAAAATGCTTGTCCCAGTGGTATAAACGGCATGTGCCATGCTGGGGGTGCTCACCTCCAGCCCGGCGGACTGCGGAAAAGCGACGGGTCTGTGGAGTATCAGTGGTTTGGCTTAGGCTAAAATGCCAAACTGGTAATTAGGCGGTCTTCACCGCCGGCCTGTCGGAGGTGAGACCACCACCGCTGCCCTGGCTGAGGGCCTATGTGCTGTTATTCAGCTGTGGTGCTACATACCTTTCCTCGTGGTTTCCGCCTGGTATTCTCCTTTTCCCCCTATGGTCCGGATGCAGTATCTACAATCCTTAACAGACAGGTGTTCTGGTGTAACAGTTATGGCCTCCAGGCTGAATACCTTGCGGTGGTGTTTTTTTGCAATTGCTGCCTCTGGGCCATTCAGGGCTTCGAGGTTTGGCAGCGACAAGGGTTTCTCTCACAACATTAACATCAGCTTAGTCTGTGTTTTATACCTGTGACAGACTACCAGGTGACACAAGATGGTACATTCTTATTTGTCTGATGGAGAAACTGTGGTGAGCACTCCGACGGACCCTTTCGGGACACTACTAGCTTTGCTCAGTGGGCATGTCACCTTTCACTGGGTGCTCACACCAGGAACATGCTGGGCTTTAACTCTGGTCAGTTGCTCCTGCTGCAGGGCCAGACACACACCTTCCATCTCTCAGCAGGCAGGAAGACCCTCAGCTTCTCCAGTAGAAATGACAGACTTCAGCTGATGTTCCTTAACCACTGGGAGGCTGCCAGGCAGACACTAGCGCTGGTTACACAGCAGCTCCTCACGTGCTGTGCAGAGCACGCCCTCCCTTGGTCAAGAAGAACTTGGAACAGGAACAAAGTGGGATGATTTCGATGCCACTCATACACATTTCCGAAACAAGGAATGTGAATCCGACGTCTAAGTCTTCAGAACACGTTTTAGTCAGTTATCTTTTGACTGTCATTTCAGGCTGCTCCACCGGCAGCCTTTGTGCAAAGTGATGTCACCGGGTAACAATGGGGCTGGTTTCAAGCAGGAGTTGCATGACATCAGGGCCAAATAAAAGTTAGGATACGAGTTTCACACAAAGTGTGGCATTCTAGGAAGGGGTACACGCCGATTCAGGGAACATTCCTTGCACAAAAATCTGGACCCAACATTATTGTCCCTCAGCCACTCCGTTGTCTTCAATGGAGCTCTAAACATTCCAGTGTTCTAATATGTCATGCCCTTCAATATGAATGAAAGTGCAAAAAGTGCATGTTATGTATGCGCTCAGCAGTGGGTATAATCAGGTATTGTCAGCCGCCTTCCATCTGGCTGATTATTGGATCCTCTTGACTTTGGTTGTTCAGTTAGAGGTAGAGAATAGAACTGCTCGGAGACAATCGACAGACTTGTTAGGGTGCAGTAGCTCAAAGACGCCGCTGGGCGGCTCGTTTGCCATTTCAAAATGACCTGCGGTGTATGTCTTAGCCTCCCCCCACCTCCCCAGGTCAAGCTCTACAATCCTGGAGAGTGTATACAGCCTTTGACAGTCCAATGAACATTCCGCCTCTGTCAACATTTCTCATGTGTCTGGTATGAATCGTCCATACGACAAAGTCATTATGAGTCGAGTGGATGCACTAAATATTTCCACCAAGCCCGCAGCAGAGCTGAGTTCAAAAGACCTGTGAATCAATGAAGCTTTGTATGTTTTTCACTTTAGAGCTAAAAATACAACTTGGCTTCTTCAAAAATGACTGCATGAAAAAGGACTGCACTGAGCATCTATGGTTGTAATTTAATATTTTTGATGGGATTTTGGAGCTTTAAACTTTTAAAGGCAGAGAATTTTACTTTGGAAAAGGTCATAATTTGAGATATTTTGTATCAAACCTTTCACCACAGAATAACCCAAAAACGCTGACACACTTGGTGGATAACCATTAAGTATATGGAATCTGCCAAAAGCACCGGTTCTGTCTTACTTCACAGCAAGAGAATGCACATTTTCTTTCGAAAAAGATGAAAAACACAAAAGGAGTTAATGGAAAAATATCTAGCATATGCAGAGAACTAAAAATAAACCTTAATTTGGAGCTCTTAAAAATAATATACTGTTTTTATTACACATTTTATAATGCATTCGCGACCTAGTAAAATGGTGCTATTTTTTTTTTTTTTTACCAACTCCTTGGTACTCATTTGTGATGGTCGAAGTGGATGTGCAGCGTTGCATGCCTATTACTTTAGGTGGCAGACAGACCACAGCATACCAGAATGATTTATGCACCTTAGCACCAGTTGAAAAAAAACAAGTAAAATAAACATAACTAAAAATGTCCTGGTAAAGCTTTGCAGAAAATTGAAAACAACCCGTGCAGTCCTCTAAAGCAAACTTAGAAAGCCAAGAAGTGAGCAGTTAACCAGATATTTGTGTCCGGTACAGTCGGGAATATCCATCAGTTTCTTACGGCTCTGATACTGCTTTGTAGGATGGTGAAATGCTATGATGAGGGAGAGCTACTATGGTTATTTAATTTGACATCACCATAGTTTTTGTCTTGTTTCAACCGGTTCTTTCTTTCTTTATTAGGAGCTTTATAAAACGTCAACATGGCCCGGAAATATCAGAGAACTGTACAGAGTAAGATAACGTACAGAACACATGCTAACAGAGTATATACTGGTAGTTTGTAGTTTCAGCACGTTGGTGCAGTCTCTGCATCTGTAGGTTACAGCTTGCTCTTGTTGGTTACAATATATAACAATATGTACAAGTAGGCATCAGTGAGGCCTACCTTTTACAGGTAATGCCACAGTTGTGTTGGATGCGACTAAGCAGTCTACATGTGCAGGTGACAGGAAGTATAGCGGATTAGGTAAGACTTTATGATATAAACAGGTATGTACCAGTGCGGACACAGACTTGCATGTAAAGCTACGGTTACATCTGATCCGTCAAAGCAGATTACAGTGGTAAATCCCAAATCCTGTGGTTTATTAGGCATAGCTGAAGCCAAACAATGTATGATCCGCTCAATCACTGCTCTCAGTAACTTTCAAAAAGTAGTTCTGTCGCACTCTACTCAAAAGGCAGAGAGGCGAGGTTTGTGCGGAACTCTGGAGGCAGGGAGTTCCTTATCCTGTAAGCACTGTCAGTGAAGAATCAAGGGTAGGTGTTTTTTTAATCTGGTTCAAGGAGTAGACAGTTTGAGCTTCTCAGTGTGCGGCTTCCAAAGGATACAATGAGTTTCTGAGCTAGGTGTTCTACTTGAATTTCTAGTGTCACTCACCTTAGTCAGGGGGCATGAAATTACTTTTTGCTGCATACATATAAGCCTTTTGTGACAAAATTCTTCATGGACTTGAATTTTTCTAGAAGAAGAATGTAAATTGCATGCAGGCCAGCATCTGGGCTCTGCCTGATAGCCCGCCCCTTCCTTTCAAACACGCGCTTTAGTTTTAGAAACTTTGAATGTTCATTACCTCCCGTCCCTCCCTCGCCTTCCTTTCTACCAATGAGGCTCCCTGCCTCCCCCTAGACCCCTCCGATCCCCTTAACCCCGCCGACCCCCCCACCTCCTGTACAAAAACAAGCCCAAGCAGCCACTCAGGCGGTCCGTACCGGGAGGGCGGGAGGGAACGGAAAGGAAGGCGAGGGAGATTCATGAGATGTCTCATGAAGCTGCAGTGGAGAGCTACCTGATCCTACAACACCTGGAATGTGTACAGAATCTAATGGTGGTAGTGTGTGTACTAGTTGTTTTGTCATTTTATTTGAATGGCGTCGTATTGTGGGACATTCTGAACAAGTATGCTGAACATTCGTTTTTGAATAGTTTTCTGTGGAACAGTATTCAGACTTAGGGATTTGAGAGTTGCGGCTAACTTGAGATACAAAGGAGCTTTCAGTGGGGCTCCTCTATGGGGCCTTTCTTTAGGGTCTTGCTCTAAAACTTATTATAATAAGAAGAACAACTTTAGTCTCCCTAAACCTCCGGTGTAATTCCTGGTTCCACTCCTACAGTGCCATTTGCCAAATACATATATTTTTAATAAGACCTGACCTATATTGTTAAATGTTTCACTGTCCCTAAGCATTGCAGTTTTGTTGTCATTATGTTGACAATGACATAAGAACCATATTCTTAATTTCTTATATCCTATTTTGTCTACGAAAAAGCATTATATCTGCTATATCCTCACCCTAGTCCTTGCCTACTTCTGCATATCGCATCCTGCACTAGTTAGAAAAATGTCATCTCCTGTTACACATCTTTGTTGTACTGGACAGTTTGTAGAATGTGCTACAGTATCAGTTTCTGAGATGCCATATGGGGCAGGGTAGGTTAGGGCAGTAGCAGCTCTGGAATCAAGCACAGCTATTCTGCACCATGCAAAGAACCCGTACTTCAGTGCTGCTCGGGGTCCAATGGTAAAAGTGTAGGGAAACATTTTTCTTCTCTTGCATCTGGGGTGGAGGGCCATTCTTCAATAGCACAAAAGAGGAAAACAGATCCACAGCAACGTTATTTGGACTTTTTAGCATCCTTAGACTCTTTTGAGGTCCGCTGGATAGGCTTGGTCTTTGCCTCAGAGTATATTATCTTTGACCGATAGGCTGAGCCTATGAAGAAAGAGGCAACTGCTGGAGACTTGGGATAAAATGTATTCTTAGATGTGAATGCCTTATCTGGTTGAAAGGATGACTGTGCAAGGACTGTACCGTCCGTTGTCACTTAGCACTTCGGCTGTGACCATGTACTGTTGCTCAAGGATCTCTGGGGTGGAGGGGTTCACTGATGTTTTTATATTTGAAGCTATAGAAGTCTTCGCATTGGGAGCTTTATGTCCATGCTCTTGGCAGTGGTGTCAATGAATTCTTGAAACATCAGAAGTTCCTGCTCATCTGCTTTCTTAAACAGACGGAGTATAGGCAATATTGCTTGACATATGACAAAATGTTAGCCTTCAGGTAAACTGTCATCTCCACAATAACAATTTCAAAGTAACAAAACCTATAGGACTGTTTACAAGTGGTCAGTATTTGCACCACAAACTGTTATATGGGTCAAGGTAGGCTTCCATATTTGTGGAGGATGTGTGAGGCGCTCATTATGGAGCCCTGTCTTCAGTGGTGTAGCCAGGGCTGCTGTTGGTGTACAGATGACTCACTCACTAAAAAGCAAGCATGTCTCTATGCGAAATGTCTTAAGGGCTTTTTATTAGTATAGGGTAATACTGCTTGATTGACACACCTCCTCATGGCACTGGGGGTCAATGTTTAGAACTCCCAAGTGTGGCCTCAAGACATGAGAGGCCTCTGCATATGGTTTGGCTGATGTTGTGCCTGCCCCAGATGGTCCTGCTAGTGTATTGTAGAGCACAGCTGATGGAAGCAGCTTCTCTTACGGTGTGAGCTTCACTAATAGCACCATGACCTGGTGACCAGCCAGTTCCAAAAAACATGGTACAGTCAGCCTGGAACTCTAGGTATCCAGTAAAAAGTATGAATTAAGGGCCGATAAATACTTTTCAGATGCATGGAATGGATAGTGAAAAAGAGCAGTAGGGAATTCTAGGCACACTGCTGCAGGCTGTCCCCCTGGGGCCAAATTGGGGACAGGTCACGGAGAAGGAAACTATTTTGGCATGGTGATTCTAGAGACTTCTGGGGCAAGAGGCTCTAGATTTGGATGATCCTACGGCAGTTTGCACATCTACTCCTTGCATCTCCCTTTTCCAGAGCCCAGTTTTCATTCCTGATCAGCCACTCCCAAGCCTGTCACAAACCAACCATCTCTAGTGCAATTCTGAGATGATCTAAGATCCCAAAATAATGATAGAATAACTTGGTGTCCTGCCATGGCCTCAAGCTGCTGTCATGTCTGACTCCTCAAATGTTTTTTTTATATATATATATGTTTATTGTTTTATTCATGCAACATACATAATAAACAGTAATTCACCAAGTCTAAATCCTTGACCCCATCACAATTGCAAATCAATCTCAGTATATTAGTGTTACAAGTTTTCCCACTTCATGTCCCCGTGCCAATTTCTCTATTTCCTTCTGACGGTGTTTCGTTTCATGTGTTTAGAGTGTTTGTGGCTTTGCATACATTTGCCCAACAATACTGTTAGAGAACACATCTGGTTCACCCAGATTCGCCATGATTCCTCGCTTCCCAGCTATCCCAGATTTTCCCAAATTTCCTTGTGCAGCCTTGACACCTTATAGATGTCTGCACTGTTCCATGTCCCTTTCTCAATCATTTAGTCTCGGCTGTATGCCAGATCCCCGTCTTTGTGCTATGTCACGCTTTGCTACCATACATCCCAGATTTACTAAGATCTTCTGATAGCGTGTGAGATCTGATGGTTTTCAACACCCAATAATGCTAGTTGTGGATGTAACTCCAGTGACTGCTCTGTTGTTTTCCCTAGGGAGGCTTGCACTGTTCCCCAAAAGTTCCGCAGGCGGGATCAACTCCATAGTGTATGGAAGAATATACCCTGCAACCACGGAGGCATTGTTTATCTTCTAATCTTCCAGTTTTGTACAGCAGTGTGCATGTATAGTAAACCCTGCGCAGGATTTTTATCTGTATTAGACGAAAGCTATATTTAATGGCTACCTCCTCCAGGAACCCCAGTGCCTCTCTCCAGTCATCCTCATCAAGATCTCTGAGGCCTTCCTCCCATCTACCTAGTAGTTTTGGCAGGGGAAATTTAGTGTTGTGCATAACAGTACGATATGTCAGGGAGACAAGTTTGTTTTCTATTTGACCATATAGCAATCTTCTTTCCTGTGGTGCATCTTCTTGTGCCTCTTCTTCCATGGACACACACTGTTGAAGGGCGTGGCTCAATTGTCTATATCATAGCCATTCTGGCATTTGATATTCTGCATCAAGAGATCAAAGGTTATTGGTCCATTTGCATCCCATACATCTGCGAATGTGGATAGGCCAATGTTATCCCACCCTCGGAAGCCCTTTAGTGCCACCACGGGGTGTAGGCGAGCTCCCTCCCATAGCTGCATCTTCAAAGTTAGTCTATCTTTCCACCCCATTTCCCTGGTCAGTCTGTTTCAGACATCCACTACAGTAATTGTGGCCGGGTATGTCCCCGCCCTTAACCTGGCACCATATAGTCTGTGCATAAAGCTCTTGCCTCCCCAGCTCCACCTAACCTGTCGATATTTCATGGGTCTTCCCAGTCTGCATAAACCCAATCATGGACTGCACATACCTGCACTGCCTCATAGTATTTACGGACACATGGCAAGGCAATGCCACCCTTGTACTTGGATCATTGTAAAACCTTCATTGCTTTACAGGGTTATCTCCCAACCCCCATAGCTGCATCCTGGGGTGCATGTCCAATCTAGTAAATAGGACATCTAGTATTTTGTATGGACTGTTGTACAGTGTGCACAGCAGTCAAGGGAGTACTATCATTTTGAACAGTGCTGCTTTTCCAAGCATCGAGATCGGCAGTCCCTGCCTGCCAGTGTATAACATCTATCTTCCAGCCGTTTTAGCATGGGGTGAAGGTCTGCCTCACAATGCAAGTGTGGAGTTTTATTGATCCAGAGACAGAGATTTTTAAATTGGGTGGTTTCTATACTCAGTGGTAGCACAGGTGCTATGTCCAGCTTCCAATACCCTAAGGGGAATAGTAGGGATTTGTCCCAGTTAATGGCAAAACCTGAGTAACTCCCAAAGATGCAAAAATCTCTTTAAGATGAGTGAGTGTCAAGGTAATGTTGAATAGGTATATCAGAATTATCGCATGCATACAGCAAGATACGTTCATTCCACCCATTGCCTGGCTAACCCCATCGTATCTACTCTGCTAGTGCTTCTTTGGCAAGTGTAAATAACATTGGTGAGAAGGGCATCCCTGCCTGGTACCCTTCCATATGCTAAATGGTCGGAAGTGTGACCGTTCACTTTCACCCTGGCTGCCGGCCTATCTTATAACAGTTTGACCCATCTGAGGTGTTTTGGTCCAAGTCTCATCTTAGCTAAAACTCTGAAGAGGTATGGCCATGCCACAGAGGCAAAGGCTTTATGTTCGTCTAACGAGGCAATCCAAGTCCCGCAGTCAAGGCTTTAACTATTACCATATTATTGTATAATTGCCTCAGATTAAGTCACGATTCCATTTTGGTCTAGGTGTACGAAGTGAGTCACCGCCACTCTTAGTCGGTAAGCGAGAATCTTGGCAAGGATCTTAACATCTACATTCAGTAGTGAAATTTGCCAATATGAGGCACAGTACTCTGGGGTTTACCGGCTTCAGATATGAGCACAATCGTGGGGAGCTGCATATCTCCAGGCAGGCTATTTTCCTGAAAAGCCTCCTGAAAGACTGCATATAGTGGTTTTGCCGCCCTTCTGGAAAGCCTGCGAAACACATCAGGGCCTCGTGCCTTCCCGATTGCATCTGTCTCATCGCCTAAACCAATTGCTCAACAGTCACATCAGTTTCCAACCCTTCTATTGCGAGCCCACTCGTTTCATGGGCCAGTCATCTATAAAGGCCAGTACCTCCTCCTCTGGTGTGTGCGTATGTATGTTATAGAATGTCTCTAAGTAGGTGGCGAATTCCTCTGCTCTGTTATGCCGGTCAGTCAACATATCCCTATGTTTGCCCAGTAACTCTTGGACAGCCCTGCTCTCTCTTTCTTTACTTTCTATCCAGACCAGTAGTGTGCCTGCCTTATTTCTGGCTTCATACACTCATTTTTGTTTTGCCAAATATTGTGTTTTAACCTCATGTTGGGCAACTGAGTGGAACTGTGTTTGCTTCAGGTCTATCTCTTTTTTGAGTCGTGGGACAGAGGATGATGCATATTCCCTCTCTAATTGAGCATGCTCCTTTTCCAATGTATCTAATCTGCTTTGTCGGTCTCTTCTGTCTTCTATTTCGCCAGTCATGATGACCCCCCTGCTTGCAGCTTTGCATGCTTCCCAGAGTGTCACAGGGCTCTACACAGTTCCTTTGTTCATGGCAAAGTTTTGCTTAGTGGCTTTATTCAGTCTTTTAACTTCCTGGGCATTCGAGAGTAGCCACGTCTCAATCCGCCAGTCATCTTGTGGTTTCCTCATGTTTATGAACTATACCGCTCTTAAGGGGGAATGGTCACTGACTCGGCAGGCCAGATATTCTGCCTCACGGAATCTCAGTAGTGAACGACTGGGTGTGAGAAAGTAATCAAGTCGTCAATACATGTCATGTGCACCAAAGTAAAAGAAATATCCTCTTTCCTCATTGTGTAAAGATCGCTGAATATCGCATAGCCAGAGTGCCTCTACAAAGCCCTCTGGTTTCCCTCTGGTGGCTCCTTCAATTCTCTTGCTATGCCTGTCTGGATGTGTGTTTAACATGACATTAAAATCTCCACCAATCACTACCAGTGCCTGAGGGGCCTTTACTAGCATGGTCCCCACTTTCTGGAGCGTCACCGATTGGAGTCCATGAAGACCGTAAACGTTTTTTTAATTATTTTTTAAAATATATTTTTATTATTATTTCAACAGTAAAATACAAAAATCAAACTACAGTTGCGATACATAATTATACAATTATTTACGTGTTCCAATGCTAATTCTTCCATTGTCCAGCAATTCTTAGCGGTGTGGATACGATTGTGCGATTGGAAGAAGATTCTTGGAAGCATTATGTTCACAAAGAGTGCAAGAAGAGGAAAAGAAATCATACCATAAAAAATGCTAACCAAACAAACAAAAAAAAAATGAGGATTGAGTGACAGAGGGATAAAGTAAGGTCATGATTGGGGACAGCGCACGCAGTGGATGGGGGGAGGGGGCAAAGGGCGCCGCCAGGCCCCCACGGCCAACAGAGCCCCCGGAGGCAACTGGAGCTACACAGCATGTGCACCTATTATGATCAAGTGTCGGGGCAAGCCAGGGGGACCCAGCAGTTGTCCATACCCAGGAGGGGGCAAGGAAGGATAACCACCCAGGCGGGAAGAAGCCACGGTAGCAGGGCCTTCCAGGCTAATCAACGTGTCCAAGTGTGTTCTCTCCCTTGGTCTGATTTATTACCAGCGAGCGCCTGTTACTCATTGTATTTGTGGTACATATTCCCCCAGACTCCACTGAGTCAATTATTTCTTGCTGGTATGCAATTTTATTGTATTTACTGGGTTAACCTATTGTGTCCATATTTCAAACTTGACATGTCAGCTACTAGGTATTGCTTCCATGGTTATCACAAAGGAGTTCCATGTGTCCACTCCTTTGAACCGGATCCCTTTTTCTTGGAGTGATTGTTGTGTCTGTGCTGCCGCCTTGGCCCAGCGCACCAGCTCGGAGTGCCACTGATTGATACTTGGCGCTTTCCAATGCATGGCTATTAGACGTCTGTACATCGCTAGTGCTAGTGCTATGCATCTGTGAGTCTGTTTCTGCCTTTTGGATCTTACCCCTATTCCAAGTAGGCATAGTTCAGGCTTAAGAGACAGCAGGATGTCATTCCATTTGGTTAGCATAGTTAATATATCGTTCCATGCAGGCAGAATTGGAGGACAGTCCCATGTCATATGAAAAAAAGTGGCCACTGTGTTACCGCATCTGGTGCACTTCTGTGGTGTCCGGGGGAACACCTGCGCTAGACGATGGTGTGATAAATATGTTTGATGTACATAATTAAACTGGGTATAACAGAAACAGGGGTTACGTGATACTTCATAAATCATTTTCAAAGCCTGGTTCCATGCGTTCTGTGAGAGTGGTTCTGGTAGTACCTGATCCCATCTTTTTTTGCCTTTTCCTGTCCATGTTCAATATGTGTAGTCAGAATTCTGTAGGTCCTCGATATATTCATTGGGGTAGCTATGTTGTCAATCAGATCGTGTAATATAGGGGCCATGTTTGGTTCCCCATTTCCACAATTCCAGATTAAATGTACCAAGTGTCGTATTGCTCCGAAAGCAATAAAACGTCCCCGTCCCAGGGCATATGTGTCCGCCAGTGCCTCATATGTTAGAAATTGCCCTTCGCTGTAGATATCACCTACGGTGAGTATGCCCTTCTCGGGCCATGTACTCAGACCCACCGTGGTTGCAATCTTAGCAATTTTTGGGATGGCCACTAGTGGGATCTTGGGGGAGTACTGCGTTTTTTTGTCTTCTGTCAGAGCGTAGCCTCCCCATGCCCAGTGATCTATATTCAGTAAGATGTTCTGTGAGTGTTTGAATCCATCACGATTCATCAGGTGTTGCAAAATATCAGTATGTCCTAGGTCTGAGTGCATTGTCTGTGTTTCTACACCCGTAGGGTTTCCAGGCCATTTAGATATCCATTGCAACTGGGCGGATGCATAATATAATTCAAATCTTGGTGCCCCTAGCCCTCCTAATGTAAGTGGTTGATATATTTTGGATAATGCCACACGCCGCCGGCCATTGCCCCAAATTAAGTCTATTAATATGCTATTCAGTGGTCTGAAAAAGGAGGAAGGTAATGCCAGTGGGAGTGCCATAAAGAAGTACAGTAGACGTGGTAGTATTAACATCTTTGCTATGGCCACTCTACCCATGGGTGAAAGCGGAAGCGAGCACCAGAAAGGCAGAGAGCCCCTAATGGACCTAATCACTTTTCCCAGGTTCCCGTCTTTGAGGTCCTGGGAATCATGATACATGTTTATTCCTAAACATTTAAAAGTGGTGTAACACCATTTCAGGTCACCCGAATTGGAGGTTAAATTATATATTTCCGGGACCAGTTGCATAGGGAATAGGCATGATTTAGACCAGTTCACTTTTAATCCGGATACCGAGCCAAATTGGTGCAGTAGTTTCAATAAGTCGGGTTCAGATTCCGTGTGGTTTCGTAGGAATATTAGTGCGTCATCTGCGTATAGTGACACTATACGGTGTGTGTCCGTCTGGGATGCCCCAGGCCGGGGCTAGTGTGCGAAGCCGGGCAGCTAAAGGTTCTATGGCTAGAGCAAATAACAGTGGGGACAATGGGCAACCCTGTCTGGTGCTTCTTTCGATGCTGAACTTCTCGGATATCATGTCCCCTGTTTTGACTCTCGCTGTTGGGTTAGAATATAGTACCCTCAACCAGTTAACGTATGTCCTGCTGAAGCCCATGCGGTTGAGTGTTTCTATCAGAAAGGGCCATCCCAGCGTGTCGAACGCTTTTTCAATATCTAGTGATACTGCTACCCGATTATGTTTGCCCACGGGGGAGTTTGCCATAAGGCGTAGTAGATTCCTTATGTTTATGAAAGTGTTGCGGCCCGGTATGAAACCGGACTGGTCATGGTGAACCAGGTCCTGCATCCATGGGAGCAGACGATTTGCTAGAATTTTACCGAGCAATTTGTAGTCTGTGTTTAACAGCAAAAGCGGCTTGTATGAGCGAATATCCAGTGGGTCCTGGCCTGTTTTAGGCAGTACCGCTATAAACACCTTGCGTAAGGTGTCCGGTAGTTGACCATATTTTAGAGCCTCGTTTAGCATTGCTAGGTAAGGTGTTTACGTTTGTTTCGGGAACGTGCTATAATACTCTATGGGAATGCCATCGCTGCATGGTGCTTTGCCATGAGTTAATTGTTGTAGGGCTTGCTGTATCTCTGCTAAATCGATTGGTTTCTCCATGTCCACCAACTGAGTAGCAGTTAGGCGGTTTAATTTGATGCCACTGAAGAACTCTTTTAACTGTTCTGCTGAGGGTGGGGGGCTTGTATAATGCACTATAATACTCTCTAAAGGCGCTGTTTATTTCCACTTGAGTATTCACAATTATCCTTGTATCCAGGCGAATGGCCCCAATAGGGGAGTTCCGATGTTCATTTCTTAATAGCCGTGCCAGTAGTTTTCCTGATCTATCTACTTCCGCATTTGTGCGGGCCATGTAGTGGCGATAATCATAGTGCCTTAGGCACCTATCCGCCTCGCTCCATTGTGTGCGTAATCTGTTGAGCTCCACGGCAGTGATAGTGCCCCCTACTTGTTTGCATTCTGCAATGCGGACGTCCTGTTCTAATTTGCGGAGCTCTTGCGATAGTGTATGCCGTACTCCCACTGTCATGGATATGCATGTGCCCCTTATAACTGCCTTGTGTGAAACCCATTCATTTGCCCTGGAGCTCGAGGTCCCGGTATTTAAGGTAAAATACGAGGAGATGTGTGTGGCTATTTCTTTTCTGAATGGGGGATCTTGTAGTAATCGGGGTTGAAGACGCCAGGTTGTGATGCAAGCATGTGTTCTACCCCCCTAATGTAAACGATAAGTGGGCAATGATCCGAGATTACCTTAGCGGTGTGTTCTGCTGCTGTGAATCTGTGTGTTAAATCCTGTGAGGTGAGAATAAGATCTATGCGGGTATGTAGTAAATGTACAGGGGAGTGGTAGGAGTATTCCCTTTCTTGAGGGTATAGGTGTCTCCATACATCTATCAGGCTGCGGTCTGTTATCCATGTTCGTAACATCTGTGAGTTTTTCACTACTGGGGCAGCTACCAGTGGGGGTGTGATCTATCTTTGTCTATTTGCGGGACACAGTTCATGTCCCCTCCCCAAATACTTGGTATAGTTAAATCGTTTGATAAGTGAGAGATCGTTTTTTGTAGGAATTCACCCTGTTTAACATTTGGGACATACACCCCGTTTATCACTAGCGTTTCACCATCTAGTGAGCCTACTAATTGTATGTACCTGCCTTCTTTATCCGTGATGCTGCATTTTACTGTGTAGGGGACCCTTGGTGCTATCCAAATCAGTACTCCTCTGGCAAAAGTCGATGTTCCAGAGCCATATATTTGTCCCGCCCATATTCTCTCAATCTGCGTAATATCTTCTGGTGTAACATGTGTTTCTTGTAGAATGGCTATGTGTATGTGATGGCGTTTTAAATGTGAATACATTCTATTGCGTTTAGATATTCCCGCCATGCCTTTCACATTCCATGTTAGTATGTTGTAAATAGGTTCCTTGTGCGTTATATCGTATGGTATTGTTTAAATCCATAGGGAATCACACAGCGGGTCACAGTCCCACTCTCTGATCTGCCACCTAGCCCTCCCCGCGTGCGCGCCCCAGCAATCCAACCCCGCAACCCGAGCCCCCGCGTCATGCAACATCGACCCTGGAGAAGGGGGATAGACCCCGATATAGGGAGAAAAGATAGGAAAATCAACAAAAAATGATATTTTGGCCAAAGCCCTATTTGAAACGAAGTGGCACAACCTGTGCCTAAACTAGAGTCTGAACAGTTCAGTTCCATTCGGGTACCGTTCAGGTGGTGAGGGACGTGGATTGGTTGAGGTGGGCGCCCTCTTGGCCCGCCTCCAATATGCTTCTTTCCCTGCGTAGATCAGAATGCCATTATATTGTCCGGTGTTGGTTACACCGCGGCTTATAGGATCATCGTCGGTTCAGCCGTTATCATAGGGTGACCATTTTTATCAGTGTCGACGCTCAGGGAGGGGGAGGGGGTGCGCTTCTGGTTGTTTCAGGACCAAATGACTCAATTGAGGCACATCCTGTGGGTTCTCAAATTTCGTCTGCCAACAATTGGGATAAGGATGTACTGGACCTGCTACCTAGAGAGCCGCTGTCATTGATATCCACTTCGCTCGTGGTGGCTGATTGCGATCGCGCAAATGTGCTGGCTTCTTTTAAGATTTGCGCCTGGTCGGCAGCCATCTGTGACTTTGTTGGGCGCACCGTTGTGTTTTTCTTTTTCTTTCTCCTTGTGCTGGGAGTGATCCATTCCTCTTTTGCTGCGTCGTCTGCTGATGGAACGGCCAAGCCTTTGGCGTATATCCATGTCCAAGCGTCCTCCAGTGTGGAGAACATGAGTCTTTTTGTCAGTTATAATTCGGAGGCGAGCTGGGAACATGAGTGAATAAGTAATTTTGTGTCACGCAGTAGTTGTTTAATTTAGAAATATGATGTTCTTTTACGTTGTACTTCCATTGTGTAATCTGGGTAGGCTGATACGTTACTGTTTTCCAAGCTAATTGTGCCTGTGGTTCTGAATGTTGGAGAACTAGATCTCTGTCTCTGTAATTTAGGAACCGCACTATCAGAGGTTGGGGTGGGGCGCCAGGCCGGGGGGGTCTTCCCAGAATTCTGTGTGCTCTTTCTATTACCGGGACCTTGGTGTTGTCCTGTATTTTCATTATGTTTTTCAGCCAGTTCTCTATAAATTCCACTGCTTTGGGAGTTTCTGAGCGTTTCGGGACGCCAAGGAATCCGATGTTATTATGTCTGGACCGACCCTCCGCGTCCTCAGCCCTGCGCTGCAGTTGCGTTAGTTCCAGGTCCATTTGTTGGATTTTGGTTCTCATGCTTGCGACCTCTGGTTGAACAGTTTTTAGAGCTGATTCTGTATCGTTAACTCTGTCAGTAAGCTTGCGATGATCTGCACGAAGTAATGAGACTTCTAATAACGCAGCATCCATTTTACCCTTTCACGATGTCTTGGTGTCATTATTGCTTGCAAGAGTTTGTCGAATTGCAGGGAGTGTGTGCGCAGCGTTTCGCTCACCTGAAGAAGTGTTGTGGTTTGCGTGTCGGAATGACTTGCAGGAGGGGGGATGCCACCGTCCATGTGGGTCCCTGGTTTGGGGTGTTTTGGCTTAACCATTGCGTCATGAGGCGATAGTCACCGCTGGGCTGCTCACTGAGGCTGGTTTTGGATAAAGTTGCCAAGGAGTGCAGGATAGTGGTTTAAGGTTGCTCACGACTGAGCGACACAAGGGCGCAGGTTACCCGGGGATCTGCGTAAGCCTCTATAATTATGTCTCCGCGGGGAACCTCCGAGTTCTAGATTATTATTGTTTCGGATATTGCACTTGGCGAGATTCCCGAAGGGAGACCTAGTCTGCCGCAGTGTTCCGGGGTGCGCTAGTTTGCTGTCAGGAGAGTGGAATGATTCTCAGCCAACTTCATCGGAATTTTGGGAGTCAACGCTGTGAAGTACTGCCTTTTAATCGTTTGTGGCTGTTGGGTGGGTGATTTGACCAATTTCAATGTTTGGGGATACTTTGTGGGATCCTGTTGGGCTTCTTGTCGGTTGATTCGCCTTCGCGCCAGTTCACCGTGCTGTCTGTAACTTCCTGCAGGCGCATGAGGAGTTTTCAGATTGTCCTTTGTGGTCCGGCGTAATGCGTTAACAGGGGGAAAGCATTTAATGAGGAGCACTGTCAGTTTCTGAGTTCAGGCTATGACTCTGTTCGCGATTCCCGGAATGGTGCCACTGGAGGATTGCAGGTGCCTTGCTTACTTGTAGTCTTGTATTGATGAACGTTACGTGCTGGTGTGTTAATTGTGTTCTTTTCTTTGCCAGCTTCGCATATGTTCCACGTTCCTCGTTGCTGGGAAATATGCAAGCAGGTTCCCTGTAGCAAACCTTGTTTGTGATCTCACTGTTGATTTTGCTTTCCTTGTTTCCCTGTTATTGCTTCTTTGTGTGTTCCTTTTCTCTGTTTGCAACTTTTTTTTTTTTCTCCTTTTCTTTTTTTTTTTTCTTGTCCTTTCTATTTTTTTTGTTGTTCTTCTTTTTTACCCCTTCGCCTCTGTGCAAATGGCCTTAAATAAATTGTGCACTATTCTTTACAGGCTAACGCCCTCTTGGGTTAGTATGTTTTAAGGCCCCGGCATGGGGGCCAGGGCCAAAGAGAAGAGGAGGCAGGCTGCCGTCCCCGGGTCTGAGCACACGGGCCCGGCACCGGCCCACTCTGCCCAATCCCAAGGGCCCGGGTCCAGGCACCCGCGGTGAGGAAGCCCGGTGCGACTCACTGCGGTAGTTGGGGCCGCCCAGGCAGAGGCCCGAAGGATGGTTGCTTCGTCTTGGTCGGAGCACTCCTGCGCATTGGTGCACACGGCCCGACTCCTCTCTCACGAGCGCCTGTGGGATGAGCTGCGGTCTCTGCGACCCCCGCCTCAGGGGGCCTGGCTCGGGTGCCCGCAACAGGGAGGGCCCGATTCACCTCGGCACCGCGGCGAGTGAAGGTCCGATCCGGGACCCAGAGATGCCGCGCCCGGCAGCAAGCGGCTCCCCCGCACCGAGCACAGAGAGGCCTCACAGGCCCAATCATTGGCCGCGGCGCCTCCCTGGGGCTGGGGAAGCCGCGACCCGCCGGGCAGCGCTCAAGTTCTTCCGGTCACCGGAGCACCCCCGTCACGGTTGGGGGTCCTCCGTAGGCCGCTGGTGTGGTGGAGAAATGCTGCAAGGAACAGGATATCTGCTGCAATTGGTGGTCCGCGAGCGGAGCCTCTGGATCAGGCGCCCGCTCCGGCCACCATCTTAGCCACACCCCCGTAAACGTTGATCATCAATATGTGTTCACCTTCGTATTCCCCTAATATCGCCAGATAGCTACCCTGTGTGTCTGATCATGTGCGTGTTACCTGAAATGGCAGTGTTTTCCTAACCAGGGTCATTACATTCCTGGACCCGGATGTATATTGGGAATAACCTGCTAGTTTATATTTACCCATTCCCATACTGCTATGTTGTCAGTCAAGTGGGTGCGTTTCCTGCAGATACAGTATCTCATGCTTGTATCTGCTCAGTGCTTTGAGAACCAGACTTCTCTTTATTTCCCAGGCCTTTGACATTTCATGTCAACCACATTAGTGTTTGGATGTTAGACATGTTGGGAGTGTATGTGTCTTTCTATGAGTTGGCCTCTCTTCTGTAAGCAGATGTGTCACTTGTCTACCATTGTAGTGTGCCAAGGTGTTGTAATCTACCCCAAAAACTGCCCCCCTCCCAACTTTACCATGTGCTGACTCTAGAACTAACCACTCCCCACCCCAACTTACAGTATGTGTGGATCCCAACTTTAACATATCTAAACTGTCAAATGCTTCAGTCGCTGAGGTGCGACCGTAGGCTTTCTAGCTATAACCAACCCTGAAATTACAATTGTTCATAGGTAGTATCAATCTGTTCAGTAAGCCCCGTCAACCCTTCACCCCTCAAGGCCCCGGAGCTTGGCACTGTCTTACCACTTATTCGTAACCAGTTCAGACACTGCTACCCCAAGTTTTCAGATGTCATAGTCATGACATGTGGCAACTGTTCTTCTGTTTCTTATTCTGTCTCCGTGTTCTGAACCGCTGCCCTCTACATCAGATCCAAGGGAACGCTATCTGTTGATGTCCTGGATTTTACTGTGTTGCTTTATCTCCTGCACTGTCTTCTCTTGGCTGCTTTCACTTGTACTTTCATAGGAGGGTGACCAGCTGTCTTGTTGCGGAGACGCTTTGTTGATATACAGTGCCACCCATCTTCTCTCTGTTCACCTCAGGCCCTGCCTCTCCAGCCATGCCCATGCTTCCTGCGCCAATGACAAAGTTGTCTCCATGGATTATTCTGAGCTTTGCGAGAAATAGAAGTGCATTTTTAAGATCTAATTGGTGCAGTATCTTCTTCGCTGGGACATATGCTCCCCACAGTCGTTGGACTGAGCCAGTGGAGTCTGGGTACAGGTTTGCTTCCTGGCCATCTATCTATCATGGCCCGTGCTTCCTTGCCGCTTGGGGGATAATATCACGATCTCTGAAGTTCATCAGTCTCACTATTATCGGGTGTGGGGGCAGTCCTGGCGGTGGTGGGTCCCCTGGGGCCCGGTGCGCCTGTTCCATGGAGAAGAAACTGGAGGGGTTTCCCAGCAGAACTGTTTTTTCCAGCCACTCTTACATGAATAATTCTGTGTTCAGGCCCTCCACCCTTTCCGGTACCCCAACAAGTCTAACATTGTGACGGCAAGATCTTCCCTCCCCGTCTTCCAGTCTGTACGGGAATAGTTTAACTTCTATCTCTATAGCAGAGCATTTTATAGAAAGTTCATTCACATGTGGAAGAGTAGTGCCCAGTTGATCCTCCATTTGCTTAACACAATCTGCAGCTTTCTGTGGTCGTCCCTCAGAAATACCTCCTCATTCTTCACAGCTGTGATCTGTGCCTCCTGAGCTTCTTCATATCTCTAATGGCCTCTAGGATAGCCGCTGTGTGTGAGGCCAGGAATGTGATGTCCTCCTTCTGTTGTGCTCAGTCTTCTTCACTTGCCTCCACTCCCTCTGCGGGGGGAGCTCCCTTCACCGGGCATGACTTCCCCATCTTTATTTACTGTTAACTCTTTCCTGGCTGATGAACAGTGTCTCAGAGAGAAGCAATTCACAGATTCCTCTTGCAATCAGGAGACTCCCCACCCCCTGATCCCAGCCCGAAGGGGTATAGTACGTAGCGTCAGTATATGTTGAAGCTCAGAGGGACCAACCATTCCACCAAATCCAGCTGTTCAGGTATTCCATACAGTGTTCCCCAGGGTAGTGTCAGCAGTTATTGCATCATTCAAGTTCCATTTTGTTATCAAGCTAGCGCATCTACTCCGCTTCCGTACTCCAGGTTACAGGCCACCATTCACTTTAGGTGTGTATGGATCAATCTTGTGGCTCAGAACTCTTGTCGCACTCCTCTAGGCTTCGTTAACTGTATTTATGGAGCTGTGATACTGAGGTTTAACATGTATTCACTTTGCATTCTGTACAATTAATTAATAGAATACCCTTGAACAGAGCAAAGTACAGGAGCAAGCAGTTAAAATTATGATTCATGGTCTTGCCAAAAACATTTTCACATTCACTTTCTTGCTGGATGACTCCATGTCCTTCTCTAAACATCTTGACAAATTAGTCATCTAGGTGAACCCCCACTTTATGGCCATTGACCTCTACAGAAACTGACAAGGTGTCTCCTTCTCCACTTTATGAGATGAATCTTTCTCCACTAGTAATGAGATTGGCATTAGGCATCTCACAAAGTTATAGCATGTTTTTGCTAGTCAAGAAACTGATGATTAATGTTGATTTGAGTTTGGCTCAGTCAGAATGATGCACAAACATTTTGAATTTCATCTCCTCATCAAAATAATTTTGTTGCTTTACGTTTTGTGGGGTGCATCTTTTTTCTTTAAGCCCTATGCTCCTCTAGATTATATACCAAATACCATGCTTTGTTCCATGAGGACTCATTCATTTTCAGTACACATCCTGTCACTATCCAAATATGTTGGCTGTTTTCCAATCAAATAAATTCTCTTCCATACCTTTTCCAGCTCCCATATATACTTCTTGGTCCACAAAATGCAGCACAACCTCAGTGACTGGCACACATTACGTAGCAACTGTCTGTTAATGATATTTGTAGGTAACAAAATAGGCTGAGCTGCCACTATGACCACCATTGGCTGATGGATTACACTGCATCTTTTATAACTATATCCTTCAGAGGAGAGAGCCTCCATTTATTGTCTGAATACTCTTCACGGAACATAATTGGAGTTCAGTGTCATTCCCCATTTATGTGCCTATTAGGGAAATATGGAGGCACCCTAGTTGGTCTGCTCAACATGCATTCTTCTTGCAATATGTTCTTGAGCATTCCTCCCATAGTGATGCAGAATTTTATCAGGAAGTTCTAAAGAATCTGTTTGAGTACGCCTAAGATTTCCAATTCTTGCTTTTCCTTCTCTTTTCTGTTCTCTTTGCTGTAAGATCTTGATTTGAAAATCACTGAAGGCATCCTTTGGCCAGCAGACATTGCAGGAGCAGATGTTTCAGTCCCCCCCAATAGGTAGCGCAGTACCTGGCAGCTAGCAGTGAGAGATATGGTGTTGAAAAAAAGGCAGTGTCACCATGACGAGGACTATATCCATCTGCTTTGCTCAAGGCATGAGGTGATTGTGTGTCTTGGGTATTGTCTTGCTGGTCTTGGCTTGAGATTGTGAGATGGGTACAACCTTAAGGGCAGCTCCCAATGTATTTAATCTGACAATGGAGTGCACTTTATAATAAGAGGCTTTAGCAGGAAATCGAGATTCCTAGATTTTAATGGTTTTCACTGTGGGGTTCTTGAAACAGATAGAAGTTCCAGACACGGAGACCACTACCTGTTCGAATTCCTGTTGCCGCATAGGATCAAGAATTGAAGGACAGATAAGATATTATCTACCAGGAGCAGGATAGCAAAGTGGAGCATATTCTCATCCTTCAGGCAAGAAACAAGTAACCAATCAGGGTGAAGAGAACAAAGCGAGAGTTAGTAAACCCTGGGGCTCCAGTTTGTCATTCACTCAAGCATTAGAAGATAGTAGATATGTTGAAATGTATGTCTTCATGTATAGGTCAGTGTAAGGGGAGAAAGGGTCCAGATGTTTTTGTGCCCTTCTTAACAATGTGCTAATTAGGTTTTTGGTGCAAAAAGTCCTTACACGCCTACACCACCAGATTCCAGCAAGTTCAATCGAAAATGTAGCATGCATTTCTCCTTTCCTTGTCTAGCAGCTATGTTATTTTTAATTGCAATATTGTTATGGCATTTTCTTGCAGGCTATTCATTTCTCTGAAAAGAGCTAGTTGTTTGCTCAAAAATCAGCCAGATTTCAGTGACTGGGTTTTCAAAAGACATGACAATTGCTGTTGGGGGATTTACTTAGGGAAAATGTGTGCTGTGCTGGGAACGGTTTGAGAACCCTGTCAACTGCAGGAAGTAGAGAAAGCCAAAAATTGATGCTAGTATTTAGCAGTCACTGATAATCTACTTTCACCAGAAACACAAAATGCTTTCAGTTGCTCAGTTTGGACAGTAAAAATGTGAAAGTATTTGTACAATTTCAACACAAAATTGTTCTATGTCTATAGACAGCCCATCAGCAGTGGGTTGCACTACATTGTAAACAATATGTGTGGCACACCCTATACTAATTGCTTTATTAGTAGGAATAGTTTCCTTGAGCTTGCAAAATACATTGTTCTTTCCAACTCTACCCTTTCCCCCAAAATGTGTGTATTATTTGCACAAAGGCCAACTACTTTTTTCAAGCAGATAACACTTTTCAGGGACGTGCTACAATTTCTCAGAGTATATTTGATGTTTTATCAGTAACGCAGGTGACCACTTTAGCACTCTAAAAGGACGTGAAGTACCAAATTACAACTGGTATTAGTTTAACGTATTTCCTGATGGCAGCATCAATAGACACAGATACAGAAAGAGTGTTATCAAAGTCACTGTTCCTTGGGAAACAACACTGCATGCATTGTTATCGTATAGTTTCCGACTGAATGTTGATGTGTAGTTCATCGATCTAAAGATGTGGATTGAAGTGTTTTGACCCTAGGATACAACTGCAAAATCCAGAACAATCTGGGAACTCCGGGACATCTTGTAACCCGGGTGCAAATGCAAGGTAGCGCTTTTAGCTCTCATAAGCATCACATTGCTAAACAGAGGCATTAAAATATTTCACCGTTTAACACTGACATCATGCCCTTAGGATGGAGGGAAAGGCGTCGCTTCTTGCGCGGTTTGAATTAATTTTGAAGTAAGGTGAAAATATATTGTAAAGGCGCTGTCCGCCACACTCCAAGAAGGAATGTCTGCCTGGAGCGGATTATGAAATCTGTCACGAAAGTGCTCGCCCGTAGTAGCAGGCGGTGCATTACTACTGGTTATATACCTAGACTTCTGTCTCTATACCTTTAATAAATTGTTGCAGTCAGCACTAGGTCATCTGGGGCCCTACGGGAAGATCCTTGCCAGAGACGGAGAATAATATTCATTTTAACAGTTGACTTTTTTCAAATTGAAAGCGTGTTGTTGCCCTCTAGTGGCCACACAACAATTCGCTTGTACAATGTTCGCATGAGTACATCAGTAACCAACCAACAAACACTACATCTGAACAAATTTAATCCAGAAAGTCGACCTGTGCAGACGTTGTTGAGAATTAATCAGGGAATTATTTAATACCACGTTATAATATAGTTCAGTATTGATTTACCATCTTGTATTTGTTATAGTTGACCGTTCTAAACTCTGCGTGATGCTACGCTGCAGGCCACTGGTATAAATTTACGCAGCGTATTTTTAAGGTTAGTGCTCATCCCACAACTACCATAACTACTATGAATTTGAAGAGTGGGGACACCTATTTTCTGAAGTATACTGTTCACTCTGCAGATTTTTTATCGTTGAAATCTCGCAGTTGCAACTTTTACTCAGAAAAGATTTATCATACTTTCTCTTTGCAGGGTGGTGCCAGGTAAGTCCCATTTATTGCAATGATGTCAACTGAATGTGGTACGCCTAATTACATAACTAGTGCTGCCATCCACAAAACCCTTCAGTTCTCTTTTGCTGCGTCCGTGTGCTGGATGCTAGAAATCCTTTGAAGACCGAGCAGTGCCTGGTGACTCAAGGCACGTGTTTACAGTCGAGACAATTGGTGTATGGGTTTGGGGGAAGGTTCCAAACCCAGCCCCGTTACTGGAGGCGATTTATAGCTTCCTTGTTTGAGGCACCTTATACACTGAATCTTTCAGAACATAAATTGTTCTCTTCATGGATCAAATTAAAGAACACCCTCAACATTTTGAACAGGTGTAGGAGGCTTGGATTGGACAGAGTTCAGTGCAACAGCGTTTAAAATGTTGCTAACATTTGGCATTTGTGTGTCTGTCTAGAGCAGAGTTATAGCAGCTACCGCTGGGCTGTACCAAATAACAATGATCCAATAAGCTACTTTTCAATACCTGTAAAACCAAAGAATCAACACAAACTGGATGTGTCCGAGTTACGGCAGCAGAATCATCAGGATGTTAATGTAGAATTTCACCTAAGTGAGAATGGTGTCAGATCTTGCATAGTCACTAACTCATCTACCTATGCATCCCTTTTAGTGAGTTAAGCACCCGCTTTAGAGAAGTGTTTGTGACCTGAATGCCACACATGCCCTATTTGTTCATGTTTTGTCAGTGATGAAAGCTTGTACCGGTCTGCCCTGCTGAAGCTGTTCTGCAGTAAATGTCGGATTATACTTGGTGCTTTCTATGAGAGAGGGAAGCTTGCTTTGTTACTCTCATGCTGTACCTGTTCTCTTATGAAGCAAAGCTTGCCCTGCCCCTGTCTGGTTTGTTCCTGTCCAGTGATGGAGAAAGTTTGGCAAGCTGCTGTCCCAGCTGAACCTGCCCTCTAAAGGAGGGATAGTTCCACTGTTCCTCCCCAAGGTGTACCTCTTCTGTGAACACTGGCAGGTTCTGATGCTGTTGCCACAGTTTAGTAAACAAAAAAAACAACAACCCAAAGTATATATTAAACAGACTCACATAACATTCCCTATGGGATCAGGAACCATTTCATAATATTTGTTTTGCGATACCTACAAGCCGGAGGGAGGCACCTGACCGTCAAGAGGCCACATTTGAGAGCCTGAAACATGGTAACAGAAAAGAGAAGCAGAGTCGGTTGCTCGACCCTTCCTGGTAGGAAGACACCAGAGAATCTTGTGGTAGAGAGACACCAGAGAAATACATTTCTCTCTCTTCCATACTCAGTTGTAATAAATGTCTTACAGTTTAATGAGAGGAGAACGTAAATGTCGACATAAGTGATGTAAGCCCGAAAAGTTTCAGTGATTACGCACCCCTCTCATGTAAAATCAATATAAACCTAGAGAGACGGCGAGAATATGAACTGAATACATTTGGTGGAAAAACTCAAACATAACAATAATGCAAGGGACGGTTCGCACAATTTAGTAAGAGCTCTACAAAGCAGCGCAGAGGGGGATGACAACATAGAAAATCACAAAGAAACCCACAGAACAGGGTGAATAACAAAAAAAAAGCCCTACGCAGCTGCAGTAATAAAAATGTAAACTCAAAGAGTTTGAAAGAAATATCAAACTTCTGAGGCAAGCAAATAGAAAACAGAAATGGTTCGATAAATGGAGGTGTTCAATTGGGCCAAACTCCATGCTGCACTCAACTCAAAAGACCAAAGGAAGTTCTGGGGCTTTGCGAACAAGTTAACACAAAACAAAAAAACATAGGCTGTAACATCTTCTGAAGCAGTGGCCCGGATACATAAAGCAACTATATCAGGTGAATCCATTGTCAGCTTCAATGTTATCTGTAAGTATGATGCTAAATAACCCTTAGAAGCATTAGTAGAACTGAAGAACCAATTGGCTGAAAAAGTGAAAGCCAACCAAAGGCTCCTTGTGCCTCCTGTATGGAAGACCTGCCAGTCACATTAGAAAGGACCGCTGAAATTCTGAAATTAAATTAAATATGTGGATACAATTTATGGCCAAGTGAAATACTGATGGGCAAGGCATTAAATAAGATGAGAGTGGCAGAGGCACTTGAGCCAAACGGTCCGTTGGCACCATTATTAAAATCCAACCCCATTTCAGAATTCCTACTCTCAGTTCAATTTTCTCAAACGATTTACTAACCTGCACAGTACCATAGAGCTGGGGCTGGCCCTTTTTGGTTCCAATACATAAGAAGGGAAGTAGTCAGACCCCTGCAAATTACTGAATGATAGCGCTGCTGAACACTGAGGAGAAGGGTTATGCCTGTTTCTTGAATGGTTAGTGCCAGTATTGGTCAAAGGACAAGCAGCTGATCCTATGGTTTCAAACCGGGTTTCAAAGGAATTGCAGTACTGAGGCTAACTTGCTAACCTTGGCCATTCTAATTGATGAAGCCTCATTACCAAAAGCTTGGTCACTCAATGTGGCTTTTTTGATTCTACAAATGCATTAGATATCAAATGAAGAGGTAGGTTTTGGGCAAAGCTATGTATGTGGAAATCCCACCGCTGCTCTTAAAAGCCGTCAAATCACTGTACAGCAAGACGCGATGAGAAGAATAAGATAGCATCCAACTGGGTTTCCCACCGAAAAGATCACCACTAACAAAGGATTAAAACAAGGATGTATTCTTTCCCACCCACTTCTTTTTAATCTGTACATGTCGGATATTGAAAATAATTTGGCCATCCCCAGGATTTGTTCCTCACATTTAGCCAGGAGGAAAATACAATTTTTACAATATGAGTATAACATGGTTCTATTAGACTGTACCCAAGCAGGCCCCCAAAGGTCACTCAGTGCTTGTGCCTGTTACTGCCCAGATAATGCTATCATCATTAACCTAGCCAAAACGAAAACAATGATTTTTGGTTGAAAATGATCAAAAAAGGTGCTTGGTTCATTGAGGGGTCTCTCATAGAAAGAGTAACAAGCTTTAAATAATTAACTGTTGTCTGGGATGAAAGAGGTAGCCACAGGGTGCAATAAGGCACTTTAAAGGCAACAGCTAAACATCTGATGTACACGATGGAATGGCTGAAAAAGCACTTGGCTTGTCAAAATACCAGAGCCTTGCTGATGGTAGCCACGTGTCAACTGATGCCCACCATTTCTTGTGGAGCAGCCTTTTTCTAAGATCAGCTGTTTGAATGGCTAGACAAACAGTATGCTGGCTATCAGTGCCTATTGCTCTTCTGCACAGTACTAGCCAAGCCCAAATCAAGTTGGAACTCAGTCTGACAAAACAGGACCGGGTCTTTCGCGCGACGTATGTCTCGTATTTTGAATAATTAAAAAAACGTGGCCACTGGCACAATGAAACAAGTAGTTTGGGAGAAACTTCAGGAGCCAAGTTCAGAGTGGGGGGTCTTTATTAGTAAACTCTATAAGTTTTCTGAATGCGAAGGAGATAATAAGAACTAACTGTAAGGCAATGGCTCACTGTTGCAATTACCCCCCACTTTTTGCCTGATACTGATGCTGACTTGACTGAGAAGTGTGCTGGGGCCCTGCTAACCAGGCCCCAGCACCAGTGTTCTTTCACCTAAAATGTACCATTGTTTCCACAATTGGCACACCCATGGCACACAGGTAAGTCCCTTATAAAAGGTACCAGTGGTACCAAGGGCCCTGTGACCAGGGAAGGTCCCTAAGGGCTGCAGCATATGTTGTGCCACCCTAAGGGACCCCTCACCTAACACATGCACACTGCCATTGTAGATTGTGTGTGTTGGTGGGGAGAAAAAGGCAAAGTCGATATGGCATCCCTCTCAGGATGCCATGCCCACAAAATACTGCCTGTGTCATATGTAAGTCACCCCTCTAGCAGGCCTTACAGCCCTAAGGCAGGGTGCACTATACCACAGGTGAGAGCATAGCTGCATGAGCAATATGCCCCTACAGTGTCTAAGTCTATTCTTAGACATTGTAAGTACAGTTGTGGCCATATTATTAAGTATATGGTCTGGGAGTTTGTTAAAAACAAACTCCACAGCTCCATAATGGCTACACTGAATACTGGGAAGGTTGGTATCAAACTTCTCAGAATAATAAACCCACACTTATGCCAGTGTTGGATTTATTAAAAAATGCACACAGAGGGCATCTTAGAGATGCCCCCTGTATTTTACCCAATTGTTCAGTGCAGGACTGACTGGTCTGTGCCAGCCTGCTGCTGAGAGACGAGTTTCTGACCCCATGTGGTGAGGGCCTTTGTGCTCTCTAAGGACAGAAACAAAAGCCTGCTCTGGGTTGAGGTGCTTCACACCTCCCCACTGCAGGAACTGTAACACCTAGCAGTGAGCCTCAAAGGCTCAGGCTTCGTGTTACAATGCCCCAGGGCACTCCAGCTAGTGGAGATGCCCGTCCCCTGGACACAGCCCCCACTTTTGGCGGCAAGTCCAGGGGAGATAACGAGAAAAACAAGGAGGAGTCACCCACCAGTCAGGACAGCACCTAAGGTGTCCGGAGCTGAGGTGACCTCTGCCTTTAGAAATCCTCCATCTTGATTTTGGAGGATTCCCCCAAATAGGAATTTGGATGTGCCCCCCTCCCCTCAGGGAGGAGGCACAAAGAGGGTGTAGCCACCCTCAAGGACAGTAGCCATTGTCTACTGCCCTCCCAGACCTAAGCACACCCCTAAATTCAGTATTTAGGGGCACCCCAGAACCTAGGAAACTAGATTCCTGCAACCTGAAGATGAAGAAGGACTGCTGACCTGAAGCCCTGCAGAGAAGACGGAGACACCAACTGCTTTGGCCCCAGCCCTACCGGCCTGTCTCCCCTCTTAAAGAAAAACTGCAACAGCGACGCATCCCCCAGGGTCCAGCGACCTCTGAAGCCTCAGAGGACTACCCTGCATCTAAAAGGACCAAGAACTCCCGAAGACCGAGGCCCTGTTCCAAAGAAACTGCAACTTTGTAACAAAGAAGCAACTTTTAAAGACCACAGGTTTCCCGCCGGAAGCGTGAGACTTTCCACTCTGCACCCAACGCCCCCGGCTCGACCTGCGGAAAACTAACTCTACAGGGAGGACTCCCTGTGACTGCGAGCCCGTGAGTAGCCAGAGTTGACCCCCCTGAGCCCCCACAGCGACGCCTGCAGAGGGAATCCAGAGGCTCCCCTTGACCGCGACTGCCTGCTTCAAGGAACCCGACGCCTGTTAAAGACACTGCACCCGCAGCCCCAGGACCTGAAGGAACCAAACTCCAGTGCAGGAGCGACCCCCGGGAGGCCCTCTTCCTAGCCCAGGTGGAGGTTACCCCGAGGAGCCCCCCCCCCTGCCTGCCTGCATCGCTGAAGAGACCCCTAGGTCTCCCATTGAAACCTATTGCAAACCCGACGCCTGTTTGCACACTTCACCCGTCCGCCCCTGTGCCGCTGAGGGTGTACTTTCTGTGCCTGCTCGTGTCCCCCTCGGTGCCCTACAAACCCCCCCTGGTCTGCCCTCCGAAGTCGCGGGTACTTACCTGCTGGCAGACTGGAACCGGGGCACCCCTATTTCCATTGAAGCCTATGTGTTTTGGGCACCACTTTGACCTCTGCACCTGACCGGCCATGAGCTGCTGGTGTGGTAACTTTGGGGTTGCCTTGAACCCCCATCGGTGGGCTACCTTGGACCCAACTTTGAACCCTGTAAGTGCTTTACTTACCTGTGAACCTAACACATACTTACCTCCCCCAGGAACTGTTGATTTTTGGACTGTGTCCATTTTTAAAATAGCTTATTGCCAATTTTGCCAAAACTGTACATGCTATTGTGATGATTCAAAGTTCCTAAGATACCTGAGTGAAATACCTTTCATTTAAAGTATTGTTTGTAAATCTTGAACCTGTGGTTCTTAAAATAAACTAAGAAAATATATTTTTCTATATAAAAACCTATTGGCCTGGAATTGTCTTTTGACTGTGTGTTCCTCATTTATTGCTTGTGTGTGTACAACAAATGCTTAACACTACCCTCTGATAAGCCTACTGCTCGACCACACTACCACAAAATAGAGCATTAGAACTATCTCCTTTTGCCACTATCTTACCTCTAAGGGGAACCCTTGGACTGTGTTCATGCTATTTCTTATTTTGAAATAGTACATACAGAGCCAACTTCCTACACTAACCTACTAAGCAAATCTACAGCAAAATTTATGAAAAAGGCAAAGATAATATCAGCAGAATATGATGTATAGGACTTAAAGTCTAGAGCAGGCGGCAGCTGGGCAGTGGATCTCCACACTGTAGCCCGTCTTCCGAAGTACTTGACCCAGCCACTCCCAAACTAGGCCGAATGTAATCTTATGAGACTGTATTTTGACCTGTTCCCATTAAGAGGTTACTGGTAGGGCCGAAAGAAATGAGAAAATAATAAACAATACTGATTACGTAATCAAGCAGAGAAGACACTGATTCATTTGATGTGCCTCTGTGAAGCATTAAAACCTCTGAGGCAGCTATGGCTATGAATGATGTTTTGAGTGTTAAACTTGAGATCCTGTAAGACTGTGGTTCCTTGCTGTCTAAAGGGAGAATTGTGCAGCTATCAGGGCCGCTCCTAAACTTCATGAAAAGTGGCGGCCGGTGCACTACAAAAAGCAGGCATAGGGAGCGGCCTGGCAGGGCCCTTAGCACCATCCACACTTTGGCTACCACTTCATGGTGGGAGTGAAGGGGAAGGAATACACTGTGTCGTGATGATTTAACTTAATGGAACATCGATAAATAGCTGTCTAAATGAAGGATGTAACCTCATCCAACTAGGGAACCCAGAACTGTATTGTACAACTAGTGAACAGCAGTATTTTCAGGTGAAGCCCAGTGCTGGCTGTGAACCCTGCTATTGAAGCATAACCCACTCGGTTAGTGAGAGTTTGTCTTTCAATGTGTGTACATGCATATATGCAGGGGCGTAGGAGACAATACATTTCTGGGGGTGACAGCGACAGCATTGGGGACTTCTCAATTGACCCTGTACAAATCGCCCATTGTTTCCGATAAATGTACACAATCATATAGTTTGGACATGACATAGGGAGAAAATAAGGCATGTTGTCAATTTGAAAGGATGTTTTATTGTTATTTACATTGACAATGTATTTAGACCAAATGTGAAAAAAAATGTTGATTAACCTTGCATCTTCATGCACCAAGCAAATAAAGGTAGGAGGGAGAAAAGTAAGAACATACCGTTTGAGCCAGCACCGATCATGCCTCTCACTTCATGCAAGTTGAAAACGCACTAGAGATATCAAAAGCCATCAGGTACAATAATTGTAAACTTTGCTCTGAAACCATAGTTCTAATAACACTTCTGCTTCTCTGTGCGATCTTCGGGAGGTCAGCTCCACATCCGTCAAACCTGGGAGCATTTACACTGAGGAAGCTCTTGGTGTTACTAACTATTCAATACATGGGATTCTGTGATCTATGATAAACAGCAGTCATTAATTTCTATATGATCGGCTACTTCTGATGCATCAAGCCACCGATTATAAAGAAAATACGTCAGAACTCGACTATTTTAAGGTTATTACAGTCCTGTTTTGACTTGCCTTCTGCCAGAGCCAGCAGCCAACGTGAAAGGCAGGTCAGGATATGGGACATAATTAAAGCAGTTGTTTCGATTCCTGAGGACCTCCACTGAATCACTACTGGAAGCTGGGGACCCCCAAGCAATTTGTATAATTTAAATTTCAAACATTAAAGAGTAATTCGCAAAGAAAAACACAAGCAAGTTCACACCAAACAAATACTCAAACTACTAAAGATCTAATTATTTTATATTGAAAAAATATCCAAGAATCAAAACAATTTAATGGGAAGGTTGGTGCTGCATCTCAGGTGACTAACTTTTCAATGTTTGGTCTTATTTAGGAAAGCTGAATCCTCATGTCAGATTCTACATTTCCCAAGTGATTTCTGTTTTTATTTTTTAGGTACATAAGTTCTTAAAAGGCTTTTTCACATATATGTGGGGAAAAGAAGTAAACCATAAGGGCCTCACATCTCTCCATAGCCTCTCTGTCATGGATAATTAATTTGTTTAATAGCACCTCTCATAACACTGTAAGGTGTTGGAACACTTTACAGGTGACTACAAGGTGTAGGATTCACATGTCATCCACACTGGTAGGCATTTTCTTAGAGTTCTAGGTGTGGAGAAGCACAAACTCGGGATTCAAAACGGAACACAATGGTTAGCTTTGACTTTAATAATAAGAATATGGGGGTTATTACAACTTTGGAGGAGGTGTTAATCCGTCCCAAAAGTGACGGTAAAGTGACGGATATACCACCAGCCGTATTACGAGTTCCATAGGATATAACGGACTCGTAATACGGCTGGTGGTATATCCGTCACTTTACCGTCACTTTTGGGACGGATTAACACCTCCTCCAAAGTTGTAATAACCCCCTATATTTCTACACAAGCAAACCTTTATTAGCAGCATAAGAAAAACGAAAGACTGTGAAAACAAAACATAACTTTCTAATTTGTGCCATGCAGTTTGCATGCAGCTCTTTGTTGGCAGTTAATAGCTCACTGTCCTTGATTACAATTTTAACTGATGACCTGCACAGTAACAAAAGAATCTCTGTAACAAAAGTAGTAACCCACTGTGCTAGGCACATACAATACTATTCTGTGCATGATACACATTCTTTGCAGCAGGCATATTAACCATATGCGCTACCTTAGATGAGTCAAAACTGCCACTAGACAAAACCTCTACCTCTCTCCCACAGGTAAAATAATCACCAGAGTTATCTTGATGCTTTTATTTTTGCCCGAAAGCCTCTGGTGAATGCTAAGAAACAGGGGTGGTGAGGCAGGGGGATGAAAAATAAAAAAAAAGAACACTTAATCTGTGTATGGCTGCCGTCTCTCCTCAGGTCCTCTTCTCTTCCTGAGTCCCAGCAGCACAGAAGCACACAGGCTCCCAGACTCCCCTAAGCATGACAGCAGCGTCGTGATTGGTCTGAGCAGCCTGGTTCAGCACTCAGACAGGAACTGGGGACATGTTCATGTTCTCCACCTGTCTGTGCAATACAGCCGGGTGGGGAAATACTAAGGGCGCATGTCTTTAATGTGGAGTACCCTAGAGAAGTGGTAGAGAGTACAGTGTTGCAGAGTAGATTGGCATAGAGGGCATTGGTTTTTAGTAAAGTAGTGTAGAGTGCATTGGTGAAGAGTGCACTGGTTTAGAGTAGAGTGCACTACTATAGTGGGGAAGAGTAGAGGCACAGAGTGGTGTGGTACAGCATAGATTACAGTGGCACAGAGTGCAGTGGTACAGGATGCTGCGTCGTAGGGTGATGTGATGCATGGTAGAGTGGAGTGCTGCAAGATAGAGTGGCGTAGAGTGGAGTGATGCAGCATAGAGGGGGGTAGAGTGTAGTGGCATAAAGTACATTGGTGAAGAGTGCAGTAGAGTGACACAGAGTTGAGTGGTGGCGAGTAAAGTGCAGTGGTGCAGAGTACAGTGGTGTAGAGTTCAGTGGCAAAGTGTGCATCGTTGCAGAGTAGACTGTCATAAAGGACAGTGGTGTAGAGTAGAGTGGCATAGAGTGCATTGGTGTAGAGTGCAGTCACACCGAGTGGCATAGAGTACAGTGGTGCCGAGTAGACCAGAGTGGCATAATTGGCAGTGTTGCAGTGCAAAGGAGGTCATAGAGTGCACTGGTGAAGAGTGATGTGGGGAGCAGTGGTGTTGACTGCAGTGGTGCAGAGCAGAATAGAGTGGAGTAGAGTCTGCAGTAAAGTACAGTGGTGTATAATAGAGTGGTGTAGTAAGTGCTTTGACGTAGTCTACAGTGGTGCAGAGTAGAGTGGAGTGGCCTAGACTAGAGTGGAGCAGAGTGCATTGGCATAGAGTAGAGTGGTACAGAGTAGAGTATAGAGGTGCAGAATGGAGTGGTGCAAAGTAGATTGCAGTGCCGTGGAGTGGTACAGAGTACAGTGTGGTGGCCTAGACTAGATTGGGGTAGAGTGCATTGAAATAGAGTAGAGTGGTACAGAGTAGAGTAGAGAGGTGCAGAATGGAGTGGTGCAGAGTAGATTGCAGTGGCATGGAGTGGTAGAGAGTAGTCTGGAGTGGCCTAGACTAGAGTGGGGTATAGTGCATTGACATAGAGTAGAGTGGTGTAGAGTAGAGAGATGCAGAATGGAGTGGTGCAGAGTAGATTACAGTGGCGTGGGGTGGTACAGAATAGAGTGGAGTGGCCTAGACTAGAGTGGGGTGGGTTAGAGTGCATTGGCATAGAGTAGAGTGATACAGAGTAGAGAGGTGCAGAATGGAGTGGCACAGAGTTGAGCGGTGGCGAGTAGAGTGTAGTGGTGCAGAGTGGAGTGGCCTAGACTGGAGAGGGGTAGAGTGCATTGGCATAGAGTAGAGTAGAGAGGTGCAGAATGGAGTGATCCAGTGTAGAGTGGAGTGACAGAGTATGCATAGTGTGGTAGCGCACTGCTTTAGAGACATCTTCAACTGAAATTACCATTACATTTGCAAAGACATACAGTTTTACTGATAAAAACATACAGCACACAAATGTTATTGTGTGGAAATGTCATTACCTAGTATATTGATTTGTTTCGATCATCTTATAATATTTGTTTCCATTACACTTATATTCTTAAGTATCTGCACATTTCATCCACAAACATTTGAAGTTTGTTTTGTGGTAGATAAAAATAGCATCCTAAAGCCTTCCACCACATCCCCAGTAGCTAGCATGATTGTCATATAAGTTATCTCACTTTGAAGTCAGAGAAAGAAAGATAAATGCCAAGCTCCATGGGAAGACAGAGCCTGTAATTTGACCTTGGTCTTTGAATGCACAGCAAGTGAGACAAGATAAGAATAATATTTAAAGGCCTGTTTACAGACATCGAACACTGGTGGAAGGACACAGTATACAAGAGATGCTCTACTGGAGGGACAAACTCAACCTGAACAGCCTAAATCAAATACCTCTAGCAAATAGAAACCAAGCAAACATAAGTTGCAAACCCAAATGTAAGCAATGGGTGGAATACATTCCCGAGGAAGCTTTCCAAATGTCCTCTAAATGACTTTAGCAAACCAGACAGCTCCCATCTAATGAACTCAGCCTTCAGCACAGTTCCTATATATTTTTATGGATCTCCTTTGTGACTGCGACAGCCAAACTGTATCTTGCTATTTAGGGCCTTTTACACATACTCTTATGGGCCATGACTTCTGTATTGTCCTGTAACATTATGATATGTGTGCAGATTTATGCAAATGCTTTGATACGAACACTGTATTTCTGATGCCAGGGTTGGCTATCACCACCGCCAACAGAGTTATGCGATTGTGCTGCAGTGTTTTTCACATAGTTATGGATTTGCCGCATTTTCCACAAAATCTAACATCTGCTGCATAATTTGCAGATTTAAACAAAAACGGTTCCAAAGTTACTAAAAGCGCAGCAACACGAGTTGGCGCACAGTGGAAGGCTCCTTTGCAAACGTTGACTGCTAACCTTTCATTTGCTTGTTGCTATATTTAGGTGTTTAGCTGGTACTAATGAGGTGAAACTTAAGCCCAGAGAGTGTAAACATGACAAAATAATGAAATACTATCACATTATGTTGCATCATTTGCCTCTTTGCATGCATAACTTAGTCAACCCTGCCACATAATTTGACCCTACCCTGCTGCATAATTCTAGTGGCCCTATCACCAATATATCCTCATGTAACTGTTATTCTTTATTTGCCATGTTTTCTGTCTCTACTCATAAAAATTGAAAAATTATTTAAAAAAATTATAATTCAATTCAAACAAGAATGTTAAATGCACAAAAGATAAAATACTTCAATATGCTTAAGCATGTGACAATAACAACAACATAACTTATAACACTAGGCAAACTGCCTAAAATTAAATGTGGCTTCTCCCTGTTAACCACACTGTAATCCAGCCCTTCATTACTTAGATAAAAAACATTTGGGCCAATTCACAAAGGTAAACTTAGACGTTTGGTCTAAATTTAGACCAAACGTCTAATTTTGCGATTTTTATTTTAATTCACAAAGGGCATTTACAAGTAGTATCTTTACGTCTGTACTTGGGGTGGATTCTCCGTTATGTGTAAATGTTAGAAAGAGATACCCTTCTAGTAGCTAAATTGTATAGTGTATACATGAGCTTTTTGCATTTTCATAGTGAGCATTAAGACACGTATGCAGATAAATTCACTTTCTCACTGGTGCTTGCTGTAATGCACAATGTGAATGAAAGAGTGAACCCACACAAAATTTGTGAGCAGATTTTAGTTTTGGTTTAATGCATGAAACAGGCAGTTTTTGAAACGAGGTGGGAAACTTTATAAAGCTTCAAAGCCTAGCTTCATATCAAGTAAACCCTTTGCTTGCTGCGGTTATCAGCCCACATTAGGACTGTTAAAAAAGCACCACAAACCTAGAATGCAAAATGCTGTTGGGGGAAAAGCAAGGAATAGCTGATTATATTGTTTTGCTAAATTCAATAAAACTCATTTTCTGCCTTTTTTGTTATAATCAATCACGGGTTAAACATCTAAATAGGTTAGAGGGCTCAGACAGCCTTTCAAATGCAAGCATCTCACTGCTAATGGGCTAACATTAACATTCCTTGAAAAATTGCACATGCTTATATCTGAGCCTGCCTGAGCCTTAATGAGCTGCAGTATCATTGGGCCAGCCTGTGATTACATGTGCTGACCAGAGGATTCCCATGTGCAACTTGATGTGTTGTCCTTGATGCCATTGTCCTTTGGTGCCTAATCCCTGGTCGTCTCAAAGGCATTTTCCAGTTTGGAGTTCAACCCAACTACGACCCAAAAGGTGGATTATAGTTTACATAACGATCCTTTAGCTAAGACAAGTTTTTACGCCTTTAGGTTAGACAACTTTTTACGCCTGGTTTGACATTTGTGAGCTAATGTATTTGACACAGTGTGGGCTTCAGGTCAGCCCCCTTCAACTATTGGCTTGTTTGGATCCGCGCCATCTGTCAATATCTTTGAATCAGAGTCAATCGCATCTTGAATCAGCCCAGAAGATTATACATCTCTCGCATCATATGATTGACTGTATGGTGTATTAGTCTGCCTTCTAGGAAGGATACCGGTCTATTGCAATGCATAAGTGGCATAAGTGCATTGAATTATTTCTCTCACACATAAACTGTATACAATAACCAATTTTTTTTTTTCACTGCATCAAGTGCAAAAATGAGACACTATTCTGTCCATGAGAAGAAAGAGGCCTAGTCAGATTAGCAGAATATATATCTCTTTCTTTCTCTCATGTTATCCTTCGTGGCATTCCCGGGTCTGATGCCACTGCACCTACTTCACTCTCAATAGCTACATCCCTTCTCATCTGGTTATAATAGCTTTTTGCTTCACCCACAAAAAAAGGAACTTGCATGTTGTCCCTCTCGGCAGGAATATTTATTAAACAGATGCCATTAGACTGTTTTGAAAGCGACTCCTTCCATGAGAAGGGGGCCGGAGGTGAAAGGCTGAAAGACAGAGTAGGGCAAGCACATAGCTTGCTGTAGAGCGTGATGTGTGAGTGACACTCCTAACAAATATCTCAACCAGTTCCATCAAATTGTCTTCAAGATAGGAGGCTGCAGAATTCCCGTCCAATATTTACTACCTACCATTTGCTTATGCAACACTCACACAGTTAGAGTGGACTTTAACCGTGCAATGATTTTTACACTATATTTTGCCACATTATGCGTTATGTGCCAACCGAACAATCTGGTGACCTTACTTGCTGCAACACTCCATATGCATTCAAGGTGACAAATTTGCCAGATAGTTGGCTTTCACTTTTGTACTCGCTCCACCAAAGACACACTCCACAATCACTCAGTCAGACAGAACTATACAGAATGTGGCATACACTCAACACATCTCTACGAATACATTATGGTCCATCATAGGACACTGAGCAGCACTATCCATCTGCCAATACTTTCTATGAAACACCTTCTGTTGACACCTGTAACTCACCTTTTTCAAAAACTGTCAAGCACAACAACAGTCCCGTCATGCACCCCACCAACATAAACTGTAGAAATACTCAAATAAAAAGAATAAACCCTTAAGCACACTAGACTCCCTTCATAGTCGCCTACTTGGACTGTGATGTTTGCCAAGTATCCGTTGCTGGGTGTGCATTTGACATCTGACCACACAATGTGAAGAAAATATGGGGAAACTACTCTGGGACACACCCATAGGGATCATAGGGCACCTAAAACTGCTTCTAGATCAAACATGTTATACTTTCACACTAACATTTACATATAATTTCTAAAGTGAAGAGTGAAAAACACCCTCAATCAATGGCACCCCCAATTGGCCTAATTCTGGTGAGCTTCCCCGCCCCATCACATCTGAATGAAGTGAAAAAACAGCTTGTTCACTTGTTCCCAGTTAGCCTGTTACCCTGGTTAGCACCTTAGTAGCTTAGGGACAACTATCTAAGCTTCCCCTGCACTAACTAGTTATTGTTAACTCCCCACTGTATTGCATTAATGAACAAAACAGCTTTGGCTGTTGGCAGTGATAAGATCTGAACCATTCCCTGCAGCCACAAGACCATTTGCTAGAACCAAAGATAAATCCCTCATCTAATGCTGCTTACAGTTTATAAGATAGATCATATTTTGTATGGGGTTATATGCTTTCTGTAATCTTTACCAAGGGAAGATAGCTTGTGTTTATCTGTCTGTTTCTACACTTGTTACCTGAAAAGCTAAAGTGAACAATGCCGGCATTTTGTAAACATGCACTTTGAATAGTTTTTAATGTGCGACTCCCACTCGGTGAAGAGTTACAAATATTGGCTATGTGAACTTTACTAAATTTCGATATATGTATTCATTTTCCCAGATTAACAAAAATCTTTGGTTTAGGCGTCATTGAGCTAGAAAAACTGGAAGTGTTCTATGTCCAAATAGGGAGCTGGGTAATGTACCACTTCTCTCAAATTTCTCCCTTTTGAATGCGTGTGAAAGAATGACCAATTTATAACACTTGACATAGAAACTGTTGCAATTTCTCATGATTGTTTTCATTTTTCTAACCTCTTTCATAAGGCAGCTGCATTATGGTCAGGTGTGGTCATCTGGCATGAACAGTTGTGTTTTCCACCACAGATCTTCTAGTAGTTCCAGTTTACTAGTATTACTGGTGGATACTTCTAACCGCAGATTCTTCATCTTAGAATTCTCCCTAGACACCACACTAGATCTGCAAACTATTCTTCAGTTCAGTCCCTTGTGCCACAATGTGGTGCCATGCGCCTCGGCCTTGGCTTGGTACACCCCTGTAAGTGTTGAAGCAAAGTCGCATATAAATGAAACCCTGCGCACTGACATCAGTTTCATATTTTGCTGACCCTCAGCTGCATAGCGAGAGCAAATGCTGGAGCCAGTGTACGGAATACTAACTTGGAACCTTTTTCAGCTGTTTAAGAGAGACCACTCTGCCTATAGGCACCACCCATGTGTGCTGGCATGAGTTCCTTTCTGTGCCTTCTAGCATAGATTGGGATCCCTATTGTGTCAGGGTTCCATTAACTCCTAATACAAATTTGAGTGTACTAGAGAGTGATGTCCCCACAGAAAACCGTTGTCGGTTATCCATTTGCATGAGACATTTCTCTGGGGTCCGTGCTCAGACCACTGTTTGATTTCATGTGATAAATGTGCCCTCTTTCACCCAAAGGTGATCCGGGACAAGGAGATGAAGCTGTGTGTTACTGAACAAAAGAAGTCATGGCCCTTTGTGAAAGCCCAAACCCATTTTAAGCTGCAGGCACTGACTCTACCATTTCCAAGGCCGTTCACATGAATGAACAGTGAACTCTGCACATGAAATTCTCAGGTAAGTCAAAATCAAAGTCCCAAAACAAATCTGAAAACGAATTAGGACTTGATCCCATCCCACCAGTACGAACCAAAAGAGAGGACGTATCTGGATGTCCATTGTACGCCTTTAAAGTCTCCAGCCACAGAGCTAATTCATCAACTGATCTCTGTGCTACCCAAGATTTCCAGACCACCAGTGACAGCGCAGCAGATTAAACCCTGCAAGGAGGCCACACCACAGATTTTTGATGCACTTTTGGCTCTCCCTGGCCTCAGACAAGATACTGACAACAGATCCATCTTCAGACCATCTATTCTTTGGGTCACGTTATTCCCCATACCGATACTGATACACAGGTTCTAGTGTTTTTGGATGTTACTCTGACCCTATGCCGAACAGGGGTTACAGGATGTAGATGAGGGTGGTGGTGATGGGGATGACTTTCTGCCCTCTCACTACACAGAAGATGCCTTCTGCATGGAGTTGTAAGATTCCAGTGGGCTTGACACCTCTTGTGAGGTAGAGCTTCACTCGCCAATTGGGCCACCAGTGGAAGAAAGTGCCTCACTTGCAGTGGTGGCCCCGAGAGCACCTGAGGCACTGGATTTACAGCGATCTTCAGTTGAGACCAAAATGCACAATAGGACAGAGACTTTACAGACTGGGCCAGCTACTTCTTTTAACATGGTCGTCACTGGTAACTTAATGGCCACTTGGTAGAAGACCTGTTCCTGCCCACCTGTGAGAGCACACACCATGAGGGTGTCCATTCCTCTTCCTCTGCCGCAAAAGCCGCCAAACCATTTTAGTTTCACATTAGTTGCGCATGCCCATCCAGTCCTACAGACACCATCTGGGGTTCTAAATAGGCCAGGAGTTTTTTTCAGTTTGCTGTGCTCCCCAGCACCCCTCAGGTATTCATGAAAACAATGGTGGTGGTTGCTGCCCACCTCTGGAGGTCAGGGATACTAGTTCCCCCATCCTTGACAACTGGTTGTTGAAGGCAGGCTCACTACAGTCAGTTGTAGCCACTCTCGAGATGATGGTGAACTTCCTCATTTAGGTTCACTAACAACGTGCCAAAGTTTCACCTAACTCCTTCGTAGAGGCTTCCATTTCTTGGAGCTATCCTGGGCACAGTACGTCGGAGGGCCTTCCCTCCACCCCAAGTCAAGGATATTCAGGCCATGATCCCGATCTTTCACCCTCAGTCCTGGATCAAGGCGAGAGTAGCCCTGAGTTTTTTGGGGCCTGTAATCCTCCTTCATGCTCCTTTTCAGCTGTGCCAGTTGACTCCTCTCCTTTCCCAACCCAGAGCTTACTGTGTCAATGGATGCTTCACTGCTGGCCAGGGGAGATCTTCTGGGGAGGTGTACTCAGGTCTCCAGTGGAATACTGGCTCCACATCATTCATTTAGATTGGCATGCCATTTGCTTTCTCTGAAGTCCGTCCTGTTGTCCATCAAAGGGAGGCTGGTGCAGGGTCACATGGACCACGCCACCGGCATGTAGTATTGCAATAAGCAAGGCTGAGTGGTATTCTGGATACCGTTCCTGGCGGCTGTGTGCCTTTGGGTTTGGTTGGGGAGCCAGGACATTTTCCTGATTGCGAACCACCTGGCAAGCTCCCTGAATATCATGGCGGATGAGCTGAGCAGGCAGCGTCTGGCAGATCACAAGTTGCATCTATGTCCTCAGATGGTGCTAGGAATCTTCCAACAGTCAACAGAATCCTGGCAAGATCCATTTTAAAGCACTTGCAATGTTGAGAGATTCGCGAGTTGGCGTTCCCTAAAGAACAATTGTTAGGAGATGCACTCTGGCTGTTATGGAACAGAAGACTCCTCTACTCTTTCCCTCCCATGCCTCTATCGCCCCAAGTTCGGAAAAAGATAAAGAATTACTGGGCCCAGGTTGTCCTAGTGGCTCCGGATTGGTCCAGTAGTGTATGGTACCCAAACTTTGTGGGCATGAGTATCTGTCGTCCGATTAGGCCACTTTGCAGGAATCTTTTGTCTCAGCAATAGGGTAGGGTCCTTCACCCAAATCTATGCAATTTGCAGGCGCAGGAGTGGAGATTGAGTGGCATCAGCTGGCTGCATTTGATCTGCTGTCTGAAGTGGTGGATGTCATCCTTTGTGCCAGATGCCCTGCCACAATATCCATTTATGCTGGGTGCTGAGGCAAATTTGTGACCTGATGTGGCGCTTGTAAGAGTGATCCTCCTACGCGCAAAGTTGTTATATGTCCTTTTGCTTGTTTTTATCTTTGACCCACCAAGGGCTTGGAGTGGGTAATATTAAAGGGGATTTGTTGGCCCTTTCAGGCTTTCTGGGTTTACTGGACCAACTGTCGTTGTTTAAATCACCTGCTGTGGTGTGATTTATTAAAGATTTGACCCAAATGTTCCCTCCCAAGCCATTTGTGATGATTGAGTGGAATCTTAATTTGGATTTGACGTTTCTCATGTGTCCCCCCTTTGAGGTGATGTATTGGTCCTCGCTGTGTCTGCTGACTTTGAAGACTGTCTCTCTCATACCGATTACATAAGCTTGTTGCGTGGTTGAACCTCCACAACTTGGTGCTCAGGACTCAAGCAATATTCTTGCCAAAAGTCATGACTCTCTTTTATGTTGGTCACTTTTAGCAAACAGAAAACAAAATGGCTTCTGATTTATTGCAGGCTCTTGGAGGTCGATGATCTCCAGGCGTATTGAGATACATGTAATGGGAAACAGTGGAGAGTGCTGTAGCAGTCCAGGAAGGGCTTCTTAAGACTCATTCTCTTGTTTATGGTATAGCAGTGGTTAGCAATGTGGCAGAACTATAAATGGGAGGGAAAGGAATACCCGTAATAGTCTACAGAAAAAAGTACAATTAAATATTCTAAGCACATATCCAGTCAAAGCTCATGCTACATATTGCTCACAAATCCTTCCACTCATTAATGTTCAACTAACAGCACACAGACCTTCACATGCATGCACTTATTTCGTCAGTTCCTTCACTGATACCAACTCCCACATCTTCATGGAGCAAAATAACATGATCAGGGCAGGAAGTGCCCGCGTCGGGGACAAGAAACCTGCTCTTACTTCTATCTTGTGACACACAGCCCCTCCAAATTTTTTTTTGCTATCCCAGAAATAATCCAAAGCCAAATATTTGAACCTGCACCCTTCCAGAAGGCAAACAGAAGGAAAATACATTTGAAAGAGTACGGAGTAAATACATAATCACAAAAGACAAAGTCAACTACAAAGTGTAATTTTTACCCTGACACTTCTTAATACAGATCTGATCAAAAATACATATTATACGAAAATCACAAATTCGCCAGCACCATTTCACATTCACACCTCATCACAACTCTGCAACAATCGATCAGAAGTTCATTCTAAAAAAGAGTGTATTTCACAACAGTAACGTTTTCCGTCACCCATGGGTGTCAACAACACACACACTATACCAAACAGTCCCAAAAGGGCGTCCTTTGAACCTGTTGATGACTTTCCAATAAAGATCATCAGTCCCACACCCACCTCCCTTGAACTGCTGCCCTTTGAGACGCTTTAAGGACATTACAACCATACTACGCGCCCAGATCAAATTCATCCTCGATGTCTTCCCCTTTTCTACCTTTTAATCAACGATATTTTATTTCAGGTAGTCAGTCCATAAAACATTGTAACCATCAACAGTTGTATATCGCTAACAGTCCTAATAATGCCAGAATAAAATGACAAATCCATGTTAAAACATTAATTGAAAATTAAATTGTAGATTTTTTTCCGTCATAATCTCTTGGGTCATTCAACGTAAATGCATTATATAAAAGTCCATATTAAATTCAATTACCCCACTTTAAAATGTTAATAATTCCAAAATTAAAGGCATTCCCGCTTCAGTGGCGTAGCTGAAGAGGTTAAACAACACTGGCAAGGCACTCCCCAGCCAGCTCACATTTTGTTTGTCACCTCTCGGAACTCCAGGCTCTTTGATGAGTGAAATGTGACCAACATTTGCATACAGTAACTAAAGCCGGGGATTTTAAGAGTTACCCCACAAATATGTCACTTGGTAGCTCGCCTGCCAATCATGACCGAACCTCAATCTTTAAAATATTCAGTGCTGCGGTATGTGGTCGTTGACAAGCTTGCCCCAAGATCAAACCCACTGATGGCAGATTGTGAAGCAAAGATATAGGAAATGTTTCAAATACATTGTTTCTGCTACAGAACAGCAAGTCTTGGGTATCCTGTTCCAGGACAGTGGCAGTACTGTCAAGTTGCCACAGTCTTCTTAACATGTAACTAAAGTGGAGACCTAAAGATTTTTTTGCTGCTTCCTCACTTTGAGCCCCATTGCAAGTTCTCTGTTAACTTCTTGTGAAGATATGGGGCCGGAATTGACTATTTCTGCACAGTTTCATCCAGGAGTTAACATGGATCACTAGTTGAACCACACAGAATGGGGATTAACTTGCCAGACTCAGAATAAATGGGTCCTTTTTTGCTATGCTTTTCTCAATTGTGTCCAGCTTACTACTGCTATTTACCACCTGTCCTGTGCAGGTGATAAATGACAGCACTATTACCAGTGCGGGCCAGGTGTGGGAACAGCGGTGCCATCTGTGAATTTACTAGGTTGTGGCCCGGCTGGCAGAGGCATTTTGCCCCCCCCCCCCCCACCCCCACCCCCACTGGTGCTGAGATGCAGAAAGAAACAGTCTGAGCCTGTGTACGTAGGAGGGAAGCACTCTCCAGACGTGGCTTTATCAAGTGCAGATCCACACCTGAAAAAAATGGGTCCGGTGTTTCCGATCACAGTAATTTCGGGTTTGGAAACACCAAACTAATCGTAATTTTTAGTGAAACTGTTAAATACATTTTTGTAAATCAGTGTTAACCGTTATCGTACCACAAGATGGCGCTGCAGACCGTATTTTGTTGCCAATCGTAATACACGAAGGTAAACGAAAAAAAGAGAACAGGAATGATTTGCCGGTCACAACAATTTGGAAGACCATAGGAGTGAGCAGTGGTCAGATAAAATCTAAAATCCCCAAAAAAGAGTACCTCCTTTATTTGCAATTTTAGTTATTGGCCATATCTGTTTCTGAAAAAGTTCAAAATTCATTCTATACTCCTGTACTTAGGAGACACGCTGGCTCTAGAGGTGTTAATGAAACCTGTGGCATTTTTAGAGTAGTACTAGAGACAGAAAGTATTCTTAGCAGCATTCAAAATGTTAAAAAAATATTTAGCAACTTAAGTAGATCATAAAATAGATATTTTCTCGATTAGCTTTAAATTGGGTAATGACTGGTATTTTACAGCTGTTACATTTTGCATTGTATTGTATTGCAACATTTATATAGCACTTAGTGCCCATATGCGGGGACAGAAGCACTTGCCAACATAGTTTGCACTCTGTCTACACCATATAGGGTGTGTGGATGGAAGTGTATTGTCTTTATTTTGATCCATTGTGGGAAATGTTTCCACATCGTGCTTGATGACCACAGAGGTTATTGTGTTATGAGACAATGCTTAGCAGTGTGGTGGATGAAGAAGTGTGAGAGACAGGAGCAGGGAGAGACTGCTTACCCGTTTGGACCCTCTCACAACTCAAGCCACGATCTCCATCATGAACTCCATACTCTAGGGAGCACCCATGGACCCATGTCCCCATCACATCTTTAACCTTGGTAGCAAGACGATTGGCAATGAGCTCAAAAAAGTCCTGAACACCTCCATCACCACAGCCTCCTTCCCTGAAGACTGGAAATACGCTGAGGTGAGGCCCCTCCTGAAGAAACCATCCTCTGACCTGGCAGATCTGAAGAACTACCAGCCCATCTTCCTGTTCCCCTTTCCGACAAAGGTTCTTGAAAAGGCAATCAGCCAGCAACTCACCAAACACTTGGAACAGTACAACCTCCTGGACCCCTCTCAATCCAGATTCCGAGCCAACCACAGCATCGAGACAGCCCTGATCGCAGCCACCGATTACATCAGGGCCCTCCTAGACTGTAGTAAAACAGCAGCCCTCATCCTCCTGGACCTGTCAGCCACCTTCAACACTGTGTCCCACCACATCTTGATCAACAGACTCCACCAAATTGGAATCCAGGGAGACACCCTCAAATAGATTGCCTCATACCTCACCAGAAGAACCCAGAGAATCCATCTCCCACCATTCACTTCAGAACCAAGGAGATCATTTGTGGTGTCCAACAAGCATTGCCACTCTGCCACACATACATGACCCCCGCACAACACCCCCAGATTGCACAGACTTAACATCATCTCCTTTGTCGACGGCACCCAGTTCATCTCATCACTGTCAGAAGAACCCTCCACCACCAAACAAACTTCCACAGATGTATGATGAATGTCGCAGACTGGATGAAGGACAACTGTCTCAAGCTCAACATGGGCAAGACGGAAGTCCTCTTCTTGGGGAACAACACCTCGCCATGGAACGACACTTGGTGCCCTGCTGAACTCAATCCTCTCCCTGCACCCGATAGACCACACCCAAAACCTCTGCATCATCTCAGGCAGCAAGTTATCTATACAGAAACAGGTATACACAGTCTCTTTCACCTGCTTCCACACCCTATGCATGCTCCGTAAGATCTTCAATTGGCTCCCAGTCGACACCAGAAGGACCGACTCTTGAGCCCAGGCTTGACTACGTAAGCACTCTTTATGAAGGAATCACTGCATGCCTCCTGAAAAGACTACAGACAATACAAAACTAAAACTCAGCAGCAAGGCTCATCCTTGACCTCCCCAGATGGACTCCTATCACCCTGCACCTCAAGAAGCTACACTGACGCTCGATCCAGAAGGGATGCCAGTTCAAGATTCTGACCCTGCATAGAATGCCCGGCACAACGAAGGACCAGCATACATCAATTTCAAGTGCTGATATATAGCACTTACTACCCCTGATGAGGTGTTGTAGCTCTCTATTTTTGTTTTTGTTGGTTCTTAGGAATAGTTTTCCACTCACAAGGGAACCATGCCATGCATTTACTCCAGTTTCTATGTGGTAGATTTAATTCATATGAGTTAGGTGTGAAGTTTGGTGGGGGTGGTATGTGAGTTCATGCATTCATTGGTTGGCGTTATTAATAGATGAGCTACAGAAGATTAGGTATTATTAGAACATTTGTTTTTGTGCGATTACTAGGGTATGACTTTAAAAAGAGAATTTGTGTTCTTTGAAATGAGGTGTGGGTCATTTGCAGATGTACAATTATAGCAATAAGAGGAGGTATGCAGAGGGTGAAAAAAAAGGAGAGTCACTGGAAAGAAAGTAGGAGTCGACAATCTGAAATTTGAGATAAACATCAGTTTTTTATGAATATTGTGCAGGCTTTTTGAAATTGCATGCATGAACAAAAAAACATGATTTGCGTGTTTTGCAAAATCACTGCAGGGCATGAGAACACCAGCACATCCACAAACATCACCATCACCCACAGGGTATCTATAAATATAGTTTAATTTTCCCATAGCTTTAGATGAAAGGCAAACATAAAACAAGAATATTGTATTTTTAATGTTTGTGCTAGATGTGCTCCTTTTATTTTATTCTGATGATCAGGGATGAAGGAGAACAGAGTCTGCTTTAATGAGTTTGTGTAAAATAATGCTTCTCCAGCCAGGTAGCACTGGAGCTGTCTCTAATATGGAGCTCCCGCAACATAGGCACAATGAAGCATAAAATCTTGAATCAGGCTGCCATTCAGCCTTCCTGTAGTAGTAATTAGACATACAAAAGGAAAGGGCCTGCCCAGAAACCTCCTCACCAGAGCAACAGTAATTGCAACCCCACCCCTCAGTCCCACCATCCACCGAACCTGCATTGCTAAGGAAAAACAAGTACTCAGCAGCTGCTTCCTAATAAGGCCCTAATTGAATTTATAGAAGTCCTTATGAAACGCTTATTAAGTTATTATTATGAAAATATCTACGCCTAATTGACTGAACAAACAGATGATACATTGTACTTGCACGTAAATTGTGTACACCACAGGGCCATTTATCACATTTTGACGCAAACTGTAATTTACACCCAAAATGTGATTACACGCTAGGCGCAGATTGTGCTGTAAGTGGTGTTTGCTATCCATGTAAAACCTGCTGCACCTCAGGTTGGCAAATAAAGCTAAATAATGATGTGTGCACCTCAAAGTGAGGGTGGTTCTACAGCAAAATAGTGCTACGTGCCCTCAGAAAGACGGAATGAACAATCTGTGTTATCCTCATTCTGAGGTCTGTAGTCTATGCAGATGTTACAGCTGTTACAAAGGCACTCTCAGAAGCAACATTTCCTTGACTTTCCGTTCGAGATAATAGCAATCAACAAAACAATATTAGGGTTGTCATTAACCTCTAAAGAATCCCTGTTTTTTTTATATTGGCCCTCTCTGATTCACCACCATTAATTTGATAATGCTTTTTTCTTCGGAGGAGGGGTGGCCTAACGGCCAGAACTGGCAACTTTGATGCATAAGAATGAGGTTTGAGTCCTAGTGTCAGCTCAACATCCTGTGATTCTGGAGAAGTCACTTGATCTTCATGCCCCTAAAACATGAAATTGACCTTGTGTGATGTAATTAGGTGCTCTTGTAGAAGCAATGTAATGCCTTTGAGCTGAGTTCGCTCTATATAACAACCAGAAAAAAGATGCATTTTTCACGTCATATAAGCTATCTTTCCATTTCAATAATTATATCGAATGTCGACCTATCTGTTTTGACAACTATGGATTAGTTGCTAGCCTTCCACTGATGGCTAGAACTTCGGCAGTGTGGTTTTAGACCAGCACATGCTGTAGGATAAATTGAATCACTGGAAAACAATCTGATAATCTCTTGAAACTTTTTATGATTAGCAGTTTTGTACATTGCATAATGCACGGGCACACCAGATGCTTTGTTAATGCTTTATAAAGAAAATGTAAAATAATAGAACAAATCCATGCAACTGGTTTCTGGACCTTAGGGGCGACTGAGTTTTAGCACCTACCTAGGGTGGCAGAATAGATTCCGCTGCAGCTAATAACTGCTGATCTCATTACTCCAGTTCTTTGTCCCAAAACATACCTAAAACCGAGCACACTGGGGAGCACAGTGAAAAGACCTCACATAGGCTCCCAAAGCAAAGGAAATAAAAGCATGTTAACTTGTGCAATGTACCAAAGTGAAAGCCAGAACCACGAAAACAGGCACCTGTACAGCAGCAGAGCCCAGCTCCCAGATTAGGTGAAATTCACGGCTTGTGGAACATAAACACCAGGAAAGAAATCCCAAGAAGTCCCCAGAGGGACCGCACATCCCCACAAAAGTACCATGACCAAGCCGAAGGTAAACCCAGAAGGGGAGAGACATGCATATCAATCTTCAGGGCATGAATGTCCATACCGGTGCAAAGCCAGTTAAGTGCATACAGGATGTGAAAAAAACAAGCCCAATGAGTTCCGGAAACACTAGAGAACTGAGAAATGTCAGCTCAAGCCACAAGCAGCCTTGTGCCCAAAAGGATGCAGAAGAGATCCCCATAGAGCCCCAGATCCCACACCATGAAGAGAATGGAGAGATGGAAAAGAAAGCCCTCACAAGAAGGAACTTATAATCAAGCAGGCTGAGGGTAGACTAAGCCCTAAACTCAAAATTGAACAAAGGATAAGTCTACAACTGGAATCCATAGGAGGGGGGATGTTAAAGTAGTTCCACAATAAGAGATGCAACATCTAGAAGATGCATGACCCACATATAGAGGACACACAATCCATTATTTACTTCTTACTTTACTAATAGCATTGCTACCAGGGCAGGGAGTTTATGTTTAAACACTCACTTTTAATAAATATATTACTAAAGCATGATGTGGTCACACACTGTCAATTACAGACAGCAAATTTCCAAGAGATGTCCAAATACCTTCCAACTAAACTGCAGCTTTACTGATAAAACTATATAATGTATTACCAAATGTGTGAAAATAGAGTTTCAGAAAACATATTTATTCTTCGCACATCACCAAATATAGGCCCATATTTATACCTTTTGCCGCACAACTGCGCCAACGCAGTTGTGCGTCAAAAATGTTACCGACGGCTAACGCCATTCCAACGCGCCATGCAGGCGCCTTATTTATGGAATGACGTTAGCCGGCGCTGCGGACTGGTGTACGTTAAAAAAAATGACTCACACCAGGCAGCGCCGGGGTATGGGAAAATGGGGGTTGTGCGTCAAAAAATGGTGCAAGTCAGGTCTGAGGCAAAATTCAGGCCTCAAACCGGATTTGCGCCATTTTTTTTTACGCCCAACCTCCATTGACATTACTCCTGTCTTAGCAAAGACAGGAGTCATGCCCCCTTGCCCAATGGCCATGCCCAGGGGACTTATGTCCCCTGGGCATGGTCATTGGGCATAGTGGCATGTAGGGGGGCCCAAATCAGGCCCCCCTATGCCACAAAAAAATCGGAAAATAATACTTACCCGAACTTACCTTTACTTCCCTGGGATGGGTCCCTCCATCCTTGGGTGTCCTCCTGGGGTGGGCAAGGGTGGCAGGGGGTGTCCCTGGGGGCAGGGGAGGGCACCTCCGGGCTCCTTCCGAGCCCACAGGTCCCTTAACGCCTGCCCTGACCCAGGTGTTAAAAAACGGCGCCCATCAGGCTGTGCGCCGTTTTTTAAGGCCCACCCCCTCCTGTGCGTCAAAATGACGCCAGAGTATAAATAAGGGGCACAGGCCTTAAAGTAATTTTTTGGAAGGGAACGCCTACCTTGCATATAATTAACGCAAGGCTGGTTCCCCCTTCCAAAAAATGGCGCACATGGTGGAATTTTGATGCCCGCGGGGTCGGCCGTCAAAGTATAAATATGGGGCAGGGTTTGCGCCGATTGTGCGTCAAAATTTTTGACACGCATCCAGCGCAAACAGAGTATAAGTATGCCCCAAAGTGTTCTAATTCATCCTATTAAAATATTTTTTAATCGCACAGAAGTACAAACTATGAGCTTTCACAACAACTGAAATATATTTTGAAATATTTGTACAGTTGATTTAGCTTAATTTAAATGTTGGGTGTTTAGGAAAACACTGACAAAATCCTGGAACTCTGCAGTCAGAAGGAAAATGAATTGTAAGACAAACGGACTTTTGACCTCTGTCTCTGAACACAGAGCAAATGTGACAACATAAAGTGTTAAAGGACCCCTTCAATTTCTGCCTGAACAGAACACCTGTTCTTTGTCAACTTGCCAGCATAGCAAGTAGAATTTTAGAGGCCTGATTCACATGTTGTGGGAGGACATAGAGTGTTCTTGCATTATGTTTGCAGAACAGAGATGTTGGAGACTGCTAGTATATTCATTGGCTTTAAATCCTATTACATTTTGATGGATGCTAAGATTCCATAACATTCCTTAGGTCATAAAATCCAATCCACTCCCTACCCTGTAAAGTTTTTTTTTTTTAATTCTAACCTAGTGTGCTGAATTACGCAGGCCCAGATACCTGGTAATACTCACTTTTCTACTCATTTCCCCACTAAACTTGTGATATCATCAAACTCCTGTGTAAAATGACTTGTGATTCCTACCCAGCTTTCATAATTGCCACAGGACTACTGTGCTTCAAAATGCATAATTTACCATAAAAATCATTTTTGGATTGGGGGTGTTCTTCTTCGCTTCAGACTAACAGGGAACAGAGCTAAAGAATTCAAGGAATGCAGCACTCTTAGTCTGAGTAATAAATGTATTCAGGCACTTCCAAGGTTACACAAAGATTACAACGTGAGCATCTAATGTGATTGCTGCAACACACGTGCAACTCTTAAAATAATCACAGCAGTGGAATAATAATCATCAAGGAAAATGCAATACATCAACAATGAATATATAATATATATATATATATCCAGTGACTACGTATTCATGAATGCACACAGCATAGCTAGATATTATTAAGAATTAAAAATGCATCACTATGGGGCTTGAACCCAGCATCATCCTTTGTCTGCCAACGTCAAGTTGTGGAACCCATGACAACTGAGATAAAAGAGAACTACCCCAAAAGAGATTTACTCTGAGCAATGTGCCCACCCTCAGAGATGAGTTCCTTCTCTCTGTGTCAAGCTTACCTACCTTATATACTTTAAACAAACTTAAGAGGAAGGTTCTAGAAACCCCCCTCCCTTTGAGTAAGTTGTGAAAGTCATGCACTTGCCGTACCAGGTCAGTGTTGAGAAAACATGCTAGAGACTGGCCAGATCTCACAGTGTATTTCCAAGATGAGCTGTACCCTGCTCTACCATAAACATTCTCAGCCTGGTACATTCTTATCAGTATTGCCTCTCCCATGTTATGCTCCCTTCTCTGGTGAGAAACGCGAAAACATGTTAACAGGCTGTACGGGGAAAAATACCTGCACCACCAATGTGACGGCATTAGAAGCTAAGTTAAGCACAAAATGGAGTCAGTGGTCAAAATGGAGCCGGTGGTTAAATACAGATAGCATTACAGAGGGGTGAAGGAAATAAACACATCCTCCACCCACTGTAAAATTGTCTGACACCATGAGATAAAAATTACTTTGGAAGGAGAGGCTGGACAGAATCCTGTATAATGCTTTGTATCTATACTGTTTCTACAGGGGTACTGGTCCGGTGTCCTTCAAAATGCCAAATCTGGCAATTTGTTTATAAATTTTGCATCCATCCCAGTAAATTAGTTGCCTTTAAGTGGCAGCTTGAATCCCACCCCTGTTAGCCCCACCGTATTCTTCCACTGCCCAGTTAATACAAATTCCTATTTCTGCAGCTGTGGGCATTTTGTGATCTGCATCTCCATAATTTGTTCCTCTAGTGACCTTGTTGGAGGAGCCCACTCTCTCTTTCTACTCTGATTGTTGGAGTATCTCTGCTGGTGCAGCTGGAATTCTGCCTTGAAGTCCTTTTCACCAGCATGAGCAAAGCATTATAGGATTTTGTTCTGCAAATCACTCTCTCCTCACTCTGTTAAATAAATACACCAGTGTATAAAGAGCAGCCCAGGCAGAGGTGTGTGTATAATCTCCCAGCACTTGTTACCTTGCAATCCCACCAGCGCAGTCAAAGTATTGACTTACATCCACACCCCCCTTTCATTTTTGTTGGCATTCAAGCTGACCACCACACGTTTTGAAATATTCAGGAGTCATCAGTTGTTCAGTTTATCAGAATGAGCTTCTTCAATGTGAAAGTGATGCCCTAAAAAGGATATGACATCCAGAGAAACTTCAACACAGCCGAAGCACACACCCAAGTATAAATACAGTCTTGTAAATAAGTATTCAGTTGTTGGATTTCAATCTTGTAAATTCATGTAAATTAATTATTCTTTGTCTCCCAACGTTAGCCAACATGTGTTATGTCGTACACATGAGAAACAAGTGTTGGCTAAAGTTGGGGGACAAAGAATAATAAATCTACATGAATTTCCAGGATTGAAATCCAACGACTGAAGAATTACTTTAAGACTGTATTTATAATTGGGCGTGTGCGTCAGGCTGCGTTGATGTTGATTTAAACCTTTTGGGTTTTAGGAGGATGTTGGGTAGACATTCCCCCTTTTAAGCACTGCATTTTTTGTGATTCCTAAAGATCAAATGTCTACAACAAAGTGAGCGGCAGCAGTCCTAATTTCACCCCTTGTCAGGAATCCGGAGAAACGGATGCTACATCTCCACCAGTACACTTTGCTAGTTGAGAGCCACACTTTGCAGCTAGTTCACTAAATCCATTTCACATACATCCATTCATTCAAACTTTGTGTTCCTCTCCTGTTGGTCTATTTTTTATTAATTTGAGCACACACATACAATATTTAAGTGCCAATCTTCTTTCTCCTTGCATCACAATTACATGTTTTGTGGCACTTCAAGCCACAACCTATAGATTCCACCCCTAGAGTCACCAGCTATTCTATGTCCTTGTCCCTCATTTGGGCAGTCTTGGGGTGAGGGTCATTTAGAGTTTGGACAGTCAGTCAGCCAAAATGGCAGTGTCCAGCAAAACTCACGGTTGCCCAGCCTCATTTCAAATGTGGGAATCCCTGGGGGATTCCATGGATTTCTGACTTTGAAACCTCAACTGGCTTCACCATCAGAAAGCATTCACCCAGCTCTGCCAAGTGCCATGCATCTCAGGTTGTACAAATAGTTATTTTGTCAGGCCTGACTAACTTTAGGGCTCTGTACATTGCACCTAACTCCTTAGACATACCTTGAAAAGCAGACAAGGAATTCAAGTGTGAAGCACAGCTCTGAAAGTGGTGGAAGTTCCATATCCTTTAAAGAGTGCCTTAAAAGGATTATCCTATAATATTTAGTTTTTTTAACAGAAATAATTTAGGGGGTTATTACAACTTTGGAGGAGTTGTTAATCCGTCCCAAAAGTGACGGTAAAGTGACGGATATACCACCAGCCGTATTACGAGTCCATTATATCCTATGGAACTCGTAATATGGCTGGTGGTATATCCGTCACTTTACCGTCACTTTTGGGACGGATTAACACCTCCTCCAAAGTTGTAATAACCCCCTTAATGTGACTTTCCATCTTCTTGTGCAGGACTGTGGAACCCAGTGTTTTTAATTTGCTTCTAGCATTTGGCTGGATGATTGATGTCTTATTCCACGGTTACCTTTAGATAAAGGTGTACATCATCTACATACTCATGTTATAGTACTGTTAAAGCTTCTTGTAAAGTCCCAAGGGACATATATAGTAATTAGAGAGAGTGAGCTTTGGGAGACGCATGCAGCATCAGGACTAGCTAAGACATGGGGACCTTTATGGTGTATCTCTGACTCAGTTGAATTTTACTCCATTTATAAACCTAGAAAGAATGAATTGCTTCTCTTTAGATTGAATTTAGAGACCTGCCCATTCACAGCAGATGTAATCAGCAATACTGAACATGTATGTGAAATAAGTTGAGGACAACAACCTTCATTGTACATGCACACTGTCATAACAAGGCAGAGCATGCCATGGTCAGCTGTATCAGACAAACAGACAGCTCTGAAGGGTGAAGTAGGTTAGTGATCAGTTCTGACTATTGTCAAGGATTGGAAGGATCTCATCTTTGACTTGGGGACTGGTGGGTAACTGTTTAATAATTCCTCCTGGTCTGAAGGTCTGTTGGTAATCTCCTAGTAAATCTTTAACTGAGATGCAGTTGTTCAGTTTAGTGGCAAAACAACTGTAATTGTCCTTAAACTGGAATCCAGGGACTGTGGTAGGATGAATTTTGTTGAGATCTGAAGGGTCTACTTTGTGTTTTTAGAAGAGTTGTTACTTCACGACTTTTTACTGTCTGTGTACATTTGTATTATCACTTGTGGAATCAATGATCCTGAGCCATCTTTAGCCCTACAATTCAAAAGATGATTTAACTAGAAGGCCAGGTATTCAATTTGTGAAAAACGTATTTCTCAATGAGGTAAAAGATATGTCTTGTGAATTCTTTCTGTAAAGATTTCAGTAAACATTTAATTTGTCATTTTATTAAGGTATTGAAGTAGAATGCATGTGATATTATGAGTAGCTGTATACATTTGTATAGCACATTTCTACCATTTCTATGGTGCCACACTACTTTTACAATCTGGGACTTGCTATGGGTTTGTTATTTTTGTTAATTGGAATCAAGGTTGTTAGTGTACAGTATTGGAGACATGCTGATCTACCATGATAGGCTCCTTGCATCTGTTTTCCTATGCCTGTTTTGGCCATGAGATGGGCAACTGTGTCATTCCATGTACTGTTTTTGGCCACTTGAAAATCTCTTAGGCTTTGTTTAGGCTTTGGTGCCATTGTTTTACCAAAGTGTGCAAAAAAGTGATGGGTGGAATACTTGAATTAATCTCAGCCACTAGAATTTACTCAAGGCCGCATCAGAGTCCATTGTTATTTTGCACACTGTGCTACCTTAGGTTGGATTCAGCCATATGCAAATTAGTTTTGACCCAGCTCCAATAGGAACAGTCCATCCTGAACTGCCAGGTCAGGTCATCCCTGAACCAGACAACAGCAACCCAACACCGTTTTCGACTTGAATGTGGCTCTTCAGTCAGGTGTAGCTTGGTTTCAGTGATACCGTGAGCACGAGAACCATGTCTGGGCATTCACATCGCAATTAGGGTGTTAAACTGAAGTGTACAAAAAGGTGATGGGTGTAATGTTTGAATTTATGTCAGCCACTGGTAATTACTTGGGACCACGTCATAGTCTGTGGTTATTTTGCACATGATGTCATCTCAGTTTGTATGCAGTTATATGCAAATCGGTCTTGACGTTGCTCCATTGGGACCAGTACAACCTGAACTCCTAAGCCAGGTCCTTGCTGAACAGAAACCCAAACAGCGGACAACCTGGCGGCTTTCCTGTTTTGTATTTTACTTATGACAAGAACCACAGAGATTTGGATCTGCCTGTCTTCCTCTTTAAAGTGAATTGAGGCAATTAATTCATGATGCCTGACGAGAAATTGTGTTAAAAGGAAGAGATGTAATATACAGAAAAAATCCTGACTTGCCTGTCCCCTGTTATGAAAGAGTGTGCAAGGTTGTCAGAGTTGCATCTGTTCAGACTTTATATATTTCGAACTAATTTTTTTTATTTTTGGTTACCCATCAGTGTATCTCACTTTATCATGGTAAAAAAGATTGAAAGCCAGACGATTCAACTTTATTTGATTGCTCAGACTAGAGGCTGACATTTTGGAAATGGAGAGAGGATTCGTTGTCATATGCAGCATTGCCTTTGCCACATAAAGCACTGCCTGAGTCATTGTGGACAGTTGAGAGTGAGTTTTAGAGAGCCTAAGGTATGTCTGTAACAAAGGGCGCCCTAGAAGAGTTTTAACGTAAGTTTTCAAACAGTTGTGTAGGCAGAGTTGTTGTTTGTTTTAGTGAATTAATTTTCCAATTTGCAGGAAGTAGGTTTTATTGATAAGTCAGGGACTCCATTGCAGATTGAGATTATCATAAAAGTAGTCAAATAATTTAGCTAGTTGTTTTGTGAAGTGATGAATGTGTTGCTCAATAACCAGCTGTGTTCTCACTGTATTGTATGTTTTTATTTAATTGCTTTTTGTGGTTTTATAGAGTGCAAACCAGAACCATGGCGGTAGTAAGGGTGAGAGCACTTTAAAGGAAACACAGCAACACACCACAACATTAATACCAATAAATTTAACAGAATGGTGGAACAATGACAAATAATCTAGAGGAAATGTAAAGTATAGCCAAAGAAGTCAACCTAGATTAAGTACATAATATAAAGGGTTTAGTGCCTAATCAAACATCATATCTACAATTCAGGGGCATCCTAAATAGTATAGTGATTAATAATGTGAAACAAGGAATGGTACTGTGTAGAGGGTGAACCTAAATTCTGAATCTTTGAAGTGCTTCCTGAGAAGGACTGGGTTAAAGAGGGGTTTCAGAAATAGGAGGAGAACATTGGCCTACTGATCTAGTTTTTGCCCTTGGTAGTTCAGAGTGCCAGAGTGAAGGGTTTTGTGTACAACACACTTCATTTTGTAGATGCACCTTACTTCAATTGGGGGGCATAAGTGTGTAGGTGGTTTTGGATGGTTGTGGCTTGGCATTAAGGGGGTTATTCTAACTTTGGAGGAGGTGTTAATCCGTCCCAAAAGTGACGGAAAAGTGACGGATTTACCACCAGCCGTATTACGAGTCCATTATATCCTATGGAACTCGTAATACGGCTGGTGGTATATCCGTCACTTTACCGTCACTTTTGGGACGGATTAACACTCCTCCAAAGTTAGAATAACCCCCTAAGTGTGTAGATTTAGCTATTTGTTGAAAGTAAAGACCAATGATCCTATCAATAATGAATGGATTGTGATCCGGAAATATTTAATGATTCAAGGCTAGATAGGACCAGCACAATACTAGATGGGTGGAATATGCAAAAAATTAACTTATTTCCAGTGCTTGTTTGGATTGCTGTTAGGACATCCATACCTTAAGCCAGGGCCGGTTTTAGCACTGGAGGCGCCCAGTGCAACAATCTTTTATATCCATCCTGCCCCCCACCCCATGACCTCCCCCCTCGGATTCCCAGACTACCACCCTGCAAAAAGTGTTCCTCATCTCTCCATAGCCCTTTTGTCACATACATTTCATTTGTTTTAAAGTTCTGGTAAAGGTTGGCTTTACTAATCCACTCAGCTATCCACATAACATACCGATTTGTTCTCTGCAGCAGCCATGTTAACCCTCTGCGCTACTTCATGGTGAGTCAAAACTGCCATTGGACAGAACTCCATCTTTCTCTCTGTCAGGAGCATTAATCACCAGAGTTATCTTGTCATTGTTATTGTTGCCTGATAGTTAGACGCACATGGAACTCTGTTTCAGGTGCTTTTAAATTGTAAGGTATTGCTAAACACAGCGCCCCCTCCCCTAGGGTCAGCGCCCCCGTCCGGGTCAGCGCCCGGTGCGGCCGCACCTGTCGCACTCCTAAAGCCGGCCTTGGCTTAAGCCCTTAATGTTTCAATGTTAGTTGAGAGATCAGTTTTGTGACTGCACTATCGAATTTAATGACAGTATTGGCTAGCTCGCTCAAAGGGTAATGTGAACGCAGTCTTTACACCTACCAAGGGTGAAACAAAATAGTTGGTGCTATTCAAATTCCCTGTGCAAAATGTTATTTATTGAAATACTATCAGCAACAACAAAACATACATTTGATTGTATGATATGGCATTAACAAGTAGCACTGCACAATTTACAGCTGCACAAATCGTTTTGCATTACCTAGTATCCCACCAACAGATTCATACACACGCGGCATGAAACTGTGTGTTTGATCGGGACCCAAGATATGACTGAGTTCCCTTCGGATTTTTTTTAATGTTGTGAAATTCTCTTGCAAGTGCTGTCCAACACGTGGTGTGACATCCGGCAGATGTCTTTTATTAGGCTTCTTATTGGGCTATGATGCAATATGAAAACGTCTTCCGGCACGCAGCCAGCATCTCCTAATTGACATTAACTAAAACGATTGAGGAATATTACCTCTGTTGGGCATCCCGAGGGAACAGCTAACCGGGGATCAGGTGCCGTGAAACATGTTCTCCACCTCCACACAGTGCTGGACTTGTAAATAAAAAGCTGCCGGTGACCAAAGCTCTCCTCTGTAACACGCGGCTACTGCAATTACATTTGTAAGCACAGAATACTGAGGCAACGTAATCCTGAAGCCATCTTGGCTTCTTTAATCCATCTACAGCCACTCTCTGCCCCCTCAGCTCACTCTTGCAGCTTTCTGCTTTCCCCCTTTTACTTACACACACACACACACATTGTCTTACTCCGTACTCCACATCTTGAGTAAGATGCATCAAGCTTCAGTGCATGATTGTGGGTAAGTCTGATATAAAAGCAAGAGGAACAGGAGTATGAATTGCGGTTTTCATCGTAGTGAGACGCAGCATTGAAGGTCTCAACATAGCATTAACTTGTGGACTGATGGAAGTAGACTTGGATGGTATATTGTCACGTCCTTCTATTTGCTCACCTCTGTGATATAGTGGTAGTCAGTATTGTGTAGTCGATATACGGATATATCGATATTATTGACCTCGATACTGAGCCATAACTTGTGTGTAACTTTTGACAGACTCGCACTGTTTTTTCTATTCCCAGTTGCGTGGGTGTGTGCCACACATTGCATAGATTGTTAACGTTATAGCAACTTCACAAAGCTGCAAGGTCGGAGTTAGTAAAGTTTGAAATTCTGCATGCGCATCGCATCGTTAGGGAAACAATTCACCAGGCTTGGCTTTTTTCTAAAACGTAATTCTTGTCATTCAAACTTGCTAAATTGTAGCCTTGTACACTGACGCCGGAAACGCGGTTAGTTCTGTGCACTTTCCCACACGTTTTGCATCTCTCAGACCTGGTACAATGAGGTGCAAGTTTGAAAATATTGACCATTATCAAAAATGCGTTCCCGATGTTTGTGAATAACATAAAGTAATGGCTGTGAACTTATTTTGTACTTTATTACCTCGACCACTCCCCTTTATTTTTGACATGCCCACGAGAGTGCCAGCTTTGTAGGTGCCACTTACGATTGAAGGAATATCTGCAGGCATACCGCAACCAAAAGCGGCTTTGTGAATCGCCTGGAATTTTAGCATGTAGTGTCAAGGACTATTACTGGTGAGCGCTTGGAAACAGCATTGCCATTTAGTGGTTATCTTAAATATGTCATTAGAGCCGTCGTTTAATTGACGTCAACTTGTGACTTTCATTTAGAGATAGGAGTGTGAAAGGCATGCTAAAGGTGCATTAAGCAGTCACCACACTTTAAAAACGTGTGTTTGGCTTTGTGTATACTGTTCCCTAACCTCGTGATCGAGAGTGGGTGGTGTGCCTCCGATTTCTTGACATTGTAAAACAGATTACAGGCAGTCAAACCACATAACAATGAAATTGGAAATAATAAAACAATGCCATGGGGAAGACATTTTCGGTTTACTATTTATTAGATGTAGCACCCCACCCACCATGCTTCTTACTGATTTTTAATAACATGGTGTATGAGCACAGTTTTGCCATTTATTGGCACCGTAAATAACAGGAGTTAATATTACCCAAATGAGTGGTTGTTATCTTATTGATCCTGGAAGGATGAAGGAATGAGTCAACCCTGTTGTGTTTCAGCCTTCAGACCTGCAGGTCAGAGCTGATGTCAGCAGAAAGTATCTGTGCTACTGTGTCCTAATAATGGGTAAGGGGGGCGGGCGGGATAGCTACATTTGATAGGAAATCAATGCTGATATCTCAATGTACAATTAATTTATAATTCGAGCTCCAAGTGTCATGGTTTATATAATTTTTAAACCTTTCCGTCTGTATGTATCCATATTTTTTTACCCCTTTTGTCTGTAGTTATCCAGATTTGGTTCTGCACTGTTAAAAATGTAGGTGCAACTTATATATTTGCAAACATGTTTATAGATTAGATCTTATTATAGTTGGTCAACGCATACTCTTGCCTATAACCAAAAACCAGCGAGGATGCAGCGATTACACGCAATTGATCTCACTTAAAATGAATCCAAAAAAACCAAATACCTTTCCACTCTCCCCAAATCCAATCTCAGTGACTAGCTTCTCCGTTAGTCAGTATGTTCTTCTTTCTGTAGTGAGTCTCCCTTCTATAAACTGCATATGCAGTTTGCGTCACATCCCTCCATTTTACCCACTTCTAGTCTTGGGTATGGACCTTACTTATGAGAATCCAAGGAGTTCTGAGGGACAAGGGTAGATCAGTTCCTAAATTCATATGATATTTAGGTCAGTCCACACTCTTCTGTTCACTTTAGGGGTCATGTTTTCCATACCCAGGGCATCCGACAACCTGTATTGCAATTCTTTAATATTGGCTATATGTTATCGTACTGCAGTTCTTTAACATTGGCTATATATTTTCATTGGATTCCCTCCAGAGGGCAATTATAGTCTGTTTCCCCGAACATAACACCAGTGATAATAATTTGCCTCCTCTAGAGGCCATTATAAAGATGTGTGCATCGGCCAACCCAAGAATCGGAGGTTGGTAATCGTGGTATAGATATCTTGAATATATTGTCTGTCACGTCCACCCAGTATGTTGTAAATTAGAACAGCCCCAGAGTAAATGTAGTGTGGTACTTACCCTTCGATATCTTCCCCAACACATGGCCAATATGCAGGGATCCACTGCATACAATTTGGCGTAAATGTAGTAACAGTATGTCACTGCCTTTGTTGGTGTTTCCCTTATTTCCATGCATCTAGAGGTCGCGTGTGCGCTCTGTGGTGGATTTCTTCTGTTCTTTGTCCAAGAGTTCTTGGCCTAGCACATTCTCCCACTTCCTGCTCTGGGGATCCCCTGGTCTCTTCCAAGTGTATCAGTAATTTGTATGTGTCTTAGGCCAGTATGCCATTCCCCCCTCCTTAGTAAACAAAATCTCCATAAAATTCCCTACACCAAGTCTTCACCCATGTCACTATTGAAGGCGCGTAGATCCAACCTTTACTAGGATAAATGGAAGAATCCTGGCAGTGATACATGGTAAATACCCAGACTGTTGTATCAGATGAGATCGATGCGCAACGTATACAACTAAGCTAGAATAAATATGTCGCATATTGAAGATACCCAGAGCAGCATATAAGGTACGTGTGCAACAGAAGCAAAGGTAACTCACTTTGCACACTGATGTTGGCTGCAGAATCTGTGCTTCAATAAGGCAGAGAAAGGCTGCTCTTCTAGGTGTTGCCAAATCACAAGAAAAGATCTGAAGAGTTTAGGAGAATGGGAAGGCTCCAAAGGCAAAATGTGTGCGGTTTTTTTTTGTGTTTGAAGATTTGAAAATCCTTTCACCATTCCTACCGCAGATTTCCTTTGAAGGTCGAGCCCACACAGTGCTATTGTCTGTGTAGCACTTTGCCCTGTCATTCCAGGCCCGAGGGAATCCTTGCGAGGGTACAGTGTGGAATCTCCACCTGGTTTGTACAACAAGGAATTGAAATGTCTGCATTACACATGGGCTCACTGCAGGGACAATTGCTTCATCCACACAGCCCCCACGACCCAGAACGAATGAACACAGCATGCCCACCCATGTATAGCCTGCCAGCCTTTGGCCCTGCTCAGCCTTCCCATGCCCCACTATTTCTGGTCAGAAAAAGAAGAAAATATGTTCTGCTTTGAGAGACAAGACAAAGACCTTAATGGTAACCAAAACCTAGCTCAACTGCTAAAGCTTCGGAGAGTTTTAACATCTTACAAACCATGGAGGCCCAAGACGCATTTTCAACAACTTGATTAGGGTCTGCAACGCGGAAAGAACAATAGGAGGTTGTATAGCAGCAGTGAAGGTGTTGGTAGCTACGGGTAAATTTTGAGGCATTGCCGATTAGCTTATTAGAAAATACTGGCTCGTAAATAAAACTGTGAATATGCACCTTAAAATAGTTTGGACAGCTATGCATCTTAAATTGCAGGCCTTATGTATAGTGAAGATACTGTAACATTCACCCATGTACATGGAAACTGAGGATGAAAAACGACTGAGGGAGACAATGGGTGTGTGCTGAGTAGGTGGCAGAAGGAAAAGTGAGAGGAGGACGTGAGAAGAGCAGAGTGGGAGAGAATTGCGCCGCTGTAAACCAGTGAGGGAATGAGGAAAGTATGAGTGTGTGGCTTGTTTGAAGGTCATGCGATTATGCCATTGTAAGCCCTGCAGAGAAATCTGATCACAGGAAGTGTAACATGCGTTAGCAGAGCCAGTAGATGTCTCCTATGTGTGAGCTATTGGCTTTGCCAATGTGTTTTAGCCCTGTGGTATAGCAGCATGACTGCTATTCAGCATGGCTATACGTTAGTAGCTGGTGCGGAGTAAAGTGGCATAGGCTAGAGTGGCATAGATGAGTGGCACAAAGTGGCGTGACGTAGACTTTAGTGGTATAGAGAAGAGTTTAATAGAGTATATTGGCGTAGAGAGGAATGGAGTGACATGGAGTGCCGTAGAGTGGCATTTGTGGAGTGGGGTGGCGTGGAGTGGAGTGGCATATAGTGGTGTAAAATAGTTGGCATAGATTACATTGGTATAGAGTATAATGGAGTAGAGTAGCTTAGAGTAGAATGACCTATTGAGATTATAGAGGAGAGTGGGGTTGAGTGGAGCGTAGCATGAAGTGGATAGAGCGGACTGGCATAGATTAGGTTGGTGTAGACCAGAGTAGCGTAGATTAGAGTGGCCTAGAGTGGCAGAGAGTAGAGTAGCATGGAGTACAGTGGCATAGAGTGGAATGGTGTAGAGTAGAGTGGCATAGCGGAATGTACAGTGGAGTCATGTAGACATGTGAACTAGCATAGGTGCAGTGGTGTACAGTAGAGTAGCATTTACTGGAGTAGAGTAAAGTGGAGTGGCATAGAGTAAACTGACAGAGTGGAGTAGAGTCGCGTAGAGTGGACTGGCAGAGAGCGACATTGTGTTGAATGGAATTTCGTGGCAAAGAGTAGTGGATATAGACTAGAGTGGTGTACATTAGATTGGTATACAGTGTAGTGGCTTAGAGTGGGTGGTGAAGAATGGAGTAACGGGTAGAATGGCATACATTAGATTGGTACAGAGTGGAGTGGCATAGAGAAGATTGGTGTAGAGTGGCATAGAGTGGAGTTTAGTAGAGTGGTGTAGAGTAGAATAGCCTAGAGTGGAGTGGCATAGACTAGAGTGGAGTGCTATAGAGTAGAATGCCTAGAGTGAGGTGGAATGGTTTAGATTGGCTTAGAATAGGGTTTAGTGCTGTAGAGTAGAGTGGAGTGGCGTAGCTCAGTGGAGTGGTGTTAAATGGCATAGAGTGGGGTGGGGTTGAGAGGTGTGGAATGGTGTGGTGTGGAGTGGCATAAAGTGGCGTAGAGTAGAGTGCCAAGGAGTGGCATAGAGTGGTGTAAAGTAGAGTCTGATCAAGGGAATTGAGGAGGGCAAGAGAGTGGGGCAAACATAGTGCCTAAAAATTACCTACCTCAACTTTGAACAGCAAAGATTACTCTACTGATCTATTTATTGTTGTTTCGCATTTGTATAGTGCCCGCCTGCTATTCAGTTTTGCTGGAAACGAGTACCAGAGCTTTCACAGTTGTATAGAGAATGTGGTGCCTTTAATTTTAAACTTTCTGGGGTAAAAATGTTTTTTAATGCAGGGAAGCAAATCGAAATTGGAGTTTTGATAATAGATGTGGAGTTTAAATTGAAGGGCGATTGGTCCTGTGCTATGGATGGTCAGGTGGGCAATTTAGAGAGCCTTGAATGAGATACCAGCAGTCCGTGTAGTGACAAATGAGTTCTCACGATGTGGTCAACCATGCTTGGGTGTAAAGGTTATCAGTGACTCTTTCTGGATTCACTAAGTCATTGTTGTAACTAGACAGGGACTCTAAGGTGCAGCCCTTTGGCGTACTCCAGGCACGGATGACCAACACAGTGGTGGACACACCCTGCAGTTAACTCTGATTTGGGACGATACATCGTGGAATTTGCATGCTGGCGACGGTGTACCCAGTAAAATGATTTACCTGTGGTGCCAGGGTGGAGTTGGAATGCAGGGTCAATTGAAAGTTTTCAGAGAAGTTTCTTTTATACAATAAAGTGGTATTTGAAAGATGGAGGGTGAATGCTGGCTGCAGAGGACACCTTCTTGTCTTCTTTCATTAAAATAGTTTGAGTTTAATCCACAGAGACCATGCTATTCCAGACTCTCAGCGGATGGAAGGTCAACTCCAACCTGAATGGATTCACCTTTCAATTTGGATAATGCAGCGTCCTGTTCTAGTGAGCATTCCTCTTTTGCCAACTGCCCAACGTTTTTGATAGAAGCTGTATCTGTTCTACAGGTCATTGATCTTTTCCTGCACTTGAGCTTGCAGGGCCCCTTGTTGTTTAAATGTAACCAGAGTGTGCAGCCGATGTGGTGCTCAGCTCAGACTATTCAAATGCTCGCTGACCTTCTGCTCTCATGCCTTGCTCCTGCATGTGTCCTTGCACAGCACAGAAGTCCCCAGCCTGCCGAAGAAGCCCTGCGTTGCCACAGAGAACCAGGCGGTAGCCTCAGCCCGGTGATTCCCCCACCAAGAGGCAGAGGTTGTCTGCCAAAGATTCAGCTGTGTCAGAAATCGATGTATGTGAACATCTGCTGAGCCCTCATACCCTGCTTCAGTGACAGAGATAGGCTGCCTGGGAGATCGGTCCCTGCAAGTGTAGTTCAGAAGGGGATGGCTCATCCTGGCGTGTGCACCCCATGCAGCACCTTTTCTTATTTTCACCCATTTCATCATTGTTTTCAGTATTTGGCAGTCCAGAATCCAGTTGGCTAGCCCTCTAACCTGATCCAAGCACCGTTTATGGTGTATTCCGTATCCCTGTGCTTCTGCCCTCTTGTCTCACTAAGCATGTGGCATGTTCCCATTGTAGGCACGTATCCAAGACACTGTCCCCTTCCTTTGTGGCTACGCTGTTGTGTGTTTAGCTGTTCTGCTTGTGAACACCTAGGCCTGCGGACATCAGTTACCATAAACAAAGGCATGGAACGTGCTCTGTTTGAGAAGGTAAACTTACAAGCCACAGATTTGAGTAACAGTGTCCGTATTTGTGAAGATGTGTGAATAGTACCTTTGTGAAGCTTATTCTACCAAATCTTACACTACTTGCAGTTGTTGTGCGCTTGCATACACCCTAGCTTCACAAACAATAGAGCTGTGTGATCATTAGAACCTTCCATGCGCCTTATAGCACTTAACCAGAGACCTCACTACCAATTTACATTCTCGTAGTAGAAAACTGGTTCGTTATTTTATATTGTCTGACGATTTGGCATTGTGTTTAAAACCGTTTGTATTATTGTGTTCAGTTTTGTTCCATTTGATTTCATTCTTTTTATACTGTAAATGGATTTAAGGTATGAGTTACTGAGTGTTGTGTGCCCGCATTCGTGTTTGTATTGTCCTTAAACTCATGTCATAACCCTCTTTTGAGTAGGACCTTGGACTGCTTGTCCGTATCGACCTAGAGAGTTAAGGACTCTTAAGTGATTCCCACTTTTCGTTGTGTTGATGATTGTCAAGGACCCTAAGTGTTTTTTTATGATTGCGATATCGTAATTGCCTTTGTCATTGTCCATTCTGGGGTACCCGATCTAATGCATGCTGTGCTCAGTGTTTGAAATGGGGCTATAGAAGCGCAGGTACTCATTATTAAGAGTACCCGTCTGCTCCTGAGAAGTGCCGGTACTCTCCCATTAAATATAGTGCACGATTGCTGAGAAGTGCAGGTACTCAGTGCCTGCCCATTTCAAGCACTGGCGGTGATTTAAAAAAATAGCTATCCAGTTCCTCCGTGGTCTGATGAAGATGTTGGTGTTAGAGGAGATTGGTGTGTGGATCTAGTGACGCAGAGACTGAGGGCGAAGTGGTGTGATGACGTGATAGAGCGCCCGGTGATGGGTTGATTCCCTGTGACATTGAAGTGCCCTTGAAAGGCAGATACGTCAGTGCTGTGCCCGGCTGAGTGCATATGGACGAAGACACTGCTTCAGGGCTTCAGTTTCGGAAGGTGGGACGTGGTTGGTGTTTTGGTCTAGTTTCTCGAACCAGATGTTGCTGCCCACGACTGCATTAACAAATGCAAGGTTCGTGCGGTAAATTTAGATCAGAAAGACCCAGGATGAGGCGGTAGAAGAGGTGAGTAGGGATTTACAAAGAGTCTGAAAGGTTTTGAAAGCTCATGGGAGATAAGAGTTATTTTAAACGGCTGCTATCCCTTTTTTGGTAAAGTTTCTAGAAAGAATTTGGTAGTCCAGTGTTATTGCCTTGTGTTAAATCTATAAGAAAAAGAGAATGGAGCACACAAAAAATAGTATCATCCTATGAGCAATGTTCAGGTAGTCATGACTCATTAAATGTATAAGAGAAACATAATATGAGTTTCCACGAAAGTGGTATCAGTGCAATATATATTAATTAAAAAATTGAAGAAAAAGAGAATAATTTTGAGATTAACTAATTCATATACATTGAATTTAATATGTAACAAAAGAATTGAAATGGTTCCAAAAAGTAATGGATAATATGACTACAGTTCCATAACAAATAACCTATCCATACATGAAATAAATTCACCAGAAATAGAACAAATATATGTGTTACATCAACCAACGAGTGGTTGCGCGAGAGTCGGCTGTGCTCAATATAAAAAAAGTTTGTTGAAAGCGAATCCATCCTTACTCCGTCCTAACTCCTCGCTCACAGGAAAGGAAAAGCGAAAATGCTTTTTTTAAAAAAAAAAGATTAAAATGCCTGCTACAGAACACACAAACGTGCACCAGTAAATTGAAAAGGCGGCGAGAGACGGGATCTGTCAGCCTGCTTTAGCAGTCAGTCACAAAGATCAGGAATGCGTGGTTCTTCACCCTCAGGGAAAACTCGTCTTCTGAGGCTCTCTCTTTCCATATCCCACTCGGCGCTTGGATTTTCATCACACAACTGCAGCCTGGAAGGGAGCGGCAACAAGTTGTTCTACTAGCACTCCTGCGTTCTCCACGGAGGGAGATTTCCACTCGAGGATACCACGCAAACTTGCATATGGATCCCGGGCACTTTTTATTTCCATTTAAAGACTCTTCGTGACTATTGAATTACTTTGGACCAACATTATCTACTCTAAACAATGAAGGTTCTAAAAGCTTTGAAAAGTTAAAAAGCCTAAGCGTTGATAAAGTCCCTTGGAGGACGAAACACGTGTCGGCTGAATTTGGATGAACCGGACTATTCTTCTTTCTGTTGGATGAAGAGAAATCCTTCCGCTTCTTAATCATCAGAGTGGATAGTTTTCATCCCTCTAATCAATTAATGGGACTTTGTATGATCACATTAGGGGATGAACCACTCGTTGGTTGATGTAACACATATATTTGCTCTATTTCTGGTGAATTTATTTCATGTATGGATAGGTTATTTGTTATGGAACTGTAGTCATATTATCTATTACTTTTTGGAACCATTTAAATTCTTTTGTTACATATTAAATTCAATGTATATGAATTAGTTAATCTCAAAATTATTCTCTTTTTCTTAAATTTTTTAATTAATATATATTGCGCTGATACCACTTTCGTGGAAACTCATATTATGTTTCTCTTATACATTTAATGAGTCATGACTACCTGAAAATTGCTCATAGGATGATACTATTTTTTGTGTGCTCCATTCTCTTTTTCTTATAGATTTAACTTGCTGGTACAAGTTCTCATGTTCCGACACACATGCTTGACAACAGGCACGTTTTGAATGTATGAGCACCTAAACAATACTCTGCATTTTAGGAATGTGCGGCAAGCCTTAGGTTTTCTGTTGTCAATTTCCTTTAAAAATAATTATTGCCCTGTGTTACCTGGGGCCGATGTCAGCATCTCACTAGGTTTTCGTTTAGGCTGTAGTCTAAGATCAGGTCCATGGATCTTCAAGCTGTTCTCGTTCATCAGTCTTCTAGAGGGTGCTTTGAAAATGAGAATTAGTTGATTTTGATTTGTCAAAGAAGAAAGGGCTTGCTTTGTCTAGAAAAACAAAAGGATAGCTTTATTTTTTCAACTGTGTGATCAAAGAGAGCTCAATACGTGAGCTTATGAAAACAGTGACCTGTTGTGTGTGTCTATTACACCCAATGCCTTTCATTAACTGCACGTGGTAACAGCGCCACTCGGTGGACGGCATTGGAACCTGTGCCTAGGCTACAAAATATTGAGGTGACAGATGGAAGTAGATTCTCTCTTGTGCTCACGATTCTTGCGTCTGCCTTCCTTCATCTGCCCTCAGTTAAACATTTTCAACTCTTCAGAATAGACTGAAACTCTGAGACTATCCCAAGTTTTCAGAAAGGCTTTATAACTCAGTTTTAAGGTCACGTTAGCATGGCTTTACCCAACCAGCCTTTATTTCTAGCCACAGATAATTCTTCATTTTCCCTGTCACCTGATGCGTCCTTCTCCTACAAAAAAGCTTTTCATTCCCTGAGTGGGTATAGTTGTCGCTCTGCACCACTTCTTCCTAGCAGGTTTTTTTTCTTGCAGTGAGGGTCAACTGTCTAACCCCTTCCTTGCTCTCAAATGTGCCTCCTGTGCATGCTCACGGCTCAGCCCTGCGACCTCCGCAGAGCAGTGAGTCGAACCGCAGGGGCCGAGCAGGGCTGCACCTTGAAGACATGCTAGATCTTCAGGTAGGATGTTTCCTGCCCGCTTCCTTCAAACCAGAACCCCTTCGGCCCCTAGCTGCATGTGAATAGCGTGTCCAGAGTGCGGTGCATGGAACATGAAAAGGACCCGCTTTGTTGGGCCTGCATGCTTTGTGTACGTGTGCTGCTGTGAGTGCGGGTGCCTGGCACTGTAGTCCGATACGGAATGCTGGTATGTTCGCTATTTCACAGACAGCTGCTGTTGTGTCAATCTTGACGGAGGTTAGCATGAGGAAGAACGGGCGGTAGGGTAGGAGAGGGGGTTCCACTGACAAGAAAGTTCCACGCGTGAATCTGGAGGTGTTCACGTGGGCCTCTGAGCAGTGGTTTGGTTCGCGTCGTGGCTGGCATGTCGGTTCTGTTGTAGTGGTAAGTGTGAGGAATGCCTCTGGTTTGGTATCCAACAAGCCTGCCTATAAATAGCTGTCAATATTGGAATGAGCAGAAAGGTCAGGCCTGGCTGCGGCTGCTGAGCCATCCCAAAAGTGTCCAAGTTATTTATACAGTAGATTACGAATGAGGCGTGGAGTGCTGCGGGGAGTGGCCGGGGGGAGGGGGGCAGGTTGCGCATTCCTACACATCTGAGACAATTACAGAAAAAAACTCACAAAAATGCTGGCATTCTAGGCGTACAGTCTGCTTGCCCCAGAGGCTTTGATTTTGAGTGCCCCGGCTAATTTGAACATTCGTAGCAAACGCCGAACCACAGCAGTTTTGACCCAGGTAAAAAAAAAAAGATATCGCGGGATAAAACCGCCAGGGAATAAAGATTTCTGTGAAGAAAGCACCGAAGTCTGCATACTATTCTCCATTTTTAGTGCAACACTTTTAATAGGTGGAATTTATGGAGCAGGATTACTTCAACCCCATTGGTTTTGTACTTTTCTCCAAGGTTACGGAATCTGCCGGTATACGGCAAGCAGGGCGCGCTAGACGGGATGAGAGGCAGTGGAAAGAGAGAGGAAAGTGGATTGGTGGGAGTGAGAGAAACAATATTTTGTAAAACAATCAACATTTTTTAGGGTATTTAAAACATGCGCGTGTGTGTATGCTTTTCAATGTGTGCATGAAAAAGCCCAAGGTGAAATCCGTCAGACACCTCAATATACCCAACTAAACACACCTGTCCCCAACTATTTATCAGATTATGCATTTATCTCCCTCTCCCCACCCCCCGCACCCCCACCCCCCCCAAAAAAAAACGACGCCCCTGGCCGCACTAATTACTGCATCACACGCGGTTTTCCACTGGTAAAGTTCGACATGTCAAAATCTGCTGAAGTTATTTGCATCTTGAAAAGTTGCAATAGATGCCAATAAATGTGGAATTTGGGGCTAGATGTACAAAGCATTTTTGCATTTCTTAATGGTCCTAATTAGGTTGACCACGTGGCATTGAGGCAAATTCTGTACAGGACTGTAAAAAATTCAGGACAAAGGGTCAAAATTCAGGACAAAAATTGAAGAACAAACATCAGTTTTACAGACACACCCAAGCACTGTGTCAAGGTCATCACCCCTACCCAAATTTACCCAATCTTTCTTGAAGAGAAAGAAACAGCAAAATTGATTATATTTCTGAACATTTCAAAACCCCTGGCAAACAGTTAGGCATTAAGGTAACTAACCTTATGCTAGTTTAAACAAATTGAACAAAAATATCTGGCTCACCCTAACCGCCCATGGACTTTCATCCTAAAATAAATTCAGTGAGGCAGGGCAGATGGTGTGGGTGACAGTTTCACACCTAATGTCAGGATGTGAGGTACCCAAAACCTTTTCTGTAGTCTCACAGCACTAGAGTGTATGTCTGGGACTCTAAATTTATCTCAGAAATGGGAGCCCGGACTTCCAATCAAAGATAATAAAAGAGGAGGATGAAATCGAGATCAAATGCGAGATCCACGGCAAGTGATTCAAAGGGTTATTGCTGAGAACTGGATAAACAAGGAAGAGAAAAACAAGGTGGGACAATTCCTAAACTCAGACAAGATCGATCCACCAAGAATATCGGAAGGTATTGGATACCTGGGGAGTCATCTCTGCACACAGGAGAGAAACAGAAGAGGCACTGCCAAGTGGTTGAACAAGCAACATCCATCCACCTTGGCAAACTCTTCTTGTGCAATGGTCCACTGTTCGTGCTTGGCAAGGGTGAGCAGGGGCCAGACCCCTTGCAAGGTTGTGCAAGACAATTGCCCACTTTGTCCATGCCTTTAAATGGTTTTGAAATTGAGCAAAAGCCAAACTAGTGATCTGGGTTATCCCTAAGTGTCAAATACATATAAAATCTTCAAAATATTTGGGATGTAATTTGCCCAAACAAAAAGTAAAAATGTGAAAATGTAATTAGTGTTTCTTTAACATATGGCACTGTTTTCCTCTTTATATACTATTAGACCTGGGATTGAACTGGGAACCAGTTACCTTTTGATACCTAGTGATTAATATCTACCATTCTCCCACTGATTTGCAGGATGGAAATCCCGGCAGAGCATCACGGTCCCTCCAAACCCAGTTTGCTTTTTGGTCTTCTCTTCTGCTTTCTGTAGTGGGCCATGTGGCACTAGTGAAGATGGTATGCTACCCCAATGATAATATTATTTTGCAAACCTTCTCCTGCTCATCCTATATTCCTTCTTCAGACATGCCACACATCTGATTACATTGCTGTGGCGCTGTCTGGTAGCTCTTTCCACGGTAAAGCTACCCATGACTGGAGGTGGATTAGGTCTTCTGGACCTAGAATGCTATTATTTAGCTGCACAGGTCCAATGGGTGGCTCGCTGGCTTTCTGCTCATCTCCCTGCATGAGATGGGGTTTATCAGTAAAGACTTTTAATGAAGGCTTAATGCACTGCTCATTATTTGCTACTGACCATTCTGCGGATCACCATTCAGGGTTATCATGCACAGCTTTCACTTGCTTTGCTAGAACCCCTAAACTCACTGACACGAAGAAACCCTGTGCTCCTGCTCTATCTTTGCTAAGCCTTCCCACTTGCACAGGACGGCTGTGCTCAGAACAACTTATCATTGGCATGCTACATGTGTCTTAAAACTGGGGGATTTGTCTCTGGACAGCGAGCTACTAAATTTACAAACCCTTGTGTCAGACTTCCATCTTCACCCCGGTCAACTCCTTACTTACAACCACCTTAAATAATCATTAAATGCCCTATTTCATGTCTGCCACCTAGCACTAACCCTACAAGAGGTGTGCCAGAAGCTCAATACCATAGGAACTGGTGGCAATCTGATAGATTAGGTGTACAGACCTTTCCTGCAACATGGAAACCACTCCAAGTCTTCTCGTCAAACAACCTGGGTGATTGATGTGGCCAAACCTCTGCAAGAAACGGACTGGACTAAAATACTGGACTTTACCCTCAAAGTATCCCATGGCTGTCACTTTAAGTACATTCATATAACTTCCTTGGGAATACATTCCGCCCGTTGCTTGCCATTAGGCGTGTGGTTTGTAACTCACATTTTGTTGCTTTCAATTTGCTGGCTTTATTTGTTTTAGGCTATGCAGCTTGAGTTTGTCCATTCCCTTGCCCAAACCTTATTTACACTATCCGTCCTAGCGCTCCCTTTCTGTAAACAGGCCTGTAAATCTTGTTCTTATTTCATCACATTTGCTGTGCATTCAAAGAACAAAGTCAAATGTCAGGCTGTGTCTTCGGTGGGAACTCAGTGTTTAATTTTCTTTCTCTGACTTCAAAGTGAGAGGATTTATGCAACAATCTTGCTGGATACAGGGGTTAGGAAAGAGATTTTTCTATCATATGACAACATCTAAAAACACTTCAGACTATATCAGAATTAGTAGCACTAATGAAGCACATTTTTGTCAATTCTGAACTGAGCTGGAACCAAATATCTTTATATGATTAAAACAGATCATTGCAATAGGTGATGCAATTTCCATACATCATCGTCTGTGCACAGTATAGTTTGATTTGAAAAACTGTATGTCTGTGCAAATGCAATGATCATTTCAATCACAAATGTGTTGTCTGTAATGGCAGTGTGTTACCACACCATGCATACTCCACCCCACTCTGTTCTGCACCACTTCACACCACTGCACCCTACTCTGCATCACTCCACTTCACACCACTGCATGCCACTGCGCAGCTCTCTTCTCCATTCTGAACCACTCCACATTATGCCACTGCACTCTATGGTACTTCACACTATGCCTCTCTACTCATCTCTGTACCACTCTACTCTGCCAATGCACTTTACGCCTCTCTAAACCACAGAGCTCTGTGCCTTTGCACGCTATACCACTCCATTCTAGGCAACACCAATCTAGTCCGCACAACTCCACTCTATGCCACTCTGCAACACTGCATTGTACGCCACTGCACTCTATGCAATTCACTCTATGCTAGTGTACTTTACTCTGTAACACTCAACTCTATGCTCCTGCACTCTACATCAATACACTGTACGTCATTCAAATCTACTCTGCGCCTCTATGCCATCACACTCTATGCCACTCTATGCAACTCCACTCTACCCTGCACCTCTCCACTCTATGCAGCTGCACGCTACTGTAAAACAATCTATTCTACGCCACTGCACTCTACGCCACTCTGACCACTGCACTGTAGTTCAATGCACTCTATGCCACTGCATGCTGACACTCTACTCTGCAACACTGCACTGGCTGCCACTGTACTCGACACCACTCTACTCTGTACTACTACATTCTGCATCAATACACTCTATTCCACTGCACTCTATGCCACTCTACTCTGCCCATGCCACTGCAATCTACACCAGTGCACTCTAAACAGCTGCACTGTATGCCACTGCCCTTAACTCTGAACACTGTACTCTATGCCACTGTTCTCTGTACCACTCTACACCACTGCACTGACACTCCACTCTGCAACACTGCACTCTACACCACTCTACTCTGTACTACCGCATTCCATGCCACTGCACTCTATGCCACTGCACTCTAGTCACTATACTCTACTCTGCACTGCACCACTCTACAATACTGCACCACTGTATGCCACTCCACTCTATGCCACGTGAGTCTACTCAGCACTCTGTGACACTGCACCACTCTGCATTACTGCACTCTCTGCCACTCTATTATATGCCACTCTACTCCACTGCACTCTATGCTACTCTACCCCCATGCCACTTTATGCCACTGCACTCTATGCTACTCTACCCCCATGCCACTCTGCCACTGCACGCTGCACCAATGCACTCTAAACAATTGCACTGTACGTCACTGCCCTCTACTCTGCACCACTGTACTCTACGCCACTGCTCTCTGTGCCACTCTACTCCACTGATCTCTGTGCCACTCTACTCCACTCTACATCAGTGCACTGACACTCTACTCTGCAACATTGCACTCTCCGCCACTTTACTGTACACCAATCTACTCTGTACTCCTGCATTCTATGCCACTGCACTCTATGCCACTCTACTCTGCATCACTCCACTCTACGCAACTGCACTCTACAGCACTCCACTCTACTCTACACCACTCTACACTACTGCACTCTCTGCCACTCTATTGTATGCCACTCTATTCCACAGCACTCTGCCACCTTACTCTGCCCCACGCCACTCCATGCCACTGCACTCTAAACCATTGCATTCTATGCCAATACACTCTAAACAACTGCACTGTACCGCACTGCACTGTACTCTGCATCACTACGCCACTGCTCCTCTTCGCAGCACTATGCCACTAACTTTTAGCCATGAACAGCAGCCACTCTGGTGTATAACATGGCTAAAAGACATTGGCAAAGCTAATAACTCTTGTGTAGACAAGACCTATTGGCTTTGCTAATGTTTGCTAGTGCTATGAGATACCGAGGTCCCTGAAAGGAGTGTGAATGTGTAAGTCCTTATTTTAAACACACATTTGATGCCTCGTCAGTGTTAGTAAGCTCTATAAAAATAAAGTTACATCATAATATAGGCTGCTACAAAATGCGCAGATACATTTCAGTTAAATTAAAAAAAAGGGCTTCTCAAATACAGATTTGAATAATATATAGTTTATACCTAGCACTAAAAAAATTTATAACACTGAAATAAAACCACACACTCCACAGCTCACCTTGGAACACCCTTAAGGTACCTCTCTAAAAGAAAATATCTTTGCCATCAGAAAGCTTCAAGTGACTCCTTTGATTTAAGTCAATGCAGGCTTTCAAGCCCCTTTTACCAGTTGTGCACATTTGCATTTGTTTAGGGAAGGAGACACCCTTGCAAAAAGGCATTTTCTTATCTGTCTGCCCCTCCCTGCCTCTCAGTCCAGCTGGAGAAACTGATCTGCCCGTAATTTTGCCCTGCCGTCCGTTTTCCTTTTGGTGAAAGGCTAAAATCACGGACCAATGCTGTCCGTTAAGCCTTTCACCATGGACAGCGGACGGCAGTGCGAAATTACGGGCAGTCCGTGAAATTTACAGACGGGTGGTCACCTTAGTCCTAATCAGTATTTCAGGCAGTTAAGAAATGCAAAACAGCCTTTTTTGATGTACAAAGTCCCTTAGGAAATCGCAAATTACAATCCCCAGTGTAGGAAATTGGAAATAGGAATTACCTATATGCAATTCATATCTGATGTACAAACCATTTCCTAAATGTGATTTGGGTATTTAGGAAATGCAGTTACCATCGACTTGAAGTCAATGATAGCCATCTGCAATAAAAAAAAAAAGCACCCCAAGATGCTTTATTTAAATTGCAATAGAGTGCACATGCCTCGTGGGCATATGTGTGCACTACCAATGCACCACTATTTTTGGGGTGCACCAATGGAGGCCTTTTGCCCATTGCCATCCTTGGTTTTGCATTTCCCAAATAGCGGTTCCTAATAGGAAATCGCTATTTGGGAAATGCAAAACTTGCCCATTGACACAAATGCAAGGAGATTCCTTATTTGCAATTTCCTAATAACGATTCCTACTGTGTTGCTATTGGGAAATCAGTATCTCTGTACATAGCATTTTGCATTCCTTAAATAGTGATTCCTCTGATGTCGCTATTTAGGAAATGTAAAATTGCATTTGAGTACTTATGGCCCTTGGTGCGGAGAAAACTTCAAATAGTGGGCTTTAATCACACCAGGCAAATACCCAAACCTGCTGTATCGGTAAACACCAGGTGCTTTAGATATTTCATTCGCTTACCCTGAAATTGTGGCCTTTGACTATTATTTTTCTGTTATCTGAACATTAAAGGGAAACCCTGCATATTCTGGGGGAAGGCAGGATGTTAGTGGGCCGTGTTATTTAACACTTTCTCTGCATCAGATTTGCATACTCCCGTGCCAGTGCATGTGGCAGAATATAATCTATTTTGTTTTTCTTTTGTTTTCTCTCGCATTCATAGACTTTGTATATTGTATATTTTGTTTTTTGACATATTTCAGTGCCACTTTAAAAGATTGCACAATATCTTGTTAGCGTAAATCCTGGAACGCTGAAAGTACTGGCTAAGGCAATACCAAATATGCCTATGTTTTCAAATAAGTTGTGGTTTCTATAGCAACAAACTAGTACTTGCACTTATTAGTAGATTTGGCATTGAATGATTGCTTCTGATGCTCTATTCCTTTTAAAGACTGATATCTTCACAAGGACAATAGAAACGATGTATTTCCTAATTCTGTTGTCAAAGGTACATTTCTTAATTTGTTTCTAGCCTTAATATGTTAGGCTGGCAAATCATAAGTATTCAATCAGTACACAATTGATTCAAACACAACTTTTAATAAAACAGAAGAAAGTACGTAAAGAATGTATTTAAAATCATTACATTTTCAAGCTAATGCTATATTAACATTCCTGCTATTCCGTTGTAGTAACAGTGGTCAGCATATGACCGTCCTCAGTTCACGCATCCGTCAATAGATTAAACAAAACACGAGTAAAATTCTCACAAAACCATCATTTAATTGACATACACGAGCTAAATATGTCTTCTAGGATGCAGAGCCTTCATATTTTCCATAAATCATTTCAGGTGTTTGTCATTAACAAATAAAAGGTGTCTGTTAATTTTATTTCAAGGTAGCTAGTGAACCAAGAGTTTATCACAGTGTGCCTTAAATCCCGCCAAATAGTTATATTACATTGTTTGTTTTTTGCCATGCGTTTATATGCCTCTAGGTTATATAAATAATCTACCTTTATACCCAAAGTTCTAACAGCAGACTGCAGGGTCTCCAGTATCTGCAATACGCCTGTTTACTATTCAACAGATCTCAGTATAGTCAGAACTTCAGCAGTTCTTGAGCGATCACAGAGCACATTAGGGATCTGCAGTCTTACAAAAAGTTGTAGGTAGCCTTTAACCCTGATACTGTTTAGGTTATATACCATCCTGATTGCTTTTGAGGGTACAGTTGTCCAGTTCGAAATACATTTCTTCCACCAAATGCTTTCCTGCTTTTCGGATCCACTTAGAATCGAATCTAGTAAACACCCCTAGCAATGTAGCATATGCTTCAGGTACTGACACGCCATCGCAGGGACAGACATTGGAACAGTTCCACCCTTATTGTCGCAGGGGAAAACAGAGCAGGGTACGTAAATAGCCATTCTTAAAAAGGGATGGCCTTCCTAGTTGAGGAAAACGATGTTTGACAAAACAGAGCCAATGGGTATTCATCCCCAGGTCACAGCTAAGGCAGCCCTTTAACACCTGCTGGTTAAACGTAGACTGGGATTACTCTAGTTAGACAACCTGGGCATCAAGGGAGAACATTTGATAAAATCCTCTGTGAAGGTCAACCCATATTCCTCATGGCAAATAAAATAAGGACAACAGGGAGAGTGAAATTGCAGTCTGCAGCAAAAACTATTTTCTTCTTTTTGGATACAAGCTACCTTGACGTAACCCCAGACTCAAGCACCATTGGTTGCAACTGTTGGGCATTGTGTTTATACATTTCTAAAAAAGTGCTATCGCCCCCTCCGCCCCCACACACACTATCACCAAGGGGATCAGATTAAAAAGAGTGCAAATTGATAAAATACATTTAATAATTCCAGTGGCTTAATTAAAGGTGCTCCCCCAGGGGAGCTCGTCATTACTGTTAGCTTCTTTTCGTTAATAATAATTGTTCTCATGCTTCAACTCTTGGGGCCACATGCCATAATGTGGGGTTTGGTGTAATTAATGTCCATATTTAAGCCAGTCATAAAGTTGACAAAGCCCATTAATAGTTCAATCAATCAATCAACCATTGAATTTATAAAGCGCGCTACGTACCCATGAGGGTTTCAAGGCGCTAGGGGGAGCTGGTGTTACTGGTCGAAGAGCCAGGTCTTGAGGAGTCTTCTGAAGGTGAGTAGGTCTTGAGTCTGTTGCAGGTTGGTGGGGAGGGTGTTCCAGGTTTTGGCGGCGAGGTATGAGAAGGATCTGCCGCCGGAGGTTTTTCTTCAGCTGCGTAGGACGACGGCGAGGGCGAGTTTAGTGGAGCGGAGCTGACGGGTGGGGGTGTAGAAGCTGAGTCTGTTGTTTAGGTAGGCTGGTCCGGTGTCGTGGAGCGCTTTGTGAGCTTGGGTAAGAAGCTTGAAAGTGATCCTTTTGTCCACGGGGAGCCAGTGAAGGTTTCTCAGGTCGTGGGAGATGTGGCTGTGGTGGGGTACGTTGAGGATCAGCCGGGCGGAGGCGTTTTGGATACGTTGGAGGCGTAGTAGGTCTTTTGCTGGGATGCCTGTATAGAGTGCGTTGCAGTAGTCCAGCCTGCTGCTGACGAGGGCCTGTGTTACTGTTCTTCTTGTTTCTGTCGGGATCCACTTGTAGATTCTGCGGAGTATGCGGAGTGTGTTGTAGCAGGAGGAGGAAACTGCGTTGACCTGTTTAGACAAGGTGAGGGAGGAGTCGAGGATGAAGCCCAGGTTGTGAGCGGGGTCGGACGGTGTCGGCGGGTCCCTAGTGCGGTGGGCCACCAGGAGTCGTCCCAGGCGGAGGGGGTGGGTCCGAGGATGAGGACCTCCGTCTTGTCCGAGTTCAGTTTCAGACGGCTGTTTCTCATCCATTCGGCGATGGATTTCAATCCCTCGTGGAGGTTGGTCTTGGCGGTGCGGGGGTCTTTGGTGAGTGAGAGGATGAGCTGGGTGTCGTCGGCGAAGGTGAGAATGTTGAGGTTGGGTTGTCGGGCTACTTGAGCGAGGGGGGCCATGTAGATGTTGAACAGCGTCGGGCTGAGTAATGGCCTTGGGGGACGCCGCAGATGATGTCGGTGGCTTCGGAGCGGAAGGGGGGGAGGCGGACTCTCTGGGTTCTGCCGGAGAGGAATGAGACGATCCAGTTGAGGGCCTTACCTTGAATTCTGGTTTCGTGGAGGTGTGATTTTAGGGTGCGGTGGCCGACTGTGTTGAAGGCGGCAGATAGGTCCAGGAGGATGAGGGCTGATGTTTCGCCGTTGTCCATTTGGCACCTGATGTCGTCTGTGGCGGCGAGAAGGGCGGTTTCGGTGCTGTGGTTTCGTCTGAAGCCGGACTGGGAGGGGTCTAGGATGCCGTTGACTTCGAGGTGGCTGGTTAGTTGTGTGTTGATGATTTTTTCAATCACCTTCGCTGGGAAAGGGAGCAGGGAGATGGGTCGGAAGTTCTTGAGGTCGTTGGGGTCTGCTTTGGGCTTCTTGAGGAGGGCGCGGATTTCGGCGTGTTTCCATTTTTCAGGGAATGTCGCTGTTTCGAAGGAGATGTTGATGACCTTCCGTAGTTGGGGGGCGATGGTGGAGTCGGCTTTGTTGTATACGTGGTGAGGGCAGGGGTCTGACGGAGATCCTGAGTGGATGGAGTTCATGATCTTGCGTGTCTCTATGTCGTTCACGTTGGTCCAGGAGGTCAGGTGGTTTGCACAGGTGGAGTGTTCGGGGGTGGGGTCTGGCATGGGAGTGGCGTCAAAGCTGTCGTGGATGTCGGTGATCTTCCAGTGGAAGAAGGTGGACAGTGCGTTGCAGAGTTCTTGGGATGGAGGGATGTCGTTGATGTTGGCGCTGGGGTTGGAGAGTTCTTTCACGTTGCTGAAGAGCTCTTTGCTGTTGTGTGCGTTGTTGTCCAGGCGGTCTTTGAAGTGGGATTGTTTGGTTTGTCTGATGAGCTGGTGGTGCTTGCGGGTGGTGTCCTTGTGGGCTATGAGGCTGTCAGGTGTGCGTTTGAGGAGCCATTCCTTTTTTAGCTTCCGACAGTCGCGTTTAGAATTTAGGAGCTCGTCGGTGAAACAGGCGGCTTTTCTTCTGGCTTGGTTGTCGGTGGTGTTTTTGAATGGCGCGAGGGTGTTGGCGCAGTCGTTGATCCATAGGGTGAGGTTGTTGGCGGCGGTGTCTGGGTCGGTGGAGTCGGGGGTGGGTTCTGGGCGAGGGCGTTGGTAAGCTGGTCTTCCGTAACTTTGCTGCAGCATCGGCGGGGTGGTTGTTGGGTGCGGTGGTGCTTGGTAGGTTTCTTGTAGGTGAAGTGGATGCAGTGGTGGTCGGTCCAGTGGAGTACGGTGGTATGGTTGAAGGTGACATGGGCGCTTGAGGAGAAGATGGGATCAAGTGTGTGGCTGGCGATGAGGGTTGGTGTGTTGACGAGTTGTCTGAGGCCGTGGTTGGTGAGGTTGTCGATCAGGGTAGTGGAGTTGGTGTAGTTGTTGTTCTCCAGGTGGAAATTTAGGTCCCCGAGGAGGATGTAGTCCGTTGAGGTGAGTGCGTGGGTGCTGGTGAGGTCGGCGACGGATTCGCTGAATGGTGCTCATTGTCTGGGGGGTCTGTAGATGAGCGTTCCTCTGAGAGTGGTGTTGGGGTCGGTGTGGATGCGGAAGTGTAGGTGTTCTGCGGTCTTGAGGGAGTCGTCAGTGTGGGTGTCGACCTTGAGGGAGGATTTGTGGGCGATGGCTATGCCTCCTCCGATTCCGTTTTTGCGGTCCCTACGGATGATCTTGTAGCCGTCCGGGATGGCTATTGCGATGTCAGGCGCAGAGGAGTCGTTCCACCAGGTTTCGGTAAGGAAGGCTACGTCTGGGGCGGTGGAGTCGAGCAGGTCCCAGAGCTCGATGGCGTGCTTGCGTGCGGAGCGGTGTTGAGGAGTATGCAGTGGAGGTGGTTAGTTTCGGTCTTTATTGGTTTCGTTGTTCTGTCGCAGGTGAATCTGCAGACGCGGCATGCGAAGGGTCCGTGGGTGTTCCTCGGTGAAGGCTGGGAGCATGCTGTGATGCGGCCGGGGTTGAGGGCGTTGAGTTGGTCGGCCGTGTAGCGGCGTCTGGAGGTGTAGGGGTATCGCGGACCAGGGGGGGGTGGCGCTGGGCATGGTCCGGGCGCAGACAGGCTTGCCTTTGCCGCGTCTTCGGCGCGCCAGAGGCACGCCCGCTGCGCGGCCGCGCCGCGGCTGGCATAAGAGGAGGGGAGGGTGGGAGTGGCAGCTCGGAGGCGGGAGGGCCTGTCCAATGCGAGGGCTGGGGGGAGGGGACGCAGCAGCGGGAAAAAAAGGCAAAGGGAAGCGGTGAGAAGGAGGGGGGAGGGGCCGCAGGGTCGCAGCGGCAGGAAAAAAAAGGCAAAGCGAAGCGGTGAGAAGGAGGGGGAAGGGGACGCAGGGGACACAGCGGCGGGAAAAAAGGCAAACCGAAGCGGTGAGAAGGAGGGGGGAGGGGACGCAGCGGCTGGAAAAAAAGGCAAAGCGAAGCGGTGAGAAGGAGGGGCTGCAGAGGACGCGGCAGCGGGAAAAAAAGGCAACGCGAAGCGGTGAGAAGAAGGGGCCGCAGGGGACGCAGCGGCGAGAAGAAAGCAAAACGGGAGAAAACGGGATGGAGCCCGGAAAGGCGGAGCGGGGAGCGACCTGCCTGCAGTAGCAGTTGTAAGAAACTAATGGTTGGTTGCCGATCTGTGGTACATTCTGCCCACATTTAGTTAGGTGAAGGCTCAGATCATTAATGCACAGAATAAATGATAATGGTACTAAAACGCACCCCTGCCTGACCCCGCTTTCTAGTTCAAATGACTCGGTGCACTCACTGTTGGTCCGAATTTAACCCTGACAGACAGATTCCTATAAAATCGGACAGAGAGTTGACCAGGCAGGATCTAACCTCTTATAAAGTAACCAGGGCCATAACTTGGACCTTGTAACATGATCAGATGTGCTAGAGAGGCCCATAAAAGCCAAGTACAGTGGACAGTGCCTGGCGACCACATTTTTAATAATAACGAGTTGGAGGTTCAAACACTGCTCCACTGTGCCGAGTCTCATCCTAAATCCCTGCAGGCAAAACCTTAAACTATTGAGTTCATTAGCCCAGGATCTGACCCTGTTGTAAATCACTCTCCCCAAAACTTATGCTTACGAGTCATTAAGAGAAATTGGATGATAACAGCGAGGGTCTGAGTCGTCCCCATTCTTAAAAGCAGATGCAATCAAAGCGGGTGGCACGGTAGCAGCGTTCAGTTGATTGAGAATGTTAGTAACCAGAGGAGACCAAATACTGTAATATCACTTAAGCAAGTCGATCAGAACTCTCACAGGCCCTGGAGCTAAGTTCATGGGGCAGTCCTGGAGAGCAGTAATTCTTCTCAAACTTTAATACATTTCACATTTGTTTTTCAAATATTACGTTAGGTATGCCAAGATATATCTGCTACCTATTTTGAAAGCTCATGACTACAGATTATGCAGACCAACCCTTCTTTTTCCGCAGCGTCTACAGGAGTTTGCAACCTGTTTTGCAACTGGATCATTTTTTAAAAGTATAGTTTGTTGTCACAATAGTATGCACTTTTAATGTTATAATGTTATTTTTATGATTTTATTTTGACTGTCTCTTAATCAAATAAAGTTTTTTGATTCATTGCTTCATGTACTGTTTTAAGGAAATATGCTCTGGGCTGCTTTGTGTTAATTTTGTTTAGCATTTTTATTTGTCATTTTCATAGAACATACTATGGCTCAACATTTTGGCCGGACAGGCCTCCAGCACATCATCAGTGCAGCTAATCCACAAACAAATAGTTTATTACATAATCCACTAATACACTATATATTGCTTACTCTGGGCAATTATTTTGTATCCTCCCGTTTGAGGGTTCATAGTCTCATGAGCTTCTTGCCGAGTAGTTTGTCGCCTGAACTTAGAGCTGGTCCCTGCGAGTCGCTTTCGTTTTCCCCTTCAGCATATTAACCCATACTGCCAAGTCCTCAGCCACTCTTACATCAGGTCTCATCACTTTCATGTGTAATTCTTCGGCCAATGCCCACTCAGTACATCTCACTGCCATTCACTTTCCTTAGGCCCTTGTCTGGGAAGCCAGCCAATGTCTATGTGTATCTATGATACAATTAAGCTCAGTGTTACAAATTTGTATTAGTCTTTTTCCATCTTGGGTTTTTAATATTTGCCAAAGGCACTGTTTTGGGGAGACATCCAACCTAAGGCCTGCTACTCTGCACAGCTTTGCTACCACTACTTCCAGTATCTCTTTACTACTTCACTTAGCCATGTGAGATGCATGGACGTGGATTAAGTCAAGGATCTTTCAAAATAAATCTTTTTCACTTTTACCTGTTTCGTATATGCATGATACAAATAATTAAGTTGAGGCAATATAAATCTAGCATTGCTAAAAATCCTCCTTGGCATGATACATGCATCCCACCGTTCTCCAGTTTTGAGTATCACTTTTCCCTACCTGCCTTGAGGTCTTTATCTATTAAGAATACCAGCCTCCGCCCTTGTTAGAAATTCAGTATAGGTTCTATTGTGTGTGTAGGTCCTGGGGCCCTCAGAAAATCTGTCCAGATTTCCCTAGCTGTTCTTACTAATTTGACATATTGTAGGGATTGACATGGACCCACATCAAAAGCCTCCTGCAGTGTAATGAAAATCTCTCCTGAATAAGGGTCTCCCAGCATGTGACACCATCCAACACTCCGGCGTGTCACTGACATGTCTTGTATTGTATATTTGAAGGGTTGGAGGTCCCCAGTATCCAGATCTCGAGAAAATGGCAATCTTCTAAACATTTATTTTTCACTACATTGTCCCAGACTCTTCCAGAAGTCTGCAGTATTACACAGGGATGACATGTAGGCCCATTCCCTCCCTTCCTGAGTAGTTCCTTAAGTGAGACTTCACTCTGAGCTCCCCCTCAGAAGTCTCTTCTCTCAGTTGTCTGCTCAGTGAACCACGTGGCTGCATGCTTTAATCGTGCAGCAGTGTAATACAATTCGAGATCTGGTATCCCCAGTACTGTCCTCCAGGTCCAGGTTTAGAGCTGCAATGGTATACCCTACTTCCAGCCCACACAAATGAAATCATTATCCTATCTAACAACTTGAACATAGACCACAATAGCACATGGGATTCTGCAGTACATATAAGCCACCAGACAATACTACCGGTTTTAAAATGGCAACTCAGCCCATTAAAGTGAGTGGAAGGGAATTTAAAAAATGCAGTGAGGCCTTTAATCTTTCAGCACCCTGCCTACATTGTAATCACATTGTTTCTCCACGGTGTGCACTGCCTTGACCCTCAAGTAACAAAACCTCTTTTTCTCTCACCTGAGATATAAGTAGATCAGTTTCTCAGTGGCCCTCTTGGATAAAGCCCCAAACAGGAACAATGTAGACAGTACAGTTGGTTTTCAGGAGAGATACATCTCTAAACCCATCCAGCTCGTTCAGTAGTAATGGGCCTGAATCTCTTAAGTATTTTAGAGCATCATCCGCATCTAGAGAGACAGTATGTTTTGTATCTTCTACCTTAATTTTCCATGAGTGTAATGCGCTTCTCAGTTGTATCGCTAGGGGTTCTATAGGAAGGGCAAAAAACAGTGGCAAGAAATGGCACCCTTGCCTGGTGCCTCTCTGCACCCTCCACTTCTCAAAGTACCAGTTTTGACCCTTTCCACTGGGCTTTTTCATGTCTGGTGTCCAGCAACTAAATCCAGCTGAAAACATTCAGGCTAAATCCCATGTGCTTAAACACCGTTATCACATAGGGCCTATTCAGCATGTTGACTGCTTTTTCCAGGTCCAAAGCTGCCACTGTGTACTCCTCTGGACTTGCATTCACGTGCTCCATTACATGCATAAGTTTGCAAATATTTATGGAGGTGTTGCACCCCAAAACAAACCCTTTTTGATCTTCATGCACCAGGAAAGTCACAGCGTCCTGGAGCCTATTAGTTAATACCTTATCATTGTTAGAGGTCTATAGGCACCCAAGGTCCATTATCTCTGCCCAGTTTTAAGACCACACAAATAAGACTTTTACTTATCGTTTCAGGGTGCATGTCTACCTATTAGAGTCTACCTTGGAGAGTGGGAATCCGTTATCTGTTAAATGGACGGAGAAGGTCTCGAAGATCTCAATAGGAAAATCATAGGGACCTGGCACCTTTCCATTCGGCATTGACTGTATTGCCTCCTTAAGTTTCTCTATCCATAGTTTGAACTCTATGTTTTCCATCATGTCCTCTGAAATTGTCAGTAGCCCGAACCCTTAATATATTTTCTCTCATAAGATTCCACCATGTGTTCAGATCTCTGTACAATTGCTCTAAATGTTGCTGCAGGAACTTGTTTATGTCCGCTTATTTTGTTTGATCTAACTATCAATTCTCCAGTTACTTTCAAATGTTACTTACAAACTCCACGGTTTGATAATTTAGACATAAGTATTTCTCCGCTCACCCCGTCGAGTGTCATTGAGTTAAAGCACTTTTTTCTTTATGCATATAGTTGTGAAGAGATAAATAATTTCCCCCTGGGAGTGGTTTTTGGCCGGACAGGGCCTGTTTACGCCATGGAGTTAATCGTTTCTTACCTCACAAAGAGATTGTTTATAATACACTTTATAAATATTTTGTCTTTGATGCTTATCAAAGCAATCAGACGATAACTACTTTGATAATGTCTCTGACCTCTCCTGTGTAGAGGAACAGAATGCTGCATTGCCAGCTTTCATCATAGAGCTTACAAAAGACTTAGGGGGTTATTCCAACTTTGGAGGAGGTGGTAATCCGTCCCAAATGTGACGGATTTACCACCAGTCGTATTACAAGTTCCATAGGATATAATGGACTCGTAATACGGCTGGTGGTATATCCGTCACTTTACCGTCACTTTTGGGACGGATTACCACTTCCTCCAAAGTTGGAATAACCCCTTTAATCATTGTTTTTTGGGGTTTCTCGTAGGCGTGGACATTTTTCTTAATTACTACAATTAATATCCCACTAGGACATTGGGCACTCCTCCATTATAATCTAAAACATTTCTGCTTTCCCCATTTGCCTGATTAATTGCGGATCCTGCAATTCTAAGGAATTCTAATGCACCAGAGTGTTTACTATAACTAATTGTTAACCTCGTACAGCTTTTCTTGTTTAGCCTCCTCATGAAGATGTGGATAGAGTCTCTGTGGCACATCGAGCTGAGGACTACTCACACAGCAACAAAAGGGGTTGGAAATGCTTGAATTCATCTGAGCCACACATGATTATTTTAGGATCACGCCATTCCTTCTTTGTTTAGATTTCTTTCTCCTATGAAAACTCCCAGAGTGTGACAGGCATGTGCAGATGTGAGACCCCAAGCTTGCTGTGCCCCAGGACTCAAGCTGCACCAGACTGATCTGGCTACACCAAACTCCTCAGGCTGGTGACAAAGATTGGTCCCACCTAACTTTCCATTTCTCCACCTCTAGGTGTCCTCTTTCAGCACAAACACCACTTGTACTTTCCCACTCCTCTTTAGGTTGAGCGTGCAAGCGCTTTGACCCGTTGTAAGTATTGTGGACTTTTAACTATGCCCACCACATGCCCATCACTATCACTTGTTCGTGAGCTTGCCTTTTAAAAATCTTTTATTATCATGGTAAATGCTTTACGTTTGTCCCTTGTTGGGGCGATTTTGTTACCGCCGTGCAGACTGAGCCTGTTAGATGGATAATTGCATGTTTGCAGATACGTTTGACTGCGAGCAAACTTCTTTCTCTTTTTGTGTCTCTCTTTCGTGCTTGTTGCAGCATGGCACGTTGAATCGGCTTGCTTATGTCAACTGTTTTACTTTTCATTTTCAATTTATGTGGCAAGAAAAGTCCAGTTAGGAATTTACAATGCTAATAGCTCTAACTCAGGCAAATGTGAGACCCATTGCATTGCAAATGCTTTTTTCTACTTATTGTGGTTGTCAGCTCAGTCGCCTCCACCCGCTTCCTTACCCTCTACAAGATATTCAAATGGATCCCCCTCGAACACTGAAAGACCGTCACACATGCCCTTGTTGCCAGCAGTCTGGACTACAGCAAAGTGCTATACGCCAAAATCAACAAGAAACTCACCCACAAATTACAGAACATACAGAAGGCCGCTGCCAGACTGGTCCTCGGCCTATCCCAACACTGCCACATCTTCAAACACCTGCGCACACTAAACTGGCTCCCCATAGATAAAATAATCACCTTCAAAATCCTCATCCATGCATACAAAGCCCTCCACAACACCGGACCAGCCTACCTGAACAGGAGACTCAACTTCCACGTACCCCACAGGACCCCACGCCCAGCCAGCTCTCTCTCGCCAAAATACCCCCATCAGAAAAACAAGAACAGGGGGCGCTCTTTCTCCTACCTCGCCACCACTGCCTGGATTGCCCTACCGCCCCGCCTCAGACAGACTGTACACATTGTTTCTGAGATAAGCCTAACTGCTTGTACCAAGCTACCAAGGGGGTGAGCAGGGGATACCTAAGCTGGGCATCTCCCCTATCCTGACTAGAGTGAGGGTCCCTACTTGGACAGGGTGCAAACCGACTGCCAACTAGAGACCACATTTCTAACAGTAAGGTTCATGTTATGTTTTCCATTTTCGAAACAAAATGGAGATCTGAGTTTCTGCGACGCTAGTGCATTTAAAGCTATTGTAATATATATTATTTCCCTGAATAAATAGATTTAAACATAAATAGAGCTAATATAATCAGGTTGATGGCACCAACTGTACATGCTTAGGCACCAGAAAACAATGAAGATAATGTCATGCAGTGTTTATCGATATAGATGATAAAATGCGTCCACACAAGTTATGAACTGACAGCAATATCATTGAGTGCCTTTAGTGCACTGTACAACCAACCAGAATTTAGCAGTAAGCCTCCCAAACTCTATGTGAAATATCCCCCTTGTCCCATCCTCAAGTGTATTCACAAATTAATTTGTTTTGCTCTTAACACCAGCTACGATTTTCTGAAACTTCCAGCTTTTCACTGCAAAATGCAGTTTTTTTCATTTTGCATGAATGAGCTAAATTCCCCCAAGTAAGAGGGTGTTGTGTATGTTTTTTATGGAAAAAACATTTTTTTCCTAAAATGTCAGATTTAGCTTTTCGCGAAATACATGTTTAGTCACCTAATATCGGCTTGTCATTTTCGTGAGACACAAAAATTTATTAATATCACACATGGACAGATTCTACCTTTCGTGATCATATCGGACCATCATTAGATATAAATAATGCATATGACATGGAAGGGATTTTCAGTACCAAAATGCCTGGGGTAGCAAGAGTTGTATCATGAATTATACCAACAGGTTAAGATTGGCCACTGTTATACCATACTTCACTTTTTAACCAGTTTTTTTAAGAGGAATGTTAACTCTGCAGTTAATAGAGTCATTGAGATGTTCGGTGGGAGTAGGTTTTTGTATTTGAGACTAACTTCTACTTTCTTGTTTTCACTGAGAAAGATCTAAGAAGGTTAAAATATGTCAGCTTATTTTGCCATGTTTCCTATAGCTGAGAATAAAATTGGATATTTGGTTTTCATTAATCGCACCGTGATTTAAAAAAAAAAATCATGTTTCATATCTTTTACATTTTATTTTGTATGTCCATTATATCTTTAAGAGTAAGGCGCTCATTCTAAAGGCCATATTCTTTGGGCGGGATAGACCTGGCAGGAGAAATTACCACGTTGAGCGGTTTCCCCCTGTTGTGTTGTACCTCCCCTTTCCGAGTACCGCTCAAAGCAATAGCAATCAGCATTGTAATACGAGCCGTTATTTTTCATTCCAAGTTGCAGATCTTCAAATCATGTGATTTCTTTTCCTCACATTTCACTCAGGCATTCCTTGGCCAAGTATGTTCTGGAAACAAATGTGGAATTTGTACATAACTTGTAATGTCAAATTGGGTGCAAACACATGTACATGCCTGATTCAGCATTATAGTCGAACTTTTATTGAGGGCCTTTGATGGAATTTCTGAAACCCTTGATCTGATAGGAGTGACTATTCTATTAGGGTGCAGAAGTGCCATTCTCTGCCTTAAAAAAGTACTGTAAGTCATGTAGGGTGTCATTGGTTGGCTTAGTTGGTGGTATTCTCTTGACTCCGTATTCATGAGACCAGATCTGGAGGGTTTGTCAATTGGCAGAAGCCACTGTCTAATACTTTCCAAGATCTCATTGAGTTAGGAGTGAATGCCATTCAAAAATGTTTCCTCTCAGGACACGCTTTATGAAGTTTCTGCAGGTATTAAATCAAACTAATGGCACTCAGTACAAATAACATCATTTGGAGATCTAACAAAGCATTGGGAATAATCTACAAGTTCATAGCTACTAGAAAAGTACTTGGGAAAGGTCGAATTTGATTCACTATAAATTAACGTGATTAGGGTGGGCAGATAGATTGTCGTAATAAATAAGAGAAAAACATGATTGCCCTGGTTCACTCAACAAGACTGTCCAGGTTCAATTGTGACATAACTGATCTGTCTACAAATATATGTGTTCCATTTCCTTTGTTAATATAGATTGTATTTCTTTTCCCATTTTGTGTTTTAATAGGCTGATATCTTAAATAAAATAGTCTGAGTACCCTAGAGGCTAGCATAGGATTCCCACTTGACTACTCATTAGTGACGTCATGCCTCCTCTGTGACATTGCTTCAGGCTGTCATAATAATGAAAGGATGACCCTTTGGGGAAATGCATAAGCATTCATGGGACTGAAAGTGGAGAACGTTTATTTGTATACAATGCCATGCTGCGTAAAAGAAAAGCATTAGGACTGAAAGGGGGTGCGCAAGGGCATGACTGCATCCCAAACAAGACTATATCTTGCATATCGTTAGGACTCAGTACTTGGACATGCAGGGAAGATGAAATACTTCTTCGTCTTCCAACGTTCTTTTCATGTCAGGCATGTTAGCTATCTACACTCCGAAGAATACCAGCAGTGAACTGACCAGAAGCCCAAGGGCCCGTGGGGTGAGTAGATTGAAAGTATACAGGGGCGAAGCTTGTGCACATCACAACTTCCACTTACACTTCCCCCACTGTCTTTTACAAAAGCACCTGGCTCCCTTACCCCCAACTTGGGAGGACCTGAAAATTACAAACTAAATAAGAGCAATACCCTCAAAGAGTTAGGGAGGTTCAGGCAATTCCTATAACACATATTATCTGTTTTATTAGAAAATTGCTGAACCGGGTACACAGCACAGCTAAAACACATTTAGGCATGTACTCATTGTATTTGTTGTGGAGGTTACACAATATTCATTAGTGTATTTTGTACTTGTACGTGCAAAGCATGACCTTCAGCCACAACGTGTTTAACCCTTTGCGGTACCTATACTTAGGGCTCTCTCAAAGCTTACATACGTAACAGAAACAATATCACTCTGTAGTGCATATTTTATGAACAGTTCACGAAAGTTACAAGCTCAGTTTGTCTACTTACATTGCTGAGTTCTGTCTGAAAGGTCACCTTTTCAAAAAAGTCAGTCAGTTACTCTTTTCGTACAAGAACAGAATATTGTATTTAAAGAAAATTAAATCTGTAAACTAAATCAAACTATAACTTTTATCTATACTCGTTTGAACTGTATTCTGAACCGTAGACAAAAACACATTTAAATGTGACGTATTGCATCTGTGATATAATGTGGCTGCCACTCCCTCATTGATTGTGTAGTCAGTAAATCTGGCAATAAAGGCCAACTCAGATGCAAGAAATCAGATATAAGCTTCTTTTCTAATATTGCCAACACTTCCATAGTATCCAATTACCCTGGCCTGTGCATTCTTCTGTGTAAAAAAAAGCCTCTTTGTTCATTCTCCCAGACAGAATTGTGTGCGCCGTCCTTCATGTGCAGGGTCATAACCTGATGCCAGCATCCAACGTGGTAAGGACTTGATTGAACAGCGAGCATCTTGGGAGCGTCAGTGTACTGATATGACTCTTGCCCATTTTAGGTCTGGGTTGACAGAGTACTGTCTTAATCTGTTGTTAGCAATTCCTAAGAGCCATATACAGTGCGCTTTGGCTCCATTCATAGGAGTATTACTATGTCACCTCATGCTGTTAGTTGTTTGGTGTATCATTCTACTTCCTATGGACTGATTACTTGTAATGCACGAGCGACTATTTTAGATCTTAAAAGTGCACTGAATAACCACATTAAGTTCTTCATTGTGTTTTTGTTTATAGAAGGCAATCTTTTTTTCTTTTTTTTAATTGTTTGTTTGTAAATTTTTTAGTCAGGACTCAAAATGCAAGCCAGATACACTGGCTTTACCAGTGCTTGTTTGTAATTCAATCAGCCGCCTCATTGCCTAGTCTAGTATGCTCTTGTGTGTGGTGAAGTCTCAGCATGCGACGTTTCCTACTTGGGAGAAGCTGCAATCTTATCGTATGATTTTTCGAAGAAGAAGGTAAAGATGACCGTAGGGGAAGATACAGTTGCTGGAACGAAGGCAGTCTGAATCTTAGCTGTCTCCTTCAGTGGTGACATGGGCGCAGAATCTGTGTTGGGAAATGATCTGTGCCTGAGCGATGCTTCGAGGATCAGATAACAAAGGTACGTGTGACATTGTCTCAGCTATTTTGCGCTCTTTTCGTCTCTTCAGTGACCATATCACCCAAACCATAGAGCTGTACTCATCCATCCATCTTCAGTCTAAATTCTGTTCAGGGCTTCTCGTTGCTGGATTGCTCTTCCCTGTCTAATGATTAACAAAGCCTAGAACAAACTGGAGACCTTTGTGCTCCTTGCCTGTCGTCAATGTATTGGCCTTTTGATGGCCCTGACTCCAATATCATCACAGATATTGCTCAAGAGAGCCCTTTTAAGTTTTAGTTTTTAAAGTTGCCAACAGACAACATACAAAAACAACAAAGGAAATATGAAATAAACATATTTAAGAAAAATCTGCCCCATTCCAATCCCAAACAGTGTGCCTCACTGCAGTCTGTCCCACTCCAATCTGTTCCACTCTAACCCAAACCAGTATGCCCCAATCTAATCCAAAACAATCTGCCCCACTCCAGTCTAAAACAATCTGCCCCACTCCAATTTGCCCCATTTCAAAGCAATCTGCCCAAATCCAATCCACTCTGTTCCAGTCTTCCCCATTTTAATCCAAAGGAATCTGCCCAACTCCAGTCTGCTCCATTCCAAACCGACCCACTCCAAACTGCCCCACTCCAAAATACCCTACTACAATGTGCCCCACTGTAATCCGCCACACTCTAATCCAAAAGAATCTGCCCCACTCTAATCCAAAACAGTCTGCCCCACTTCAATTCAAAACAATCTGCCCCACTTCAATTCTGAACAATCTACCCCACTGCAATCCGCCCAACTGCAATCCACCCCAATTCAATTTACCCCAATCCAATTCAGTCCACCTCACTGCAATCCAATCCACCCCATTCCACCCCAATCCACCACACTCCTATGCAGTTCACTCCAATCCAAAACAATTGGTCCCACTCCTGTCTTCCCCACTCCAATCCACCACACTCCAAAAATCAATCCCACTCGAATCCATCCCTCTCCAATTTACCCCACTCCAATCTGCCCGACCCCACTCCATTCCAAACCGACTGCCAACTAGAGACCGCATTTCTAACAGTAAGGTTCATTTTATGTTTTTCATTTTCGAAACAAAATGGAGATCTGAGTTTCAGCGACGCTAGTGCATTTAAAGCTATTGTAATATATATTATTTCCCTGAATAAATAGATTTAAACATAAATACCCCAATCCAATCTATCCCACCCAGTCCATCCCACTCAATCCAATTCACCTTACTCCAATTCAGTCCACCCCGCTGCAGTCCAATCCACCCAACACCAATCCACTGCACTCCATTCCACCACCCCACTCCACCCACCCCAGTCCACTCCACCCCCATTTTGTGTTTTCCTCCATGACTTGTCTTGACCCAGCTCATTTGTTTGGTCCAGACATTTGTTTAAGTGACTGCTGCACAGCTTGTTTGGGTTCAAACAAAGTATATGCTTATTCATTCTGCCTCCTAGTCTGAAATGTGCCTAGAGTATGGATACTTACCTATTTGCACTTATCTCTTGGACCTCAATATTTTTGGCACAATATTCTGTCCACATAATATTTGTCTTTCTGATATTCTGTCAGTGTTCCCATTTTCAAGGCGGATCGTTTTTTACTGCCAGAGTACGGCTTATTCCCTTTCAGTCTCTCCAGGCCATAGGAAATCAGTAGTTTTCCCATTTGATCTTTCTATGGTTTCAGTGCTAACACAAAGCTGCCATGTTTTGAACAGAAAGCCCACGTTTTGTGTTATTTCATACTCTTTTAAATGTACCTGCTTATGTGCATCAGCCTCCGTATATACGACCAGCACTTTTTCTATCAGCTTTGGCAGATGAATTGCTGCACATGGTGTTTGTTACTCAGTTGAATATCCCTACTGATAAAATTGATTTCCTAGAAGCTATCTGGATAGTTTTATGAACCAGATGCATTGACCATTCCTGTGCATATTTATTTGACTTTTGCTGCTTAGGCCACATCACTGAGTACAGGCCTACATTCATTAGTAGTAGCGCTATTTTGTTTCAGTGATTTTGGCCACACAGAATAATCGAGCAGCTTCAAAATGTGTATTTTGAATACAGGAGTGACCAAATTGAGTAGATGCAATTTCCAGTTAATCAAATTGTACAAGTTACCAAACTGGGAAACCATGCGTCACTCCACCCTGACACTACCCTCTACTATCCGCCACTGTATGACACACCGCTCTCCAACACTCTTCTCCACTCTACTCCACTCTACCCCACTCTAATCTACTCTACCCCATTCTAATATACTCTACCCCATTCTACGTCTCTCCACGGTACAACACTCTGTGCCATTACACACTACTCTCCTTTATGCTACAAACTTTTAACCATACTGGACAGGAGCCGCAAGAGTATACAACATGGCTAAGACACATTGGCAGAGTCAATAGCTCTAGCATCAGTGAGACCCATTGGCTTTGCCAGTGCTTGTTATTTCTTCTGGGAGAAGCAGGGAACACACACCTCCACATATGAGCTGGTTCTGATTAGTCTATGGCTTTGATAAGGCTATGTTTTTCCAGGTGTCAGCACCAGTGTAGATGTTTCTCTTTTGTGAATAATTGGTATTTTAAAAGTGCTTGCAAATTCAAAACTCTTTGTCTATCATCAGTGTAGTTATTCTTCCTGGCGTCTGGTATAGGACATGAATAGCTTTATGATTTTGACTGTTAGCCTGAGTGAGATAAAGATTTATGTCATTAATTACTAATCTCTTTTACATACCTTTTGTGATTGGGCTACCAAGGTCTTCAGGCTACCAGGCTTCATCCTTACAGAGATTGCAACATTTGTTTTAGTTTGTTATGTAGCTATTTAGGAAATAATATGTTGTGTTCTTATTAGCAAATTATTTTCTGGCATTTTAACAGATATAAATGGTCAACATGCTATTTTGTAAAGCGCTTCATAGGACTCTCTGCTATATAACATACTTTTTTTAAAAACAGCCCTCTCCAAGCCCTCTTCCCAAGTTTCATCATCCACTCATTCTTATACACTAGACAGAAAGGATCCACCATTCTTCTGCAACACCTTCACTCCTTCATTATGGCTTTGGCAAAGCAAAGCACCACCAGTTATCCAAGGCAAAAATTTCCACATTTTCCTCAGGCATGTACTCTTCAGGGTCACTGGGAAGGAGTTACAGATGTCATTAATTAAAAGTCACCTTCTCCATGACTACTAACTCCTAGATCTTTCCCTAGCATTCAAACTGTAAGGGGATTTTTGTGGGGCTCCATTTGGCTCGTATGAGTTGCTTGACGAAGGTATATCATAAGCCTGCCTCCTATAGTGTGCCAGGAGCTCACAAGAGTGTGCGTTCATTTTCCTAATCAATGTTTTCCAACATAATATCATGACCGACCAGCTCTTCCTCCCAAAATCCGGCTACACCGGTGTAAACCCAGGGTATATGGGAAAGTGCACCCTTGACTCCACAGGCCCTGTATACTGTCCCGCCGTCTATTATCAACATACCGTTGTCATTATACAGAAAAATACTATGCCTTTCGCTGTTCTCAGAAGCCATATCATTTATTTTGTCTGTGTTATGTATGTATATGGTATGACAATAGTGTGAACTTAGCTAAAAGGCAGCAGAGTGCTGTACATGGTCAAAGATCATAAAGGCAACAAGTGACAGTGGACAGTTGATGCACTGTGTTGTATTGTTCTTTAAAGAGGAGAGTCTTGAAATCTTTCCTAAATTGGAGCAACATTGGGGCAGTCCGGATGGGTACAGGGATGTTTCAGATCCTGGGTGCATAGACACAAAAAACCTGTTGCCTTGTGTTGTTTGATTTTTCACTTTTTTCAGTCTACAGTCTAATGGTGTCTTGGCTGTGGGTGTGTTGAGAACTATCAGAGATGGTGAGCTTTTCTCCAAGATAAGGAGAGATGCTGGTCATGATGGCACTGTAAAGAATGTTGCTTGTTTCAATGATGGTGCTGGCTGGCATGGGGATTTTCATCATTATTGGGGGGAGATGTGTTCATATTTCCTCAAGCCTAGGATGAGATGTGCTGTGGGGTGTATGATGCCCTTAAGAAAGGCCAGTGTGGAACCTGAGAGGCCATGAATGAGGATGTTACCGCCACCACCTAGATGAGGAGTATGAAGGTTTGGAATTGATTCTAAAGTCACTTTCTGGAAGAAATGGTTTCACTTTCTTTAGAAGAGAGAGCTGGTACCATGATGTCTTTGTGCTTTTGGCAGTGCATTGAGGGTGTGAGGTTAGCGTGCATGGTTAATCCAAGTGACTTGGCATTTGGTGAAAGTTGGGGTTCAGAGCCATCAAGGTTTATGTCATTGATCCAGGTTTGTACTGCTTTTGTGTTTGTTGTTCTTGGCAAATAACAGGAACGAATTCTGATGTGGTTGGTTTGAGCTCCGGGTAAGCACTGGACAATCCAGGTCTGTTTGATGTGCAGACAGTATTTCTGAGATATTGGATGTCTGAAGGAATGGACACTTTCAAGTAAAGTTGTGTATCATTAGCATATTGGTGAATCTTGATGCTGTTTTCTGTAAGTAGAGTACCAAGCGGCTTCATGCAGGTGTTGAAGATGTCTGGGAACAGTATGAAACCCTACAGGTGATAGGGATCATTTGGGAAATTCAGGTGTCATTTATATAAAATAGTGTTGGCTGCAAAGACAAAAGGGCTGTTTACCAAAGCGTAAACATGTGTCACCTTTGCAAATAGCTATTGCAAGCCACAATTGGAGTGCTTTACTTTCTGCTGTACTTCCCCATAAAGGGACATAGATGCAATAGTTAGCTGCACTTTCCTCTTTCTCTTCTCAACAAAGGTAGAAGAAAGGAGACTGGGACATCCATAAGCTGTGTATTTGCCCTGTTTAACTAGAAAAGCTGTCAGCTGCTTCCGAGCCCAGAACTGCTACCATGATCCGGTCTTGCTATACCGGAGATGCACTCAGCTTCTCCTGTGTCCCAGAACAAGAGCTGCCATGCTTTGATATTGTGTGACAGATGGTTATAGTGTCTGTAAATGACGGACATTTGTGCTCCTTAGCCTTTTCACCGGGAACATAAAGCTCCCCCGCAATAACTTAGGAACGTCGGTGAAGGGTTGACACGCTCTCTCAGGGCCTTTGGACAAATCCATGGAGAGCTGAATTGAGAACTACAGCAAGACTTACGTTAGAAAATGGATTTGCAGGCTCAAACTTGAATCCTAACTTAATCTTATTGTCTGTCAGGAGCTGGTCGTTTTTCTACAGCAACCATTAAGAAGTTAATTGCCAGCAGGTACTGAGGTCAGCGGCACTCTACACAGAATGTAGCCAGTACTCATGCGCTTTCCCCAGTGTCCACTTGGCACAGAGCATATGGTTTGGCTGTAAGCTTCATCCAAAGAGTACAGCATTATGTTTAGTCCAGCAGATTCCAGATCCAGGGCTACTGTCTTTCTCTGGTGCATGGGCAAAACCTGTGCCCTGAATTTGCTGTACAACCATATCCTGCTAGCGTAGTGGACACAGCTACAGTTGAAAGCCACACCACAAATCCAATGGGCCACTGCTTGCTTGGTATGGCCAAAGGCATCCCCAGAGTGAATGCAGGGCAGGGGCTCTGGGCACAGGTCACAGCCAAAGGCCACATCCTACAACAAGTTCTCAGTGGGTGTTGAGGCAAGGGACTCAAAGAAATGTACTGCTGTGGTTTATTTATACAAGTAGAAAGCCAAAAGAAAACCACTGAAAATTGTTTTTTATCAAATAGTGTATATCATTAAACCTCTTAAAGATTACATGAATGGGAAGGGTATTTTGACTGCAGTTCAAAATCTAAAACCCACTGAAATGTGCTGTTATGATTAGCTACACAACCACGCAATGCACGGTCTGTGACTTCACACACCTTCATGCATTACAAGATCTGTGACATTAATGGTGGCAACACATACATCATTATCATTGAAACATTGACGATGGGATATAAGATTCCACTATTCCATTTATGATGGTGCATCTCAAATACTAACACTTTTGGGGAAAATAAATGCAATTATTGTGTGGAAAAGAATGACACTGCACCTCATGGCAAATAACAGTACATTGCCATGTGGATCGTTTTGGGGAAAACAGTGAAACGTTTGTGAACAAATGATGGTCCATGAGTTAATCGGTGGTCTCGTATTCTCTTTGACGACAATCCTTTAGGTTGGTTGAGGGCTGGTTTTATTACTCTTATTAAGGCTATTTCGTGGCTCATGTAGATGCGGTTTTGTGAATTATGTGGGGTAAAAGTCACGGGATAGTTTAATGTTGATTGAGGCACAATTGTAAGGTTACAATGAGAGACGTTTATACTGTACAGGCCCAGGTTATTTCACAGTGAAGTGAAGTGAAGGCCGGGGCAGTTTTAGATACTTTAAGGTCGCTCCCATATCTGGTTTGAGGGCACTTTATACTGTTGTGGGAGTCAGCTGTATGGCTCCTTGTGCATTTTCACACTGAAATTCATGCCATAGCTCGTGTTTGGCTAAATGTAAAAAAATCGTCATAGAGAGCCTTTGCGTCAGTTTGCGTCATGCGTTGGCCTCTTTAACTTTCATTCACATTTCACTTTAGCGCGAACTGGGTCTGTGAGTCAATACTTTACTTTGCCAATGCTATTTTCTTTACTTTCTTAATTCTATTTTAATTTTGTTAGTCATCCATATATATTAGTCTCTGTCTTCAGATTACAGAAATTTAAAGCCAATACCACACCGTCTTTGCACCAATAAGCTTCATATTATTTTCCTGTGCTGTGCATCAAAACGGAAAAAAATGTTTTTATTCCTGTTAGAAATATACCAGTTTCCCAGGAAGTCTCCGCATTGTTAAAAGTGTATCAATGGTTATGTTTTTTAAATGTAAATTATTTTGTTACGAGCGCATTACATTTTTTCGTCTTCTTTCTGAGACATATGCTTGCAGTAGAAAATAAAAAAAAACATTAACCGTCACACCTGCTTGCCAAGAGCAGGTCTGTTGACTCAGACAAAGCTTTTTTAGGTCTGCATTTATCCAAGAGCTTTTCATTTTACTGAAATTATATATAGAATATACTTACATGTACGAGCTAAAAGCAGCCTCGACATCCGGTGGTCTGTTGTGTCATTAACATTTTCTACCACGGACTATAGCATATGGCATGGGCAATGGGCCGTGGCTCAGCCTACTCCAGCAATTGGCCAACATTACTGCGAGTGTCAGAATTCTGCTTCTTCACAAGGAGTGTATCTACATACAAAATATCTCCCTACAATACTAGGCACAAATATGGCAATGTTTGTTTTTTGCTCCCCCAAAAAATATTTGTACTTTTATTTATTCATTTTTTTATATTGGAGAGAGCCTCGCAGCTCCCACCACAATAACGTTTTAAAAATAAAATAATGAAAGAACAAGTATTGACAAACCCAAAAGACTGCCAGTCTGCACCCGATCTAGTTTGCTTTGCCAATGATTGTTTTCAACTGAAAAGAGATCTCCATCTAGACCACAGCCATTTTTCAAAACCTTCATTTTAAAATGCAAATAGTTGCTCTTTTTTTGCAAAAATTAATCGTATGAGTCGTCATCCCCTCCACAACATTTTTTTTCCATTTTTGGCGAGGCTGTCGAGCACTAGAGCCTATGTTGTAAATTATTCTTAATAGTTGGCAGTAGAGCCAGATCAAATAGGCAAGGTGTGTAAATGACCATCAGCCAATGGGGCTCTGGCTGAGGACTGCTGGTAGTTCGTTTTTAGGGGGTTAAGCCTCAAAGTGCGTGCGCTAGCCCATGCGTCTTGCGTGCTGGACTCCTTGCTTACACCAAAGGTCTTGGAGCCCGCCTGTTGTTTACCATTTGTTGGCATCAGTGCCTTTCTTCTTTGCAGCCTATCCATTCCTTCCAGTGGAGCAGGGACCAAGCACAAATTGATTAAACTTAATCTGTGTCAGTCTGCTGCTCCCTCCGTGATTGAGGTACTGTATTGTTCTTTTTTTATTAACTGTTAGTGCCATACAAACATAATGCGTGTGATTGACAAAAACGTGCCCAGCAAGACAAAGTTACAAAGATTTATTTTCTATAGTTAACTTTTTTTTATTTTGCCAAGTCTTCTTTTCACACTTTGTACTCGTGTTTTCTTTTGTTTTGTTTTTGTTTGTGGGAGCTGTTCTCAAAAGATGCGGATTTATTTTGTTCTAATTTTGTAAAGCAACATTGTTTCTTTCGTATGTGTAATTTCTGAAATGATGCTTTAACACATAATTGTGCAGTACACCCCAATTCACCCCACTTCAATCCGCCCCAAGCCAATCCACCCCACTTCACCTCACACCAATCCACCCCATCTCAACCCACACCAATGCACCCCACTCAAACCAATCCACCCCAGACCAATCCAGTCCATCCCACTCCAACCGAAACCACTAACCTCAATCCAATCCACCGAACTCCATCCCTCCCTCCCACTCCACTCCAATCTGCCTCACTGCAGTCCGCCCCACTCCAATCCAAAACAGTCCTCCCACTTCGATCCGAAGCAGTCTGCCCCACTCTGATCCAAAGCAATGTGCCCCACTCCAGTCTGCCCCACTCCATTCCAAAACAATCTGCCCCACTCTGATCCAAACATTCTGCCCCACTCCGATCCAAAACATTCTGACCCACTCCGATCCAAAACAATCTGCCACACTCCAATCCAAAACACTCTGCCGCACTCCAGTCTGCCCCACTACAGTCCGCCCCACTACAGTCCAAAATGTCGACCCCTACTTCAGTCCATCCCACTTATATCTACACTACTCCAATCTGCCCCACTCTAATCCACCCCAGTCCAATCTGCCCCACTCCAATCCAAAACAATCCACCCCACTCCATTCTGCCTCATTACAATCTGCTTTACCCCAGCCCAAACAATCTGCCCCACTCCGGTCTTCCCCACTCCAATCCGCTCCAGTCACATTTCCCTGCTCTAGTCTGCCCTGATCCAGTCCAGTCCACCTCACCCTGATCCACCCACGCAACCCAATTCACCCCTCTCCAGTTCACCACAATTCACCCCATTTCAATCCAGTCTGCCCCACACCAAGCCAAACCACCCCAATCAGCCCACTTCATTCTGCCCCACTCCAATCCGAAACAATCTGTCCCACTCCAGAGTTCCCCACTTCAATCTTCCCGACCCCAATCCAAAACAGTCTTCCCCAATCCAATCTGCCCAACTCCAATCCAAAACAGTCTGCTCCACTTCGATCCAAAACAGTCTGCCCCACTCCATTCCAAAACAATCTGCTCTACTCCGATCTAAAACAATCTACCCCACTCCAATCTGCCCACTCTGATCCACAATAATCTTCCCCACTCCAGCCTGCCCCACTCCAGTCTGCTCCATTCCAGTCCACCCCACTCCAGTCCAAAAGAGGTCGGCCCCACTTCAATCCATCCCACTTAAATCTACCCTAGTCCAATCTGCCCCACTCTAATCCACCCCACTCCGATCTGCCCCACTTCAATCCAAAACAGTCCACCCCACTCCATTCTGCCTCATTACAATCTGCTTTACCCCAGCCCAAACAATCTGCCCCACTCCGGTCTTCCCCACTCCAATCCGCTCCAGTCAAATTTCCCTGCTCTAGTCTGCCCTGATCCAGTCCAGTCCACCTCACCCCAATCCACCCACTCCATCCCAATTCACCCCTCTCCAGTTCACCACAATTCACCCCATTCCAATCCAGTCTGCCCCACACCAAGCCAAACCACCCCAATCCAGCCCAATCCATTCTGCCCCACTCCAATCCGAAACAATCTGCCCCACTCCAGAGTTCCCCACTTCAGTGTTCCCGACTCCAATCCAAAACAGTCTGCTCCAATCCAATCTGCCCAACTCCAATCCAAAACAGTCTGCCCCACTTCGATCCAAAACAGTCTGCCCCACTCCATTCCAAAACAATCTGCCCTACTCCGATCTAAAACAATCTACCCCACTCCAAACAGCCCACTCTAATCCACAATAATCTGCCCCACTCCAGTCTGCCTCATTCCAATCCAAAACAATCTGCCTCACTCCAATCTAAAACAATCTGCCCTACTCCTATTTAAAACAATCTACCCCACTCCAATCAGCCGACTCTGATCCACAATAATCTGCCCCACTCCAGTCTGCCCCACTCAAGTCTGTCCCACTCCAGTCCAAAAGAGGTTAGCCCCACTTCAATCCGTCCCACTCCAATCTGCCTCACTTCAATCTGCCCCACTCCAATCCAAAACAATCCATCCCACTCCAGTCTGCCCCACTTCAATCCCAAGCAATCTGCATCACTACAGTCTGCTTCATTCCAGTCCAAAGCAATCTGCCCCACTCCAATCTGCCCCATTCCGATCTTCCCCACTCCAATCTGCTCCACTCTAATCCGCCCCACTACAGTCTGCCCCGATCCAGTCCACCTCACCCCAGTCCACTCACTGCATCCCAATTCACCACATTCCAATTCACCACAGTCAACCTTACTCCATTCCTGCCCTCCCCAGACCACGCCAGTCCACTCCAGTTCAGTCGGCCCCACTCCAATCCAATTCACCTCACCCCAATTCAGTCCACTCCACCACAGTCCACCCCACTCCAGTTAAAAACAATCAGCCCCACATCAGTCTGCCCCACTCCACTATACTCCAGTCCAATCCAAATCAACATTCCCCACTCAAATCCAAAATAATCTGCCTCACTTTAGTCCAGAACTGTCTGCCCCATTCCAGTCCATCCCACTCTAAACCAACCAACCTCAATCAGGTGCACCCCAAACCAATCCACTCCTCTCAATTCAGTCCACCCCACTCAATCCAATCCACCCCACTCACTCCAGCTCCACTCACTCCAATCCACTCCACCCCACCCCACACCACTGTAATCTAATCTGCTCCATTCCAGTTACACGCCACCCCACACCACTGTAATCTAATCTGCTCCATTCCAGTTACACGCCACCCCACCCCGTGCCAATCCACTCCTATCCACTCCACTCCATGCTACCCCACTCAATTTCCTCCATCTCAATCCACCCCACCTCAATGCAGTCCACCCCAATTGCTTCAATCCACTCCAGTGCACCCCATTCCACCCCAATACAATCAACCCTACCGAAGTTCAGTCCACCCCACCCAAGTTCAGTCCATTCCACTCAGTCCAGTCCGCCCTACTCAATACAATCCACCCACTCAATCCAATCCAGTCCACCCCACTCTAATCCAATCCAATACACCCCACTCACATTCACCCCACTCCAATCCAGTCCACCCCACTCCACTCAAATCTTCTCCCCTCCAGTCAACTCCAATTCACCCCTTCTGTCCAGTCCAATTCACCCCACTCCAGTTCAATCTAATCCACCCAAGTCTTATCATTCAATCCAGTCCACCCACTCCAAACCAGTGTAATCCACCCCAATCCAATCCACCCGATCCATCCCTCCCACTCTAATCCACCCCTCCCCACTCAGTCGGACCCACCCTAACCCAATTCAGTCCACCCTAATCTTGTTTAATGCAAACCACCTCACTTCCTCAATCCACTTCAACCCACTCCACCCTATTCCACCCCCTACAACTGTATGACACTACACTCTACGTTACTCCTGTCTACGACACTCTCTGCCACTGAACTACTAACCTCTACTCCCCTTTACTCAACTGTATGACACATTACTCTCCCCTACTTCACTCTGTTGCATTCTACTCAAACAAATCAAGTCTACGACACTCTGATGCCCCCACTTAACTATAGGGCACACCATTCCACTAACTTTTAGCCATACTGAACAGCAGCCACACTGGTATACAACATGGCAAAACACATTGCCAAAGTCAATACCCCCGTGTAAAGGCAAGACCTATTGGCTTTGCCAATGCTTGTTTTTGGTGGATTGAATGGTCCTTCCTGCCTGGACCGTGTCTGCCTCAGATGCACAAACTGAACGCCTGTCGGAGCCTTAGGATAAATGTACTGATCGTTACTTGGAACCCAGTGTGTAAGTCAGGGTGGCTAATTGTCAAAGGAGCAATGATGATCGGTTTCCTAAAAGTCACAGCATAAGGTGTATCTGCCCCTGGCTTCTTCCAGGTATGACAGAGGCCTCAGAGAACTTGTGCTATTAGCACTTGCTTTGTTGAGGAATGGGACCGAATGGAGGGTTGGGTTTGTGCGATTTGGTGAGATCTTCCGACAGGGCTCTTCTCCTTATTTTTGCCCCATCCCTTCCAAGAGATAAATGAGATTCTTCTGTTCTTCTTTGCAACCCAGATATCATCAAATCTGGCAGTCAAGAGGAGGATTAGTGGGCCACTGAATTTATGCGTCAGTGGAGAAACAGATTGTCCAGCTGGATTGTCAATATTATGCAGCAAGAAAAGGAACATTTTCAGATTTTTGTGGAACAGTTTGTAGTAGTCAATTATTTTGCCATTTTTACACGTTAGCACTTTATGGGAAAGTGTTTCACCTTTTTTAGTACCAATTCAACACCTAAATACAGCATAAGCAATTTAAAGATTACCCGTCATCCTTTGCAAATGTCCTTTCACTCCGGAGAACATTTGCTACTATATTTTTAGTGACCTTTGATTGATTTAGGGTAGAAACAATTTTTATGTTAAAAATCTCCAGATTGTAAAGCAGATGATGAGTTGTGTGTCAAATGCAGCAATTTGATAATTATGCGAAAAACGGGATGTCTGCAAAATCACAGAAATACAGTGGCCCCGATTATAAATCGTAAACTGAAGGAAGTTAAACTATTTTTTTCTTCTTGCATTTGCCTGGAGGCTTTTCTTTGGCATTCTGCCAAGCTGATGCTGCCCCATGAAGATAATCAATGTTTTCACACAGATTAAGGCAGTAGAGACCTTCTTACAAGTAAAAAAATAAACTCAAATGACTTTGGTGGGACATGAACTAGGTGCTGTCACATTAGTCCACAACTGAGCTGCATCTGGGATTGGCATGATGGTACTGCTCTAGATATCATGGCCACAGGACATAGTTTGAGGTTTTCCTTTCAATTTGAGGCTGAGGGTGGTCCCTAGTTGTATTGCATGCAGGCTTTCGTGTTTTATCTCTTCCCTTTACTCCCACAGCTTGTCTATTTGGTCGAAGCCCACCAGACTGCAAAGCTGTCACTTTGCTAACAACGTTTTTAGGGCATTCTGAAAGCTTCCCTGACAATGCAGCCCCCCATTGCTTACCACTGGTTTTGTGACTCACATTTGCTTGCTTTCTGTTTGCTGTCTTTATTTGTTTTAGGCTGTCCAGTTTGAGTTCACCGGAGAATAGCCCATTTACAGTATTCTTCCACAAGTGCTTCTCTAAGCAGTTCTTTAATTCTTGTTCTTGTCTTGTCACGTTTGCTGTGCATTCAAAGCCAGAGGTTAAATATCATGCTCTATCTTCCGAGGCAGCTTGCTGTTTATTTTTCTTTGGCTGACTTCAAAGTTTGAGGATGTACGTGACAATTTTGCTGTGAGATGAAAGGCTTTTATCCAGCGCACCACAAAATTTAAATGTCTGTAAATCAACTGTGCAGATATGTCAGAATATATCAGATTTAGGAAAGCACACATGAATCACATTTGAATCAGTACAGTAGGTGATGGCATTTCCACACATTACGTTTGTGCGCTGTATACATTTATAAGTAAACCTTTATGTCTGTGCCAATGCAATGGCCATTTCAATTGAAAATGTGTTGTCTGTAATGGCAGTGCTCTACCACACCATGCATACACCACAGTGCGACACTCCACTCTACACCAACCCACTCTACTCCAAAACACTGTACTCCACTCACTGCCCCTCAACTCTGACACTCTATGCCTCCCTTTCGCACTCTACGACATGCCACTCCATACCATAGCTTGCCATTTTACAACATCCCACTCCACTCAACAACATGCCACTCCACTCTGCGACATGCCACTTCACTCTACCCTATAACACGCCGCTCCACGCCATGCCACTCAACTCTACAACATGCAGTAAAACTTTGCGCCCGACTCTCTACTTTACAACACTCTACTCCATGACACTCTACTCTTTGACACTCCACAGCACTCCAGTCTACGACAGTCTGCTCCGCTCTACGCAACTCCACTCTGACAGGTTACTCCATTCATTCTACAGTATGGCACTTCACTCCACTCTGTGCCCCTTGAGTCCACTCCCTGCCCCACCACTCCCTGCCTTGACACTCAGTGCCTTGGCACTCTACTTCCTGACACTCTACTTCTTGACACTCAGTGCCCTGGCACTTTACTTCTTGACACTACCCTCCACGACACTCCACCATACGGCACTGTAGTCCACTGTACATAATTCCACTCTGTTGCACTTTTTACCACCATATGCCTCACTACTCTACTCAACAATATGTCACTTTACACAGCTTACCCTATACCACTCTACTCTACAACACTTTGCTCCACTGTACAAAAATGTAGTCCACTCTGCGTCACTCTATAACATGCCACTCTGCACCACTCCTCTCTATGATGCTCTGCGTCTCTCCCGTCTACAACAATCTACTCCACTCTTCAACACTCTGCTCCACTATGCCACACTCTACTCCACTCTATGCCACTCGGACACTCCACTGTAAGATACTCTAGGCAACTTCTTCTGTTCTACTTCACTCCACTCTACTCTGACGCATTACTCCATTATATTCTACTACGCCACTCTATGGCACTCCATGCCACTCCCCTTCACAATACTCTATTCAACTCTACAACACTCTACTCCAATCTACAACACTCTAATCAACTCTATGCCACTCCACTTTGCAACACTATGCTCCACTTCACTCTACCACACTCCATCTCACAACACTCCTCTCAGAGGTGTGGAATTTAATAAAATACCAACTTGTCCATAGGACATGTTCATTCATAAAACTACTTGTCCTGTAGAAAAAACTACTTTTCCCTTTGGTGCCATGTAGAGCAGCAACACATTATGGAAACAGTCTTACAATAAAGAGCTCAAATAATAGCCTCCCTGATTATGCCAGGACTAATACTATAGTAGGGCGTGAATACTAGCAATTTCCTTAATTTGCCACCTTTCCACAGATCTACAGACTGGGATTGGAGCCAGCGATCAGCAAAATTTCTACGGTTGGGATGCCCTTTTGAGTCCGTGCAAACCTACTAACTTGCATGTTTTATGGGTTTGACTCAGCTCTCCTCTAACCTTTTCCATACTGGGAAAGGTTGGAAATGTACTCCTGACAAGAAGTAAAACTTCTTCCAGGGTGGGGAAAAATGGTTGGAGGGGAAAGTGAAATTGTAAACACTCAACATATTTTCGCATGAGCAAATCTACACATTCATATTTGCTTTTGTTAAAATACAGTTCACATATATTTTCCAGGAGTATGATTTCCTGGTCTACTTATGTAAATTCTTGTGAATTCATGAAATATGTGAATCTGCACTTATACAAGACATATACCATGGGTGCACTTTTGTGACTTTCTTTAACAATTTGGTCCCTAATTTAGGTCTGGCGTTAACCAAAACCTTCAGTTTTTATTAAAATTCTCTCTCTCTCTCTCTCTCTCTATATATATATATATATATATATATATATATATATATATATATATATATATATATATATATATAATTAAATATGTATATGTGTGACAACTCCTTCTCACCATCAAAGAGATATGAGCCACTCCAAGAGAGGGTATGCTTTAGTAGTTATCTTGCAGAATGAACAACTGCTGAATAAATAACTACTGAAGCATACCTGCTCTTGGAGTGGCATATCTCTCTGATGGTGAGAATGAATCATACAGCATTTTAAGTGGGGAACCAGTCCCCTGCAACCGCAGCCCTCACCTCAAGCTATATTGGATCACAAAGTAGTTTTGTTCATAGCCAGAAACTGCTGGGGCAGTGAGTGCTTTTTGAGACACAACATTTTTTTTGTTGCTTTTTACCAATGTGTTTTCACAATGGTGAGGGCCTGGCAGCTCCCACAACAATAAAGTTTTACAAAAACCATGTAAATATGACACGTATTAACAAAACCAAAAGACTGACCACCAATGTCTGGTCTATTGGCTTTGCCAATGCTTGCTGCTTTTCATGTTTCCCATAATCTTGTTTAAACTGGTATCTCTCATTTTCTATTATGAATATTTCTTGGAAATACTAGCATGCATCAAAACATCTTACTGAATGATGCTTCAAAGAAATGGTACCAACAATTTCACAGAAATTTAGCAAAACGTTTTTTCCTAGCATTTCAGTGAACGATTTATTATGAAAGCAAAGAATCATTAATTTTGCTTTAAAGCTTCTGCAAATATTTACATCTAATCAGAGATCATTCTGGGAGCATTACATGTAGCCTCATATTGTTAAAACTTTGCACATGTGTGTACACATAATGTTTTTTTACTGGTACCACTGTCAGTACTGCAGTCCAAGCTTACAACAGGTATTTAGAACCATAAATACAAACTTGAACAGCATTAGCATAAACACACAAATATTACCTAAACCGCAGACAATTCCCGTCCCTACTTCATAAAGTAGTACTGTGAACTGACAGCCAAAGGGTTTATGGTGCAGGGGGTTGGGCCTCCTTATCTCAAGGACAAAATAAACCTGAAAACGTGTTGTTCTTGCCCCCAAAACAAAATGCCCTGGGCAGTGGACTATAAGAATGCCACACCCTTGCCACTCCACTCTATGCCACTCCACTCTGTCAATCCTCTTTTTACAACACACTACTCCACCATATAACAATCTAATCTACTCCACAACACTCTATGTGTTAGACCCGACAGCCTTACAGTGGTCATCCTCCAACTTTTTGCCTGCCTCCCTCCACTTTTCTGAAACAGTTTTTGCTGGTTTTAGGACTCTGCACACTTTACCACTGCTAACTAGTGCTAAAGTACATATGCTCTCTCCCTTAAACATGGTAGCATTGGTGTGCTCCCAATTGCCATATTTTATTTACTTATAAGTCCTTAGTAAAGTGCACTACATATGCCCTGGGCCTGTAAATTAAAAGCTGCTAGTGCACTTGCAGCACTGATTGTGCCACCCACATAAGTAGCCCCTTTGCAAGGTCTGTGTGTGCAGTTTCACTGCCACTTCAACTTGAAATGTAAAAGTACTTCCCAAGCCTTAAACTCCCCTGTTTCTACAAATAAGTCACCCCTACGGTAGGCCCTAAGTGACCCATAGAGCCTGGTGCTATGTAGGTAAGAGGCAGAACATGTACGTATGTGTTGTATGTGCCCTGGTAGTGAAAAACTCATAAATTAGTTTTCCACTACTGTGAGGCCTGCCCCTTTCATAGACTAGCATTAGGACTGCCCTCTTATACTTTTTGAGTGGTATAATCTGATCCGAAAGGGGTAACTAGGTCATATTTAGTATGGCCAGAATGGTAATAGAAAATCCTGCTCATTGCGGTTGGATTTTATATTACTATTTTAGAAATGCCACTTTTAGAAAGTGAGCATTTCTCTTTACTTAAAAAAACATCTGTGCCTTACAGCCTGTCTCCAATCAACGTCTGGGCTGGGGTGGGTGGTTGACCGCTCCTTTGTGCATTTCACCCAGACAACCACAAACACAGGGCACTCAGTCACACCTGCATTCACCTGCATATTGAATTGGTCTTCCTGAACTTGAAGAGTGGAGGGCCTGACACTTACATTTCAAAGGCTAGTGGCTTGCCCTCACACAATGGACTGCCAAACCCCCAACTGGGACCCTAGCAGACAGGACTGTACTGAAAGGGGAATTTGTGCATTTCAAAACAACTCTTTGAAGTGTACCCCACTTCAAAGGCATTTTTGGGTATATAAACTGGGTCTCTGACCCCACCAACTCAGACACTTCTGTACCTACACCTGCACCCTGTCAAGAGAAACCGCCTGGCTGCCCAAAGGACTTATTGGACTGCTTTGCTGAGAAGGACTGGTGCGATGCTGTTGCCCTGCTTGCCTCTTACTGTGCTGAGAGGGACTCTGCCTTCACCAAAAGTGCTCTCCAAGGGCTTGAATTGAGCTTGCTTCCTATTTTTGAAGTCTCAGGGCCAAAAAGACTTAATCTCTTCAGGAAACTCCTTGTGCATCAAAAATCGATGCACCGCCTGCTGTAATCGATGCAAAGCCTGCCTTGCAACTGCGAAATCGCCGGACAGCCCACTGGAATGACTCAGACCCGACTTCCCGACCTGAAATTCGATGCAGCGCCTGCCTTTGCAATGGAGAATTCGATGCATGGGCCTACCAGACCGACGCAGCGCCTAGGTCTACTTCCAGTGTATCAAGGATTTTCCCGCATCGTCCCTGGGTGTCAAAAGATCCCCGCATCGCAGTGAGGAACCAAGGCTGCGCACCGAAAAATTACACAAACCCCTTGCAGCGAGGAAAGAAACAACGCATTGTCTGTGCTGCGTCAGAAAATCCAACGCAACACCTTGTTTTTCCACGCATCTCCTCCTCTGCGGTCTCTGTGCGTGAAATGTTTGACACATACCAGGTACTGTGTGTAATAAAGAGACAACTGTTTATTTCCAAGGATTAAGACTCTTTTAAACCTTTTAAAAGTGATATTTCAACTTGTGCTTATTGGATCTTTGTTGTTTTTACCTAATTTTAGTCAGATAAATATCTATTTTCCTAAGCCTGTGTGGTGTATTTTTGTGGTGTTTTTAGTGTATTACTGAATGATTTATTGCACAAATACTTTACACATTGCCTTCTAAGTTAAGCCTGACTGCTCAGTTCCAAGCTACCAGAGGGTGGTCACAAGATAATTTGGATTGTGTGTGACTTACCCTGTCTAGGACTGTGGTCCCTACTTGGACAAGGGTGTATACCTCTGCCAACTGGAGACCCCACTTCTAACACTATGCAACTCCCTCTATGCCATTCCATTCAACTTTACTCCACTGTATGCCACCCCACTCTACTCCTATCTTTGTCCCTCCACTTTACTCCCTCCACAACACTCTATACTACTTCATTTTGTGCTATGTACTCCACTCTGACACTCTACACCACAGCACTCTCTTCCATTCCAATGTACTTCACACTGACATGGAACATCCTGGTGATATACAGCTCTGCTAATCTACCTCATCCTTGGCCAGCACATATACTGTGCATACAGCTGTGCAAGTGTAGATGAGCTTTCACATTTCCTCTGTTCATACAGCACTGCCTTTCCACCCTAAACCTGATATACGTATACAGCATGCCCATGCAGTTCTGCCAGTCTGCTTCATCCCTGATCTCCAAATACCATGTACATGCAAAGCTGTATTGGTGCACTTCAAACGTGGCTTGCACATACTCAGGGCTCTACCAATGCACCTCAACCATGACCTGTTCCTACCCTATGTGCGCTCAACTCTTCCAGTGCACCTCATTCCTAATCTTTACATCTTGTATGTAACGACACTGCCAATGCACCTCTCTCTTTTGACCTGCTGGTACATTGCACACACACAGCTCTACCAGTGCACTTCAATCTTCAAGCACATCTAAGATGTACAAACACAGGTACACCCACGGCAGGTGTTAGGGGTGTTAACACTTCCAAAAAATGCATTCTTGGTTTGGTATTTGAATCTGGGGGCCTTGATTTCAGCCTACTATATCTTTGTTGTTTTTACTTGTTGTCCTGATTTCTAAAAAAGAGTTTAAATTGTTGAAGTTGTGGATCAGGAACTTAAATTTATGTAGTGATTAGTTTTCCAAAAACGTTGTAAATCTACACCTATACAATTATACCTTGAATGGATACATATTTACTACTTTTTGGAATTCACAAATATTAGCAGTAGTAGACTTGGAAAGCTGTGCGAGTCTATGGTTTCCAGTCATACTACTGGTAATCGAAAACTCTAAATGTGTTGGGATGAATGCTTGCAAATACTCACCACAGACCATCGTTCAGAATAGCATTCCAGACCATCGCTTGTTCACCCACAGTGCCACACAAGACCCAGGCCCTAATTTAGGATTTGACGGACGGCGTAAAGACAGACAGGGTCAGAGAGTACTTTACATCCACCTCCCTGTCTTTGCTCCGCTCACCAAATTTAGAGTTGTCTGCGGCCCCAGCAGACATCTCTATATATATTGCTGGGAACACCATCACAGCAGCGATGTATTATATGTGAATAGCTGAGTGGATTAGTAAAGTCAACCATTACCTGCTCTATAACACAAATGAAATGTATGTGCGAGGGGGTCTATGGAGAGATGAAATGCACTTTTGCTGGGTGGTAGTGAGGGAATCGGAGGAGGAGGTAATAGGAGTGGGAGAACCAATAATGATTGTTGGACTGGGCGCTAGAGGCGCTATAGACTGTGATGACTGGTATGTGACAAGGTGAAGAAATAGTGTATTTTTTGTTTTTTTGAGTGTCTTGAGAGAACATGCTGATTGAGGGAAGAAGCGAAGGTAAGGTGACCTCTACTGTTGAATGTATCACACTCACACCCACCAGCACTTTTGTGACTGTCTACGTAGGCTAGTGTTTTAGAGCGACAGTTTAGCCAGTAGCACAGGTGGCATCTCCTTGGATGACTGCTTTTTAAGCCCTAACTCGGTTTATAGAGGACAGCTGTGACGTAGGATCAGAGGCTAAGACAGCAGATACTGAGACAGCATCTGAGGGACAGCACAATGGTGCAGACTCTGGGAGTGATTTTTCAGTCGGCGGGGAGACCCATTCGATAACTCCTCTTCTAGTGATTATGAGGGAGGTGATGAAGACAGTCCTGCTGTCCCTTCGCAAGTATAGTCTGTGCAGCGGGACAATAGTGGGTTAGCCCAATACAGAGAGCAGGTGCATGCGGCGGCAAGCACAGAGAGAGTGCTCTCTTGGGAGCTCCCCAGTTTAGTTAAGCCCTAGATTCCACCACCCTACCGGAATATGCTGGGATCCACAAAACTCCTACCACCCAGTGTTTCCCCACCTGTCCTGATAAAAACGCTACCCAAATTGAGTGCCTGTACCTAGTGCCTGCATCAGGAATTGATCACCCCCGGGTCAACAGTTGCCCTCATGTGAGGACCAACATTGACTGTTGTGTGATCTATTCCTGACACGGGCACTACATCTATCCACAGAAGTGAGGTACCATTTTTATTGGGAGACTTGGGGGAGTGCTCGATGGAAGGAGATGTGTGGGTCCTCTCAGATTCCGGAACTTTGCAGCACCGAAATCTGAGGAAAAAGTATTTCTTTTTGCCAAACTTTTAGGTTTACAAAGGATTCTGGGTAACAGAACCTGGTGAGAGCCCCACAAGTCACCCCATTCTGAATTCCCATAGGTGTCTAGTTTCCAAAAATATATAGGTTTGCTAGGTTTCCCTAGGTGCCGGCTGAGTTAGAGGCCAAAATCCACAGCTAGGCGATTTGCAAAAAACACAATGCAAAATGTGAATTGTCCAAGTTGCGTTTCCTGTTGCAGTCAGTAGACCTACCCATACAAGTGAGGTACCATTTCTATTGGGAGATTCGGGGGAACACAGAATAGCAGATCAAGTGTTATTGCCCCCTGTCTTTCTCTACATTTTTTTCCTCCCAAATGTAAAAATGACATCTATTTGAGAAATGCCCTGTAGTTCACATGCTAGTATGGGGACCCCTGAATTCAGAGTTGTGCAAATAGCCACTGCTTCTCAACACCTTATCTTGTGCCCATTTTGGAAATACAAAGGTTTCCTTGATAGATTATGTTTTAGTCTTTAGATTTCACCAAATGAATTGCGGTGTACCTGGTATACAATGAAAACCCATTGCAAGGTGCAGCTCATTTATTGGCGGAGGGTACCTAGGGTTCTTGATAAACCTACAAGCCATATATATCCCGCAACCAGAAGACTCCAGCTGCCTTAACGGTATATTGCTTTCAAAATCTGCCATAGATGGAAAAAGTTATAGACGAAAACGTGGCCGGAAACAGCTCTTTTTTCACCTCAATTTCAATATATTTTTATTTTAGCTCTTACTTTCTGTAGGGAAACCTTGAAGGATCTACACAAATGACCCCTTGCTGAATTCAAAATGTTGTCTACTTTTCAGAAATGTTTAGCTGTCTGGGATCCAGCATTGGTTTCACACCCATTTCTGTCACTAACTGGACATGGCTGAAAGCGTAATAATAGTAAAAATGGGGTATGTCCTCATAAAATGCCAAAATTGTGTTGAAAAATGTGGTTTTCTGATTCAAGTCTACTGTTCCTGAAAGCTGGGAAGATGGTGATTTTAGCACCGCAAAACCTTTGTTGATGCCATTTTCAGCGGGAAAAAACACATGCTTTCTTCAGCTGCCATTTCTTCCCATTTTTCTGAAGAAAAAAAAAAAAGGATTTTAGCTGTATTTTGGCAAATTTTTTGGCCTCCTCCAGGGAAACCCACAAACTCTGGGTACCTTTACAATCTCTAGGATGTTGGAAAAAAAGGATACAAATTTGGCATGGATAGCTTATGTAGACAAAAAGTTATTAACGCCCAAATAGCCAAAACAAGGGCTCTGGGTTGGGGGGATGAGGCCCAGCAGCTAAGGGGTTAAACTGTTTCCAACGTTTTTTTATAGTTCAAAAGCAAACTCCCAAAGTGGGAGGTATTAAACAAAATAATAATAACTAATGCCCACCACACCAGGAGATGTCTCCCATGGTGGGTGGGCCATTTTCTTTTCTGTTTTTCTTTTTTTGTTTTGTTTTGCTGACCTTCAGCTCCAGGATATATCCGGCAGTGAGGGACAGTAAATAAAAAGCCATCCCACCTCTACCGAAATGGGTTCTGCCCATTTAATATGCCCAGATTTTGTACTTTTTTTAATCACCCGATTTTGGGCGTTTTACTGTGGATGAGCCTCACATCTGGTGTCTCACATACAATAATCATTGGGAACGGACTGTGCTTGTTTTCTGCCAGTTTCCGCCTTATAAGTTCCGGTGGCTGTGGTACAGCAAGGGTAAGAAGCACTTGACTGGTTACATATAAATACAAATGCACAATATTGACCTAGAGTTGGCCTTATAAAATTAGTGGGCACTGATAGGTTTACTGTTTTGTCTGCATTGACCCTTTTATTACACACATAGGAGGTAATCTGCCTAACAGTGCAGTTTCACTTTCCTCTGGGCTGCAAAGTCCTGCAAGATCTCTTACTGGCGTGAAACGTGTGAGCAGTATGAATATGCAAATCCAGAGCTGATATATACATCTTATGGGTCATCCAGAATTTTAATATACTTCTAGCTCAGCGCAGGATCAGAGCCCAAGCTTTTTGTCACCCTGCTGTTCCAAGTTAATTAAACTACTCGCCAGCAAAGGGAACAATGACTCCCCACACAAAAGGAGCAATTAACAGTGCTTCACTCAGTTCCTGATGAGGAACGGGTGGGGAAGAAAATCTATATCCATTAAATAGCTGCCATACTACAATTGTTGGGAGAGCCCAGATCCACTGGAAAAAGAAGTACAGACCTCTTGAGCCAAGACAGGAGGGGATCTCCCTTTTGAAGTTTTGGTTAGAAGGTCCCTAGCAGTTATGACAGCTAGTGGCGGACTTGAGGCCCCCAGAGGAGATGTGAGCAGAAAACAATTGATGACACCATCTTTATATATCTCAGTATGATGTGTAGAAGCCATGGGACAGGGATTGGGGTGATGGAGAACCATAGGATTAGCCAGGGGTTCCTGGCTTCTAGAACTTCACATTCCCCATTTAAAAACTCTTGCACAATAGAGAGAAGTTGTTGGAGTTGGACACTGGAACTTGATGGCACCAATACTATGGAAATTGGAAGGGCAATCCTCCTGATGCCATAATTAACTAAGGACTCTATTTACAATTGTCCCCAGGACCTGTGGATCATTCCAGGAACGGGGAAGCTGGTTCTCGTACACCCCCCATGACCAGTTAGGTGAAGATCAAAACTTCTGCGCTCAATCAAGAGGAGAGGAGCACCAGAGAACAAAGAAAAGGATAAAGTCAGACACAGGGCACCAATGGAACCAAGTCCCTTCAATGTGTGCCACCTCAGAGTTCCAGGAGGCCTGTTGAAAATGCTCTAGGTGACAAGGACTTGAGATGATGCAAATCGGCCGGAGTGCCCCAAGATATTTCTGGAAAAAATGTGACCTTGAACCCCCAGCCGAAAAAACAGAGCAAATGGAGCTCCACTGTAAATCCAGCAGAAACCCCCAAAGAAGGCCAGTGTCGAGATTGGACGCAAATATGCATTAACTATTAATGAGCCTATGAGGGAACGTGCGTGGATCCCCCTCACCAGAGCTCTGTGAGGCTCGGGAATCCCCCCCCCCAGGCCGTTTCATTCAAAGAAGGGACACAGGACCACTTCTTCATGCCCCCCCACCAAGATAAGGGAAGGATGGAACACCATCCCCCTCCCAAAGAGCAGAACCAGGCCTGTCTCCAGACCTCCCAATGCAATATAAAGAGGGGGAAGTGCCAGGACCCATCTCTGGGCCCCAAGTGAAGGAGGATCACAGGGTAGGGCCATCGTGCCCTCCTCGGCGGTGGTGGGCTCCACCTGAGCGCCATGTCTTGGAGGGGTGGGACAGCCACTGCACAACACCTCCCTGCCCACATAGAGTGGGCACTTAAGTCCCTGAGGTGATCATATACGGGAACTGTGTGATCCACGTGTGCCCGTGGTGAAAACCCCTTGCTCCCAGCAGGAGGGACTCCAGTGGACACCAGAAGCTAAAGCAGACTCCCCTGACTATTGGTACCAGTCAACTGGAACCTGCAGAATAATCACTGGCTGCGTCCCTAGAAGTGCAACCCATAGGGCCCCTCTTGAGGGAGCCCAAAGAAAGTTGGTGACCTGCGCCCCAGGAGTGGTAGTGAAGTCTCACCAGGTTTCGAGCTGCTACCCCCTTCAGGATGACCTCCAGTCAACAAAGTAACCGTGGACTGCTTTTGCCGCTGCCAACGCATGTCTGTTCCCAGACCGGTAACCTACAGCTTCTCGGACATCATCGACTCCAGAGCAGTTCCCCAGCATAGCAACTGACGTCAGCAGCAACCCCACTCCTGAGAATCTGCATCCTGATGGAGGCGACTTCAGAGGAGCAGCAAAGCATCTTTGGCACAACCAGTCCGCGTAATTGACAGCTGCAAGGCCACCTCTGCACCTGGACCCACCGGACATGGTGGCAAAGTTCCAGCTGTGGAATCCAGGTCCTGGGTTCCCAAGGGCCTCTACTTTCCAAGAGTAGAATGTGACTCCACCCCAAAGTATGCTTTTGTTAAGTGATGCATTTTGACAGCACCCGCGGATCCCGTCAACACTAAGGACAGCCAGAGCACCTCTGCACCCGGAGTCCCTTGGCAAGGTAACTAGAAGCTGACTGTTGAGACTTGGTCTAGGGACCGGCAAGACCTTAACTCAAAGTGGGTTCCACAGAGCTCACCCTATAAGTGACAGATTGCACACTGTGATTTTTCCCATTGACTTTAAGGGGAGTCGTTTGACCATTAAAGTTGTGTTGATGTCTAAATTAAGATAAAAATCTGCTTTATATTTCTAAATTGGTGTTGGATTTTTTTTAGTTGTGTCATTTACTTATCTTCCATGTAGGTCTTGTGCAATGCTTTACATGTGTTCCTCTAAGTAGCCTGACTACTCTTTGCCACACCACCAGGTCTGAGCTAAAGTTTACTAGTGTGAACCCGAGGTCCACTTCTGGGTAACGTGTTAGTATTACATGATAAGACTCCCTAGTCATACCTCATAATACTGCCACCTTGCTACATGGACTTATTGAGTCATTGGTACAAACAAGGTCGAATTGGCACAAAAAAGACAACAAAACTCATGCAACCATTAAATTGTGCCCCAAAAAAATTTAATTCTGCCTCAACAGTAAGTACCAGTGACAACCCTAGAAAGTGCTTACGTGATTCCACCACTAGTTGCTGTGAGGAATTGCACATCAGTGACATAGGAATCTTCTGTGCGCCTGGGCCAACTGCTCAGCCCCCTTGTTGCTTTTTATTTCATGAAGGTCAGGGCACAAGTTGGTTGTGCATGCAATTGGACAGCATCCACCCACTATTTTCACAGGGTGGATGCTGTCCACCCTGCCAAATGTTGGGCCATAGTAAAATATGATAATTCGTTTCACTGTAGCGAGACACTTTCAGCAGTGCCTGCACACACTTTTAGCAGCACCTGCACGTTGTGTGCTTTTGTTTGTTCTGAGCAGCAACATGCAGGACAGAAGCGAGCTTTTTTAATTTAAATTCCATTGGCCCGGGACAAAGGCTGAAATTAAGGGGTCGTCAGGCTTCCTTTTGTTTGATTATACTGCCTGGAAGCTGTTGCGGCCTCACACTTAGATACAATGGAGGAAACAAAGGCACCCTGCTTTTCACTTCACATGTACTTAAGAGGGGCATGGTTTTCACTTTGTTCATTCCTTGTATATAAGTAATAGGCATGCGTTGTAAGAATGTCTGATGTGTTGGTCTGTCCCAGTATTTATATAAATAACACTTTAAATACCACAATTTTCCTTTATTTCTTTTATAGCTCTATTCAGGGTGTACTGCAGGGTGTCCAAGCACTTTACATCATATATAAACATTATACATTGACATTAAATGATATGAGTGTGAATCAGTGTACAGGATGTGTTACATAATACAGTGAGGGGTACAAGGTGTAGGAGTTGCAGCATGTGTTTCATAGCTCACTGTGCTATATTAGAAGTATTGCAAGTTGTGCTCTGCAAGTTACAAAAGGATCTTTGTATTAAAAGCAGTAACCCACTTACCAATCTATAGGAAATAAAAAGTTGTCATCTGCATATTCCATGGTGTGCTTTACAGGAGACACATTAACCCTCAGTGCTGCTTTGATTCAAAACTCGGACTAGGCAATGCACAGATCCCTTCCCTAGCAAATGCATTACTCTCCATAGTTATCTTACCGTTATTATTATTATTCCCTCAGATTTACTGAGCACACAGAGATCTCTGCAGCAGGTGCCTTAACCTCTTACGATATTTTAAAATGCAGGTGTACAACCAGTCAAGCAGAACAGCTTTACTGCCACATTTATCCTTTCCGCTGATTTCTTTGTGGCAGAGCTTTGAAAAAATACGTGTGTAAATTGAGGTCCAGATTTTGTTTTGGGGTTGCGTACTTTTTTTGGCCCAACGCAATGCAAAAATCTCACTTGTTAAATCTCGCAGTGCACTCAAATGTAGTTGTGATAGAACTGCTAAACTTATAAGACCTGATGCCACTTTCAGTGGGGTCATGGGTGGTGATGTCATGCGCCATGATGTCACTTGCATACTGCCTAACTTGGTTAGTAGCCCACACTTGTGTTTTTTTAGGACCTGTGCCCTGACGTGTCCAGATGAAGGTTATGAGTTTGATAAGCCATGCGGCTCCGTATTTCCGAACATGTCGAAAACAAGAAAAAATGTTCCGATTTCCTGTACCATAATAGGCATTACAGTGCGTGTAGGGAGCTGTGTAGGGTTGGGAGGTTTGCAGAGGTTTATTCCTGCTGTCACGGGCCTCAGCTGCTGCCCTGTGCATTTGTGCTGTCATAGAGTAAACACTGTCAGGGAAAGGCGATATATTTAGCTGGCCCGGTAGCAGTGCCTAACTTTAGTACCGCTGGTAGTGGTGGGTGCTTCCTTTCCCAGAATGCCTCCCGCGCCCCTCCTGCATGCCAGCCCTGGGCAGATTGTCTGTCACAAAGTCTGCTGGAGCGCAGATCCTGCAGCAGGTCATGTTTCTGGGAGGCATCAAGAGCGACCGGCGAATCTGAAGGATTACTCGCTCCTTCACAAGGGCATAGGGCGGCCAGGCCCGAGATACCATGCTGCCAGCGAGATGTCACACCAGGAGAGTCAACGCAAACAGGGGACTTCCAGTACATCCCCGATAACACCACCAAAGAGCAAGAGGGAGCACGGGGCAGACTTGGAGTAGCGAAAAGCCACCCATGTTCCCGTTGGGAGCCTGCAACGGGTTTTGAGCCGCTTGATCCCCATCCGGGGTAACTTTCTGCGCACGTGGGCATTGCTGACAGCGCGTGTTGTTTCTACAAGATGATGATTAAGGAGGCCTCTCTGCGGAGGGATCCGGACTTACGAGGGGAGCTTGCTTTTCTTGCACGAGGTTGTGATTTTGTGCTCCCTTCGCGCTTCAAGAAAAGGATCAAGTCCTTCCAGCAGTCCCAGGTGAGTTTAGTTTCCTCAGTTCAGAGAGATAAGGGACATATTGTGCGTTCCTCACTCAGACCACTCCGCATGCCATGAGGGCAAGCTATTTGCAGCCAGATACCAACATGTTTAAATATAGCCCTGCAGAGAGACACGGGGATGTAGTGTCAGATGGAACCGAAAAAGTGAGATCCTGAAAATGTTATAGGATCAGTTTGATTCTTGATATGCCGTTCACATGTCCGTACTCCGTCAGCTTCTGATGGCGCCAAATCGAGCTGATCCGCTGTGCTGACAGACGCTAATTTCCACTGTGACCGTAGAAAATACACCCACTGTTCTGTGTGATGGTGAACTTGGGAAACTTACCACCTTGTGTTTTAATGCTTAGGCCACGGCAGTGTGTTTCTCAGTTCAACTCAGATACTCCACAAACGTGAGGTGCAATTTCGACCGTTTCTCTCGTTTCGTGAGCCCAGCCAAGTTACATCGCAGCGCAAGTAGGACTGTCCAAGTTGGCATCCTGCGGGCAGTTCCATTAAGAAAACGCATTCTCGCTGCTGCCCACATGGCAGTCAATCTACAGGCGAGGGCTGAGATTTCAGCTTGGCACAAGTAATCCATCCAGTTGATGTGTATTTGACACGTTGAAAAAATAATAAAAAAAATAACTAAATATTTGAGGCCTATATAGAAATGTCTCGAGATACATTCAGGAGTGGGACCCTGTAGTCAATGGATGGGTGAACCTATATGTTCTAGACAAGATATACAGCCATTCTTCCTGTACGTGGTACTCATGGTCAGTTAACTGAGTATTTCATATCCAGAGATCCTTCGAACATGGACGTCAGTTAGTAGTAGCTAGTGTAGCAGCTATTACCCGAGGCCTCTCCTGTAAGGTGCCTCTGGCACGGCGTTGATGTTCCTGGTTTCAAAGGCCGTGAAATTAGTGGCACAGAAGGAATGTGAATAAGGCTCGTAGAGCTCCCTTTACCTTCGTTAGTTCCAAGTCCTTGGCATTCCACTGGCACCCAGCAGCAAGGAGGATGCTGTTTGTGAGTCAGGGCCCTATCATGCAATCCATGGTCCGAGGATGCAAGATGTTACTTCTGCTACCCTTTGAATTTTGGTGAAGTCCATGGCTTCAAAATTGTAATTTTTACAAGAAAATTGACACTTGAAAATATGGTCAGTGATCTTGAATATGTTTCAGTTGAGGAACCTGCTAGTGTTCTTTTAGCAGCGAGTTGCCCTGTATATTTTATCCCTCATAAAGAACACTTTTTACATAGGCGGAAAGCTTGATTATTGCAGGCCCTTCACCAAACAGGAAGTCATTCAGGGCCAAAACATTGGTATCCTTACTTTTTACATGGACCTTCTCACAGCTGCTGATGCTGGCCCGTTAGAATGGCGAGGATCTGTCTGCAGTGCTCTAAATACACAGGTACTATCCAGTACTCTTCTTTCGTCTGGAACGTTTAATGCCAGCACTGCTCAGTACTGGTTCAATGCTTTCGATGGGAGAGCTCTGGACAAGTGGTACCTGCGCTTCCATAGTTCCATTTTATACACACTCTTTAATTCACTAGAAGCAAATATGTTATGTTTTGTGCATTTGTATAGATCTTTACTACCATTTTTGTGGTGCTTTTTCACTTATGTAGTTGGAGCGCACTTAACTGTTTCTGGGATGCCCACTGTCTGGAGTCAGAGTGGTCCTTTGACATTGTTTTGTTTTTAGTTATGTTCCCCACTGTGCAGAGGTGAGTCGTGGTTGGAAAGTGGCATAGCAGTTAATATAAACTAGTGTCTCGGTGATGGATTTAGGTCAACTTCTGGATTGTTTAGGTAGGCAGAAAGAAAATGTAGATATTTTGTTGACATGGCAAATGCGTATCCAGAATACAGCTTGAAGGCCTTTTGTGTGCACAGTAGTACCAACAGTTGTGTCCAACACATGCTGTGTATGAATGAATGAGAATTTGTAAAGAGCAGCTGTTACCCACGTAATGGTGTTCTGGCGCTGGATCTGGAGCGATAGAGAACCAGGAATTTGGACATTTAGGTAGTAGTTCCAAGTATGAAAATAACCTGCAGTGGATATCCTGTTCAGCTGACAAATGCTTACCCAGCTACATGGCTTGAAGCAATGTTTGGCAAGTGATGGTTCCAGGGAGTTTCATCCAGTGAGTACTGTTGTTGTAGTGCAAGTATGAATGTACTGTAACTGTCCACTTTGCACGCAGGGCGACGTACAGGGGACAGCGTCCTAGTGTTGCTTCCCTGCTAGAATGGTAGATGAGCACACTGGCCCCATCGTAGGTGGAGAGGGTTGGTCACCCCTCTTTTTATTGCCCTGGGAGTCAGGAGGGGAGGAGTAAGGGCAAGAGGTATCTTAAAGGGTCATCTCCAAGGGCTGGGCCTCTTTGGCCATAGGAGGTCAGGAGCATGACACAAAAGTAAAGCGTAGGGCAGCAACCCATTGTAAATGAATGAGCTGTAAATAACCTAAGGGCGTTGGGGCTGAAAACACCAACAGGACAGCTCTATGTTTCTCAGGATGGGTGTTTTCTGTTCATGGAACTCATCGTCGACACCTGGGTGACCCAGCCTGCGTAATCAATAAACTTGTGACATATTTTTTCCACAGAGTGTCCTTGTCATTTGTTGTGTTGCATGCATTGTGATGTTGTAATTTCAAGGTCCTCACATCCTCAAAGGGCTAAGATTGGCAATGCTTTGTGACGTGGATGTGCTGTTGGGATGAGGGACGCCTAGCCAAATAAACGGCTCAGAGCTGTATTGTGCTTCTGATAGGGATGTGTTCTCAAAACGTTATAACTGTTCTGCTGGGGCTGCACCTTTGGAAAGTTATATTTAGATGCTGCAATTTGCCGAGATCTTCTCCTTCTCACGGCTTTGTAAGGCTTTCCGCACAGATCTTTTCTATCTCTCGCATCCTTTATCACCTATCCGTACCCAACATGCAATGTCTTCATCTAAATACATTTATGAATGTTTGTGTAACAATATGGATTATCCATGTCACACGTGCACAAGGCGAGAGAAATGGACAAGAGCATTGCAGCTTGAGTCAACAGCCCACTTGATCCATATAAAGGTCACAGCACCTTGCCTTGCAAATCAGAGCGGGCCATTATTTGAATCAAATAATTAAACAGTACCCAACGAGAGAATTGGGTCTGGGGGAGGTTAAGATCCGCTGATGTTAGCAAAATCACAGGACACTCAGTAACCTAAGCGACCCCTGCTGACGTGTTGCGATAGTACAAGTTTTAATTCCAGCATGGTTGAATCTGTCCTTTATTCTTCTGCAGTTGATAATTGAAGTGAACGAACCGGTTACCAGTTATTTTCAGTATGACAAAAAAGGAAAGCATGTTGTAGGAAGTGCTAGAACAACGAATTTTCGATGTAAATTAAGGTTTTTTAGAACCACTCTTTTTTAGGCTGGGAACCAAAAGCAGCCTTTCAGAATGTGCTTATAGGGCATATGAGATATAAAAACGGGTCCGGTGCTATATTTTGTATTTTCTTTTTAAGGACAGAGTAGTGCCTCTGAAGATTTTCATCCTGAAGCTGTGGTGGCTAGCTGTTTCGCTTTGTTGTAGGATGGGTCTTGATCCTTTTATGCTTAGTTTTTGACAAATACAGGACAATTGGAGATGGGTGATTTCTTCATTGTTTTCCCTTCTACCTCAAAGCATCTCCCACAACAGTGTGCTGGTCTCTTGCTACATACGGTGTAGAACTTGGGTACACAACCTATTCGTACAAGCTCTGTGCTCAAATTCACATATTTGAAAGAAAGTGCCTGTCCAAAACACATTATGATACCAACTTCTAATATGACTTGTGCCTCTTTGCAAGCTCCAAAGTAATAAAGCATGTGGAATTTATGATTTTTATTTTGAAGAAGAAACACTCAAAATGGGAACTGAATGTGTCAATTAGCCTTTCTTATTGAACCAATTTGGGTATTCTAAACTGAGCATATAGTAAAGGAAGCTTGTGTCCATATGTGCTGTGACCTGGTACCCTCTCTGCATTTTCCTGTGGCCCACTTCACCTGCCTATAATTCATGTTCACTATTGCTATCCTTGTTGTTTTTTACAGTAGTGTGGTGGGAGATGAAACGGTGTAGTGACCAGGCAGTCTTGCATTCTTCTTATTGGAGTCAGCACACACTGATGAGGCAGTAAGGGGCAGTGTGCACTGCAGTGTCGCATAGGCTGTCATTATTCTAATGAGTCTACTGGATTTTGAGCGGCAGAATCACCTGCGGTGTGGGAGACTGAGTCTGACCCACTGCAGGACCTGTCATTTCAACCCGGGGTTTACTCCGGCCAAATAGCAGTGCCTCATTTCCACCCAAGGGCAGGGATGACTGGGCAGCCGAGCGCATGACATAATTGGTTTCTCAGGGAAGCCGTGGTTACTCAGGTCTCATCCGTTTCTCTCAGTTACCTTAGTCTCATATATAAATGACAAACAGAGGCAGTATATTTTTTAATAATGATTTTAATAAAACAACTGCATCTTATATAGCAAAGCATGAGCTGCAATAACCAGGACAACACAGCATGACAATATTAAAATGGTAACGAGGAGAGTGAAGCATAGAAATAATGCTATCATATTGTTGCTACGGTTGATAGACTAATTCCTACATAAGCTATCATAGAGCACAGCATATTAAGCTCTAATTCTGCCCTTCAGGTTCCCCTAGGAAGACATCATCCCCCATACCTGAGCAAAGGCCTGCAGTATGCATAAACATCTGCAGCGAAGCATTCGACAATCAGAATACAGCCGTGGTTCTCTGGCTGGAATCTCCCTCTAACATGTTAAGGGACAAAGAAGTGTTTTTATAATAAAACAGCTGATGTTCTGAGAAAATGTCCCTACGTAAGGATGTGCATTTTCTACGAATGTCAGAGACTAAACTTATACCACTTTCACCCACAATGTACCGTGCTGTAGACTTGGAAGAAACACAGAGTGAGCAAGAATGTCTTGTTTGAGAACATTGTGCTGGTTTAAGAAAACAAGTAGATAAACAGAAAATAAAACAAGACCGTAAAGGTGGCCATTGTAACATACAATAAAGCCAAATAAAATATATCTAGGTTAAAGTGCACAGCGGCTTGGGCTACTGTGTTAAAATAACGTGCACGGAGCTATAGCTAAAATGGCTACACTACAGCCGTTGTCCCAGATTCTGCTCAAAGCCCTACTTTAGTGAATTAAGGACTGTATTGTCATCACTCTGAATTTAGAAAGTTTCAGAAGATTTGATTTTTCTCACACAACTCCCACAGTTTCCCTCTTGCAATTGCAGCCGTTTGTTAGGCTAGTCGACAATCTTTTGTTTCTCCCTCCACAATTCAATCGACGAAAAACAGGAAGATGATGTGGGTGGACCGTGCATTTAATATTTTTTGCAGTCGGATGTATGACCTAGTGTCCATAGATAAAAATGAGGTACTGTGTGAGCTGTAATAGATAGCTTCGTTTTATTCTAACTCTTTCAGAATCGTGTTCAGATCACACCTCTGCCCTTTTGGCAGGTTTTATTTGCCATGGATAAATACTGGTATCAATGTTTGTACTCTGCATATGTGTAAAATAAGTCATATGCGTTTTATGGTCTGATTTTTCAAAGTACTTGGTGGAACAAAATAATTCATTAATATTTATTTGCTTCATGAGAAGTAAGACTCAGTTAAACTTTAAATTGATTTGATGTTAGGTGAAAGGGAGTTGTCAAAAAAAGAAGCCATCCATAGGGGCATTTCTAGTCTGTCATGTTCCATTTTATACAGTGCAGTCTGGCTACCACTGTCATCCGCTCTCACTTTCCAATGGGCAGAGTGACGTCCATGTCATGGGATTGCTGGCAGGCACACACAAGATGGAGAAGCAGAGATGTTGTTCCTATCTCGGTTCTCCAGAAGTAGCCATTTTCAGGATACACAACTTGTGCACAGAAGCCAGCCGCATAAAGCCTGAGATGGCAAGAGAAGAGGAGCAGACACATAGGTGAGGCTGGCATGATCCAGCACACATGGATAGGATAGTAAGGCGGAGAAGAGGAGGTTGAGTTTGCAGAAAGAGAGGAGTTAGAAATTGGGCACCGGGTTGAGGAGAGAAAACATTTTGGAGTCAGAGAAGGGATGTCCAAACACACACAAATGCGTATTGTGCAGCTAGCTTATACTAACGTTCATCTTAATTGGTCTTGATTTCATCCTTTACGTACATATCTGCAGCAGTTGTATGTCACTATGGCGAGACTGACGATATTGACCTGTGATAGTTACAAATCTGCTAAATCAGCCTGCCTCTTTATTGCAGGTAGCTAGGTATTTTCACACATACCTTCACCCACACTTACCTTTGGAGAGTACTATGTAGTGGTAGTTCAATGCAGTTTTAAAATAGTGTGGATTACTTTTCTAAACTGCAGACTGGCATTCAAATCACAGGCAAGCTACGAAATGTTCATTTTTTAATACTGTTGTCATTGGGATCTGTGTGTGCTGGGCTTGATGCACTTAATTACGCTTGGCCTAGAGAGTCAGGCTGGCATGTGCCATTGTAGAGCTCACAGTAAAGGAATTTTAGCTCCCAAGGTTCCGATTATGGTTGAGGTTAAATTCTTGCCACTTCCAAGTTGTACGGTAATTATCGCACCTACTCCTGTTTACCTTGATAAATTTTGCATGGTAAAACTTGGTGAAATATATCGATGGAAGAAAGGTCAGATTAAAGAGGCAAAATATGCAGATTCCAGTGTGAATATCAAATCCACCTGTTAGGCTTCATTTCTAGGGCTAAAACTCGAAGTAGGAGCTATTTATCACACACAGGAGGTATTTACCATACCCAACAAGGGTATTTACTGGGTGCGGTGAATGCCCATTTTGTCACTCGCTTAATCAGGTCCTAGGAGGAAACCATGCCTGCCTGCAATGAGAAAAAGCTGTGACAAGCAGTTGACGCGCCTGAAATAACAAGCATTTGTAATGCAGCGGGTCTCGTGTTTGCTCGCGTTAGAGCTATTAGCTTTGTAAACTCCTAACCGGACTTTTCATGCCACATAAACTAATAATGAAAAGTAAAACAGTTTCACATATGCGAGCCGATGGTCGCCATGAGTGTGAAGGAGACACAGAAAAGGAAACATAAGTTCGCTTGCGGTGAAACTTAACGGCAAAAGTGCAATTATCCACGTAACCAGCAAAAGTGCAGTTATCCATGTAACAGGGTCGATGTCATGCAAAGCACTCGACTTCTGCCCAGCGAGATCACGCTGTGCAGGAAATGAAAAGACAAAGTAGTCCAGAAACCAGTTGATGACACGGAGCTCGTATGTTTTCAGTAATTTACTGGTGCGCTCGAGGAGGGCTGAACACCGGAAAATGCATGTAGTATGCATACCTTTCACAAATGGAATCAATCGATTTATAAAAGGCAAGCCCATGAACTAATGAAAATAACAGGCGTGACATGGGGGTGGTTAGAAGCCCATAGAGAGATTACAACATGGTCCTGAGCGCTCAACCCTAAAAAAAGAAAGCTTGTGCTTTATGTACGTGATCAGTTCAGGCTGGTGCACGTGGACGAGTTACCTCAACTTTCATTTTTTTCATATTATAAACTTTAATTGAGAAAGCTTATGCAGTGCATTATTGGGTATCATTATAAAAATTGCCTCACTTTCCAAAGTCTAATGATGTTGTACCTTGTGCCCTGTATGTTCACTTAATTAGCTAAGCAATTAAACTGCATATTTATTGATATTGTTTTGTAAATTTTCACGTGTCTTTGATCCAGATGTATCATGCATTTTTGCATTTGCAAAAATGCATTTTGGTACTTATGAAGCCCAATTTGCGAGTCAGTAACTTGTTACCAAATTGTAAATTGGAATTGCGACTACAAACTGATTCGGTATTAGGAAGGGGCGTGTCAAGGGTGTCCCTTCCTGATACTGAATCGCAGTGGTATGTAGGAATGTTTTGTGACCAAAATGCAGTCACAAAACATTCACATTTTACCACCTACTTCAAGAAGGTGGTAATCCATTCGCAAATGGGAAGAGGTCCCCAGAGGACCCCTTCCTCCTTGTGAATGGTAGCGAAAACATTTTTAAAAGCAGGCAGTGGTCCCACGGATCACTGCCTGCTCTTAGAAAATGAAAAGAACACTTTTCATTTTTCTTTTTTAAGCATATCCCATTTTCATTTAAGGAAAACGGGCTGCATTAAAAAAAAAAATGCTTTATTTAAAAGCAATCACAGACATATTGGTCTGCTGAGCCCAGCAGGCCACCATCCCTGTGATTGTAGCAATTCACAATGGGTTGCAAATTGCGACCTACCTCATGAATATTAAGGAAGTAGGTCGATTTGCGAGCCATTGGGAATCGTTAAATGAAACTCCTGGAGTTTCATACATTCAAATAGTGATTGCCTAGTTGTGGTTCTCAAAAAATCACAATTAGGTAATCACTATTTGGAAAATTGATACATCTGGCCCCTTAGAGATCTTTTGAAAAGGCCATAAGAGATGGGTTTAGAAATAATTGGAACTTTTCTGACAGTGGAAATGTGAGATGGCAAGTCAGGCAAGGTTAGTAACTTGATAAAGTTTATTGACGCAGGCAATTCAGTATAGATTTTTGATACACCGGTTTGTGGTTTCTCGCAAAAAAAGATAACCGAGTTTAAAAAGTGTTTGGTCAGACAAGTGGGTATCTGCAGATCCCGACAAAGTATACCATTCTTGCTGTGTATTTGCCTGCATGCACATTTTAGGGTTTTTTCATGAATACTTTTTTAATAGGAATAGTACTTAATTTAGCATGACGTTGCATACTTACAAATTTAATTCACTAAGGCACAAATGCAAGTCATTGCCGATGCCTCTTCTATCACTTACGTGTGGAGTTTTCCACCAGTTGTTTAGGACTTTGCACATGTAGTCCCAGGTTTTAGGTGTGAGTGTGAGAGTTGCTAGAAAACTTGAAATATCTACTGCAAAGCAGGAGGAAAAGAAGAATTTGGGAGGGTCAGAATGAGGGACGTGCAGATACAAAAACACATCTACAAATAGGCAAGCCAGTTGTAATTGACTTGAGTTACACTCATATCTACCCCAGGAGTGGAAGCAAGACATGCTCCGCATATGACCACTCACAGATAGTTCTAGAAAGTGACACACAAATCAGTGAAGCATGAAATAACACTACCTGCACAAAGCTTCAAACATAAAAAAAAGTTGAAAACGGTCTTCTTAAATTAGCCGCTGCATACGTCTATATACAAAAGCATGAACAAAAAAAAAAAAAAATCGAGTTTTCACATACAAGTATACATTGTACAACTATAGTAGCAATACAAGAAAGAAAATGTAAAAAAAAAATAGTCACGTAACTTTAGTAATTGCAGACTCATTTTTTAATCACATTATATAAATGTAAGCGTAATAAATGCGCACATGTGGAGAAATAAATATATGCAAATTGTTCCTGAATTATAGAAAAGTGTGATCTAACATTATTTTAGAAACTCAAAGACACATTATCACACATTGCATATCCCAAACAAACATATCCACCATGGCACACAACACAATTATAGCGCTATAATATCTTGCAGCACAAGGGAAGATCGCAGATTACAGGTTGTGGCTTCTATTTATGTGCTTCCAGTAGTAATGTTTATTAATTTTGTATTTCCAATAGGTGATACCCGTTTTCCTATTCATTTCAATTTGACACTTATTCCTAGACATACTCATACAACAAGCCCGAATTCTCTGCCTAGATTTACTGGATTGCATTTAGGTGGAAATGTATGCCTAGTCAGACATGTAAATTTATGTGTATTATTTAAACCTAAGAGTATAAATTTGCAATCCTGGATAAGGTCCTTTTGTTTTTGTCTCAATGTATTGCTTTGTTTTCTGTTAAATGTAGTTTTCAATGATATGGTGTATCTTAGTTTAATATGAAGTAGAACTGTTTCTTTAGCTTTCTGCATTTAATTAGTAACTCCAAACTTAAAAGGGAGGAGCTGGATAAAGCAGTAGAGTTGTGTTGCTTCCATTTGGGGGAGGGAGTTAGGACACTATTGAGAGGCAATGTCAAAGTCAAGTCCTAGATAGCAGTATGACAGGCACTTTCTGGACAGTTATCGTCTTCTCTGGCAAACACAGTAATGACAGTGGGGTACATGGGACATTAAGATAAATTGTAAATAAAGTTCTTAGAGAGTTGTAAGCTTTATTTCTTAGCTGTTTTAGGAGTACCTTTTCGAAACATAGTTTCAACCTTTTAGTTTGTAGGATAAATGTTAAGGAGTTGAAGGATCCATTATATTTGCTCCTCAGTATTTGTTGTGAAACGTCTAAAGGATCTTCTTTTGCAACCCTATGTTGTGGAGTTTGCCTGGCTAGAGTGATGTCTGCAGCAAATGTCATTCGTCTATAGCGAGAGATAGTAGATTGACCCAATACATAGATTAGTCATCTACCGGTCAGTTAAGAGGATGTCCTTAGTTCAGGTCAAAGGAGCCATATTAGTGTCAGTGTTTTCGAAACTTGTTCAAGCCACCCCTTAAAGCTATGCAGGCCGGGCTATAACAAAATTCAGGGCTTAGAAAAACAGTCATAGGAAACAGTGAAAGAAGAAATTAATGCAAGTCTTGTACTTCCAACTTCTTTACTTGATTGTTCTGGTTTTCTCTTCTCAGGTTCAAAGCAGACAAGAAAAGAAGCCTGGCACTCCACCTCCAACACCAGTGATCCCTGTCCCTAGTCCTCGTCCAGCATCTCCTCCACCTTCTGTGAATCATGTCATTGTCAGTACTCCAATAGCTATAAACATTCCACGTTTCTACTTCCCAAAGGGCCTTCCAAACCCCTGCTCCACTGTGGATGAGTCCCTCTCCCGGGCTGAAGCTGCCTTCTCTGAAATGGAGGATGAAAAAGCAGACATCTATGAAATGGGGAAAATTGCAAAGGTAAGGCTTCGGTGAATGATCTATTGCCATGCGTGTTGCATTGGGTGAATGTGTAGGGTAGAATCTGAATAATAAAAAAGATTTCAATTTTTTGGGTCATTTTAAAATTTAAGAAGGAAAAGTGAACCTTTTATCTAAAATTGGTATACCAGTGGACATTTCACTGTATCCATCACAAGTGTCCTCCGTTGTTTTATGTGATGTCCGGTGTCATCTGGGTTATAATTATGTTGGGCGATATAATGTTCAACATATGGAAAAGAAAAATACCTTAAGGTACTTTCACTGTAAATAGCACATTTCTAATAATTGAACTGTACAGTATGTCACTGTTACTGTATTACGATCTTCACAGTCTAGACCTTTGGTCTTTGAATGATCAGGTGCAAGTGAATGCTCTATATGATTTGGCTCAACTCTGGTCGCTGAAAGGAATATGAATAATGAAAAGAAGCTTATATTTTTTTGTTATTATTTACACAGTTCTTTTGATCAGTTTTTATAATTGTATTGCAAACGTATTGGAGGCATTTAAGTTTAGCAATTCTTGGTGCTACCAGAGACATTTGACAGCATGCCTAGTTCTAAAACGAAATAAAAAATTATTAGAATACGATAACAAGCATTTTTAGTGCCAATTGGTCTGAATTTAAAGGGATGTTGTGAAGTAATGTGAAGCATTACATGTAGATCACATGTGAATGGATATGTATTTGTGTGGGAGAAGAACTTTGGAATAATATTAGTGAAACTTAAAAGGTGGTCAGGTGACAGTTGCATTGCGAAGCCAGACCTAAAAATCCATATAGGTTAGTGATTTACCTTCTTCCGTCTGTGCTGCTGCCAGAGAAAAACACCATAAGTTATCTAGTTATGTATGACACTTTAATTGTGTTGTAAATGAAGATGGCTCTCTTGCAAGCAGGAGGTCAGGCAGCCAGTCACTTAAGTTAAATATGTAGATGTATTAAGAAGTTTCTTAGATACAGATAAATAAGAAAATGCCCCACCAGGAGCACCATCCTCACAGCTCAGCGCACTCTTTTCAACTGACACTTCCAGCTCAGTCACCCATCAACATTCCATTACATCACACACTAGCTGAGCAGCAGGGAACTGAGAAACCATGGAGAGGATGCATTATAACAACATCAGGTTACAATACATCTCTTCCCCTCAGAAAACAAATGAAGATACAACAAGGTGTAAGATGGAAATTCCTACAATAAATAAGTTCTTTAAACATTCTTAACACATAAATCATCAAGCAAGAAAAATACTATTACTCTCCTAGATTTAACAAGATGGATAAATGCATGGCAGGACTAGGGATACACGCCCTCTACAGCACCCACTAATCCTTCACCTGTTAGGGAGCATTCACACTACATCAGGGTGTAACACACAACACCCATGTTACACTGCATAACACAGGCAAGACCAATGAAGCTTGTGGAGACACCTTTCATTCACCCCTTAGGAAGGGCTGTAGCAACATCTGGGTACAATACACAACACCTGACCTCAATTTCATAACTTATGCAGGCTAAAGGGGACTCCGCAGGACCAGGAGTACATAATCACTTCACTCCACATCAACACTCATTCCAACACACACCTTGTGAAAATAACAATGTGTGTCTTTCAACCCTCGCAGTGGGTCTCTTTCAACCCTCACTTATTCCAACATACAGGGCATCTTGTGAAAATAACAATGGGCCTCTTTCAACCCTTGCAATAGGTCTCTTTCAACCCTCACTCATCCCAACACACAGGGCATCTGGTGCAAATTAACAATGGGTGTCTTTCAACCCTCGCAATGGGTCTCTTTCAACCCTCACTCATTTCACCACACAGGGCATCTTGTGAAAATATCAGTGGGTGTCTTCCATTCCTACTCTCATCCAAACTCCTGCACACCCTATTAGAGCACACATGCACAACTAAACAATACAAAGCATTTGAGCTCTTGCATACCCAAATAAGAAAACAAGACAACTTTCTCCCCATCACTCCACACACACACACAAATAAATATTCCAGCAACAGACATTTAGCATATATAAAGAAAATACATTACAAATTATTCTCTCAAAAGTCAAGTCCTCAACCCCAGTGAGCGACCTCTCACACAAACACCTCGCCAACAACAAAGTCTTCTACTCTGGTGAGTGACTTTTCACCCCAAAATGCATGCAATGCACTGAGAGTAACTCGCAATACTACAAAGCACTGACATGAAACTCAATGAAAATCCAACTGCTTCTTTAACTAGACATTACTTTGCGTAAAAGAACCGCACTACAATTACTTTAAGGTTCTGCTGTTGTGCAACTTACTGTCCATTTTGTTGAAAGACTGTCCTCTAAACTGAGTAAGCCCACACTTCTTCCAACGCCCTGCATGCCAAACAATGCCATCGACATAGCTCACAACTAGTTCAAAGGTGTTGCCGGACGTGTTCTAATCTTCATGTCATAGGATGGCAGAAGCCGTCTTTATCTGATGACACACGCTTCTCACATTCCCTTTGTACTCGTGTGAGTACCAAACTTCCCTTAGCAACATACACAGCTTCAGTATAGGGGAACTCGTAGATGTTAAAGGAGCTCCACTACCAATAACCAATCTCTTTTCTTGAATGGTTTAGTCAGCCAATCAGAAATTCACTTCCACAGATGTAGTATGGAATGGTATCTCTTGGCCACACTATGAGTGCTACGCGTGCGTGCGTCTGCGCGCGACCCATAAGACCCTAATTACTGCTTCACGTGCAATGGAACCCTTCTTGTCTCGGTACCTGGATCGCCGTGCACGAGCCCTCACGTTCACTTTCACTAACGGTACGGCTCTCGAGCTACCATTGTCAAAACCCTGCTGCCTCACCGCAAAGCCAAAAAGCCAAACAATTCACATAACAGTCCACAAAGTCACTGTTTGCTGCCAAACTTCTTTAAGTTGTATTCTGGACTGCACATGGGCCTCAAGTTCATGCTGTGTTCCCACCACGCTTCTGAGGAATGTTGGTCGGATGAAACCCGTTGCTCTCAAGCATTTCTCGTTGTCGATCCTCTTAGTGCAACAGTGAACATACAGAGATCTGCAGTCAATTCCTTAGGCTTACCATCTTTGATTTGATTGTCCATAGGCTATCTGTTGGAAAAGACACTGGTGGGACACAGAAGCTTCTTTAACTTTTCTTTGCTGATCTGTTTTTCTCTTTGTTTCTTCAGTTTCTCTTAAAAGTAGGTATGCTTTGTCTTCAATATACCTTCTCTTCTTTGTTTTCCTCAGTGTCTCCCTCACACGTACGTTTGCTTTCAAGTCGTCACCAATGTTGTAAATGAAGAAGGCTCTCTTGCAAGGAGGCAGTCAGGTAGCCAGTCATGTAGGTTAAAGATGTAGATTTATTATGAAGAAGTCTCTTAGGTTACAGTTAAATAGGTAAATACCCCACCAGGAGCAGCATACTCACTTCTCTGCCCTCTCTCCAAGGGACACTCTTCCAGCTCAGGCACTAATCAACATTCCATTATATCACACACTCTGAGTAGCAGGGAACTGAGAAACTATGGAGAAGATGCATTATAACAACATCATGTTACAACAGATTGCATTACAGTGTCATGCATGTGCTCTGAAAGTCAAGGACTGGTGAGCTGGATAAATAAACAAAATGATCACTGCTATGTGGAAGGCCATCACTTTTGTGTGGAAACATGCAACTTCTGTCCATTCAAATCATGAACTCCTGGCTCCCAACATATGAGCAGAGCCCCTCTCCTGGTGATTCTTGCACAATTGTCTGGCAACAGCTGCACTGTCAAGCCAGACCATAAAACCTAAAACTAAAGTCAGATTGAAAATCTAATTAATGGTAGGCTGTCCTCTTTGAGAAAATGTACGTTAATAAATGTTATTAGGTAGGTAAGTAGGTGTCCTGAAAGAACTTTGGCATGCGGTAAATTAAAGATTGTGCCAGAAAACAACGGTACTACAAATATTGTACTGTAATTATTTAAGAACCCACCAGGAAATCAAATGCTTTTGACTAACAGTGATTAGAAGGGTGTCTAAAAACAATGTAAATAAAGGGTTATTCCAAAGTGTGTATCAGCTGGATAATTATTCCTTATTCTGATTTGCTGCAGACAGATTGTTTTTAAAGCAAGGTAAAACTATTCCATACTTTTTGTGGAACAGAAATATCTCAGTCAGATCTCAGTCAGGACGGAGAGGGCATTCAGTTTCTGGATGGAGAGGCGTAGGTCGGATGGAGTGGCGTAGGTCGAGTGCAGGTCGCAGAGGCATGGCAAGAGTCCGAGTGTGACATGTGGACGCAGACCCGGTGCAGGAGGATACCACCCCACTGCGACCTCTGTAACCTTTGTGACCCCCAGAGGACGAGGTGGGGCACTGCTTCGCTGCGGAGTGATGCGGTGCTGCCGGGGCAGAGGGGGAAGGAGCCAATGAGCAGGCTACAGTTTGTGGTGGACAGGAGGGAAACTGCCTGTGTTGCCACCCGTTTTCTTGCTCCACCACGACCATTGCGACCCCCTGGAGGAAGAGGGGGTCTGTTTTCTGAGCAAGACCCACTCTTGAGCTGCCTTTGAGCGGAAGCCGGTTGCAGTCGCGTCCATCTTGCCTGCTTCCCCTTCTCTCTCCTTCCTTACTGCTTGTGGTTGCAGTGAGTGGGAGACCCCGTTGATCCCGGCTGCACTCAAAGACATATACGGTGGCCACAAGGACATAAGGACACAAGGACAAAAAGAAAACTTGAGGAAGACACGAGGAAATCACAAGCTTGAGGTGAGGTAAGGGTCTGCGAGTTTGTGAGCCTGTGGGCGCAGTGGGCTTAGGTGCCCACCGCAGAGTGTGTACCCGACTCCCCAGCGGAAGCGGCCCAGCTAGGTCTGGGTGCGGCTTGTGATGGGTCTGGTGAACCCTACTTGCACCAGCCCGCAGTCCTTCTCAAAGCTTAACTCAGCTCAGGCTCAGTCATACTACATCAGACCAAGCCTCGCCCAATAAAAGTTTAACATCAAGCACCTAGCTAACCCAAGCGAGCAAGTAGGCAGCTATAACACTTCGACCATCCGACCACTTTTGCAGCCGTCAGTTCCACCTCCTTATATCAAATATTTTGGGAGTGGCCTGGTAGAACTACTTTGTCACGGATCAAAGATTGAGGCAGCTGCCTAGCCCTACCTTTGATCTTGGTGGTTACCAGGACACCTGGGCCCCCTATAGGAGTTACTGAAGCATCTTGGACTGCCGATTATTGAGAAATGAGATCTGGTAAAGTAAGAGGCAAGACCTCAACTTCATACAAGAGAAGGAGGAAAGAGGAGTCAGTACTAAAAGGAATCCAGGTGAAAAGGAGAGCCAGCAGCATAGCCCAACCTATAGACGGTGACATAAGTAACTCACTCATCGTGGTCCAAATAAAGAAAAACTCTGAGAAAAACCCTAAAAAGGAATTGGAAAATACAACAGTAATGAATATGTTCACAACTGAGGGGCTTCAGTGCAAGAGGGAAGTCCCTTCGTGTAGGAAGGTCAGCTATACTGGTCAAGCCTCAGCCTCCCCAGCTTCAACTAATTCTCGCAAAATAACAGACTATTTTGTGGTGATAAAGAGGACAGCCAAGCCCCCACCTCCACCCCTCCACCAATCTTGACATAGGCTTGGGATCTGAGAGGATCAACTGTTGATGAAAGAGCCCACCCCCGCCGGTTCCAGTCTCCCGTATCATCAACTTCATTAACATCATGGAGAGTACAGTCACAAGCTCATTAGTGAGGGAGACCAAGGAGGCAGTTAGTAGGGGGCAATAGAGAGATCTGTGCCCCCGTCCCTGCCAAGCTGTCAGGGACCAGTCTCACCCCAGTCAGCCCAATCACAGTTGACGAGCAGCCAGAATAATCAGCAACTCATGCAACGTCGAGGTAGCTTAAACAACTCAAACAGTAAAGAGGTCAAGGTCTTGACCTTTGCAGAAATAGAGGACCCCCAGGTACTCTCAAGTAGCCCCCAATTTAGATACCATTATTTTCCTGCCCTCAGACCAGGAAATGTGGAACCAGAGGGGGCACTCGGTCCCGAAAGCGCATCTGATAAAGGTTGGGATCTAGGGACTGCACTTCAGGCTCATGACGGCCCACATGAAACTTCTGGGGTATTCGGAAGTAACGAGAGTAACGAGTTTCCAGCTACCCGAGTGCCGCAATAGATACATGGGCTGCAATTTTTAATCCAATGCAAACAACAGTAACAGCCCTACAGTTTCATTCTCATAAAATGGGTATCCAGGTGGATTTGCTAAAAACACTGGCTGTGTTTGTGGCAGGAATTGATGGCAAGCTACAAGAACTAAATTCACTGATAACTAGGGTGCAAAAAAAAATAAACTGAAGGACTTTGCTATCTGCTCCTGTAAGGAGGTAGTAGATCGTTTGTCACAACTGCCAGCATCCATCGAATTAATCCTGAAAGAGATTTGCATCTCAGGTAACAAGGAGGAGGCAGTTGTGCCCTTGCCTTCGGACCAGCCTGCCTCCCCCCCCCCCCCGGTCAAGAGTTCATTGAGGTGAACTGACCTAGTCTGCCTAGATCTCGAGCCAGAAGAACTTGTAAAAAAGAGGAATTCACCATCACTCCACCAGCCTCAGTTAATCAAGAAGGCACTCTGGAACATTCTACCCAACCGACACACCCTTGGGAATTGGAAGGGCATACCCGCCATCACTTGACAAAGAGAGAGTGGAAACGTGCAAGGAAGGTTAGGAAGAACATACAGGTGACCCCCAGAGACACCACAGAAGTGTCAATTCGCAAATTGGAGGATGAAGATATGGGTGCAATTCCGTCAAGTCCACCACAAAACACAATTTCCCCCTGGCGACCATCGACTCCTGGCCCTGCATCGGAAGGGCCGAAATCCAAAGGTACGGCCAGGCCTTCCCCGGATCGGCAAGTTATCATTCTAACACAGACCCGAGAGGGCAACCAGGATGAGACTGGGCGCCACTCGGGCAGACAAGTTGAGGTGGCATCTAGTTCAGATCAAACAGGGACCCATACAGAGCAATTAAGCCCTGCAAATAACACAAACCAGTCCATGACGACCCATGGTCCTCAGTTTTTATGGATCCCGGGATAGAAGCCTAGGGGTCCCCAAGATACGCTCAATCGATCTACTGTCCTCAAAGTAACAAATGCTCTTCTGGGCCTAGACTGGGTGTCTTCTGAAGATATTGCAGCTGTAAAATTCATACAAGCCCAGGGCTGCCAACAATCGGACCCTACAGTTGTAGTATTTGCATCACCAGACCTCCCATTGCAAATTTTGGAAAAGAAAAACATCCTAAAAGACTGGGGAATTGAGGTTGTTCCCTGTTTAGGGGGAAGATACCCATTTCCGCTATTGCAGGACAGCCACTTAAAAAAGAAGGAAGTAACGCCCATGTCGATTCTGCGAGGAGCAAAGGGGAAGTCTAACACTGGTGAGTCTGTCGAAGAAATAACTGGAGAAGGGATAACAATATATCATGTTTGCATTTAAATTGAAGAATAAATGAGCCAGTTATTGAGAAAGAGCCATCATTACTTATATAATGTATCTCAAGCAAGTGCATTGTGTCCCATGTGAAAAAGGAACCAACACGTTTAAATAATCCATAGTACATACACTCATATATATCACAGAAAAAACAGGCAACTTGTGTTCCATAAACCACAAACAACCAAATACATTAATCCAATTTAAGGATGTGAATAAATCCACACCTTTTCTTGAAGGAGGCTAAGAAAATTGGTTTATTTTAGTGTTTTAAATGCCAACAACGTTTCGACCCTCTATTGGATATACGGTTTCATCAGGCCAACAATTTTAGGGACACCTATGAAAAAGAAATAGAATAATATTGGCCATCTTAGAGCCAAATGTGGGCAAAAGTATGTGTTGTGATTAATACTAATTGGCACTGTACCTTAATGTGTCACCTTCCATATTACACATAGAGTTAACATCCATGGGAAACACCCAAAGTTTAGACGAACAAGAAAACCTACTTACTCAGACAGCTCAAAAACGGAGTCTAAAGGATAAAAACAAAAATAATATGAATATGTAAATAGTATGCCATATACATTTTACAGTGACTCTAAGGAAAACGAACCAAACTCACCCTGAGATGTTGAGCATGATGGAAGGACCGCAACATGTCAAAATCAATTAAAACGCCCAAAGAGAGATATTAATTACATCGGGAATGTGGAATGTGGCCTAAAAGGCCAATGGCTTTTTGACTGCTAACTTACTTTGAGCCACAATCGTCTGCTCCAAAATAAGTGGGATGACATCTAACTTAACAGCTAGGGCAATCTTAGATAAAGCAGCAGCCATGGGCTTGGCAAGCAGTTTCCCCGTCAGTGTCGGAGGGAAGACCAGTGTTGCAAGATTTTGAGACCCATCTCAAGCCCAAAGCTGTCCATGTTCAAGCCCAAATACAGTCGAACGCAGACTATTTTCAGCCCAAAGAGCAACCCAAAGTTGCAACCTTCAATTTATGCAAGGATAGCCTTCAGGAAACCTTTTAAGCACAATCCTAATTTCTATTCAATATATGTATAGTAGGAGGTTCAGTGGGCACCTAGGCACTTCTATACTCATGTTCCAATTGTAATAGTAACTACTGATTTTAACGATCAGTCCCTATTGCGATCTAACTGTTACTTTGGTCACAATAAATTCAAACCTGGGAGAGGATGTGGCGTAATGTTCAGAGCTGCCAGCTTTGGAGATTTGGTATCAGGTGTCGGCGCCACATCAACATCCTGTGATTGTGGGCAAATCACTTAATCTTCCCATCCCTACCAAAAAATGATCTAGATTTCAATCCAATTGAGGGAAACAGGAGGTTATTTACAAGCCCCTTACGCCGTTGGTTTATCACATTTTATGACGCACTGGCAGCACAGAGTGCAGACCCATATATATGAGGCCACGCAAAGCCACTTTGCATGGCTTTTCGTGGCCTCTTATATATGGTGTAAGGCAATGCAGCACAAGTCGCTGCGTTGCCTTACACTGCATCATGTAAGGCAACGCAGCAGCATGTAAGGCGTTCCCACGCAACACCCAAGGTTTTACACATTTCCAGATTTACAAGGATCTGTAAATGTGAGAATGCGTCAAAACTATATGCCTCCCAGGGAAAGTGTAACAAGGAGAGATAGCTTTATTTCTCCCTGTTTTTCCCTCTTTCTGTGTGTGCTGCATTGTGCAGCACACACAGAAAGAGGAAAAAGCCTCCATAGATTGTTCTTGTGCAAAAAGGTGTCCCTTCCTGCACAGAAACAATCCTGCCAACAACCAGACGCCCCTGCACTTTGGTACAAGGGTACTATGATTTGGAGCAAGGTTTTTGACTTTATTCAATCTCTTCATGTAAGAGATATGCAAGTACTGTAAGAAACTCAGATCTGTAGAAGTAATGACAGTAATGATGAAAATAGCACTTACTCATTTTCTTTTCTTTTATAGCTCTAGTCCTCATGTCAGAGTAGGAGTATGTAGGATGACAGAGGAGTTTACATTGCAAACATGTTACTATCCAAAAGGAATCCCTGACTGTGCTATATTAGGATTGTGACTAAGTAACAAAAAGATCTCTGCGACAAAAAGTAAACTACTGAGTGATCTACATAGAATACTATAAAGAAGAACAAACCAAAAGCATAACGGTGTGAGCCAAGCCAGAACCTAGCCAAGCGTTGTCTCTGGCTTCAAGAGCCCATACAGGAGTCGAGCCAAGAACATATTTGGAATGCACATCTTGCAATAAAAAGTGTGTTAGAAGATAAGACAGCTTCACAATTCAAAAAAGTGTATTTTTAAAACATGGAAGTATTTCACCTTAGCACATCAAATTATACCACCCTATTGAAAAGTATTTATGACATGTGAGAGTTTTTAAACATAAATTGATGACAATACTATTAGTGTACTTAGAGGCAAGTCAGGTGTCATGTACCCTAAATGTGGCCTAGATTCTTAAAATAGATGGCACAACCATGTAGGCTATTAAATCAAGGAAAAGAAAGATTTTTTGTAGAGCGTGCATCCTGTAATAAACTTATTCAAAGGTGTTCTCATACGCAACAACAAAAAAAGGAGGCTGGCTGAAATAGTGTTTGCCTAAGATCACACAATTTTGTTCAAGCAGGGAAACTGGCCTTAATCCCACATTTCCAATTTCAGACTGCAATTCGGCCACTAGCTGGTATATCTTTCTAACAGCAAATGTTAACACTTTGCTATTAACTATTGGAGAACATTAGAACCCACATTTTATGTATCCCAATTTTACATGGCGCGTCCCTTGCCTCAGGACATAAGAGTATTTCACCATAAACAGACACTAAATCATAAAATAGATCTCTCCTGCAGGATAATTAATATATTAACTAACCTTAAAACTGTTGGGCACACAAGGACTTTCAGACTCACAAAGCTAGGCATCCCAGCCACCATTGAATCCCCTCAACGTGCACTCTCTCCACTCACAAAGTCTGGACCATGTTAGCAAGCGCTACTTCCAGGGCAGTTTGCACAGTCAGCTTGCAGCATGTGACTGTCATGTGTGCTCAGCAAATCACAAGGCTTGTGGGTCGGCAACTCTGATTGGCTGCTATGATGATAGCTCCGCCCACACTGCCCAGTGAGTGACTGCACTGCACCATTAACGAGCCAAGGCCAGGAGTTCTGCTGACATTTCTGAGGCACCAGCCCAGCTCCCCTAAGGGCGCACAATGGGCTAATATTCGCCCAAAAAGTAGTCACCCGCCATTTGGGTTTTTTCATGCACAAATGGGAAAATTTTTGCCCATTTTTGTGGGAAATAGCCCAATCTGGCAACACTGGAGAAGACACAGATGCACGCTTCCTCAAGACACTGAACGGGCCAAAGCGAGGCTTGCGACTTGTGTGTTCCACAAAAAAGTACTAAAAGAGAAAAAGGACAAAATAGATCTTAGACTCCTATTCAGACCAGACCTACTGTATAAAGGAGCGTGCATACCACTGTTAAGGCGCTTTAAGGAATGTCAAAAAATAGGAAAACAAAGTGCTTGGGGCACATTCAAGTTCATGAATTATTAACTAGAGGAGCATAACTCTAATGTATCACTAGCTGTAGTTCGCATTTAGGGCAACAATGAAAATGACTCAAATAATGCAATAGGAAAAATAGAAAAGCGCCTGGGGAGCCACAGGACAGTAATAATTTTTGAAAGGGAGTTAATATACATAACAATCACATGCACAAACCATAGTTCATGATTTTTAGGGTTCCATCGCTAACCATGCAAATGTCATTTTTCCAGCAGAGTTATTAACCAGATGTAAAACAAAGTGGTAATTCTGAACTTATGTACTCAGTCCAGCCACACAGGTATGCCACTCCACAAGAGTGTTAAGTCCTTGACGTATTGAATTACATATTTCAATGAACGTGCATTCCCTTTTTTACAATAACTGTGTCTGGTCACCACCTCTCTCTGGAATAAATGCTACATCAATTACTTGCCATGTGATGTCCTCTGTGGTGTGGTTTTGTTCTGTAAAATGTGTTACCAGAGGAGCGCTGATGAATTTGCACTTTACTCTGCTGTGGTGCAGGCTTATCCTTGTCTTCACAGGTTGGGAGGTTTGTCCTATATATTGCAACCCACAAGATCACAGTACTCAATAAATCACATTATTAAAGTTACAATTCAGAAACCTAAACTGCTACTGCTTCAAGTAGTCTCAAATTCAAATGTCTTTATATTCTTTGTGTATTTACTCACAATACATTTACCACATCTATGGTGCCCCTCCACAGGTTGCAACCCCCAAGCATCTTACAATGTTTTGTAAGCGCTAGAATCAGTACTCTTCACTGCCAAAAGCACTAGATGGTCTTTAATATTTTTGCCTCTCTTAAATGCAAACATTGGAGGTTCAGTTGAGGAGTCAATGTTTTCCATAATGCGCTAATGTTTTACGATGAGGTCCCTGACCCTATTTGTGTGGGGGCAAAATGTAGAGACACATACCAATTTGTCGGTGGATGCTTTCTATTTACCTTGGAGCAATTCTTTCCAGGGACAATACCAGGCTCTTTGGACAGCGACCTCTTCTAAGCAGAACCCAAACCCAAAGCCAGCAACATAGACCCTTCACACACACACAGCCCCTATGTGACGCCCTCTCCAACCACTTCCACCACAAAATCCTGGACACCAACAACAGCTTCATACCACACACACCCACCACACACTCACCCAACTCAACCCCCACTCATGATCCCCTCCACCACACTCCCCACCTGGGCCCCCACCACACACGAAGAAACCGAAAAAACCATGAACTCCATCCGCTCCGGATCACCCTCCGACCCTTGCCCGCATCTACACAACAAAGCCAGCCCAACCATCGCCCCCATACTCTGCGACATAATCAACTCCTCCTTCGACTCCGCCACCTACCCAGACCCCTGGAAGCATGCTGAAATCACTGCTCTCCTTAAAAAAAACAAAGCCGACCCAGAGATCCTCTCCAACTATCGCCCCGTCTCCCTCCTCCCCTTCCCCGCCAAGGTCGCTGAGAAACTAGTCAACACCTCCCCTTCCCACTACCTCGAAGAAAACAACACTCTTGACCCCTCACAATCCGGGTTCCGCAAGAACCACAGCACGGAAACCGCCCTCATCGCATGCACTGACGACATTAGGACCAAAGTCGACAAAGGCGAGACCGTCGCACTCATCCTCTTAGACCTCTCCGCAGCCTTTGACCCTGTCAGCCACCACACACTCCGCACACGCCTCCACAACATAGGAATTCGCCACAAAGCCTTAAACTGGCTCACGTCCTTCCTCACTGACCGGACCCAGAGAGTCCGCCTCCCACCTTTCCACTCCACCACCACCAAGATCATTTGCGGAGTCCCCCAAGGGTCCTCTCTCAGCCCCACACTCTTCAACATTTACATGATCCCCCTAGCCAACATCCTCTGATCACATGGAATCACTATCCTCTCCTACGCTGATGACACCCAACTCATCCTCTCCCTCACCCGCAACCCCACCACCGTCAAAACCAACCTACACGCAGCTCTCCTCGACACCGCCAACTGGATGACAACTAACCACCTCAAGCTTAACTCCAACAAAACCGAGATCATCATCTTCGGCCCCAACAAAACCATATGGGATGACTCCTGGAGGCCCACCGCCCTAGCACCCGCACCCACCCCCGTAAACCACGCACGCAACCTCAGCATCATCCTGGACCCCTCCCTGTCCATGACACAGCAAATCAATGCTCTTACCTCCTCCTGCTTCCTCACACTCCGCACTCTAAAAAAAAATCCTTCAAATGGGTTCCCCTAGAGACCAGGAAGACAGTCACCCATGCACTCATCAGCAGCAGACTAGACTACGGTAACGCCCTCTACGCCGGCACCAAACTCACACGCAAACTCTCGAGAATCCAGAACACAGCTGCGTGCCTCGTCCTTGGCCTCCCCCGCCACGAACGAATCTCACCACACCTCAAAACCCTTCACTGGTTCCCCATAAACAAGAGAATCACATTCAAGATCCTCATCCACACACACAAATCCCTCCACAACACCGGCCCGACATACCTCAACGAAAGAGTGAACTTTCACACTCCCACCCGCAACCTCCGATCAGCCAACCTCGCCCTAGCCACAGTCCCCCGCATCCAACGTACCACCACAGGAGGCAGGTCCTTCTCCTACCTCGTCCCCAAAACCTGGAACTCCCTCCCCACCAACCTCCGCAAAACCAAAGACCTCCTGCTCTTCAGAAAAACCTCAAAACATGGTTGTTCGAACAGTGACCCTCCTACCCCCCAACCCCCCCAAGCGCCGTGAGACCCTCACGGGTGAGTAGCGCGCTTTATAAATTCTTTTGATTGATTGATTGATTGATAAGCAGCCTGTCTTATAAAATATTTTCCGCTCTAAATTAATCACTTTTGCGTGTACAGTTTCTTCTGAGGTGGAGAACCAGAGATTTGATTTTTTTAAGATGTAAAGCAAAAATAGCATCAGAAAGCACTATTTGTTAAAAATAGCCTATTTAATTGGCAGACCAGGATCTAGGCTCCATTTCAAGCCAACCGCTATGGAGCACAGGTCTGATGCAGCAAGACGGTTCCGCTAAGTCAAAGATTCTGATGTAGGTTTTTTTTTAGAGTTTGGTGGACGGTTACCCCATCCATCGAAATTTAAATCCCATTGGATATAATGGGATTTATATTTCGGCAGACGAGATATTTGTCACCTTTGTGACAGAGTAACCACTCAATTAGGTCCCTAGTCTTCTTATGGAGTTCAAAATCCTCCCACAGTGCAAGCCTCAAGCTTTATTTCGAGGTCCCTGACGTCTCTGAGGTCTTTGAAGTCCAAACTTTCTCTAAGTCCCAACTTATCAGGGTTTCTGGAGCAGCACCTGTGTCACTTCTAAGTCTCCCCAGACCTCAGGGACAGCACTTGGTGGCCAGGGCTCTCTCCAGCTGAGGCCACCATCAAAACCTAGTCCAGGTCCAGTTGGTACTGATGAACTGGTCACTTCAGGAAAAAGGCCTTTTGCTGCTTGTGTCTATGTAGCCAAACATGAGCTCAGCCTTGGAGTCTACATTATAGTCCTTGGGACTCCTCTCAGGTTACAGCAAGCAGGGTCTACTCCCCTTCTGATCTTGCTTAGGTCTACAAAATGTGTTCTTAGGAGAGTTCCTCAGTGTGCTACATTTTTGGTTTGACTCTACCCACTGGGTAGGAGTAACACCTAAACACTCCCCAACCAATGTGGAAAAAGTTCCTGGAAACAATCCTACCCAGTTTTCAGCAGTTTCTGTTTGCCCTACTGCAAACAATACCACAATGCCCCTCACTCCTAAAATTCAACATGGGGAAACCCTTTCTCCCTTGTGCAGAACTCTTGTGTGCACTCTGAGGTGTGGTCAGGGAAATGAGCAGGTCCCTCCCGTATGTCCGCTCCAAACCAGTTCTGAAGTAGTTTACTTCCCACAGGGTTTTGCGCCAGCCTGGCTAGATCGGGCCTTGCGTACAAAGACTTTCCATTTTTTAGGTCTCCCCTTACACTAAACTATGAATAGGTTGCATAAACTGTCTAATTTGAGTTAATTAAGGTCCTGGCCTTCCCCCAGTAGTCCTTCCTGAGTTGATAGGAATCAATTCCCTCATACCCAGTCCATCATACCACCAGATCTAAGCCATTGTTCTGCTTTTGAAGCAATTTTCACATCTAGTTAAAGTCACACACATGCTGGGCAGGTGCAGGAGAGCTAATGCAAATTAGCCTCCAGGAGCTTCAGGTAGGGTAAGGTAACATTCTAAAAAGAATACTTATCCTAAGTATTTATTAAACTCCAATGTCACCAATGAATTGGACATTTAATAAATATGAAAAATATTATTTTTGTTACTACCGTACTTGAATCAGTTTCTGTTAAACATTTCAGTATAAAAAAATGTAATCTGTACTTTGTCACTTTCTAGGATCCAGCTACAGCCCAGTCAGTGAAAACAGCATTTGGGAGTTAATCACTGGAGGAGCATGCCAACTTCAATGTCACACTTGTTCCACTTTTACATACTTAATGCCCTACCTTAGGGGCAACAATATGGACTTAGGGGTGACTTATATAATATTTAAACACAGCATTTCCTGCCTGTCAAAAAGTGTTATTTTGACAGGTATGACAGTAGGTTTGTAGATTATACAATCAGGCTACACATGTTTTTTTTTTTTTAAATATATTTTTATTAATAGTTCGCTGTTTACTTTTCACAGTTACATTTATGGGAACATCTAATCCACGTTATTCGCAACACTTAAAAGGCTACTTCACTTTGCATGTGTTCACAGATGTCTCATGATATGCTTTAACGCATAACCAGGTCTATATCCAATTTCTGTTGCCTGTTAGCTCTATGGTTCTATATTTGTTTCCTTGGGTGTCTAATTCCTTGTCTCTTTGTTACCCAATTGTTTTACATGCTCATTTAACAGCTTCAACTTGAACTTAACTATGTACACACTTAATGGCTATTTGTGGGTGGTTTTCGTGTTAGGCGGTGAAAGTCGCTCCCTGTGGGGGCTATATCTGGAGGGATGGTCATCTGCTATATGCGTTTTCCTACTGCTCCTTGTGTGCGACTATACTCAACTCACCTCTGCACCTTGCAGTTTATCATGAGCTGTCCTTGTTCTTTACTAGCTATTTCATTGTTATGTTTTCTCACTCTCGCCAGTAGTGTTCCTAGGTTTATCCCTTATCTCCTTACAGTGTCTGTTTAGGTTTCCATTTCTGCCGGTGCTGTATTGGGATTTAATGGTTCTTCCCCTGTGTTGTTCCAGCTCAACAGTAGTTCTTCCCAACCTGGGGCCACGGGGGTCTGCCGAATACCCTTTGCTTCTTCAGTTTTTAAGACCTGCAATTCTGCTCCAGCCCACCTCTTGACGTAATTTTTCCATTCAGCTAATGGGGGGGTTTAGCAGCTTTCCAACCCCTCATAATTAATCTTTTGTAGAGGGCCAGGGCAAGATCCAGGAAGCGACTCCTAATCTTCCCTAGTTGGATATCTGTCTTTAGGCCCAACAGACAGACATCAGGGGCGAACGGCAGTTCCGTGTCATATAGTCTTGACATGCTCTCTATCACTACCCTCCAGCCCGTTTGTAACATTGCGCATTTCCACATCATGTGGTCAAAGTCTGCATCGCCCTCACCACATCTGGGACATATCCTAGGGGTTCCCCCATATATACGGAATAGTCGGTGAGGGGTAAGATAAGTTCTATGCAGGTAGTTATATTGGATATATTGTAGCCGGGTATTACGCGAGATCTTCCGGGGATAAGCCAGAGCTCTGTTCCAGTCTGCCTCGGACAGTATATGTCCGATCGTTTTCTCCCACTTCTCTCTGAGTGAATGCAGGGGATCCAATGCAGCTTCTATCTGGGCTCGATATATTTTCGTGATTAAGTGGGATTCTTCTCCCAAAGTCAGCAGGAGGTGCAACACTCCGTGGGTCCCGGGTTCTGCATTAATCGTATCCCAATGGCCTTTCAGAGCGTGCACCAGCCTCCTGTACATCAAAAATTTACCCTGAGGGACCCCCTTCCCTACCAATTCGCTGAAGCCCTGTAGTTTACCTTCCCTGAAGAGCTCCCCCACCGTCACCACTCCCGCATCTCTCCACGGGCCCAATCCCCGGCCCCCAGCCCCGGTTTCCCTCGGTTCCACAAGCAATACCGAAATCAGTAGTGCCGGGGAGTAGGGTGGACCAGCTCCAGTCCTGCTTGCGCATCTTTTCCAGCACAACTTTGCGGTGTTAGTCATTAGGTTGTCTCTAATGGGGGGCAGCTTCTTCCCCACCATACGTGCTATTATTCGGTCTATGTCCATTGAACCGTTGGGGTTAATTAGGTCCAGCTGCCCCTTGCCCTCCATCCATCCAGCCACCCACTGCAGTTGAGATGCCAAGTAATATGCCTCAAAGTCAGGAGCCCCTAATCCACCCGCTCGCATTGGTCTGCACATGGTAGTCAATGCTGTACGTCTCCGGCCCTCATCCCATACTAATTCCCGGAGCAGGGTATTCAGTTCACGGAACCATGCAGGGGGGACCCATACCGGTAGGTTAGCAAAGAAGTAGAGGAGACGGGGCAGCATCACCATCTTAGATAATGCCACTCTGGCCATTGTTGTTAGTTTGAGCGACCGCCAAAACCCAACTGAGGCGCGTAGGGATCGGAGCGCCCCACCCAAGTTGCTATCTCGAAGGTCAGCCAGCTCATGAAATATTTGGATCCCTAGATATTTGAAAGTCCGAGGGGCCCAGTTCATATCTTTCGGACATGTTTCAGGGCGCACGACATTTGGTAGTATGGGGAAGACAAATGTTTTGCTGCGGTTAAGATGAAGTCCTGACAATTCCCCGTAGTTCTCCAGTATCTTTAAAACCCACGGGAGGCCACTGTTTCCGTCTCTCAAATACACCAGAATATCGTCCGCGTATAGGGAAATAATATGCTCGCTTGGACCCCAGTTAATTCCTCTACCGACTCCTTCCTGTCGCATTTGGGCCGCTAGAGGTTTAATCACCAGGGCAAACAGCAGCGGCGATAGAGGACATCCCTGTCTGGTTCCTCGATACACCGGGTATGTGTCAGATATTGTTCTGCCCGTTTTCACCCTAGCCAATGGGGAGGAGTACAGTAGGTCCACCCACTTCACCCAATTTTCACCTAGTCCCATCTTTAGCATCACAGCCCTAAGGTAGTCCCACCTGATCGAGTCGAAGGCCTTTTCGAAGTCTACCGCTAGTAAAACCCCTGTCTGAGGCTTCTCTGTTGCTGGCATATGTAAGATGGTAAAGACCTTCCTCAGGTTCAATGAAGTGCTGCGACCAGGGACGAAACCGTTCTGGTCTGTGTGCACCAGTTTGGTCATTTGGGGGATCAGTTTGTTAGCCATGATCTTACTGAGGATCTTAAAGTCACTATTCAGCATTGATAATGGGCGGAAGTCGGTCACAGGTGCTTCCCTGTTTTTTGTTTTAGGTAGTGGTATCACCAAAGCCTCCCGTAATGTGCCCGGCAGCTCCCCTCGGCGTAGTGCCTCCGTGTATACCCCAGCCAGCTGGGGTACTAACAATGTCCTATATTTTTTGTAAAAGTCCATTGGAAGGCCATCGGTCCTGGGAGTCTTTCCAGGAGCCAGTTGCGATATCGCCTCACTTATCTCCTCCACTGTTACAGGTCCCCCTAGGCTATCTCTCCCCACATGGTCCAAGGCCGGGAGAGCAATTCGCTGTAGGGAGTCTCGGAAGGCCTCTACCCCCACGTCATGGGGTTTCCTATACAAGTGCATGTAGTATCCCTTAAAAGCTTCGTTGATTGGGCCTGGACTTCGCCTGTATATTCCCTTTTTGTCTTGTACACTTGTGATGGGCTCTTCCCCTCCGCTTGGGCGTGTCAGCCAAGCCAGAAGCCTTCCCGATCTACCCTCCTCTGATTGCACTGATGCCAGGTATTTTTGTGTGTTGTGGCACCTAAGTTGTGCCTCGATCTGGGAATGCTCTCTGCGGGCCCGCTTGTATTCCTCATTCTCCTGAGGACCAATATCTTGTCTCACTTCCCATTCGTGTATTTTCTTCTCTAAGGAGGTCAATTCCCTTTCAAGTGTGCGTTTCACCCCCGCTGTCTGACCCAGGCAGAATCCTCTCGCTACTACCTTAAGTGTTTCCCATTCTGTGGCTCTGGTTGTGGCGGATTCACTGTTAATTTTGATATGTTCTGCCAAATGACTTCGAAGGGCCTCTCTATACGACTGATCCTCTAACGCAGCGGGGGACAGTCTCCACGATGGGATTGGGGGCCTGTCCTCTATAATATTCAGTGTGATCAGCAAGGGGTTATGGTCTGATAGTGTGCGGCCAAGATACTCTGAGTGGGTTACATAACGCGCAAGGCCCGCAGTGCAAGTCATTCTGTCAATTCTGGTGTGCAGCCGGTGGAGTCCTGAATAATAAGAATAGTCACTGTCTTCTGGGTGCTGTTCCCTCCATACATCCACCAGCCCCCAGGAGTCCAGCCATTCACAGAGTTTTTTGGCTGTTCTAGTGGACCCTGCGCCCTGCAGCGGCGGGGTCGATCTGTCCATGTTAATGTCCATTACTGCATTGAAGTCCCCTCCCACTATTAATTCTCCTGTGCTTTGGCGGGTGAGGTGGCTTGATAAATTGGTCAGGAAGGGGACTTGGTCCTGATTGGGAGTATATATACAACTCATAACAACTGGGATACCTTGTAGTCTCCCTTCTAGCACCACAAATCTGCCCTCTTGATCTATGTCAGCTGAGTCTATTATCAGTGGGACCCCAGCTCTGATCCAAATCAATGCTCCCCTCGCATATGCCGAATACTCTGTGGCAACCACCTGTCCCCTCCATCTGCGTCTCAGCTTCTCAACCTCTCCAGCTATCAAGTGGGTCTCTTGTAGCATTGCCACTTGCACCCCTCTTCTTTTCAAGTAAGAGAGGACTCTGTGTCTTTTGGCCGGAGTGCTCATCCCCCTAACATTCCATGTTAAGAGATTATAGTTTGCCATGTTAATAAGTTAACTTTAGAATAGCGTCCCTGGCGCCCCCAGAGTACCGCTCCATTCCCACCCTTGTTCAAACCTTTACTGCTATCGTATATCGTCACCCATTTAGCCAAGTTAACTAATAACTGTAAAACCCAACTCCCCTTCCCCAGGGCGCCTACTAACCTGCAGGCAGCCCAGAAAATCACGCAACAGTGCAACTTATTTAAACATATAGCTACAGTTCTCGCCAGGCTAGCTTAGTCCAGCAAGCTACTGGTTCGGGGGGCGGTCAGGTCCGGAGGGGCCTCATATTCTTCTGTTGTGCCGCTACGCCAAGCCAGCTTGTTCAATGTTTATCCAAGTTCATCCGCGGACCGCGGCGTCACCTTGGGAGCATGTGTCGAGCAGGTCGAGTCTCCAGCCGAAGACACCATTGTACTGTCTGAATCTTCTCCTGAGTCCTCCGGAGGCGAGGCTCCACCTCCAACTCGGGCCGCCGCCTCCAGAGCCGCTCTCTTATCTTTTTCCTTTTGCGCTTGTGTTGGCGCCAACTTCGGTCGAATCCCGGGTTTTCGCACCCCCGGAGCTCGGCGAGCCCTGCCCGCAGTCGTGTTCTCACCACTGGGTCGTCCCACTTGGATCCCTTGTTTCTCGAGACATTCCCATGCTTCCTCCGGAGTCTGGAGGAAGGTGGTCCTCCCCTCCAGTATCACTCTCAGTCTGGCCGGATACAACAATGAATATTGAATCCCTTCGTCCCTAAGGGCCCTTTTGACTGCCAGGAACGAGGTTCGCTTGTTCTGAACATCCAAAGTGTAGTCCGGGTATAGCGTCACCTCCCCATTCGCTATCTTGAAAGGACCCATCTCTCTGGCCTTCTGTATGAGAGTGTCTCTGTCCTTGTAGTGTAGTAATTTGGCAATTACCACACGAGGAGGCCTACCGGGGGCGAGAGGCCTTGACGGCATTCGGTGCGCTCGCTCCAGCGTGTAAAAGGGCGTTAGGCATCCAGGTGCCACCGTTGTACTAAACCACTTCTCCAAGAAGTCCACCATGTTAGTTCCCTCGACTCCCTCTGGTAGGCCCACTACGCGCACGTTGTTCCTTCTATTTCTGCCCTCCGCGTCCTCAGCTCTTCGTTCTAGTCGTGTTACTCTAGCGGCCAGGGAAGTCACCTCAGCTGTTAGGTCCTTCTGTTTCGGTTCTGCTATTGCCAATATGGATTCCGTTTCCTTGACTCTGTCCGCCAGTTTGTGGTGCTCTGCCCTTAGGAGGCCTACTTCAACTGCTACTTGGCTGATTTCGTGTTGTAGCGTTGCCTTTGTGTCTTCAATCGCCCCCAGTATTCTGTCCAGTTTTTCCTGTACATTTGTTTGCAAGTTGGATTGCTCTTCCACTTCTTTGCGTGTTGGAGGGGGCGCCATGTCCATGACTTTCTTCTTGCGACGGGCTCTAGGGGGCATCAGCCAAGCCACGCAGGGGAGACCGCGCCCCAAAGGCGTGGGCCCGAGTCTCTTCACAGGCCCTCTTTCCACTGTGATTTCGCGCTCTGGCAGGCGCAGACTCAGTCTCAGTCCCTAGATGGGTGTCAGAGTGGGTCCGTACGTCCACCCCCTCTGTACTTTGTTGGGCTCTGTGTTCGTCTACTACGCCAATCGCCCCCGGACGGCTCTAGCCTCAGGGTTGATCGTTCTCTCTCGCTGGGGCGGCGTCTTTTTTCTTTATTATTTCCTTTTCTATTTGGGTCTGGCCACTCTTCTATTACCCTTTTTTTTTTTTTCCCCTTCCCACTGTCTTCTTTTTCCTTTTCAGCAGGATTATTTCACATTTTTTTTTTTTTTTTTTTCCCTTTGTTTCTCCCCCCGGCAGTTTCCTTGCCCCCGTGGGTAATGTCTCGTTGGGGGGTCTCCTGCCGCTCAGTATCGTTGCTGCGCTCCCGCGGGAGCGTCTCTTGAGCCCCGGTCACTCTCCCAATAAAATGGCGGTTCCGAGCCCCCTCCACTGGGAGCCCCCAGCTCGCGCTGCGTCTTCGGGACCGAGCGCGGCTCAATTCCGGCTTCTCCTCCCCTCGGACGGGGCTCCCGGCCCCCCGTCCCTCGCACCAGGGCTCCTTCAGGCGGGGGCGCCTCTCCGGCCCGGGCCGGTTAAGCTCGCCCGACCGCAGTATTCTGCCTCACCTGAGGCCGCGGCTCACTGTGGGAGGGAAGGCCGCTGGTCCGCTCCGGTGCCAGTGAGCCGATCCCGCTCTCTTGAACGTCCCGAGCCCGAAGCGGGGGGCCCATCCGCCTCCAAGCTCCGGCCGCGGATCAGCAGCAGTCTTTAGATGCTGACTCGCCCGGAGACGGCACGCTTACCGGTGTAAGTTAAAGCGGCCCCTCCGGAGCGAGAAGATTAGGCGTGCGCCATCTCTCGCAGTTGGCCACACCCACCAATCAGGCTACACATGTTAAACCTGAACACATGTTTCAAAAGCCTACTCTCTGGATTGTACAATATGTGCTGAGGTCCACAGGTGACATTTAACTTCCATGCCCTGTGTTGCATTTTCTGTACCATATACTAGGGACTTGTGAGCAAGTTAAATATGTCATTCAGGGACAATCCAATTAAACCATGTTTAAATGGGGAGCACTTACACTTTACTCTTGTTTAGCAGGGGTAAGAGTGGACAGATGTTTAGGTCTAGCAAATACAGAGTCCAGAAAAAGGCAATACTTCTGGGGTCACCATGCAGAAAAGGATTGTTTCTTACACGCAGGCCTAGCCAAAAGGAACCGGATGGTTGTATAGAGTCAACATTGGGAAAACATGGCAAGATCCTACATGTACTCGCACTTCATCTCACCATTTTAATGGAACAGAAATAGATAAGAATCCCACCATTATCTAGGGGCAACCCTGTTTGCTAAAATTGCAAGGAATGTTGTATTCAGTAATAAAGCCCCTCACCTAGGCTGGGTGCTCGGAACAGCTTGGAGAGGTCATTATGTTCAGTTATGGTGGAATTCGTTATTAATTTCATTTGCTCCACAAATATAGATACTCCGAAAATATATAATAGGTGATATTGTTTACGATACATACATTTTCTTTGTCTTAGCATCCATAGTTAAATAGAAATCTAATAAAATGATGCAATTGTGACTGTCTGCTCTTTCATTAAAGTTTGCATTGCCAACAGCAACTAACATGCAGACATTGTTGCTTAACAAAACGTCTTACGTTTTGACCTGATCCACTGGATCTGCATTAACCAGACATAGCTTGGTCATAAAGTGAGTAATTATATAGGCCATTGTTCTGGTTTCAACACTTACATTGTTGTCAATATAAAGACTAGCATTTAAGGGTTCCCTGATAAATCAGACCCATTTTCCATCCTCATTCTGTTCAAGGCTATATTAGTTTACTTTATGCTCCACCTAAGACTCATGTGGACCTCCTGATCTATCAATTACTTGATCAACCTCCTACATGTTACCCATTTTGAACAGCAAACACAATGAAATGATTGTTCTTGAAGCAGTTGTTTACACACATAAAATAATTGCTCTTGGCCCTATGACTTGGTTAGAGTTTCAAATATTTTCCCAATTTACAAATGTTCAGTCCATTTCAGGGGTACAAAACATAATATCTTTGTTTGATGCGCTAGAGTGTCCCCAGGATATCTATCTTTTAATGACCTAAAATTATGTAATTCGTTCAGGTGAAACAATATGTTCTTCTCATTCTCTCTTTGATCATTCTTTCCAAAATTCTGGTATTTCCTAGTTGAATTACAGTTCCTAGTTTCATCTTTATATTTCAGTTTAGTACTTTTCACTGAAAACACCTCTGATCAAACAACACGTCCCAAATTTATGATTTATTACTTGCGGGCATAACATGGTGATATAGGTAACTGTTGACATAATAAGAGCCACGCGGTGAATAATAATTTACCAAATATAAAATGGTATACACATTTCTAAATGTTATCTTAATAAAGGGCATGTTTGAATGATAAACCCTCTGGGGGACAACAATATTCAATTAGATATTAATATAGTCCCCGTCAGATCTTGCCATGGACCAGCAGTTCTTAAACTTGTGACTTCTGTGGACCCTCACTGAATCATTACTTGAATCCATGCACCCCACTGAGTCATTCTTGAAAGTTTGGGTCCTAACCTAAAATATCTTTGATTTGAACTTTGAAAAAATACACAAAAAATACAAGTACAAGTATACACTGAATGCTCGAATACTGAAATAGTTTGTTTAATTCACAATCAAATATGGAAAAAGGTTTCACGTTTTCAATTTGGTTCTTTAATTGTATGTACTTTATTAATATTATTTGATTAGTTTCAGTATTATTTTATTTTGTTAAACAGTCGCAGACCGCCTGAGTAGACCTCAGACCTCTGGTTAAGGACCACTGCCCTGGATACATTTTCAGTTCCTCATACATATGCCCTGGAATTATTACTACACCCCTTGCCTAGGTTTCTTGTAAAAGTCAAATCTTCCAAGAAACCTCAAAAACTCTGAAATTAACGTATGTCTACAATATCTAAATCTATTCTGGAAACAATGTTTACATTGCATTGTGTATACCTACTTCTGATAATTTACTTAGCTTTCTGATTTCTATTAGTGGAGACCGAAGTCCAATCCTGCAGCTCTTTTTTGACCTCTAACTCATTCGAAGTTAGAGAAAAGAACTCCATCGTCTTTTCTCATTGCCTAATCTCGAGTTCTCATTTACTGTAATCCAGAAAGGATTACATTTAAAATGTTGTTGCATAGATGGTGGCAACTTTGTTCTTATTATCTGAATTTATTTTAAGGGGCTCCCTTCTTTTAGTGCAACATTAATAGTTATATACTTTATCTCACTAACCTCCCTTAATTTCCATTGTTTCTTTTTAAGGGACTTCATTCGTGGATTCAGGTATTATGTGAAGAATATTATTGCCCATTATATTAATTTGTATTGTATTGTATTGTAGCAATTACATAGCACTTCACACCCCAATGTGGATTTCTAAAGAACGTTCTCATACTGGTAGCACGCTTACAAGATGCGGGAATGTATGGTTGACAGTTGTTGCATTTGTTCTTTTGTTTGTGTGGTCTGAAGCATCTTGGTGTCGTGTGAGCGACCAGAGGAATGCTCTTATTTTGTCTTGGGCCAAAGGGACTATCAGTGTAATGGAGGAGGAAGTGTGGGAGATTGATACTTAAAGTTGAATTGGATTTGGCTAGCGGTTATCATTTACTCTGCAGTTTATGTCTTATGTTTCGTCATTTATCTTATGCTGGAAGCAGAAGAAAGAGGGAGGGATCTACCTGGTTGGTCTGTGTTATATGTAGTTTTATTGGGTTTGGGGGAGAGGGATCCAAACAGATAGGTTTTTACACAGAACTAACAAAGCGAGAAGGCAACAGGGTTTGTGTGCTAGTAAATAAAAAATAGTGGTTAATTAGAGAAGGCCCATTAATCCATATGGCAAGAGTGCAAGTCAGAGATGCTGTCAGAAGAGTAAAATGATGCCAAATCTGTAAGAATGAGAATTGGGTGCTGCAGCATCAGCCATACCCTTTTAAAAAGCATAGGTACTAGCTACAGTTGTCTCCATTAAAACTGACATGCGGTCTTTTGTTATGGACCCGGATGCTAACACCTGCTTATATGACTGCATATCCAATTTGAGTTGGCCAATTCTGACTTTTGTTACTTTTAGCTTTGGGATGGACCTTAACCACACAAATTAGCTAGTATGACTAATGCCCTGAACGAAACAAGTTGGCTATATTGGTTTTAAATTGTAATACACTAAAGATATTTGTACCATTTCTACATGGTCTCTGTTTGCAAATTGGACCCAATGGTTTTGATTAATAATGGCCTTTGTATTGAGTGGTCCATGATTAATTTTTCTAATTCATCGGGTTGGGGCAGTATCTTGAGCAGCTGACACTATCCATGGTTGCACCTACACAACTGGTGACAGATTGGGATGTGCTGTATCTTTTTAGCCTAGCTGCTTTTTACAATTCTAGCGGGTGATTTTAATACCACCTATCGAGCTTGTCACAACCATAGTCCAAAGTGAAGATTAAGTCCTTGTCATTCCACCACTGGGGTCAGACCTTTTAAAAGTTTGGTCTGCCGAAGCCTAACAGCTTGTTTCTCTAACACTTTCCTTTGGATTTAGGACTTGCAGTGGAAGAACCGAGTCTGATGAATCCAGAGCCTTTACATTCAAGAGGGGCACTAAGAAATCTTGCATCAATTATTGATATTAGACTCTGGAATCATTTATGTGACGTTAAGCCTCCTATATGAGCTCCCTCTCAAATGAAATTCTTAAAGGAACGGATTTAGCCTTCACCTGGGCTGGGGCTCATAGTATTCCTATCTTCAACAATTGCCATAGTAGTTATCCAAATAATTATAGACATGTTACCCTCCTATGTATTCTCCAAAAATGTTTTGCTCCCAGCTTCTCTTTAAGTCCAGAACTGGCTAAATGAAGCCAAAATCTTATCTCCCTTTCATGTTGGTTTCCCGCCGCAATATTAGCACCATAGATCAAGTGCTTAAATTTTTCCTTATCATGTGGAAATATGTCCTTTTGAAAAAACATCTTTAACATGGCTTTTGTTGATCTTAGGGCTGCGTTCGACTTGGGCCCTAGACATAACCTCTGGGCAGTTCTTGGCGATCTGGGAGTTCCCCCTGGTATCTTTGATATTCTTTTTAGGCTCCACCAATCCAAATATGTGAGGGTAAGATGGGCCCTGGTGACGAGCTGACAGACCCTTTTCCTGTATGCAGGGCAGTTCATCAGGGGTGTGTATTGGCGTGTACTCTAGTTTCTCTTTTTATTAATGGGGTTGTCAACCATCTTAATGTTGAGAAAGTTGACACCCGAAGTTGAGGGGAATTAGGATCCTCGCGCTCCTCTTTGTGGACGAAACCATTCTCCTCTCCAGGACTCCACCTAGCCAGTACTTTCAAGCCCTCAACACCTCAATAAAAGAAACCAGTCTGATATCACTTAGTTCTTTCACTCTCAGCTAAAGTTTTGATTGGAATATGTGCACTGTTTATCCATTAAGAGCTCAGTAATTTTTAAATGCTTACTAGTTCTAATGTCATCATCAGAACTAGTAAGCTTAAGATGAATTAGAAACATTATTTTTTAACAATAGTTGTTGTAGAATTTGCTGAATTTTAGATTAAACTGTTGATTGCTATTCCTCACCTTCATAGATAACTTACTTTCATTTTGCAATATCTTCCAAATTTGCTTAATGATTTTAAGCACATCATCATCTAATTTTGTCTACGAAGTCTCTTGTCTCCCTTGGGCCCTCATCTTATAACATATAGTCGGCAGACCCAAAGCTTTTGGAAGTACTTTCCAGTAATGAATCATAAACATTTACTAGCTGTATGGGGCTACCCTTAACTGAGTAAGCGTTTTCAAAATTCTGAGGCAAGTTGTAATTTTGCAATAAATGTGAGTTCATTTCACTATGCAGCAGAACCACAGTTTCTATCTAACAATTTATCTTTATTGCATGTTAAGACTTCCACATGTGGCGAGATAACTGCAACAGAATTATACTCGAAACGTCATGATCTTCTGTTGCTACAATCCCTCCTTAACAAATATAACTTCTCCCTAACTAACTCCTGGGTTACATAGTCTAACACTTCAGGCAAGACCTGTATAATTACCGGTTTAGGGATATCAACAGGCGAGTGAGTTAATCACTTATAGAAGATTGTGGATAATAAAACTACAGCACCTTCAAAATATCATTAAAGTAGGTTACTTTCTTAGCAGTATGATATGCTTAGGCAAACATGTCCTACCTTAGATAACAAAATGTAAGTAAACTTACACATTTAAATGTCGTCAAATGACGTACGCTTTACCTACACTTTGGCCACCAAAGAGACCTACCCCAGAGCAAATTTGTCACTGATTCAGTCAATGTTGTTCTTCCCATTCCACTGCCCACCTTTCAGTTTGTGCTTCTGACCTCCGTCAGAGAACGATCGCCATCCGCTTTGTTGCCAACAGTGTGCTTTGCATCATCGAGCTCACACAAGGTGCTATGGACCTCTGTCAGGCAATTGCTTCTCGTTTCATGCTTTGTGCTATTGTCAAAAGTGAAGAAGGACTCGCTGTAGAGGAAGCAGAGTTCAAAGCAGAGGAGGTGGAGACCACTCGCTCGGTTGCTGTGGCGCTGCAAATTTTGCAAATTAAGCCTGGCCTGATGCAGGTGACTGGCTTGAAGGAACGATGAGATACGGAGCAAACAAGGGCACATATGTTCATAGAGCTTTTTAAAATAATTCTTAGTATTTATTTGTAATCACGCTTTTTTTCTGCTGATATTGACTTGATCAATGTCATTTTATGATTCTCTCTCTGTTCACCTTCTTGCTAATATGTGGCAAGCACCTTATTGTGAGTTATGAATTTTAGTGTATTTTATCGCTAGTTCTGAAAAGCAATTTATTTTGTATTAACTTTCGCTGCCATGCCTTTTCCCCCTCAGGTGCCAGGCCTTTTTTTGGCTATATGGGCAGTTTGCGCTTAGGCCCTCATACCTTTTTGTCCACATAAGTTACCCACGCCAAATTTGCGTTCTTTTTTCCAACATCCTAGGGATTCTAGAAGTACCCAGAGTTTGTGGGGTCCCCTGAAGGAGACCAAATTAGCCAAAATACAGCAAAAAAATAGTTTATTTTTCAAAAGAATGGAGAAAAAGGGCTGCAGAAGAAGGCTGATGGTTTTTTCCCTGAAAATTGCATCAACAAACGGTTTGTGGTGCTAAAATTAAAATTTTACTGGGACATACTCTGTTTTTACTAAGTTTTGTGCTTTCAGCCTCCTTCCACTTAGTGACAGAAATAGGTATGAAACCAGTGCTGGATCCCAGAAAGCTAAACATATCTGACACGTAGACAAAATTCTGAATTCAGCAAGAGGTCATTTGTGTAGATCCTACAAGGTTTTCCTATAGAAAATAACAGCTGAAATAAAAAATATTGAGGTGAAAAAAACAGCTATTTTTCTCAATGTTTTACTCTGTTACTTCTTCCTGCAATGTCAGATTTTTTTAAAGCAATTTTTTTGCAAAGTGTCTAGCTGTAGATTTTGGCCTCTAGCTCAGCCGGCACCTATGGAAACCTACCAAACCTGCGCATTTTTTAAAACTAGTTGCGTAGGGAAATCCAAGATGGGGTGACTTGTGGGGCTCTCACCAGGTTCTGTTACCCAGAATCTTTTGCAAACCTTAAAATGTGGCCA